>NC_090280.1:20271367-20950117 GCF_037392515.1 Haliotis asinina
TCAAATCAACTTGCTAAAAAATCACAAAAAAACAAACCGCAAACGAGCGTTATATCTGATCCAACCTAGCCTCATATGAAGACGAGCAAAATTTTCGTGTCAATAATTTCGTATCAGAAGCTTCTCCCTCCTCCTCTGTCTGTGTGTTTGCGCGCGCGAGTGTGTGTGTGTGTGGTGTGTGTGTGTGTGTGTGTGTGTGTGAGAGAGAGAGAGAGAGAGAGAAAGAGGGAGAATACCCATGCCTGCAATTAGATTAAGGTCCACGTCACCCAAACGTAAAGGTAACAAACACACACGCACACACACGCACGCACACACGCATGCACACACACACACACACACACACACACACACACACATACATACATACATACATACATACATACATACATACATACATACATACACAGAATGACACAGTGTTGTAACACTGCCTTAGTGTCATGAATACACACTGACGTGCATTTATACTATCTAACGTCCTGCATAACCAAACATTTCTCAATATAATAGTCACACTTCATAATTCGAACCTTTAAAAGGATATGTTAAGTACTAGTATATCCTACATTTTTCAAGGCGACTCAGCTTGTCGTAAGAGGCGACTAACAGGATCGAGTGGTCAGGCTCGCTGACTTGGTTGACACATGTCATCGGTTCCCAATTGCGCAGATCGATGCTCATGTTGTAGATCACTGGATTGTCTGGTCCAGACTCGATTATTTACAGACCGCCGCCATATAGCTGGAATATTAATTGCTGAGTGCGGCGTAAAACTAAACTCACTCACTCACTCACTCTTACATTTTTCACTGTGACTCTACTACGCTTCCGTAGTTCTTTGCAAGCGGTATATTTTTCAGCAACATGTACGCCAAGTTTATCCCTTGGACTACAGTGTTCTGTCATAATTTTCTGCTTTCATACATGGACAGATAAGTGGAAAAAACGATTATAAGAAACTCATAGTAAAGATTTACTGAGAATCGAACTAACCAGAATATCAAGTTGAAGTCATACGTTTGTGTTTATATATATGAAGTAACAAGGAAATAGTCGAAGTTAGGAACATGGTATGAAAGTAACGACAGACAATTGATATACTCTTAAAAAAAGTAGGTGAACCTGAACTTTGAAGTCTGGTAGAGAGTAACCCCATTGAGGAACGTTACAATGACATTCATGTTGTGTATTCAGCATCATTTCACGTTATCACCACACGCAAACACAATGCACGGGAAGCACGTGCACAACGTAGGAGCCTCCTACATGGGGTCTAATTATGAATCTTGACGTTTTTCAGGCAGGTCGATAAATCACTGTAGACCATTTTTTCCGATAATATTATTGCATCTGTGCATGGTCAGGGTTTCCAGGGTTAAATCACACACTACTAACTGAAAATTGTAGACCTGAAATTTTCAGATCATACTCCAGTCACCTAACAAGGGGGATAACCGAATGAACAGCTGCGCTTTGAATGGAATCCGTGTGGTGATGCATTCTCAAAACATCCAATATCTCTCACGTTCGACAATCGTACATTGAAAGTACAGTTCCCCTACTTTTCTGAAAGAGTATATTTGAAGTTACAAGAATTCCGATTTAGGTACAAAAAATATATATTGATTCTACCATATTGTTTTTTGTACTATAAATATACTGGATAAAATAAATAGTGATAGTGGTAATTTTATGACTGATATTTTATCAATATGTCAATGAATAAATACATCATTATTCATTGTTTCAAAATTTACCAATATCGCTTGCTATTTTTGTCTACTTTTTGATACTAATTTAGAATAAATTATTTAAGGCAGCCATTATGTTTCGTTTTTCTTGGTGCTCAAAACAACAACTCTCTTGTAGGCATGAAGGAAACTGAAGAAGACCTTCCCCACTACCCGCGTCCCTTGTGGTAGAAAACGGTCAATAAACGTCGAAAATGAACGTATGTCTTGACTTCTTATTTCTAAATTCCTATTTCTGTAAAAGTGTTCTTTTTAAGTGCAACTTGCATGTGAAAACACAGTTGTCATGCTGTTGTACAAATTGATGGGAAAAAAGAAGGAACATTATTGTTTCACACTGTTTCAGTGTGTGACTGCAACAAGGAGGGTTCAGCTGATCTTGTCAGGATCAGGCCTCTTTGGATCAGTGTCACCTGAGCTGGTGGGCGAGGAGTACCTCTGTGTGAAGAAGGCGTACACCAGACCGTGTTACCCGCGAGAAAAGCGTGCAACGTATCCTTCTTATCCTCATTTTAAATGTACATAATATCTACTTTTGTCATTTTAAAGAACGCGTCGAGAGTTTGGTGGATACGGTGGAAGCGGGTAATATTTTTTTTCCAGTTGGCACCTTTCTGGGAGAGATGGAAACTTGTTAAAACGTCATTTGGCCAATTAAATTAAAGTATTTTACAGGAAGGTGAAATAAGCTGTACTCTGTCATGACAGACTGAGGTGATCAAAAGACCCCCGATTATAAGTAATAAGTCTCAACGTTGGAAGTGCCACAGACTAAATAAGTTTCTCTCTCTCTCTCTCTCTCTCTCTCTCTCTCTCTCTCTCTCTCTCTCTCTCTCTCTCTCTCTCTCTCTCTCTCTCTCTCTCTCTCTCTCTCTCTCTCTCTCTCTCTCTCTCTCTCTCTCTCTCTCTCTCTCTCGAACTGCCGAACTGGCATTTTGGATGATTTGTGCATACTGAAAAGTATCAGCATCTGCAAAGTTGTGTTTTACGTTGCATGTGACCTTTAATATTTAACGTCACATCATCAATATTTCAGCCATATCGTGACGAACAACCTTTGTCAACATTCAATACAATAAACATAGACAGTCATAAAGATGAACATCGGGAAATCAAACATGCAAGTGACAATGCATGATTACCATGATTTCAAACTAGTAGATATTTGTAGAACATCCCTTCACAGAACTAACTAAAACATGAAAACATCACGAGGCAACACTGTTGCTTGTTGCGTGTTATCTATTTGAGAGAACAAAGTTCAAAAACCTTGACATTGCAAGGAGGGGTTACTTGTCATATACGAAAAGCATTGTCAGTATTCCAGGCTCAATACATGCAACAGACAATCATCGTGTGTCTGACAAATATTTGTGTATGTCTTGTAACAGATAACGATCTTGAAATGTAACAACACATCAGGAAATGCAATGTGCAAGGGACAATACATGGGCACTTTGAAAACAAGCTAGAAAGATACAGAATATCCTAGAACTTGACTACCAAAAGGTGTGACACACGCGAGCACACGTGAGCTATACTTAGCATATGTTCACAAAACGCCTTAGACATGGTGGTTGATACGCCATACAGAAGAAGGAATATGCAGGAGTATGCGAACTGAATTCAACAAATATATCACATAACACAATGGGCTAGAACTAAATGTTGGGACAATCACACACAAAAACGGGAATATGCTAACAGCATTTAAGACTTATCATATTGTAGATGGAGTTTCGGTCATGACGACATGGCCAGGAACGTATTCAACGGGATATGTGACATTAGTCGGTCAGAATGTCAATAACTCGCAACCTGTGAAGTTGGCCATTAACATCAGTAAGTGAAAGTGGTTGTAAGGAAGTCACATGCTGAGTGATTTATGTTTTCGGAACACCAGATTCTGTGTTCACTTGTCTTGCTAACTCGGTTGATGCATGTATTCCGTATCCCAGTCAATGATCATGACCTCAGTCATATTGCTGACCTGTTGCTGAATACAATAAAAAACACCACAACATATTTATTTCTACAAAAAACACAATATTTATTGATACACATGTCACTGGAAATGCTGAGTACTGATAGTACTGGAATCAATTATTTTCGATTATGCTAAGGAAATGCAAATTTGAATGAAAAACTGTCATTTATCCAATACCGAGCTGAGGCAAGTAAATATCCTACAACGGCTGTACGGTTTGGTGAGACGAAACGTCATGAGAGATATGTCTTTATAAACGGGACTGGAGACTACCATATGACAGTTTAAAACGTGCTGCTGAAAGGGTATGTATGCATCTTTCTATTTTAACAGTCTAGTTGCTAATTCTGACCAAAGTCTCTTTGGCGTTCCATCCCAGTATTTAACATAGCAGATATTGTGAGGTATTTATGTACAGTCGAACACCACTGAAATTAAATTTTGATTTGTCTCGTTTACTTATCGAAGAAAACTTGGGTCATTGCGTATTCCTCATGTAGACATTATTTTGCGGCTGTCTGGAATATGTGGATTACTCAGAGTATGTATGTACATTTTGACTATCACACATGCTCGGAAATTACCGATGTTTTGCGAATGGAAATCGATGGAAGGGAGGGGGTTGTATCTTCTGCAAATTCTAACTATGGCTACGAAAACATTTGACTTTCTTTCAAATGTAGTCCCTGTGAATATTAAGAAGGCTGACTGCGTACTATACTAAGAAAATACCTACGGGAAAACAGCAAGATGCAAGATTCGAATCATTTGATTCAAACAGGTTGGCTGTACGATCCAATACCCATGCTTCAAAAAGCTCAAAATTGACATTGAAGTGTTCGGTAAGATACATAGGTTGTTCGCTGTCCCTGGGGTGGGGGTGGGGGAGGGGCGGGGAACTATGCCCTCCTCCTGACCAGTGAACAACGTATAGTTGCGAACGCCGAACCCATTTGGTACTTCGTGGTAGTAATTCTTTATCTCAAATAACATTGAATCAGTTGAGATGTACGAATATTACCGATGCATTACCAATGCAAAATAACAGAAGGGAGATAACTCTAAATCTGTTTTCTTGTCATCTGCAAAATCTAGCGATGGCTACAAACAGATTTGTACCAGTGCTTCAAACAAACTATTTAAAATAACATTGAGGCGTTCGGTAAGGTAAGGTAGGTTGTTCACTAGTCACAAGCCCCAGTGTTTGTTTATGTTCATGAACCCGTACATTAACCCATTGATACGCCATATAGAAGAGGGCATTCAAACAAATATGCATGAATGCGAACAGGCTGAAAGACATAAGTACGCTCTATTTAATAGATTCAGAAAAACAAACAACATATTGCATTGTAGACACTATATCTGACGACAAAGAGTGATTTTAAGACACTTTGTGATAAAAAGAAATCAGATTATGAAAAAGGTATTTTAAACGAAATTGTTGATTGTTTGACTATTTTGAAAACCTCCTCGCTGGAGATACGAACACACCATTGATAATCCTTTTGGGGAACACGCGCAAAACTGTGTAAATAACAACAACTTTAACGAATGCGAGGATTGTATTACGGTACCTTGGTGATCGTATAACTGATAACTGGATAGTATGTGCAGAAAATAGGTTGAAATGTGGAAAAACACCCGGGGAAGATGGTTTTCCAGTCGAAGTTTTTATAGAATGTATTTCTTTACTGCTTCCTCTTATGAATAGTCTGTTTAATCGAGTTCTAGGTAGCAGTGTTTTTCCAGATGTCTGGTATGAAGGACTTATAGTACCTCAGCATAAGTCGGGAGAAAATAGTGACCCAAACAATTATAGAGGCATTGCATTACTGAATACACTAAATAAGATATTTACCACTGTGTTAGATAATCGCATTACGTATCAGCGTGCCAAGCAGGATTTCGAGAAGCACATTCAACTATTGACCACATATTTACTATTAATAATATTACCCATAAACACCTACGGAAGAGAGCGGGGGGAGGGGGGAGTTATTGCCTTTTAGTAGACTTTAAGAAAGCGTTTGATTCTGTCCACAGAACGAAGCTGTTATATGTTCTACTACAGTCAGGAATACATGGTAAACTCCAACGTCTTCTACGTGATGTGTACACCAATGTGAGAGCATCTGACAGAGTTAGTAAACTTCAAATAAGTGATTATTTGATGCATATCCGGGATTGGTGAGGTTAAGTGAAATCTGTCTCATAAGTAAAGGGGGCTTTCAAGTAGTGTTACGGAAGTCAAACACACAGGCATTATCCTCTCATTGTGACTTGGATGTGTATATAGTAACTGAACGAAGAGACAGAAGGCATATCGGGTGGTGTTACGGAAGTTGAAACACACCCGGAATATCCACATGAAGAGACTTGGGTGGGTGGGTGGTAACTGTCTGATGAGGCAGAGGGCATATCGTGCCGTGCAAGGGTTGTAATACAGATGAAATGCAGAACAAAGTGACTTAGATATTTGCATGTTAACTCTGCGGTAACATAGAAACAGGTGGATTGCACAATTCTGCAAACGAAATACACAATGAACATAAAGAAGATGCGCATGTTAGCTGTCTAACAGAAACGTGTTTAGACTTCGCCACTTTCCTACTGGGCATGCTACTAAACTTTACTCATGACCATTCCAGAAATTGCTACGATGCTGCCGATCCGAGTACAACTCCTTGTTGTTTTGTTGGGCCTCATCTGCGCTGCTGAACAGGATATCAATAGACTGGAACCCTCGCAACCTGACGGATGGAAAGGAGTGGTCAGCGTGTGTTTATATCCATATATGCATGTGTGCATACTGATCTACCTTACTGACCATTCGACCTTGCTCTTCCCTTCATATCCTGTATTTTGCACATTCTTCTTTAACTATTGTTGATTTAGTCACTACTAGACTACCAGAGGTCCGACGTCCATATTTGTGTTAGTCGCGATGGCTGAGTGGGTTTGATGGCTGATTCTGTGTGCTGGCGATTAGCTGCCTGACGCTGAGATGTCGTTTTGAATCCCGGAAGAAAATCAACCCCAAAGTATTCTAATCTGTACTTTACTTTCATATCACTGATATTCTTTACATCGGAACTCTTCTTTGAAAACATTCATCTCCATGCATGTATGTGTCTTCCATACCAATCTGCTTTTAATTTTGCCTCTTAAACTCTCTCGAGGCTATAGGAGTATAGGTACCTCTTAGCTCCATCCTTCTCTAACCTTCTCTCATACTCCCTACCTATCCCACTCCCCCTGGTCTTATTGTCTCCTGCTCTCTGTCTCCTGTCATCATTCTGTTTCAACTCTCATGGCCATTTCGTCCATCTTGATCCATCTATCAATTATTCCTATGTTAATGTGTTTCAGCCACTGGCGATATTGCTCACTGATAACAGAGGAAGATCGGCAAGAGGTAATAATCATGACTTCTTGTGGACACGTTGCTTGGTTGGTTTGACATGTGGCCTAACGCCGCATTCAGACATATTCAAGCTACATTGCGGTGGTCTGTAATTAATCTAATCTAGACCAGAAAATCCAGTGATCAACAGTATTAGCATCAATCTACACAAATAGGATGCGATGACACAAGCCAGTGAGTCACCCGATCCCGATAGTCGTCTCTCCCCACAAGCATGGTTTGCTGAAGACCATGGAATGTTGCTAAAAACGGCTTCAAACCTGTAACTCAGTCTCTGTTGCGACATCTATGGCTTCAGCGCAGCTTTGAACAGCTCAGTGTCTTTCAGTTACATCAGATGAAGTTGATGGAAAGAACAGCCAAGAGTAGCCCATGTCATCATTGACATAGTGTCACTACAACAAGAAACGCCATATCTTCTAGTGTCAGAACACCAGGAAGTAAAATTCAAAAAGTGAGCATGACGTCAGTTTCTTTCGGGCCATCAAACCACAAAGTTCGCACAATTTGAGTAGAATAATAATGAGTAACAGGGGTCCCTTTTCTTTTTAACAAAACTGGGACAATGAGGTAGCCATGTGGTTAAAGAGATTGCGCGTCACGCTGAAAGTCGCGACAAACAAGACTGACAGATTTATCCATTTGATAACTCCCTGACTTTGGCAGGAAACACAAGTAACCAACTAGTAGGTACCCACTGAAACATACAAACGGTTCTTCAAACATGGCGGGTGGTATGTATTTTTCAGCAGTATGTGGTACAAGTTTATCGCTTGGACTGCAGTATTGTGTCATATTTTTCTGTTTTTATACACAGGCAAATATATGGAAATAAACCATTACATTAAACTCATAATAATGATGTACTCTAACTCAGACTATAGTAAATTAGCATAAATGATTAAAAGCAGCCATTATGTTTCTCGTTTTCGCAATGCTCAAAACAACACCTCTCTTGTAGGCATGACGGAAACCAAAGCAGACCTTCCCCACTTCGTGACAGTCTGGTGGTAAAAAACGGTCAATAAACGTCGAAAAGGAATGCTTCTTGACTATGTCTTGATTTCTTATTTCTGTAAATGTGTTCTTTTCATGTGCGACTTGATAGAGGTGATGACAAGAGCCCCGATTGTAAGTAATAAGTCTCAACGTTTGAAGCAAGAGTGAAAGTGGTGGCATCTATCGCCAAAAATGGCGTCACCAGAAATGTCTTCTTTCGTCCAATCACCAATACCGAAAGAATATGAAATAGTGAAAGGACGGGAACACTATGTAGAGGGAGATTCTGACATTGCCAGGTAACTGGTGAATATGGTCAATCATGAATAGTGTTTAGTACATGCTCCAACTGGCTACCACATCTTACATCACGTGACACATTCCCCAGTTCCACAGCCCCACACAAAGGAAGAAAATCACCTGAAAAATTATGTGTGTGTGTGTGTGTGTGTGTGTGTGTGTGTGTGTGTGTGTGTGTGTGTGTGTGTGTGTGTGTGTGTGTGTGTGTGTGTGTGTGTGTGTGTATGCCTTCATATACATAAAGTACTCCTGATTTCACATGAATCCGGAAGATACCCATTATAAATAGTTTATCCCAAGATTAGTTGCAGGTTTGTTGTCGCAGGAATTGGGAATGGGGGAACCATGGGCCATTTTCCACATTAGGATAAAAAATGTCCCATTAGAATTTTGAAGTTTAGTATTGATACAATGGCAGTGGCCCATTCGGAAAATGGCTAATAATACTGAAAATATCCCATTGTCAAATTGCTCTATCCCAATACCTGTTTTTGAATTTTGCAAACATAACATATGAGAATACATGTTTACAAGTTACAATTGTCCTGCTTTTTGAATTACAAAAATAATTACACAAAGCAACAGATGCATGTCAGAAATGATTCATTGCAAGAAAAATACGAAGGTGTGAAACAAACACTAAATTGATTAAATATCCATCTGTGGTTCATGGTGACCTTACGACTTGTTTGGATGAACAAGGTTCATGACTTACATAAGGCAGCAATGTTGGCAGATGATTATTGCTTGACTCACAAGAGTTCTTTTAGGTCTCCAGGTAATACAAAGTTTTCTGGCCAAAAGGGCTTTTCCCCGGGTAAGACTTCAGGACAGGTTACAGTGGTGTTAGAACAGGTTTAAATCCTAGTGGCAAGCAGTCACATACTTTTCAGTCTAAGTCTAAGACTACCAGTGGTTCTGATCGCGTTTGTGCATATTGTAAGAGTGAGTGAGTGAGTTTGGTTTACGCCGATTTTAGCAATATTCCAGCGATATCACGGCGAGGGACACCAGAAAATGGGCCTCACACATTGTACCCATGTGGGGAATCGAACCCGGGTCTAAGATGGGCAGTGTGATATCCAGAGCCGGGTAGATGTATGGTTGTCTGCGCATGTCCGTTGCTGATTGGGATGACAATGTTCTTGCCATAGTAAGTGTTCTCGTTGTTCGTGTGTATTCCGTTAAAGTTGTACTTTGTAGTGAACTTATTGAAGCAGGTTGATGATCCAGGCAGACCTTCGGTGCCGTGAAGTTTAGACCTGTCGAAATGGTAATTGAGATGCACAGCTGGATTACCATTGTCGAGGAGAACACATATTTCTTCACCAGTGGAAGGGTTCAGCCAGGTGTTGGGAAAAGGATACTAAATGACTTTCCGTGTAATACCGTGTAATACCATTTTTATCAAACGAGTTAATGGTTTGATATCAAACGAGCCAAGCTATGAGGACTCTCAACTTCCCGTGAGTCAAGCAAGGTCTAGTAAAATTGCGACAGCGATATTAGCATTGCGACGTCACAACTTTGAACCATTTTGACGTCATACATCAAGCGGTATTATACTTGTGTCATATTGCCGTAAAAATACTGCACTGCAGTATCTTCAACGGGCGAATAATACAAGATGATATTGTATCACACCAATACGTTGTTCATCTATAAATTGTTTTCCTTCCCTACAAGATGATATACATTGACTCGATACATTTGGGGCGAAAAAAGGAACTCCAACGAAAGACAGCAGTTGATTTTAAAATCCTTATTGTTCTTAAACAAATGACACAAGAAACCTTTTATTTCCTACACCATGTTATTGATGTTACTCCCATAGCCATTCACTTGTTGCATGTAGAACCCAAATATCTTTGACTGGAGTGCATGGTCCTGGAGAAAGGCAGGGTCTGGATAGCCATGGTGACTTGGACTTTGACTCCACTGAATGACACAAGATCATATTGAAGAAAATGAACTAACTTTGGAAATCATGCTGTGTTAAATGAAAAAAAAACACTTCATTTTAATGAATTAAAGGAAATGTACATCTTTCATACATCCTTGCAAAGTGTGACTGAATAAAGATTGAGAATCTCTCCTGTAGATCTATCCTAAATGTATTGGATAGTTGTGCAAGTGTCTGTGCCGTATCTTAAAGTAGACGTCTGTTGCATGCATCTCACAGATGCTCTATTTGGTTAAGATGGCTTGAAGATCGTTGACAAGAATTACTTGTGCCCCAAACGATTTCATGTCGAATAAACTATGTTTGGAAACAATACCGGTATGCCCCAATATGCGTATCAAACATTACGTATTGCAGTGGGATTTCTTTTCTCAAAACCGGTATATTGGGTAATAGGATTATATAGCCGAGACAAATACGTGAAAACATGAAAATACAAGTATGCCTTTCCCTTATCCTCTTCCACAGTGCAATACAAAGCATGACAAAAAACGGAAAAGAGTATAGGAACACTCGCTTTTTCGTTTCCATGAGTATATATGATGAGTGAGTTTTGTGAAATATATAATATACAGACTTTATACACTTCCCGTTGTAGTTAACTGACAAAACAGCATCCTTTACATGCTATCAGTTTCATACAAACGAGTGTTACTGTTTCTCAAAATTAATGTACATTTGAAATTTCTGTTGTCACAGCCAAAACATTTATTTTCAATCACTGTCAAACGCTGAATCTCCTAACATTTCGCAGTGCGGGTACCAGAATCGCAATACAATCTATTTGCCAATACACAGCCTTGATACAGTTGATACAGGCATATATATCACATTGTTTGAACAACATTTTTTACGTTTCGAAAGATCATGAAGTACTTTTGGCTATTGGTTTGAAGTGAGTGAGTGAATTTAGTTTTACGTCACACTGAGTTAAATTCCAGCTGTTTAGCAACTGCCTGTAAATAATCGAGTCGATTAATGAACAGCATGAGCATCGATCCCGTTAGTCGCGTCTTACGACAAGCATAGGTTACTGAAGGTTCACTCTAACCTGGACCTTCACGTGTTTTATCTGAAGACCTGTACAGCCAGATATTGATTTTATAGGATTCCCAATGATACACATTTCTGATTTTCCCCTCCTTGATATTACTGGTGTGCTGCTAAAAGTGACGTAAAACCTTACTTACTCTTTTCCTCAAGCATGTCTCCCGATTCTTTCAATTTTCAAGGGGCAGTGTGGTACCCTAATGTTAATGCGTTCACATGGGTGCAATGTCTGAAGTGGACCTTTGGTTTCCCCTCACCTACTCATGTTCTTAGAATCATCCACACAGTCGATTAGATGGTGATCAATCCCAATGTACTGTTTGGCTGAACCAGACTAATGGCAGCCATCTTGGAATATTGATGAAAGTGGCTAAGGTGTTATTAGCAGTTGCAGGTATGCCAGGTTTCGTCATCACTCCTGTTCGGAATCGAACCCTGACTACGATAGGAATATTAATTACATGTCATACCGAAACATGAGTCTCAGTAGCCTATTCAGACAATGACCTACTTTTCAGCCGATCCGAATTTTCTCATGTGAAATTGAAAATAGACACCACAAAACACTCTGGTTTCATTGAATTCTAATTCCTTGTTTGTAAGAAAATAGTATTTACAGGAATTTCAATTTTAAAATCTAATCCTATCGTAGTGATATATTTCATGTCGAGATTTCGGCAACATACCTAAACTAAGAAATCGCAGACTGCCCCTGTTTCATCAGGTAGTAAAATGATTCACAATGCATCTGGCTCTCTGTTATGTAGTTTTGCGCGTATTCACCGTAGTTCTATAATGCACACTGGGATTGATATGACATCAATTCCGTACCAGACCGCCAAAGTTTTCTGCCATCAGAGCCTCGTTTCGATGACAAAGCACGCTGTACAACGTGTTTGCAAGGATTAGAAGGAGCAAAGTGATACAATATACTAATGCTTAGACGTATCCAACCGTACTAATATTCATGTATCCAGTGGAAAAAATGAGTCTAAAAATTCTGGGCTGTTGTCGCACTAACGAAGCCTTTTCATTGGTCACTGGTTCATTTCCCTTTATGCTTAGCCGGCTTTTTCCTTATCGCTTATTTGCTTATTTCCGATACGTGTTAATTTCAAACTGCATGTGGTCAGTGATTGAAGTTGTGGGTTGCACACTGAGATTAATAGACAGGCAGGCAGACATATAGGTGTCCATTAACCAGACACTGAGTTTTCTCTGTGACAGAGGCTGCTTATCACAATCAACATGGGGTCGTTCTTTTTGTTTTTGCTCTTTACTGTTTTGGGGTTTTGTTTGTTTTGTATGTAACGAGCTGATTACTTGTTTGTGCACACAACCAAGATTAGACTACTGCTCACGACCTCATACTCTTGGCGTGTATACTGTTTCAAGCTCCGCGAACCTAATCACTACATTTGAGTTATGACAACAGCGCAGAACAGCTGGTGAAATCACTTTTATCCCCAGCGTTGAGGGAAAATATGTGAACCATTTGAACTTTTTTTCAGCACGGTTGTTTTTCAACGTTAAAGGTTGAACTGGCATTTTGGATGATTTGTGC
Organism: Haliotis asinina; assembly: GCF_037392515.1. Taxonomy (NCBI): domain Eukaryota; kingdom Metazoa; phylum Mollusca; class Gastropoda; order Lepetellida; family Haliotidae; genus Haliotis; species Haliotis asinina. The sequence goes on from NC_090280.1 coordinate 20,284,412, forward strand.
ATGGCGAAAGGTATCAGAATCTGCCAAGTTGTGTTTTACGTTGCTTGTGACCATTAATACTTAACGTCACATCGGCAATATTTCAGCCATATCGTGACGAACAACCTTTGTCAACATTCAATACAATAAACATAGACAGTCATAAAGATGAACATCGGGAAATCAAACATGCAAGTGACAATGCATGATTACCATCATTGCAAACTAGAAGATATACAGAGAATATTCCTACACAGAACAAACTAAAACATGACAACATCACGAGACAACACTGTTATCTATATGACAGAACAAAGTTCAAAAACCTTGACATTACAAGGAGGGGTTACTTGTCATATACGAAAAGCATTGTCAGTACTCTAGGCTCAATACATGCAACAGACAATCATCGTGTGTCTGACAAGCATTTGTGTATGTCTTGTAACAATTAACCACCTTGAAATATAGCAACACATCAGGAAATGCAGTGTGCAAGGGACAATACATGATCATTTTGAAAACAAGCTAGAAGATACAGAATATCCTAAAACGTTGATACCAAAAGGTGTGACACACGCAACGCAACGCAACGCAACGCAACGCAACGCAACGCAACGCAACGCAACGCAACGCAACGCAATACACACGTGAGCTACACTTAGCATATGTGTCGAGTTCACAAAACGTGCTCGACATGGTGGTTGATACACAGGAGCATACGAACTGACAAACCCAAACCCAAATGTATATCAACCCATGCGACACCTACCCCCTCCCCTACCTCCTGACCAGTGAACAACTTATAATGTACTATGCTTGCTGGTTACTTAGCGAAAATGCAGATACATACAAACTAACTGTTCCACTGGTAACAGGGGGCATACTGTAAGGGCATTCCAAACAGATTCATTCCTTCGTGTACATGACCCACACCCATAGGTGAAATCGGTCTGGACGACATGGCCAAGAAGGTATTCAACGGGATGTGTGAAATTAACCGGTCGGAATGTCAATAACTCGTAACCTGTAAAGTTGGCCGCAATAAAAAAAGTTGCAATACGTTTTATGTTTAGAGTAACATTAACATCAGCAAATGAAAGTTGTTGTAAGGAAGTCATATTCTGAGTGGTTCATGTTTTCAGAACACGGGACTCTGTGTTCACTTGTCTTGCTTACTTGGTTGATGCATGTATTCCGTATCCCAATCGATGATCATGACCTCAGTCAAATTGCTGAACTACTGCTTAATGCAGTAAAAGAACCACCACAACATATTTTTATACAAAAAAACACAATATTTATTAATACACCTGTTACCGGAAATGCTGAGTACCGATAGTACTGGAATAAATTATTTTTGCTTGCGCTGAGGAAATGCAAATTTGAATGTAAAACTGTCATTTATCCAATGACATAAACTGGTGAAACAAGTTAAATATCCTACAACGGCTGTACGCTTTAGTGAGACGAAACGTCATGAGAGATATGTCTTTATAAAGGGTACTCGAGACTTCCATATGGCAGTTTGAAACGTGTTGTTGAAAGGGTATGTATGCATATTTCTATTTTAACACTCGAGTTGGTAATTCTGAGTAATGTTTCTTTGGCTTTCCATGCCAGTGTTTAACATCGCAGGTATCGTGCATTTGGACTATCACACATCAATTATTTTCAATGTACCCGGTGTACAAGCGAAGTGCTTTGCAATACACCCCGTTGCCAATACCAATTCATTTGGTATCTCGTGGTAGTTTTTTTATCTCGAATAACATCAAATGAAAATCGGTGTTTGCATATCGAAACCGATGGAAGGGAGATAACTCTGTTTTTCTTGTGTCGTCTGCAAATTCTAACTACTAGTATGTCTACGAAAACATTTGCCTTTCTTTCCAATACACAAATTCAGACTAAACGTTCAAATGTAGTCCTTGTGAATATGAACAAGGGGAATTGCATCGCGGCGACTTTACTAAGACAATACCTACGGGAACAACAGCAAGATGCAAGATTCAAATCATTTGATTCAAACAGGTTGGCGGAAATGTACGATCCAATACTCATGCTTCAAAAAGCTCAAAATTAACATTGAGGTGATAAATACGTTGTTTGCTGGTCCCTCGGTGACCATGCTCTCCTCGTGACCAGTGAACAACTTATAGTACCCGGCCGCTGCGAATGCCGAACTCATTTGGTTCTTCGAGGTAGTAATTCTTTATCTCAAATAACACTGAATCACTTAAGATGTTCGGAAATTACCAATGTAAGGCAATGCAAATTAATGGAAGGGAGATTACTCTAAATACCCACATGAAGAGACTTGGGTGGGTAGGTGGTAACTGTCTGATGAGGCAGAGGGCATATCGTGCCGTACAAGGGGTGCAATATAGATGAAATGCAAAACAAAGTGACTTAGACATTTGCATGTTAATTCTGCGGCAAGATAGAAACAGTAGGATTGCACAATTCTGCAAACGAAATACACAATGAACGTAAAGAAGATGCGCATGTTACCTGTCTAACAGAAACGTGTTTAGACTTCGCCACTTTCCTACTGGACATGCTACTAATGAAAAGACTCTTATTACCATGTTCAAGAATAAGCACTGTCCAAGGAATGCATGCGTGCTTATGATATTTTCATTCACAGATGCAGAACAGCCATTCACTGCACATGAGTTTGATTAAACTATAACTTTACTCATGTCATAACCGTTCCAGAATTTGCTACGATGCTACCGATCCGAGTACAACTCCTTGTTGTTTTGTTGGGCCTCAGCTGCGCTGCTGAACATGAGGTCAATAGACTGGAACCCTCGCAACCTGACGTACGGAAAAGAATTGTCAAAGTGAGTGTATATCCATATATGCATGTGTACATATTGATCTACCTCACTGACCATTCGACCTTGCTCTTCCCTTCATATCCTGTATCTTGCACATTCTTCTTTAACTATTGTTGATTTAGTCACTACTAGACTACCAGATGTTTGACTTCCATATTTCTGGTACGATTTGGGTTTGATGGCTGACTCTGTGTGCTGGCGATTAGGCGCCTGATGCTGAGAGTGTCGTTTTGATTCCCGGAAGGAACTCACCCCACCCCACCCCACCCCACCCCACCCCACCCCACCCTTCTCTTCTCTTCTTTAAACTCCCTCGAGACTATAGGAGTATAGTCCTCTCTGAGTACATCCCATCTTCATCCAACTCAAACCCTATCTCATACCCCAAACCTTTCCCACTCCTCCACCCACTCCCCCTGTTCTTATTATCTCCTGCTCCCTGTCTCCTGCCATCGCTCTCATGATCAATTCATCCGTCTTGATCCATCTATCAATTATTCCTATGCTAATGTGTTTCAGGACCTGGTGTTATTGCTCAGTAATAGAAGTGGAACATCTGCAGAAGGTAATACTGATGACTGCTTGCAGACATGTGGTTTGACATTTTATTTAACGTCGCATTCAGAAATATCCAAGCTACACTGCGGTGGTGTGTACTTAATCTAATCTAGACCAGAAGATCCAGTGATCAACAGCATTAGCATCAATCTACACAAATGGGATGCAGTGATATATACTACTCAAAGAAGAAAAGCAGACCTGAAAATTTTTATCAATTTATACACTTACGATTGAGTGAATACAGGGCAGTCATGAAGAAAACCTGAATGAGCATTAACGGTCCAGTGCTGCAAAAAAAACTGTCTCAAATGACAAATGTTCCAAGGTCAAGGTCACAGAGCAGTCAGTATCTTCTGTAGCCACCATCTTTGGTTGCATCGCATCGGCGTCCCATAGACTGGACCAGATTCCGGATGAAGTGCCTGGGAATGAGTTGGTACTCTTCCCTCAATGCCACAAACAGAACAGGTAACGTCTGTGGCTGAGGGTCACGCTGTCGCACACGACTATCCAATTCAACCAACAAATGTTCAATAGAGTTAAGATCCGGTGGCCGTGAGTTCAACGTTCGTGTGTCGAGAACCTGAACGTTGTTCTGGGAAAGGAAATCCCTAGTTATTCTTGCTGTATGCGGCCGAGGGTTATCAGGCTAAACAATGACATTCTGGCGGTTTATGAAAGGAAGGAGATGAAGCCTGATGATCTTATTACGGTAACATCGAGCTGGCAAATTGCCGTGTACCTGAATGAGATGTCTCCTGCCACCGTAAAATTACATGCCAACCCAAACTATGACACTTCCACCACCAAATCTGTCCACTTCCTTACACAGCGTAGCGTTCGTTACGACGTCGATATACACATGCTCTTCCGTCGGGACGTTGCAGTATGTAACGTGACTCATCACTGAAGAAAACAGTTCTCCACCTTTGCAATGTCCATGGGAGATGTTGGCGACACCACTGTCTGCGTTGTTGCTGATGTTGACGTCTTAGGACAGCTCCTCGCAAAGGTCTTCTGGAACGAATACCAGCCTAACGTAATCGGTTCCTCACAGTCTGATCAGAAATTGCTCAGGCACTACCGTTGTTGTGGAGAATGCTGTGATGAACCTGTTTCGCAAATGTTGAAGCCGAATAAACCTCTCCTGAGCGGGCGTGGTGACACGGGGTCGACATGACTTGGGGTGATCACGTGTTGACCCGTGCTGCAGGTAGCGATGCCAAAGTCTTGCTTGTGACACATTCACTTGCCAAGAATTCGCAGACTGAGACTCCCCAGCCTCCAAATGACCAACCGCATTGTTACGTTGATTCTTAGCATCACTCCCCACACCACTTCCATGATGCATGGAATGTGCGTGCAAAAGGAAACGTATGAATTTCTTCCTGTTCACAATATATTGCATTTATTGATCAAAAAAGAATTTGGTGCGTTTGGGCGAGTCGTCCTCAGTGACAATACATTCAAACTCGGAAATGTTTGCAGATTGCAGACAGCGTTCATCATAGATATTCCGATTTTGCATAGCCACCAATGATTCAAATTCGAAAAGTTACTTTTAAAAATACTACCTATGCGTATCTTTTTTTTCTTTTTCTTTCGGAGCAGTTCATATCAGCAAAGTCAAAACACCATGAAACACAAGCAACTATTTTGTAGGTACCCGCTGAAACTACAAACGGTTCATCAAACATGGCAGGTGGTATGTTTTTCCAGCATTATGCACTATAAGTTTATCGCTTGGACTGCAGTATTCTGTCATATTTTTCTGTTTTCATACACAGGCAAATAAATGGAAATAAACCATTATATTGAACTCAACATAATGATTTACTCTAACTCAGACTATAGTAAATTAGCATAAACGATTTAAAGCAGCCATTACGTTTGTCGTTTTCGTAATACTAAAAACACATCTCTCTTGTAGGCATGACGGAAACCAAAGAAGACCTTCCCCACTACATAGGCTGGTGGTAGAAAACGGTCAATAAACGTCGAAAATGAACGGTTATGTATGTCTAGACTTATTTTTCTGTAAATATGTGCCTTTAATGTTTAACGTGTCATGTTCAACTGGATCAAGGTGATCACAAGACTCCCAACTATAAGTCTTAATAATAAATCTCAATGTTTAAGAGTGAGAGGGGTGGCATCTTTCACCAAACATGGCATCAGCACGAATGTCGTCTTTCGTTCAATCACCAATACAGAAAGAATATGAATATAAATTATGAAGTTTACTGTTGATACAATGGCAGTGGCCCATTCAGAACATGTCTGTTAATCCTGAAAATAGTCCATTGTCAAATTGCTCTATCCCAGACCTGTCTTTGATTATTTTAAGAATAACATATGAGGAAACACGCTTACAGGTTATAAGTGTGCTGCTTTGTTAATTACAAAAAGCAACAGATCGATGTCAGAAATGATTCATTGCAACGAAACTGGAAATATGAACGTCTGAAACAAACACTAAATCAATTAAATATCCATCTGTGGTTGTGAAAGTCAACTCAAACTGCGCTCGCAGCACAGATGTATGTAGTCAAATGAATGAACGGATGAGTGAGTATGGTTTTGTGCCACAAGAGCTACATTCCATCAACACCACGGCTGACTGCAAAAATCGGCTGCGCACATAGAACCCATGTGGGGATCGAAATCGGGTCTTCAGAGACCACCAAAAGCCTTAATCACTCGGCTACCTCACCGCCCCTGACATCCATGGAGATTTAAGTATGATTTTGAGATAGAAAATACACTTGGTAAACGTTCTATATCTTTTAGGGCCCTTCTATAACTTACAAGTCAGAACGATATCATTTAGACAGTTGTTTCACTATACTTACATACTGCTGAGTATCGAACCTTAACAAATACATATATTACTCAATACTGACAAATTAAAAGTCATTCTGGATCGATATACAATAATTGATTCTGAATAGAAATATGTTATATATCCTCAATGTAAAGCATTTATCTTCAACAAATGTACCACGTTTTCTTTACGTATGATTCCTTATGTTCAATTCAATGAAAACAAACACAGTTTTCTTAAAGTGAAGTTTTTCTGCTGAAGGTTTCCAACAACAAGCGCGACAGATGACACGTGACCGCCGTTTCCCTCAAAGGTCATGCTGACTGTGTTGGTTGTGTGGACCTGTGATTGAGGGACCATGAACATTCCATTTTGATTTCCCTTCAACCTTCATAGCATCGAACAGCTTGTAGCTTGAGGACAGCGGGTGGCCATTGAACATAACCTAACGTCATTTAGAATTGGCATTCTTGTCGCAACTAACTCCCACTCTAAGATGGGCAGAGTGATATCCAGAGGGGTAGATGGATGGTTGTCTGAGCATGTCCATTGCTGATTGGGATGACAATGTTCTTGCCATAGTAAGTGTTCTCGTTGTTCGTGTGTATTCCGTTAAAATTGTAGTTGGTTTTGAACTTATAGAAGCAGGTCGATGATCCAGGCAGCCCTTCGGTGCCGTGAAGTTTAGACCTGTCGAAATGGTAATTGGGATGCACAGCTGGATTACCATTGTCGAGCAGAACACATGTTTCTTCACCAGTGGAAGGGTTCAGCCAGGTGTTGGGGAAATCCAGTTTAACATTCTGCGCCATTCTGGAACCATAATTGTGGAGAAGTACCACCATCTCCTTGTTTGGGGGATTTGCTAAAGCGAGTGATGCAACTATTTTCTCCTGCCCCTCGAACTGACTTGAAACTTGGAGAAACCTTTGATAATAATAAATGTTTTGCCAAAGGGTGAAATATTTGGTCATGTGAAGGGGATGGCCATCCCGTGTAAACAAGGAACTCCGAAGGGTATTATGACCCGGATATTGTTCATTTGAGAGCAAAAACACTATTGCCGTGTCAATACATGTTTGGTTGATAAATGGTTTCAAAGTCTATCATTCTATTTTCAAAACCCGACGCAACCAACGGAACATTTCTTCCTTTCTTGAGATGAGAGTAACTATCCACCATGACAGTAGAAGCAACCAGACGGGCTTCCACCAGATACTCGCACATAGTTGTAGGAATGGAAAGAGAAAAAGTCCAAGTGATAAAGAGACATCATGATGTAATCCAACAGTCCTCTTCCAATAGCTGAAGTTATTATCATCTGCTTGTCTATCCAACTAAGCCAGTTCAGACCTGTTAATATTCATCAATTGCTTAATCGTACAATGTGCGAATGAGCCAAGTTACAGACCTTCATAGCAAATATAGTAATACGAGACGGTACATATTGTCTGTCATGGTATAGGTTTTTGCGCAAAATGGAATCCAACCAAAACAACAGAAATAGAAAAAATATGTAAGTCACATATCCTTAATGTTAAACTGTTACAGTGTCTAAATAGACCACATTTCGGGGTTTTACTGTTGATGTAATACATAGAGGATACTAAATGACTTTCCGTGTAATACCATTTTCATCATACGAATTAATGGTTTGATATCAAACGAGGGAAGGTATGAGGACTCTCAAGTTCCCGTGAGTCAAGCAAGGTCTAGTAAAATTGCAACAGTGATATTAGCATTGCGACGTCACAACTTTGAACCATTTTGACGTCATACATCAAGCGGTATAATGCTTGTGTCATATTGCCGTACAAATACTACACTGCAGTATCTTCAACGGGCGAATAATACAAGATGATATTGTATCACACCAATACGTTGTTCATCTATAAATTGTTTTCCTTCCCTACAAGATGATATACATTGACTCGATACATTTGGGGCGAAAAAAGGAACTCCAAAGAAAGACAGCAGTTGATTTTAAAATCCTTATTGTTCTTAAACAAAGGACACAAGACACATTTTATTTCCCACACCATGTTGTTGATGTTACTCCCATAGCCATTCACTTGTTGCATGTAGAACCCAAATGTCTTTGACTGGAGTGCATGGTCCTGGAGAAAGGCAGGGTCTGGGTAGCCATGGTGACTTGGACTTTGACTCCACTGAATGACACAAGATCATATTGAAAAGCATTGAATAACTTTGAAAATCATGCTGTGTTAAATTGAAAAAACAAACTTCATTTTAAAGAGTTAAAGAAAATGTGCATCTGTCATACATCATTGCAAAGTGTGACTGAATAAAGATTGAGAATCTCTCCTGTAGATCTATCCTAAACGTATTGGATAGTTGTGCAAGTGTCTGTGTCGTATCTTAAAGTAGACGTCTGTTGCATGCATCTCACAGATGCTCTATTTGGTTAAGATGGCTTGAAGATCGTTGACAAGAATTATTTGTGCCCCAAACGATTTCATGTCGAATAAAATATGTTTGGAAACAATACCGATATGTCCCAATATGCGTATCAAACATTACGTATTGCAGTGGGATTTCTTTTCTCAAAACCGGTATAGTGGGTAATAGGATTATATAGCCGAGACAAATACGTGAAAACATGAAAATACAAGTATACCTTTCCCTTATCCTCATCCACAGTGCAATACAAAGCATGACAAAAAAAACGGAAAAGAGTATAGGAACACTCGTTTTTTTTCGTTTCCATGAGTATATATGATGTGTGAGTTTTGTGAAATATATAATATACAGACTTAATACACTTCCCGTTGTAGTTAACTGACAAAACAGCATCCTTTACATGCTGTCAGTTTCATAGAAAAGAGAGTTACAGTTTCTCAAAATTAGTCTACGTTTGAAATTTCTGTTGTCACAGCCAAAACATTTATTTCAAGGGCTTCAATCACTGTCAAACGCTGAATCTCCCAACATTGCGCAGTGCGGGTACCACAATCGCAATACAATCTATTTGCCAATACACAGCCTTGATACAGTCGCATGCAGGCATATATAACACATTGCTTGAACAACATTATTTACGTTTCGAAAGATCATGAAGTACTTTTGGATATTGGTTTGAAGTGAGTGAGTGAGTGAGTGAATTTAGTTTTACGTCACACTCAGTTAAATTCCAGCTGTTTAGCAACTGCCTGTGAATAATCGAGTCGATTGATGAACAGCGTGAACATCGATCCCGTTAGTCGCGTCTTACGACAAGCATGGGTTACTGAAGGTTCACTCTAACCTGGACCTTCACGTGTTTTGTCTGAAGACCTGTACAGCCAAATATTGATTTTATAGGATTCCCAATGATGGAAATGTCTGGTTCTCCCCGCCATGATATTGTTGGGGTGCTGCTAAAAATGACGTAAAACCTTACTTACTCTTTTCCTCAAGCATGTCTCCCGATTTTGTCAATTTACAAGGGGCAGTGGGGTACCCTAATGTTAATGCGTTCACATGGGTGCAATGTCTGAAGTGGACTTTTGGTTTCCCCTGCCGTGATATTTCTGGAATACTGCTAAAATGGCGTAAAAACTAAACTCACCTACTCATGTTCTTAGAATCATCCACAGTCGATTAGATGGTGATCAATCACAATGTACTGTTTGGCTGAACCAGACTAATAGCAGCCATCTTGGAATATTGATGAAAGCGGCTAAGGTGTTGTTAGCTGTAGCAGATATACCAGGTTTCGTCATCACCCCTGTTCGGGATCGAACCCTGACTACGGTAGGAATATTAATTAGATGTCATACCGAAACATGAGTCTCAGTAGCCTATTCAGACAATGACCTACTTATCAGCCGATCCGAATTTTCTCATCTGAAATTGAAAATAGACACCACAAAACACTCTGGTTACAATGAATTCTAATTCCTTGTTTGTACGAAAATAGTATTTACACAGGAATTTTAATTTTGAAGTCTAATCCTATCGTAGTGACATATTTTATGTCGAGATTTCGGCAACATACCTAAACTAAGAAATCGCAGACTGCCCCTGTTTCATCAGGTAGTAAAATGATTCACAATGCATCTGGCTCTCTGTTATGTAGTTTTGCGCGTATTCACCGTAGTTCTGTAATGCACACTGGGATTGATATGACATCAATTCCGTACCAGACCGCCAAAGTTTTCTACCATCAGAGCCTCGTTTCGATGACAAAGCACGCTGTACAACGTGTTTGCAAGGATTAGAAGGAGCAAAGTGATACAATATACTAGTGCTTAGACGTATCCAACCGTACTAAATCGCTTATTTGCCCGATACGTGTTAATTTCAAATTGCATGTGGTCAGTGATTGAAGTTGTGGGTTGCACACTGAGATTAATAGACAGGCAGGCAGACATATAGGTGTCCATAAACCAGACACTGAGGTTTCTCGATGACAGAGGCTGCTTATCACAATCAACATTACTTGTTGATTACAAGTACTTGTTTATGCACACAACCAAGATTAGACCACTGCTCACGACCTCGCATTCTTGGCATGTATACTGTTTCAAGCTCCACGAACCTAATCACTACACTTGAGTTATGACAATAGCGCAGCACAGCTGGTGAAACCACATTTATCCCCAGCGTTGAGGGAAAATATGTGAAACATTTGAACTTTTTTTTCAGCACGGTTTTTGTTTTCAACGTTAAAAGTTGAACTGGCATTTTGGATGATTTGTGCATGCCGAAAGGTATCAGAATCTGCCAAGTTGTATTTTACGTTGCTTGTGACCATTAATACTTAACGTCACATCATCAGTATTTCAGCCATATCGTGACGAACAACCTTTGTCAACATTCAATACATTAAACATAGACAGTCATAAAGATGAACATCGGGAAATCAAACATGCAAGTGACAATGCATGATTACCGTCATTGGCAACTAGAAGCTATACAGAGAATATTCCTACAAAGCACAAACTAAAACATGACAACAACACGAGGCAACACTGTTGGTTGTTGCGTGTTATCTGTATGAGAGAACAAAGTTCAAAAACCTTGACAAAAAGCATTGTCAGTATTCCAGGCTCAATACATGCCTGACAATGTGCATGCCTTGTAACGGTTAACCATCTTGAAATGTAACACATCAGGAAATGCAGTGTGCAAGGGACAATGCATGATCACTTTGAAAACAAGCTAGAAGATACAGAATATCCTAAAACTTTGATACCGAAAGGTGTGACACACGCAACGCAACGCAACGCAACGCAACGCAACGCAACGCAACGCAACGCAATACACACGTGAGCTATACTCAGCATATGTGTCGAGTTCACAAAACGTGCTAGACATGGTGATTGATTGTCAATAACTCGTAACCTGTAAAGTTGGCCGCAATAAAAAACAGTTCCAGTAAGTTTTAAGTTTAGAGCAATATTAACATCAGCAAATGAAAGTAGTTGTAAGGAAGTCATATTCTGAGTGGTTTATGTTTTCAGAACACGGGACTCTGTGTTCACTTGTCTTGCTTACTCGGTTGGTGCATGTATTCCGCATCCCAGTCGATGATCATGGCCTCAGTCACATTGCTGAATTGTTGTTGAATGCAGTAAAAAAAACCACCACAACATATTTTTTTATAGAAAACACAATGTTTATTAATACACCTGTTACCGGAAATGCTGAGAACCGATAGTACTGGGGTAAATTATTTTTGCTTGTGCTGAGGAAATGCAAATTTGAATGTAAAACTGTCATTTACACAATACCATATACTGGTGAAAGAAGTTAAATATCCTGTAACTGCTGTACAGCCTGGTGAGACGAAACGTCATGAGGGATATGTCTTTATAAATGGGACTCGAGACTACCATTTGGCAGTTTGAAAAGTGCTGCTGAAAGGGTATGTATGCCTCTTTCTATTTTAACAGTCGAGTTGGTAATTCTGAGCAACGTCTCTTTGACTTTCCTTAACCGTGATTAACATCGCTGGTATCGTCAGGTAGTTATGTACAGTCGAACACCACTGATATTAAATTTTGATTTGTCTCGTTTGCGGATCAGAGAAAAGTTGGGTCATTGCACATTCCTCGTGTAGACATCATTTTACGACTGTGAGGAATCTCTGGATTACTCGAAGTATGTATGAGCATTTGGACTATCACACATAAATGTCGTTTTCTGATTGGCTGAGTGCTCTTCTATTATTTTCAATGTACCTAGTGTACAAGCGAGATGCTTTGCAATACACACCGCTGCCAATAGCAACTCATTCGGTACTTCGTGGTAGTTACTTTTTTATCTCAAATAACATCAAATGACGTAAGATGGTTGGAAATTACCGATGTTTTGCAAATCGAGACCGATGGAAGGGAGATAACTCAAAATTCTAACTATGTCTACGAAAACATTTGCCTTTCTTTCCAAAACATAAATTCAGACTAAACGTTCAAATGTAGTCCCTGTGAATATGAAGAAGGGGAATTACATCGCGGCGACTTTACTAAGACAATACCTACGGGAAAAACAGCAATCATTTGATTCAAACAGGTTGGCTGAAATGTACGATCCAATACCCATGCTTCAAAAAGCTCAAAATTAACATTGAGGTGAAAAATTCGTTGTTTGCTGTTCCCTCCTCGTGACCAGTGAACAACTTATAGTACCCGGCCGCTGCGAATGCCGAACTCATTTGGTACTTCGAGGTAGTAATTCTTTATCTCAAATAACACTGAATCACTTAAGATGTTCGGAAATTACCAATGTAATGGCAATGCAAATTAATGGAAGGGAGATAACTCTAAATCTGATTTTCTTGTCATGTGTAAAATCTAGCGTTGACTAAAATAGATTTGTACCAGAGCTTCAAACAAACCATTCAAACTTTCAGGCGTTCGGTAAGGTATAAACGTTGTTCACTTGTCACAAACCCCAATGTTTCTTTATTGTTTTTGTACATCAACCCATGCGACGCCCCTCTGTCCCATAAGTAAGAGGGGCTATCAAGTAGTATTACGGAAGTCAAACGCGTAAGGGTTATTCTCTCATTATGATATGGGTGTGTGTATAGTATTTGATACATATGCGGGACTGGTGAGATTAAGTGAAATCTGTCTCATAAGTAAAGGGGGCTATCAAGTGGTGTTACGGAGGTCAAACACACAGGGATTATCCTCTGATTGGGGCTTGCATGCGTATATAGTAATTGAACGAAGAGACAGAAGGCATATCGTTTGGTGTTACGGAAGTTGATACACACCCAGAATACCCACATGAAGAGACTTATGTGGGTAGGTGGTAACTGTCTGATGAGGCAGAGGGCATATAGTGCAGTGCAAGGGTTGTAATACAGATGATATGCAGAACAAAGTGACATAGACATTTGCATGTTAATTCTGCGGCAAGATAGAAACAGGTGGATTGCACAATTTTGCAAACGAAATACACAATGAACGTAAGGCAGAAGTGGATGTTAGCTGTCTAACAGAAACGTGTTTAGACTTTTCTTCACTTTTCTTCTGGACATGCTACTAATGAAGAGACACAGAAAACTATGTCCCAGGAATGCATGCGTGCTCATGATATTTTCATTCACACATACAGAACAACCATCCGCTGCATATGAGTTTGACTATACTATTACTTTACTCATGTCATAACCGTTCCAGAAAGTGCTACGATGCTGCCAATCCGAGTGCAACTCCTTGTTGTTTTGTTGGGCCTCATCTGCGCTGCTGAACATGAGGTCAATGGACCTGAACCCTCGCAACCTGACGTACGGAAGGGAGGTGTCAACGTGAGTGTATATATGCATGTGTACATATTGATCTAACTGACTGACCATTCAAACTTGCTTTTCCCTTCATATCCTGTATTTTGCACATTCTTCTTTAACTGTTGTTGATTTAGTCCTTACTAGACTACCAGAGGTCCGACTTCCATATTTGTGGTAGCCACGATGTCTGAGTGGGTTTCATGGCTGACTCTGTGTGCTGGTGATTAGGCGCCTGACACTGAGAGTGTCATTTTGAATCCCGGAAGGAACTGAACCCCCAAAGTACTATAATTTGTTCTTTATTGAGAAATCCCAAATTTAATATATGTCATATCGCTGATATTGTTCACATCGGGACTCTCTTCTGTAAACTCTCTCCAAACTGTAGGAGTATAGGTACCTCTCAGCTCCATGAAACTGTAGCCTAGCCTTCTCTCTACTCCCCCTCTTATTATTGTCTCCTGTTCTCTGTCTCCTGTCATCGTTCTGTTGCAACTCTCATGATCAATTCGTCAGTCTTGATCCATCTATCAATTATTCCTATGCTAATGTGTTTCAGTCACTGGTGATATTGCTCAGTAATAGAAGAGGAAGATTGGCAGGAGGTAATAATTATGACTGCTTGGTTTGACATGTGAAGTAGTTGGTTTGTCATGAGACGTAGTTGTGGTTTGACATGTGACGTAGTTGATTTTATATGTATGTGGCTTGTTTGGTTTGGTATGTTGCGTGGTTGCTTTGACATGTGACGTGGTGAGTTTGAAATGTGGTATGGTTGGTGGCGTGGTTGGTTTGACATGTGACGTATTTGGTTTGACATGTGGCGTGGTTGCTTTGATATGCAGCGTGGTTGGTTTGACATGTGACGATGTTGGTTTGACGTGTTGTTTAACGCCGCAGTCAGAAATATTGAAGCTACATTGCGGTGGTCTGCAGTTAACCTAATCTAGACCTATTTTGCGACATCTATGGCTTCAGCACAGCTTTGAACAGTTCAGTGTCTTTCAGTTATATCAGATGCAGTTGATGGAGAGAATAGGCAAGAGTGACCCATGTCATCATTGACGTGAAAAGAAAATAAATGCCATATTTGTTCTAGTGTCAGAACACCAGGAAACACAAGCAACTAATTTGTAGGTACCCGCTGAAACATACAAACGTTCTTTAAACATGGTAGGTGCTATGTTTTTCCAGCAGTATGTACGACAAGATTATCTCTTGGACTCCAGTATTCTGTCATGTTTTTCTGTTTTCATACACAGGCAAATCAATGGAAATAAACCATTATTATAAACTCATAATAACGATGTACTCTAACGTGAACTATAGTAAATAGCATAAACGATTTAAAGCAGCCCTTACGTTTGTCGTTTTCGTCATGCTGAAAAACATCTCTCTTGTAGGCATGACGGAAACCAAAGAAGACCTTCCCCACATCATAGCCTGGTGATAGAAAACGGTCAATAAACGTCGAAAATGAACGGTTATGTATGTCTAGACTTATTTTTCTGTAAATATGTTCCTTTAATGTTTAACGTGTCATGTTCAACTGGATCGAGGTGATCGCAAGATCGCAATTATAAGTCTTAGTAATAAATCTCAATGTTTAAGAGTGAGAGGGGTGGCATCTTTCACCAAACATGGCATCAGCACGAATGTCATCTGTCGTTCAATCACCAATACCGAAAGAATGTGAAAGGGTGAAAGGACGGGTACACTGTGTAGAGAGGGAATTCTAACGTTGATGAATATGGAACTGATGAATATGGAAATGTGTGTAGTACATGTTACAACTGGCTACCATATCTTCTACCATGTGACACATTCCCCAGTTCCACAGCTCGACGCGATAGATACAAATCACCTGAAAAATAAGGTGTATGCCTTCATACAAATAAACTACTCCTGATTTCACATGAGCTCATTAAGACATCTATTATAAATAGTTTACCCCAAGATTAGTTACAGGTTTGTTATCGTAGGGACTGGAAGTAGGGTCACCATGGGCCATTTTGCACATTAGGATAATAAATGACCCATTAGAATTTTGAAGTTTACTATTGATACAATGGCAGTGGCCCATTCAGAACATGTCTGTTAATCCTGAAAATAGCCCATTGTCAAATTGCTCTATCCCAGTACCTGTCTTTGATTTTTTTAAGAATAACATATGAGAATCCATGCTTACAAGTTACAAGTGTCCTGCTTTTACAATTACAAAAAGCAACAGATCGATGTCAGAAATGATTCATTGCAACGAAACTGGGAATATGAACGTCTGAAACAAACACTAAATCAATTAAATATCCATCTGTGGTTGTGAAAGTCAACTCAAAATGCGCTCGCAGCACAGATGTATGTAGTCAAGTGAATGAAGGGATGAGTGAGTATGGTTTTATGTCACAAGAGCTACATTCCAGCAACACCACGGCTGACTGCAAAAATCAGCTGTGCACATAGAACCCATGTGGGGATCGAACCCGGGTCTTCAGAGACCAGCGAAAGCCTGAATCACTCGGCTACCTCACCGCCCCTGACATCCATGGAGATTTAAGTATGATTTTGAGATAGAAAATACACTTGGTAAACGTTCTATTCTGGTGTTTTATCTATCTGTTCTCAGTGTTTGGATCTTTTAGGGTGGTGGTGTATATCGCCAAGCATGGTGTGAGCACGAATGTCTTCTTTCATCCAATCACCAATACCGAAAGAATATGAAAGGGTGAAAGGACGGACTGACTTTAAGAGGAGATTTAAGAGTGATTTTGAGACGGCAAATACACTTGCCAAACATTCTATTCTGGTGTTTTATGTATCTGTTCTCAGTGTTTGGATCTTTTAGGGCCCTTCTATAACTTACAAGTCAGAAATTTAGACAGTTGTTTCACTATACTTACATACTGCTGAGTATCGAACCTTAAAAGCTACATATATTACTCAATACTGACAAATTAAAAGTCATTCTGGATCGATATACAATAATTGGTTCTGAATAGAAATATATTATATATCCTCAATGTAAAACATTTATCTTCAACAAATGTACCACGTTTTCTTTACGTATGATTCCTTATGTTCAATTCAATGAAAACAAACACAGTTTTCTTAAAGTGAAGTTTTTCTACTGAAGGTTTCCAACAACAAGCGCGACAGATGACACGTGACCGACGTTTCCCTCAAAGGTCATGCCGACCGTGTTGCTTGTGTGAACCTGTGATTGAGGGACCATGAACATTTCATTTTGTTTTCCCCTCAACCTTCATAGCATCGAACAACATGTAGCTTGAGGACAGCGGGTGGCCATTAAACATAACCTAACGTCATTTAGAATTGGCATTCTTGTCGCGACTAACTCCCACTCTAAGATGGGCAGTGCGATATCCAGAGCTGGGTAGATGGATGGTTGTCTGCGCATGTCCGTTGCTGATTGGGATGACAATGTTCTTGCCATAGTAAGTGTTCTCGTTGTTCGTGTGTATTCCGTTAAAGTTGTAGTTGGTTTTGAACTTGTAGAAGCAGGTTGATGATCCAGGCAGACCTTCGGTGCCGTGAAGTTTAGGCCTGCCGAAAAGGTAATCGGGATGAACAGCTGGATTGTTGTCGAGCAGAACACATGTTTCTTCTTCCTTGTTTGGGGGATTTGCTAGAGAGAGTGATGCAACTATTTTCTGCTGCCCATCGTACTGACTTGAGACTCGGAAAAACCTTTGATCATTATAAAAGTTTTTGCCAAAGGGTGAAATATTTGGTCATGTGAAGGGGATGGCCATCCCGGGTAAACAAGGAACTCCGAAGGGTATTATGACCCGGATATTGTTCATTTGAGAGCAAAAACACTATCGCCGTGTCAGTACATTCCCGAAAGTTCAGGAAAGTAAACAGGAAGCTGTTTGGTTGATAAATAATTTCAAAGTCTATCATTCTATTTTGAAAACTCGACGCAACCAACGGAACATTTCTTCCTTTCTTGAGATGAGATTAACTATCCACCATGACAGTAGAAGCAACCAGATGGGCTTCCACCAGATACTCGCACATAGTTGTAGGAATGGAAAGTGAGTGAGTGAGTGAGTGAGTTTAGTTTTACGTCGCACTTAGCAATATTCCAGCTATATGGCGACGGTCTGTAAATAATCGAGTCTGGACCAGACAATCCAGTGATCAACAACATGAGCATCGATCTGCGCAATTGGGAACCGATGACATGTGTCAACCAAGTCAGGTAGTCTGACCACCCGATCCCGTTAGTCGCCTCTTACGACAAGCATAGTCACCTTTTATGGCAAGCATGGGTTGCTGAAGGCCTATTCTACCCCGGGACCTTCACGGGTCAGGAATGGAAAGAGAAAAAGTCCAAGTGATAAAGAGACATCATGATGTAATCCAACAGTCCTCTTCCAATAGCTGAAGTTATTTTCATCTGCTTGTCTATCCATCTAAGCCAGTTCAGACCTGTTAATATTCATCAATTGCTTAATCGTAGAATGTGCGAATGAGCCAAGTTACAGACCTTCATAGCAAATATAGTAATACGAGACGGTACATATTGTGTGTCATGGTTTAGTTTTTTGCGCAAAATGGAATCCAACCAAACCAACAGAAATAGAAAAAATATGTAAGTCACATATCCTTAATGTTAAACTGTTACAGTGTCTAAATAGACCACATTTCGGGGTTTTACTATTGATGTAATACATAGAGGATACTAAATGACTTTCCGTGTAATACCATTTTCATCATAGGAATTAATGGTTTGATATCAAACGAGGGAAGGTATGAGGACTCTCAAGTTCCCGTGAGTCAAGCAAGGTCTAGTAAAATTGCGACAGCGATATTAGCATTGCGACGTCACAACTTTGAACCATTTTGACGTCATACGTCAAGCGGTATTATACTTGTGTCATATTGCCGTAAAAATACTGCACTGCAGTATCTTCAACGGGCGAATAATACAAAATGATATTGTATCACACCAATACGTTGTTCATCTATAAATTGTTTTCTTTCCCTACAAGATGATATACATTGACTCGATGTATTTGGGGCGAAAAAAGGAACTCCAAAGAAAGACAGCAGTTGATTTTAAAATGCTTATTGTTCTTAAACAAATGACACAAGAAACCTTTTATTTCCCACACAATGTTGTTAATGCCACTTCCATAGCCATTCACATGTAGAACCCAAATATCTTTGACTGGAGTGCATGGTCCTGGAGAAAGGCAGGGTCTGGATAGCCATGGTGACTTGGACTTTGACTCCACTGAATGACACAAGATCATATTGAAGAAAATTGACTAACTTTGGAAATCATGCTGTGTTAAATGTGAAAAAACACTTCATTTTAATGAATTAAAGAAAATGTATATCTTTCATACATCCTTGCAAAGTGTGATTGAATAAAGATTGAGGATCTCTCCTGTAGATCTATCCTAAATGTATTGGATAGTTGTGCAAGTGTCTGTGCCGTATCTTAAAGTAGACGTCTGTTGCATGCATCTCACAGATGCTCTATTTGGTTAAGATGGCTTGAAGATCGTTGACAAGAATTACTTGTGCCCCAAACGATTTCATGTCGAATAAAATATGTTTGGAAACAATACCGGTATGCCCCAATATGCGTATCAAACATTACGTATTGCAGTGGGATTTCTTTTCTCAAAACCGGTATAGTGGGTAAAAGGATTATATAGTCGAGACAAATACGTGAAAACATGAAAATACAAGTATGCCTTTCCCTTATCCTCTTCCACAATGCAATACAAAGCATGACAAAAAAACCGGAAAAGAGTATAGGAACACTCGTTTTTTTTCGTTTCCATGAGTATATATGATGTGTGAGTTTTGTGAAATATATAATATACAGACTTAATACACTTCCCGTTGTAGTTAACTGACAAAACAGCATCCTTTACATGCTATCAGTTTCATACAAACGAGAGTTACTGTTTCTCAAAATTAATGTACATTTGAAATTTCTGTTGTCACAGCCAAAACATTTATTTTCAATCACTGTCAAACGCTGAATCTCCCAACATTTCGCAGTGCGGGTACCACAATCGCAATACAATCTATTTGCCAATACACAGCCTTGATACAGTCGCATGCAGGCATATATATCACATTGCTTGAACAACATTATTTACGTTTCGAAAGATCATGAAGTACTTTTGGCTATTGGTTTGAAGTGAGTGAGTGAATTTAGTTTTACGTCACACTCAGTTAAATTCCAGCTGTTTAGCAACTGCCTGTGAATAATTGAGTCGATTAATGAACAACATGAGCATCGATCTACAGAATTGGGAACCGATGACCACGTCATCGAATATGATCACCCGATCCCGTAGGGTCGCGTGTTACGACAAGCATGGGTTGCTGAAGGTTCACTGTAACCTGGGCCTTCACGTGTTTTCTCTGAAGACCTGTATAGACAGATATTGATTTTATAGGATTCCCAATGATACACATTTCTGGTTTTCCCCGCCTTGATGTTGTTGGGGTGCTGCTAAAAGTGACGTAAAACCTTACTTTCCCTATTCCTCAAGCATGTCTCCCGATTCTTTCAATTTTCAAGGGGCAGTGGTCCCGTGTGGACCCGGGACAGAATGTGTCCACAGCACCCCATTGCTTGTCGTAAGAGGCGACTAAATTGGGCAACCTGTTTGCCGTGGGTTGCGTCCCGTGTCGGTGGAGGACGGGATCCTGGTGGTTGAGGGCAATAGGGGCCTGGAACCGTGTTCCTGTTGCCTAACACACCACTTTGGCCCTGACTTCACCTAGACGGGTGGTAGAACTGGCCCGGTTCTATCAATCGGCTGGTCACGCCATGCCCTGGGCATGGACATGTTCATGTTGACAATATATATTCCTTACATTGTATTTTGACACTGAATATTGAGGCTATTCTATTGTAAATAACAATTGCCTAGAGTCCTATGCCAGAAGGCGGTGGCTCATGGGCCAATCTGGTGATATTGACCCCTGAATTCTATGTTTCTTGAGAAATGTGTCATGGGCCGAACCGGCCTGGCATATGTTCTTTTAGATATCATGGCTATTCATGTCTTTATTCACTGGAGTATAACACCTCTGTAGCCCTGGTGTTACAGGCTGGTTTCCACTGTAATGTCGTCCTTGTTGACACTCGATGGCGGGTGGGGAGCAGAGTTGTCGAATGTATTTATCCCATCATGTCACTCCACATTCACTCTGGTTCTGCAAAAGCTAACAAACGTCGACATGTTGATTCTGATGATGAAATATCGACTGAAAAATCTGATTCTTGGCCTAGGTTTATCGTCGTTGCTTCTGCTGACGGTACCCCACTGAAACTCAACCCATTTGCTATCTCCAAGGGTATTGAAGGTGCCTGCGGAGAAGTGAAAAATGTCACCTGCCTTCGAAATGGTTCATTGTTAGTTGAATGTGCTCGGAGGCAACAATCTGTCAATCTGCTCGGCCTTAAGCAGTTTGTTAATACACAGGTTGTCGTCTCAGTGCACAGAACATTGAACTCAAGTAGAGGAATCGTTCGAGATCGGGCGAAATGTCTTTCGTTTATGAGTGAGGAGGAAATTGTAGCTGAACTGAGAACCCAAGGTGTTACAGCTGTGAAGCGTTTTACCAAAAAGCAAGACAACAATATCATACAAACAAATACCTACCTGTTTACATTTAACTGTCCGACCATTCCAAAGTCTATTAAAGCTGGCTACTTCAACATTGCAGTGGACGTATACGTGCCTAATCCACTCAGATGTTACAAATGTCAAAGGTTTGGGCATGGTGCGAAGTCTTGTCAGGCAAAGAGTTCTGTTTGCTACCGTTGCGGTGGCACTCATGAAAGTTCTGAATGCACAAATGAATCATACAGTTGTGTCAACTGTGGCGGGGAGCATGCAGCCTCATCTAAATCTTGCCCTGTCTTTGAACGAGAATCCAAAATACTGAAAATTAACCATACAAACAATGTTTCTTATCACGAAGCAAAACGGTAAGTTTCTGTTTCATCTCAGACTTCGTCTATTACTTACTCAGCTGTAGTTTCCTCTCCTCCTCTACCTGTTGTCAAACCTTCCAGAGTTTCTACTCAATGCCAAACGTCGATCAGTTGGGTGAATGATGATCAGATCATTCTGGAACAAGTTTCTTCTGAAGCAGACACATCAGTAACCGAAACACAAACAGATGTCCAGCTGACACAACACTCAGAATCAGACAATGTTACAAGAGAAACTCCCTTACAATTGTCGAAGACAGAAAAGAAACAAATGAGAAGAAAGGCTAGGGCCATACAAAACTTGGAAGTGCATTCTTCTCCCTCAGGCCCTGCTTCGGTTCAAAACCGATTTGAACCTTTGGACATGGAGGTCAGCCCTCCAGTCTCTACTCATGGGAGTAAGCGATCATCTCGTTCACCAGTTAAACCACCATGAACGGTTATCAACCAGTAATCCAGTGGAACTGCAGAGGACTTTGGAACAATTTCAGTGATTTGCAATTGTTATCACAAGATCTGAAACCATCGGCATTTTGTTTACAGGAAACATATTTTGAAAGTGCAGATCAGTTGAAAATCAGACAATATGATTCGTATCATTTCCTTTCACCTACGAAGGCTAAGGCCACCGGGGGTAGTTCAATATTGGTCAAACAAGGCATAATTCACAGTCCTGTTTCTCTCAAAACACCTCTTCAAGCTGTGGCTGTTCGTATCACTATGCACATTGTTATCACATTATGCTCTCTTTACATTCCTCCATCTTCTTCTCTTCAGCAAAATGAACTTCAAACACTCTATGACCAGCTCCCAAAGCCTTGTATTATAATGGGCGATCTCAACGCACATAATCCCCTTTGGGGAAGTACGCATACTAGCAGTAGGGGAAAGATTTTGGAAGACTTTTTGTCCGCCAATGATTTGTGTATTTTGAATGATACTTCTAAAACATATTTACATCCTGGTACTGGCACATACTCTTCACTTGATTTGACACTTACAGACCCCACTCTGCTTAATGAATTTGAATGGTCGGTTCATGATGACCTCTGTGGTAGTGATCATTTCCCTACCATTCTACAACCTGTAAACCCTACTGATGTTCCTCCATCATCACGATGGAATTTTACAAAAGCAAACTGGTCTTTATTCGAAACGCTATGTAGAGAAAAACTTCAACCTGAACTTGTTAATGGTGTTCCTGATCCTATCAAGTGCTTTTCCGACGCACTAACCACTATAGCCGATGAGTGTATTCCGAAGTCCTCTGTGGTTCCCCACATCCGTAAACCATGGTTCAACAACGACTGCAAACAAGCTAGGAAGGCAAGGAAAAGGGCGGAGAATTATTTTCGTCGCCATCCTATGGTCCATAATTTCAACAAATTTAAAATCTTAAATGCTAAAGCGCGACGTACCTTTAAACAACATAAACGCCAGTCTTGGCAAAATTATGTATCTAGAATCAATTCACGTACGCCAATGAATAAGGTATGGAACATGATCCAGAAAATCAAAGGTAAGGGTTCTAAATCTAGCATTCACCATCTTAAAGACGATGACAAATTATTGACTGATAAATCAGACATTGCTAACAAACTTGGTGAAACTTTGGCTAAACATTCTTCCTCTTCAAATTATGTACCCCAATTTCAAAAATATCAAAGACAACAGGAAAAGAAACCTCTTAATTTCAATTCGGATAATGGAGAAGATTACAACGAATTATTTTCTGTTCATGAGCTCCATGCTGCCCTGGGGCAAGCTCATGATACTGCTACAGGTTCTGATAACATCCATTATCAGCTCCTGAAACACTTACCCCAGCCATGTTTGGAAACTCTTCTATTCATATTTGATGAAATCTGGACATCTGGACACTTTCCACCATCATGGCGTGAAGCAATTGTTGTTCCCATACCAAAACCGGGTCGGGATCATACTAACCCTTCGAATGACAGACCTATATCCTTAACAAGCTGCGTTTGCAAAACCATGGAACGCATGGTCAATAACAGACTAACATGGTACTTGGAATCTAATAATTTAATATCTAACATTCAATGTGGATTTCGGAAAAATCGCAGTACCGTTGACCATTTAGTTCGATTAGAGTCATTTGTGAAAAATGCAATTATCAATAATCAACATGCAGTGTCCATCTTTTTTGACCTTGAAAAGGCATACGACACTACATGGAAATATGGCATTTTAAAAGATTTGCATGATTTTGGATTACGAGGCCATTTGCCTAAGTTCATATCCGAGTTTTTAACTGACAGGCAATTTCAAGTCCGAGTGGGATCTACCCTGTCTGATCATTATTATCAGGATCAGGGTGTCCCGCAAGGCAGTATTTTATCTGTCACATTGTTCAGCATTAAAATTGATAGTCTCTCTAAGGTTTTAAATGATTCTATTGATGGATCTCTTTTTGTGGATGATTTTAACATTTCATGTCGTGGTAAAAATATGAATACTATTGAAAGGCAGTTACAATTATGTCTAAATAGAATTCATAAATGGTCGTTAGAAAATGGATTTAAATTTTCAAAGTTAAAAACCAACTGTATCCACTTCTGTAGGAAATAGAAACCTCACAGAGACCCAGACTTAGTTTTAGATGGCACACCTTTAAAGGTTGTAAAGGAAGCTAAATTCCTAGGAGTAATTTTTGATCACCACTTGACCTTTTTACCTCACATAAAGTATTTGAAAAATAAATGCCTGAAGGCCCTAGACTTGTTGAAAGTTGTTGCGAATACTAAGTGGGGAGGGGATCAGAAAACTCTCCTTCAATTATACAGGGCACTAATCCGTTCCAAACTTGATTATGGCTCCATCGTATATGGTGGAGCCTGCAAAAGCAACCTGAAAATACTTGACTCAATTCACCATCAAGGTCTGAGACTGTGTCTTGGATCTTTCCGTACGTCTCCTGTTGCCAGTCTTTATGTAGAGGCTGATGAACCATCATTAAACCAGCGCCGCATAAAATTATCGTTACAATATGTCACAAAACTCTATTCTAGTCAGTCTAACCCTGCATATAACTGCGTTTTTGGTCCTCTTTATGAGGATTTGTACAACAAGAAATCTTCTCTTGTCCCTCCTCTGGGGCACAGAATTAAACCATTTATTTCTACTGCCGGCATCGAGCTGGAAAGTATATCTCCTTCCCGTCTTCTTTCTTCTCCTCCTTGGCAGTTGGTTAGGCCACAAGTTGACCTAACATTAACATCATTAAAAAAATCCGAAACTAATGAATTAAAATATAAACAAGAATATAATCAAGTAAAACAGAAATATGACAATTTTAAATCCTTATTTACAGATGGGTCCAAGGATGGTGGCGCAGTAGCTTGTGCCACTGTCATCGGATCCAGAACAATATCTTCTAGATTACCGGATAACAGTTCTATTTTCAAAGCGGAAGCTAACGCCATATTAACAGCTCTTAAATACATTCAAAGACATCCCAAACGGAAACAATACATAATCTTCTCAGACTCTCTTTCTTGTCTTCAGGCTATTAAAAACTTATCATGTAAACATCCACTTTTAATAGAAATTATTGAATTGTATAATGATCTTGCTACTGGCCAATGCGACATCGTCTTTTGTTGGTTACCCGGTCATGCAGGCATTTCTGGTAACACAATGGCTGATCTTGCTGCCAAGGCAGCACTCAACAAATCTGTGACACCACTTCTTATTCCATATTCAGATTATAAAGCTAGCATCAGATCTTTTATCCGTGATCTGATGCAAAAGAAGTGGGACACCCAAGTGGGTATAAATAAACTACATGAAATAAAACCCTACATTGGTTATACCTACTTGGGTTGTCAGTCCAGATTTGAGGAGGTAATCATGCGACGATGTCGTATTGGCCATACAAGATATACACATGCATACCTGTTGACAGGTGAGGATCCTCCGTTTTGTATCCCTTGTGATGAGAGAGTCACAGTCAAGCACATCTTGCTTGACTGTGTTGAATTCTCCATCACAAGGGGTAAATACTTCAATGTCAAAACCGTTAAGGATCTTTTTACCACTGTTAGTGTCCATTTAATTATTGGCTTTTTAAAAGAAATTGATTTCATGATTGAATTTTGATTACTGTGTTGTAGATCGATGTATTTTAATTATCGGTAGTATAAATTAGCAACTGGTATTGTAAGTGGCTGTATCCTCGAAGGGGGTTAAAGTATCGTAAAATTATTGTCCTCCTGAGAGGGTACGTAAGTCCCAAAACTTTTCTCAGTTTAATTTTTGCTTACCCAATTTTAAACGTAGCATATTTGTTCTTTTAAAAATTTGGCTAAACTTTCGCACAATCGCCAACGGCTGAAAGGATGATGGTGACAGGTTTTTTACCATTCTCTATTAAGTATATTATTATTGGTTCTCGTCACGATATGGCTGCAATATTGCCGATGTGACGTTAAACATTAACTCACTCACTCACTCACTCAAGGGGCAGTGGGGTACCCTAATGTTAATGCGTTCACATGGGTGCAATGTCTGAAGTGGACCTTTGGTTTCCCCTCACCTACTCATGTTCTTAGAATCATCCACACAGTCGATTAGATGGTGATCAATCCCAATGTACTGTTTGGCTGAACCAGACTAATGGCAGCCATCTTGGAATATTGATGAAAGTGGCCAAGGTGTTATTAGCAGTTGCAGGTATGCCAGGTTTCGTCGTCATCACTCCTGTTCGGAATCGAACCCTGACTACGATAGGAATATTAATTACATGTCATACGAAACATGAGTCTCATTAACCTATTCAGACAATGACTTGTTTTTCAACCGATCCGAATTTTCTCATGTGAAAGTGAAAATAGACACTACAAAAAAAACCTCTGGTTTCATTGAATTCTAAGTGCTTGTTTTGTAGGAAAATGGTATTTACACAGGAATCTTAATTTTAAACTCTAATACTACCGTGTTGATATATTTCATGTCGAGATTTCGGCAGCACACCTCAGCTAAGAAATCACAGACTGCACCTGTTTGATGAGGTAGTAAAACAGAAACGGGACTATTCTGTAATCAGTGTTTTCACTATGATATTACAGCAACAACTCACGATTTGGTTGACGTTGAAGCCGACTGACCTTGGCGAACACCTTGCGCAATATTGTTTTCAACATCTTTTTCTCGAGGATTAAGAACGATCTCAATCCAAGTTCTTCGGCTTTAGAGTTATCCCCCTTTCAAATCTCTTGGACCCGTTAATCCTGTGATAAGTCAAAGTATGCCAGCGGACAAGCATGGCATTACAATGGATAGGTTCTCCATGTAAAACATCCTTTGTCAGTGAGTGAGTTAAAGGTCACATGCAGCCAAAAAATCAAACCTAACTAAAACACAGTTGTCACTCATTCATGATATGTAAAATGCATTGCTGATTAAGAAAAACAAACAAACAAACTTGTAAGCGTATAATCAAAAGTGCAATATTTTGTACTTCTCCCGAAACGAAGCAGACACGATATCGAACCCAGTCAGAGTCGGAGGGTGTGCACTCAAGTATAACGAAACCTTTTCAATGGCCACTGGTCCATTTGACTATACGCTTAGCCGGCTCTTACTTTATGCCTTATAAGCTTGATAGGTGTTAATTTCAAATTTCATGTGGTCAGTGATTGAGGTTGTGGATCACACATTGAAATTACTAGACAGGCAGGCCGACATATAGTTGTCAGTAACCCAGTTTTCTCTGTGACAGAGGCTGCTTATCACTATCAACAAGCTTTGTTTCGTTGCTGTTGTTGTTATTCTTCTTCCCCTTCTCCTTCTTCCCCTTCTCCTTCTTCTCCTCCTTCGTCTTCTTCTTCTTTTTCTTCCTCTTCATCTTCTTCTTCTTCTTTTTACTCTTGTTGGGAGGGAAATTTGGGTCTTGTTTTGTTTGGGATTTTTGTTTCTTTTATGTTTCTTATGCAACCAGTTTATTATCTACTTGTTTGTGTACACAACCTAGCTTAGACTAAAAATGAAGATTTTTATGGATATCAACTTCTTTATATGAGAACACAACGTTTCGGAGTTAATGCTTACTCCTTCATCAGGTGATTGAGAATGGGGTACAGAGCTATATTTATAATATTATGTACAGGTAAAACAATAACAAAGTAACAAGTGGAATGAATTATAACAGTATAAACAAGCCTGATAGGAAGTCGACAGTTATGATAACAATGATGGAAGCCAACGGTAATACATTACAGATGATAGGATATGTTTACATAACACAGATAGGGGATAAGGACGATGTACATGATTGGGGATAAGGATGGAAGCCGATGGTGATACATTACGCATGATTGGATGATGTTTACATACACATGATTGGGGATTAAGGATGAAGTACATGATTACATGAGGGTTGATGATGTACAAACACAAGTTTGTTTCTTTTTGGTTTTTTTGGTTTTTGTTTTTGTTTTTTGTTTTGTTTTGTTTTGTTTTGTTTTGTTTTTGTTTTTTTATTTTCACATTTTTTCAGAGTACAGGTCACATGTTATACGTTGTTATCGACAAAACGGAAGAGTATACAGGGCTGGATTCAAATATTGCTATCCTGCTTGCACCAGGCGGGTGAAGCCAATGACAAGATCTCAGCGGCACCATCCAAATTTCAAAACTTTATGCTCATAATGTTCGACTTAATGCTGATGTATTTCTCAAAGATTGACTTGCACCTTGTGCAGGTTAGATTCATAAGTAGGTTCGTTAGGTAAAATTAGTGCCAGTGCAAGCAACAGAGCATTATATCAAGCCCTGATATGTATTCACAGGTATGTGATGGTGTTAATTTCATAAACATACAAGTATATTGCTCTACTGTCTTTGCTTAAGTTCAGTGTTAGATATGGACTATATCCAAGCAGGTAGTGCATTACTAGGCAAATACAGTATGTAGTGACGACCAAAATTTTGTAAACTTATCATATGAACAAGTTGTAAATGCTATACATTTTGAAACATAATAGTATTGGCAGCAGATTCTAAAGATATTCTTTTGGTCTGGTATTATTCCATATTTTCGGTTGCGAAAGATTGTTTGTTTAGTAAGAAGCAAAATTATATTCAAAGGATCATTTCGATTTTCCTCTAATCCAAATAGTATGGTTTGTGGGGTAAGTTTAATTCTTATTCCAGCATCAGATATGAGCCACTCTTCAATTTTCTTCCAAAGTCTATTTATCACATTGCAGTCCGAAAAAAGGTGTAAAACAGTTTACAATAGCTACACAGGGGTGAGTCACTGGCTTTTATTTTATGTTGATAATAGTTCGTGCCTAAGATATTGTTAATAATATTCATTTGGAACCATCTTAATTCTGTACTTTGTGTACAACTAAATGGAATAATATTGTAAGTTCTCCAATGTTAGATTCAAGTATGGTTTCTCATTTTAAATTTGAGGCTGATTTCTTGAATTTTGACGGGAGAAGAGTGATATAAAACAACTTGCTTCCCTTATCAGACTGTAGCAGTTTATGAATGTAGTAAGGTGCTATAGGCAGTTCTAATGTTATGTCGTCTGAATTAAGGGTAGCAAGATTGTAATATTTTTGCAGGTGTTTAACACAACTGATCATACTTTGATCAGATAAGAAATTGGCATTGCAACGAATTTTAGTTACAAATTCATTAAAATCTAAATATTTTCCATCTTCATCCAGTAGATCTTTGACAGACCTTACTCCTCTCTTGTACCAATCTGGCTAGAAAGGTGTTTGATTACCAATCATTAGTTTGTTGTTGAACGACAAAAGAAATGTCACAAATTCCTCAACACATGGTGATTGTTCCAATAAGGTTTCAGTGTAATCTGCCCAAGCCAAAAGTACATCACTCCAAAATGGATTGTTGATGTTATCTGCATATTCTCTTATTTTGCTTAGACCGATTTCAAAGAAACTTACAGGTAGTGAACAGAGATTTATGGAGAAAAGATTTTGTAGGTTTGAGTCTTTTAACAAGATTCTTTTTATCCAAGAAAGTTTTTTGTGATTGGATTGTTCTAAAGATATGCGGTACTTTAATTCCTCCATCTTTATGTGTACAATACATTTTGTCTCTCTTTTCAGTTCATTAACCATACTCTTAGTTGGGTTAAGTAGTGTTGAGAAGAGATGATACAGTTTAGGCAAGAGAAGTGATTTCAGTATTGTATTTTTTCCTAATGGAGTTAATGTCCTGAGCGACCAGATTTTCATTACATTTGATATGTTTTGTATTTTATTATTATAGTTTTTTTCTACCATTACATCCAAGTCTACATCAAAGTCTATTCCTAGCAAATTGAAGCTCTCTGCCCATTCAAGGTTCCATTTATTACATAGTTTATGTTTTGATCTCTCTTTAGATCCGATCCATATAATTTTACGTTTTTCAATGTTAACTTTCAATCCTGAAAACCTAGCAAAGAAAGTTAATTCATAAATTGTTGCATACAAAGATTTCTCAGTCCCATCGAGAGTAATAGTTGTATCATCTGCAAATTGTGAGAGAATATACTCAATATGTCCAGTTTTTACCCCTTTAATAAATATTTTTGTTATTTCTCAGCATAATGGCGAGGATTTCTACACACAATATAAAAATTATGGTGATAATGGGTCGCCTTGACGACAGCCACAAGATATTGGAAAGAAAGGTGTAGCAAATCCATTCACAAGAATACACGATTTTATATCTTTGTAGAGTATATTTATCAATTTTTGTATTACTGGGCCAAAATTGAAAAAAAAAACTTAGTACTTTGTCTATATATTTCCAGTCAACTGTATCAAACGCTTTTTCGAAGTCTACTTGAAGAAGCAGTCCTGGGATTTGATAGGTTTCAGTGTAATGCATGATGTCATAAATAAGCTGGGTGGTTTCGCCAATGTAGCGACCTGACATAAATCCTTTTTGATCTTCATTGATCAAATGTGGCAAGACAGATTTTATTCTTTGAGCAATGACACCTGAAGCTAGCTTATAGGAAACATTAAGGAGTAAGACTGGTCTCCAGTTTTTAATAAATTAGTAGTATATACAATGGGGGTTCTAAAACACTTTCAAGAAAAGTCTCTACAAAGCCTTATTTACTAAATAAGGCTTTGGTTGGGCCCTTAGCTCTTGCTACTATTACCCCTACTACTTAACGTGTGTTGGAGGTAACACTGTGCCGTACGGTACGATCAATAATTCTTCTCTTACAAACCCCCTACCCGGCCCATCCCTCAAGTAGTACAAGTTAGGTTCGTCGGCTTTCATATCCACTTTATCTATGTTGTAAGTTTTGACTGACCATATAGGATCGGTGGCCTGCTTACGGCTATCACCCTCGTGTTCCCCCGGCTGGTATAGATACCTCACTAGGGCCCTATCTGGTATCTGTTTCTCCTTCCCACGCAATGGAGCGGCCGACTCTGCAACTATTGATTTTAGTTTGATAGCGTCTGCCGGTTTCTTACCGGTGAGACGGGTGACTTCATGGTTGATTGCCGACACCACCTTAGGTAACCTCGTGACCCATTCAGTCGATCGT
This sequence comes from Haliotis asinina, assembly GCF_037392515.1. Taxonomy (NCBI): domain Eukaryota; kingdom Metazoa; phylum Mollusca; class Gastropoda; order Lepetellida; family Haliotidae; genus Haliotis; species Haliotis asinina. The sequence goes on from NC_090280.1 coordinate 20,315,915, forward strand.
TTTCCAGGGGTGGCCATCTCCCTAGCATACTGATAGCCGAACAAGCGCTCAGCCAAAGTCCTATTAAATCTCTCAACTATGGCTTGGCTGCGATGGGCTCCAGCCGGGCCACGCCTGACCTTTGTATCGTGTTTGGCTAGCAGTTGTGACACGGCACCCATGAACTCCCGTCCGGGGTCAACTTGCAGCTCTGTTGGCCACGTCAGCGGGCTGCGTTTGTATATGCGTTCGAATCCTCTGGCTACCTGGGCCGAATCTTTCGTGGTCAAGGGTTCGGCTTCCTTGTAACGACTGGCTACGTCCACTACGGTTAAGGCATACTTGTACCTCTTGTCGTGGGGTAGGAACAGTAGGTCTGCCTGGTGAACGCTATTAGGTATGTTAATACCGAACCTCCTTCTAGGCACGTAGCGTGGTGCCGGCAAATAGATCTGCCACAGGGCTTGTTTTTCAAGCCACGCTTTGGCTTCCTCCGGGGGTACTCGCGCTATTTTAGCTAGCTTATCTACTGCGCTAGCTCCTTTCCAGTACCCACGCGGGCTGTAGTAAATAGCCTCAAATTTTTTCATGTCCATACGCGTATGTGTTTATCCCATCAATAGCTATCCAACGTTTCGTGTCCATAGGCGACAGGGACGTCTTGTTTATAGTCAGTCCGTATATCTTATGTCCATCACTTCTAAGTGTGTTCATTTTATGCCTAAAGGTACGGGTCTTGAACAGGGCTTCCTTGAATCTGGCGTGTTTGATGTGTTGTTTCACCACATACTTCTTAACCCCCTTAGCCTTCCGGATCTCACTATTGTCGGCTTTCAGTATGGAGTACATCTTAGGTCTCAAACCTATGTACTCGGCTATGGGCGTGCCAGCACACTCGTCCTTCATCTTACCTAGGACCTTTTTATTTACCGTACTGTGTATGGTATGGGTCTTAGGGTAGTCGCTGGTGTCGTATAAATCGAGGTGTTTTTTCATGTCCTCGTACACGTCCTCGGTTCGAATCTCCATCAGCAGGGAATCCGTGTCAGTGTACAGCACTTCACACCTGTCACCGTACTGTTTCTTGAGCTCGTTGTAGTAAAAGTCGTACATCAGGTGTTTGGATAAATCGAGGATGCTCATCCCCACGTAAACATGCCGGTTGAATTTTATGTGGCTTTTCTTCATGTGTAGGGCAACCAGGTTGTCTGTGAATATCTTACTACGGTTGAATGCCGGACTGGCTATCAATCTCCTGAGCTTGTCTTCCTCACTCGACCGAACCAGCTTCACGGTCACGCGTTTCCTCAGGTTCTCCATAGTCTTACCAAACACCGAGTTGTTCATGAGCTTGTAGAGATTTTTCTCAAAATCACTGGTGGCTTTTTTTCGTAGGTCTGTGTTCATTCTGATGTAGGGCTCCATCCATGGGCTCTGGTCGAACATGAGCACCCTGTGTATTTTGGTTAGCCTCATACCCAACGACAGGTACAGCTGTAGGTTGCGATAGTGAACGATGTACTTGGTCTTATTCATTAAGTTAGGCACGAGTTTTTCAACGTCTGTCACACGCCCACCTAACAAGTTATGTTGGAACTCAGACATCCAGTCTGGGTTAACCCTCATACGTTCGGGGGCCAAGGGGTAGCTGTTGTGTGATGTGTGTAATTCCTTGGTATACTCTAAGTCAACCTCGAGGATATACCCTTTGTTCGAATCTGGTGCAACCCCCATAACATCAACGTGGGGTACCCATTCGAATCCCCCTGTAGGTAGATACTGGCTCATGGCCCAGCCGTACAGGTTGTTTGCGTCGAGGTAGAGAATGTGATTGGTTGGCTTGTTAGGATCGTAACCTTTCACGTATTGATTATTTGCTTTCGCGTATCGTTTGGATGCCATGGAAATCCCACCTCGCAAGCCTTTCTCAATGAATAGGTGCATATCGTAATCTGTGAGCAATGCCAAATTAACTCCGGTCTTTTTAAGCAAGGCGTCCCACGACAGACCTGGGCTGGTGTAATACCATGCGGGGTCGAGTTTATACTGCTTGAAACACGTCCGCCTAAACGTCTCAAACACGTCGGCTAACAGCAGTACATCTGTCCTCAAGTACAGGTCGTGATAATCACCCAGGTTCTTACAACCCAGTTTATTCCATACGTTAGTCGCGTGCGAGTAATCATCTCGTGAGATGGACGCCTCATTCAGCTTGCTATAAAAGCAGTCAATAGGGGGTAGTCTGGTCTCGGTGAACTTGGCCCAACTATCCATGTACTCATAGGGGTACACACCCTTCCTCATAAGCAGGGGTCTAGTCTCGGCGTCTGTGTATCGATCGGTGATAGGGAAGGTATTGTTGGCCTTGACCAGACTGTCGAGTGACGACAGGAGGAACTGAAACGAGTCAATGAACCTAAGTCCGTTTAAGCTGAAGGAGATGTATCTCTCCATGTTGTTGGGGATGCACGTTATATTACCATCGATTTTCGCGATGGCCTGCATGATCAAGTGTGAGTCGTACCCTCTCAAGTTGTGAAAGACAACGGGGATGTTTATTGTCTTAGGGTTGATTTTAAGCTTGAGGTTGCACGCGCTGTGAGTGGCGCCTCTATACTTACCAGTTATGTGGCAGTGATCTCTCACCGAATCACCGTTAAGTGGTGAGTCACACACGTGACAGTTAGTGCTACTAGCGTGAGCTAGCCTGTCGACTCGGGTCATACGCATGGGAGCGATTCTATACAATGCATTCCTAATAATTTTTTCTTCCTCCTGCAAACACTTTAGAAACCTTTCAGCCGCGTCAGGGCCCCTATACACTACCGGAGCTTTCGTTTCCCCGTCACAACGGACGACAATGTATCCAAACCCACAGGCTTTATGCTCTTGTGTTTTGTGGGTGAAGCTACCACTGGGAGCCTCGCCGGCGGCAGCCACCAAAGCTTCGAAGTCGGCGTATATGATATAAGGCACAGACATTTGGTTCTTGTGGTTACTGAATTTTAGGATATTATCACCTTCCTTAGGCATGTCGACTCGTATGGCCGTCTGCCCCACACCTTGACAATCATCCCGGTGGGATTCTAATAAATCAGCTCGTGTGAAGCCATGTAGGCATCGTTCACAGAAGTGGGTCTTTTCTCTGTGTGCCGATTGGTCATACAACAGCCTGCTAAAGTGTTTTATCCATGTGTAGTGATACTTGTCACCTCGCTGGATCATGAATATATTGATAACTTGGCGATCCTTCACCGGGCTGACCCTGTGTACTATTGTTGTGTTACCTTCGTGCCCAAAGACATTTATAGCCAGATTATTCTGTTTTTCTACTTTAGTGATCTGGGATATGGGGGTGGGTTCATCTATACCATCCCAGTTGAGCCCATCATCCTGAGGATAATTAGAAGGCCTGTTCGGATTAGTGTCAGCTGGAAATAAGGCTGACCTGATAGCTAACCTCAGGCAATCGTTTCCTCTATTCTTAACGTTTACTATGGCATTTTTGTTCCTATAGTAGGGGGGCAAGGCTAAGTATGATCCGCCTCTGAACGGCACGTAGTTAGCTATGTCTAGATAGACATTATCGATTTTATCTACAACCCACCCGGACCCCAAGTGTGTGTAGCGTTCTAGGTTTTCTCGTATCTGCTGAAAACTGGTATCGATTGATGCGTCAATGGTCTCTGTATGTGTGACAACCTCTTGTTTACCTCGGAAGTAAGGCTGAACATACTCAGTGGTCCCTGTGGGCCCCCCAACCTGCTTATCGAGCGACATTTTCACTGTGATCTAAAACTTGATACTTCCTAGGTTATTTAGTTCCTGGTTGACCTTATCAGCTATCAGAGGCTTGATATCTGTAATGTCTATGTTTCTATCAACGTGCATGCGCCAACCTCTCAAATAGTTGCCTACAGCGCGCTCAGTGCGCACGAACTGTAGGTCAATAGCTCTATTCTGTCGTAATAATTCTACAAGCTGTGGTTTTCTCATACGGGAATACCCGCCTAAACCCAAATCGTGTGCCTCGGCTTTCAGTTGTTTTACAGTGGGTACGGGGGCATGTGATAACAATGCGGTTAACCCGGCTCTCCCCAGGTTTGAATAACCCGTGTATCCAAGCTGTTTTGCTTGAGCTTTTAATTGTGTTACTGTAGGAGGGGCTTCTAAACCTAGTAATCTCAACAATGCTGACTTCCGCATTCGAGAATACCCGATCACACCTCTCTGTTTTGCGACCCGCTTCAGCTCGCGCACAGTAGTCATAGTGTTTACACCTAAGAGAACCAATGTCTAATTGGAGTCTATCTTGAGCAGTCGCCTACGTTCTTTTATGTAGCCCTTTTTATTCTCGTAGATGAGTTGATGTCTGACTACGTTCGCTCCGTGAGCTTTACATAGACAGTAGTGCCCTTTAACCCCGATACCACACACAGAACACGTGTAGTTAGGACTTCCCATATGGAAACAACAGAACCCCTGATTCCTGCATTTCCTACCACAGGCCTCGGTCTTCCCCATAAGTATGTATTCGCATCGGTATGGAGCGGGTCTCATGTTTACTTATATAGGTATTTAATTTAATTACTTCGCAACCAACGCAGTAGCTGCTATACCCAACACTATGAAGCCCAGTTCACGATTCATTTGTCCCTTGGATGGTGTGTAGTACTGAGCGAGTGTGGGTTTATTGAGCGGTTCCAATCGTTTACCAGTTAGTAGGTATTATTCTTTCATTGCTTCATCGACATCGTTGAATGTTTGAACGGCATGGTTTTCATGCGTGAGTTGTTCGTTAATAAAATCGATCCTCTGGAGGCGTTTTTTAGTGTACTCGGCCTGTGCCCTTTGTAATTTCTCAGTAGCGAGATCGTACCGCTTCCTTTCTTCCTGTATTTCAGCCGCGTTGTCATCTCGTAGTTTCGAGAAGAGGAAATTACTCCCGGAAAATGCCAGGGCATTCACTAACGCCCCACCGGCCATCATAGCTATCGTGGCCATCCTATATTTATTTCATTATATTTTCAGGTATTATCCCTTGTTTTACTAGGATGTCTTTTGTGGCCATCGCCATACCAAGGTTCATTATGAGCATACCCATATCCTGCAGGTTGAAATCTAGCTTGATAGTTGGTTGTTTAAGCACCATTTTAGTCAACCGAGCGTACCCTACAGCTAGACTGGCGACCACTGTGGCGTGGTATGCGTCGTTGACGAACGTTTTCCCCTCAGACATTATGTATATGATATAAAATATTAAAATTATAACATGATATGCGGGTCGATAGTGGGGGTTACCTCACTGTTGGGGGGTACCTCACGGTGAGGGTTTCCCTCACTATATAACCACGAGATAGCCAAGGCAGCAGTTATGCCTACAGCCAACAACAGTCGGGTTGGGTTGGCCACTGTAATAATTTTATGTTGGTTACACCACCGTTTTTTACCGGCAGCTACTCTCTTAGGATTCTTCTGCCTGGTTACTGTTGGGGGTTCCTGTGAAGGGTCTCCTCCAGTGGAGTTTCCCTCACTGTGGGGGTTTCCCTCACTGTTGGGGGTGTGGGGGGTACCCCCACTGGGGTCTCCTGTGCAGCATCCATCTATACTATTATTATTTTTTTTTCTCTCAAATTGACAATGCTTTGCCGTGATAATCGCCGCCGTCACTGGGGCCAACAACATGCCATATTTGTGGTACAGCTCGCAGCTAATAGAGCTCACGGCGTGTTCGATAAAAGGGTCTTTCTCGAGGTCCTCCCACAGGTAAAGTCGGCGCTCTGGTGGAATGGGAAGGAAGTATGACACAATACCGGTGTATATCTGGGTCATAGCCGATCCTATTGTCTTTGTCATTTCTGCTCCGAGCCGGGACTCGTATCTAGCGTACAGCTTATCGATTTCTTCGGCTGACATTTTGTGAATTTTATCCTGAGTGTAGTCTCCAAAGTAATGTTTGGCTTTGCCGCCAACAGCCAACGCCACCAGTTTCTCTCGCTTATCATCATCCACAGGTACCAACTGTTTGAGCAATTCCTCACACTCCATCTTATAATATAACAAGTAAGATTTAGTTTTAACTATATAATACCCGATGCAGACAAAACACAGAGAAATGAAGGTTAAGTTGCACACAACAAACACTTCAAATATCATAGCTATACTTAGCATTTGCTTAGCTTTAGCTTAGCTTTGCTTAGCTTTTGCTTAGCTTTGCTTAGCTTTGCTAAGCTTTGCTAAGCTTTGCTTAGCTTTAGCACACCCTATATGCTACTGGTTGGTCGGTCTTGAGCACGAGCTTAGCGTGTTTAGTTTCAGCGAGCTGTTTCTTCACCCGTTCCCGTTCTAATTTACTCATCACATCATTCTCTCTCAAACACTCCTCGAACGAATCCCTGTCCTTGCAGTGAAATAAGGCCACCCATCGCGTCTGCTCCCTGAGGTCTTTCAACACCGAGTTGAACTTCTGCGTTAGCACCCAGACGCTGTGATTTGCATGCCGGCCGGAGAAGGCCAGGTACGATAGCATGTCTCTCTTTTTTGTTATCTCGCGATTAGCGCTGCAGTCGTCCAGTATGAACAGCGTCGGTTCCCCTTTAAATTTCTCGTGAAGAGCTTTCAACCAGTCCTGCAGGCGTGTTCCAGGGTCGATTTTGTGTACGTCCGGGTCCGTCATCACCCCAAGGTCGCGCGTACGTTTTATTCATGCTCAGAGTAGGGCACATGATAACGATGTTATCGAACACATCCTTGTAGTAACCCTCCAACATATCCAACACGAAAACGGTCTTCCCACAGCCAGTCTGCCCGCACACTATGGCGCAGTGTGGGTCAGTGGGGAGGTGGGGCAGTGGGGACTGTTTATTGTTGCCCCCATCAGTAGATGGCTTGCACGAATCTCCCATTGTCTATATTAAGTTGCGCGTCCATAATAACGTACAGATATAATTTCAACTTACCAGCGGGTTGAGCCTTCTTAGTAATCTGGATGGTTATCCCTTCGCTGCCGTTATCTATACGGTGCCCGCTACCGTGCAGTTTATCATCATCCGTGGATAGCATGTCCAACCATAGGGCGTACTTGGTGGTCAGGTATTCACAGATCTGCACGGAGCCGAGGTCCAGGTCCTTTGTTATATAATGTGGGGTCCCCACTGGTAGCTTTTTTATCTCATCCCACTGCTGGTGTGGTCTCATACCATGACTGAACAGCTGGTTGGGCACGCCCTCGATGGTCACTTCCACCTTTTCAATCTCGGGGTTGAAAAACTTCTCGCTGTTCCTCCGGAATGGCTCGTAATCCTCCACGGGGACAACCAGGATACCTTTCATCGATCGCGCCGGCACGTTCAGGTTGATATTCCACACAGTGTCGCTCTTATCTCGCACGACTGATCTATGCCTCAGTACGCGATCGTACAGGATGGCCATCTTCCCAGAGTACTGGCTTCGAACCTGCCTGGCCAGCTCCGGGCTAGTGACCATGTCGAACTCCAGAGAGATGTTGTCTATGGCATAACTAGCCTCATCACCGTTCGGCGTATGCACTACTTTGCTATAGTCGTTAAACGTGAGCTCGTATTCGAGCCTATCACCCAGCGTGGCCTGGTAAAACGGCGCGTGTCCCGTGAGCAACTCGAAGTCGAGCGGCACGCAGAATCGATTCCCGTATGCTCGAGCGATGGCCTTTTCACCGTCCGATAGCTTGTCTTGCTGGTCTGGCGTGAAGGCATACCCTATGCGCAACGGGGTTGATTTGCTGATACCCTGGTACACATCATTGACTCGTTCTCCCTCGCTTTTCCAGAGATCCCCGTAGCAGTGAAACACGTCGCTGTCGTCGATGCTCAGCACCTCGTTACCGCTGATCTTGACGGTCGTTTTCTTGATGATGGCTCGACCCACGTTCCGCACTAGCTCGCGTTTGTCGTTGTCGGAGGTCAACGTGATATTGAACGCCAGTCGAACAGTGCCTGGTACAATGAGGTCATTCTCACCAAGGTTTGGAAATCTAACCAGCAGAGTTTGATTCTGGTCTATCTTGCTGGGATTGTTGGTGATGGTCACCGACTGACGCACGGCTCTGGCTCCTAATGGCTCTCTCAATCTTCTGAAAGGATCTAATTTTCTGCCGTACATTGTTATATATAAACGAAATATATTTTTAATACTAAATAATGGATGAAGACATACCTATGGATGATATGTGGGATTATACTATGGATGATGCAGAGGCCGAGCAGGAGACCTCATTCTCGCTAGGTGACACACTCATGAAGGGCGCCGTCGACGATTATTACAACGCAGTTGAAAATAGAGACAACATCAAGCCGCGGCGGCGAGACTATTCCAGGTTTACCCTCGATAGAAATGGCACTCTGCGTTTGAAGAAGCACCCGGGGATCGATCTCGTGAATCAACGCACGAGAGAACCGCTTGCCTTAGCAACATTGAGTAGTAAACATAGGATTAACTTTGTCTGCAAGGAACTAGACTTCGAAGATTACGGTGGCGCGCGACCTAAGCTTCCTCCGAAGGTCCGTCAAGATCTGGAAGGCATCAGGGACGCCACATCGGATCAAAACATGACTTATGATATTGAAAAGGTGTTGGACGACTACAAGAACAAGCCCTTCCCGGGCCTCGAAATTACCTTTCGGGAACTGAAGGGGTTGGACCTGTTGATGCAAACCATTCGTGGTCAGCTCTGGAAAAGCACGGCCAAAATGAGTGAGATAGACGACCACATCGCCTATGAAAAGAAAAAACTCGGTGAAACTGAGGACGAGTCTATGAAAGCCACCATCGAGGAACGAATACGTAATTTGGAAGATGAAAGGCAGACCTGGTTGGAGACAGCGTCCAGCTACAAAGAAAAGCTTCGATCCCAGACCAACTGTGTGCGGGAAACCATCAATCAAGTCCTCTACCGAGACACTACGTTAGCAGACAGGATTCGGATATTGTTCCGGGAGCAAGGGATCACCATCGCCAGCATTCTGACTGCATTGGGTTTCATCATATCAACCCTGGTGGTGTCACTGACAGGGGGTACTGTGGGGGTTCCCCCCACACCCCCCACACCTGCCAGTGGCGGTGGTGTTAAAGACTGGATAAAAAAACTCGGGGAAGGCCTAGCTAAACTGGCTGGTAAAGCCGCCGAAGCCCTTCCCGGCATCCTGGGTAGCATCGTCTCGTGGTTGTTGGGTGCTCTGGCTAAAACTGCCACGTGGCTCAGTCAAAACCTGTGGGCAGCCATCGTCGCCGTGGTGGGTCTGGTGTACGTAGCGGCTAAGAAATCTTTAACCAAATAAGTCCCAAAGCTACCCCACCAACCACCAGGGCCGTTTTACTATCAATATGCTGCTGATAGGAGGCCTGAATATGAGGGTGTGTGGGGGACCCCCACATGAACTTTAGGCTCCGGGGGCGGCGCCACTATACCCGTTTCACGTGGTGGGATGTGTGGGATATAGGTGGTGTTAATATCGGGGTTGATACCCAACTTTTGATCCTTCGTGGCTATGACTATTTTGTTGTTATAACCCACCACTTTTTTTACTCTCAGTTGCATATCACTCGGAGCCATGTACAGCCCCACGCCGAACACGTAATTGACTTTCGATCTGGCGTATTCTAACACGTTTTGGTAACGGTCGATGGCCCGCAGGAGATCAACTGGAGAATTGATAGCATCCTCAACTTTGGAAACGAACTGTTTCTGAGCGTCGTAAGCAGTTCCCTTACCGAGGATGTTGGAACGCGTCATCGACTGCGCACCCAACAGCGCCCACACGTACGTTCGAATCGAGTCGTTCAACCTGACTACCCCGGCACGAGTGAATCCTTTCGACGTGTCCAGCATGAACATTTTCCACCCGTCTGTGGTTGACTGCTCCACTTTCTGGACTATGAAAGCAACACCACCTTCAAAGTCCATACGATCATCCCTCCATTCATTACTCGACAAAGCAAAGTCCTGCCTAAGTATACCTCGTTTCACTAAATCATCACTTGCATCTTTCACTGGTTTTGGTCCATATTTGGTAGGTTTAGGAACAATATCATCTAATGCATGGAAAAAATTCTCAGTACTAAACATTTTTCGTTTCATGAAGTTTGTTAGTATATCTTTCTTAAATGCTTTTACTGAGAGCCCATCGCTGTAAGGAATACCCAACCCGTGGTTCGTCCCCGGCAAACGCCAATCCGTCTTCGGGTTTATTTCGAATTCATTGCAAATACGTTCGTAGGCCCGTCTATTGTACGGGTTGTTTGTTGCGTCCCACGCTTTGTCCTGTGGGAGGGGGGCGCTGATCTCTTTAAGGATACGTCTGACCTGGTAGTACACGTGGAACTTGAACACAGACTGACTCAGCGGTCCACGCCAAGTGTCGGTCAATGTCACACCACACCCCGTTGTAGCGCACCACACGGCAAAGTTGAATTGATTCTGCCAGAACTGCATAGGGTTGTTGAACCAAGCGTGGACTGCCTTGACGTTAGTCACCGAAAGCTTATACTTATCGAACACATCTAAAAGCTGGGCATTGAAATACAACCCAGGAGCAACCACGATCTTCATGGGGGAGAAATCTACGTCCAGTTTAGGGTAAAACAACATTTTAAAACTCTTATATAATGAGCATATATACTCTAACATGTACATAACACTTCCAGGAATAACGAGCGGTGAGGCCGTTCAGCTGACGCACGCGATCGATAACACGTCAGGCCAACTCGAAGTCGCACTCTGCGATATCACCTACCTACCGCAATGGACTAATATCAACGTCAGCAACAATAAGCTGTTCGTCAGTGGAACTCGCAGCCAGATAACTGACGGCTACTACAGCGTGTGCTCTCTAAACGACGAGGTCTTCAAACCCCTGGGAGCCGAACTCAAGATGAACGACTCAAACGGTACAGTGGTGTTAATCAACAACGGAAGAAACCCCTTGAGGCTCGGCCGACCATTAGCGAGGATACTCGGTATGTCTCCTGACGAGATAAAACCAACAACAACAGTCACAGGCACGAAGTTACCCGACCTAGTACCGTACCGAGAGCTGTACATTCATCTCGGTCAGGTGAGCACAACGTACAACATTCAAGGAGGTCACCCTTCCACTATACTGAGAGCAGTGCCGGTGAAAACTGAGAAATACAACGACGGTAGAACCGAGTCGTTTTCACCACGGCAGTATAAGAGATTAATCCAGGGCAACATACCTGAGCTGACAATATCGGTGTTAGATATAAATCATAATCCTGTAAATATAGGATACCTCAGCTTAACGCTTCATGTAAAATGACCAGCGCACAAGGGCCCGGAGTGAAAAAATGCGTCAATATCGGGATCTCCGACCTCGGAGACACGCGCGGTTTCGATACTCCCGGAGTAGATGGTACATCGTACGCCTTTCAACTGAAAAACAACATTTACAAACGCGTTGAAGTCCCCTCCGGTGGAACCCTAAGTGATATAATAGATACCACAAGAGCAAAAGTCAACACTAAGTACGCCCTTGTCAACATCGGTAATAACTGGATAATATACCCATCGTTCGGGGGTAAACTGTTCGACATAGACGATGTTGAGAACACTACCGTCGCCCGAAACAAACCATATATGCTCGTCTTCACCGAAGATGACAAGTGGGTGTTGTTACCCGATAACGACGACTGGTTTCTCAATATTAGACTCGGCTCCCCCTACGTGTTCACGGATAACAAAGACAACCACCTAAACAAAGTCGTGAACAATGGAACCCTGCTCGTGGCTTACGTCCCAACTCAGAGACGTAGCATAGTCGTCAGCCCACTCAACACTATGGCAGCCCACATGCTATCGAGTAAACCGGCCATACAAAACGTGAAATTGCAGTTGGTGTCTGAATTCGAAGGCGTGGTCAGTATACTAGAGAGTCTACCGGTAAACTCAACACTGGTCATCAAAGTCTCCCTAGGGGAACCATCGGGGAATGATGTCGAGATCGTGAAAGGGATCAAACTCGGGTGGGGGAAACGACACCAGTATCAAGTTTGCAACGTTTACGTGCGGGTGGATGTCGGCTCCAACACCAGTCTGCAGGGGGTCAACGTGATCGTGGAAAACAAGATATCACTAACCAATATCTTCCTGCCTGACAACATACACTTCATGGGTGTGAAGTTCACCCCTGAACTATTATCAGAAAACCAGTTGGAAATTATATCGTAATAGTATAACAATGGCCAGTCATCGTCCCAACACTACGCTTAACGACCTAGGAGATACGGAGGGATTCGATCAGCCTGGTGAGGAAGACGCCTTATATATCCTGCACTTCAAAGACAACGTGTACAGACTGGTGTCGTTATCAGATTTAAAAGAGCCCAAATGGCTGATCAACTTAACACTCGCCTCACCTTATCTCACATTAGACGAATGGGGGGATATCTCTAAGATTAGGAACAACGGTATCTGGTTCGGGGATTTCATTCCGGAGAGGGAATTACGCATGATAACTATTTGGGACGGGGAAAAAAAGGGGTTAAGTACTGGGTCAAACAATAGATTAACATTTAGCAGTAATCCTGATAGAATATTCCCCCCTTTCACGCTCATCATAGAAGTCGTCTTTACGTCTTTATTCAATGAAAACCCCCCAACAGTACACCAAATTTTACCCGGGGTGTCAATACACTGGTCTAACGAACACATGCACCAATATTGTCGTATTGTTATACAACGGGATACCACGGGTTCTATAAACCACTTAATAAGCCTCAGTGGGGTTTTTATTACAACAGAAAGGTATATTAGCCTCTCACCTATTACCCTGACTAATAGTCTAGATCTTGTAGACTTCAAATACATTGATAGACTTTTAACTGAAACCCAATTAAAATATCTTTCAAAATATATATTATAGGATGGGTCTGTACCCAGTCGTAGAGGAAGTAGCGAAGACGCTGGAAACCGTAGATGGGTTCCGCTTGAGGCAGTTATGTGATGTGAAACGCCAACTAGAACATGACCGTGACACGCGGAAAGCACTATGTAAAAAGTACCATAGAGTTTTCAATATCTTGGACGGGGCTGACACTACCCTTATGACAACCAGCATGGGACTAGGGGCGGCAGGTGTTGGGTTGTTGGCTACCATCGTGGCTACACCTATAGTGCTAGGTATTGAAATAACAGCTGGGGTGGCAGGGGTGTTAGGGTTGGCACTTAAGTTGGTATCACGCAGACTGCATCATAAGGCATTGAAGCACGACGAGATCAGGGTTCTGGCCGAAGCAAAGCTCAACACAGTGAGTGATCGTATTTCCACGGCACTCTCTGATAGTAAGATCTCAGAAGAGGAGTTTCGTTCAATCCTCTCTGAACTCACAAAATATAACGGAATGAAACAAGATATTCGATCCAAGTCTCGTAAGTCTGCTCTCAGCGAGGACGAGAAAAAAAAGTACATAGAACAGGGAATACAAAAAGCCCAGCAAGCCTTTATTACGAACACCAAAGAGATCATAGGCGGTTCACGTTAAACTGTTTCATCGAGGTAAACGTGACATAGGGGGGGTTTGTAAGAGAAGAATTATTGATCGTACCGTACGGCACAGTGTTACCTCCAACACACGTTAAGTAGTAGGGGTAATAGTAGCAAGAGCTAAGGGCCCAACCAAAGCCTTATTTAGTAAATAAGGCTTTGTAGAGACTTTTCTTGAAAGTGTTTTAGAACCCCCATTGTATATACTACTAAATTGTTTAGGTCTATTTCCCTTTGGGATACAAGTTATAAGTCCTTGTTTTCCAGTAATAGATAATTCGCCTGTATCAAAAGAGAAATTAATAGCATTTAAAAGGTATTTGTTGAGATCTTGCCAGAAATATTTGTAAAATTCAGATGTGAAACCATCAGACCCAGGGCATTTCTCATTTTTTGTTCGTTTTAGGGCTTCTAGTAATTCTGTCTTAGAAATTTGACTTTCTAATAGTGATGCTGCGTCATCATGTAAGATTGGAACAGTGATATCCTTTAAAACTTGGTTTAAATCAACATCTGATATTTCCTGCTGTTGATAAAGTTTATAATAGAACATTCTCACTTCTTCTTCAATTATTTTTTTATCTTTTATCATGTTTCCAGAGGTATCTTGGATTTCTGTGAAGCTTATATTAAGGAAGTTACTTGATTCCAAATTCAGAAAATATTTTGTGGGTTTTCTCCTTTTTCTACCCATTTTGCTTTAGCCCTTATGAGAATACCTTTAGTTTTCTCAGTACTTATATCATCAAGTTGTTGGCTTATTGTTAAAATGTCTTCTGATAGTTTTTCCTTTAGTTCAATGTCTTTAGCCTCATCCATTTCTACTTGAACAGATGCTACTTCTAATAACAGGTCCTTCTCTAGTGTATCTCTATTTCTCTTTTTCCTTGATGAGTACTGAATGGTTTCACTCCGTATTTCTAGAAGAAGAGTTTCCCAAAGGAGGCTGTCATTAACTTTGTAATCATCTCGGTTATTTCTATCTGGTCGTCTATATTGTTCTACCGTTTCGTTGATTTTTTATTTTATTTTCATGACATATTCTTTATCTCTTAAAAGACTGTTATTGAATTTCCAAAAACCTTTTCCCCTAGTTAGTTCTGTTAATGTAAATACCATTTCTACAGGTGAATGGTCTGATTTGAAGGCTGGGGTGATGTTACATGATTCTACTGATGCAATTAGATTATGTGAAATTAGAAAAAAATCGAGTCTTGATTGTTTGATAGGATTTTTTGGTCTCCATGTAAATCTTGTTTTATATGGATTAACTTCACGCCAAGGATCTTTTATGTCAAGCGTTTCCATAATCTTTAATACTGTCTTTTTAGCCTCTGGGTTATTAATGTGTTTGTAATTATATGTAGCCATTTGTTGGTCTTGCACTAGATTCCAGTCACCATTTAGGACAAATAGATGAGATTAATTTATCAATAAGTCCCAGGCACTTGGTAGGTACACTCCTTGGTCACGGTTGATTGCTGGTTTCTGTCTCCGGATCTCGATGGCCTGTTGTAGTTTCCTTTGGCGCCAGTTGTTGTTGCTGGTAGATAGTATCCCAGTGTCCTCCCATCGAATTGAATGCCCAGGGTTCTTGAGAATGTGTTCAGAGACGGCCGATTTCTGGTCGAGTTTGCTGACGGAGGTGTGGTGTTCCTTCATAGGACACTAGGATACTGTCTACCAACAACAACAACTGGCGCCAAAGGAAACTACAACAGGCCATCGAGATCCGGAGACAGAAACCAGCAATCAAAAGTAACCAAGGAGTGTACCTACCAAGTGCCTGGGACTTATTGATAAATTAATCTCATCTATTTGTGTACATTCTTTCTATGTAATTCATGTATAGACAATCTACCCGTGTACATCCTTTTCAACTTGTGTTTGTACATCATCAACCCTCATGTACTTCATCCTTAATCCCAAGTCATGTACATCGTCCTTATCCCCTATCTGTGTTATGTAAACATATCCTATCATCTGTAATGTATCACCATTGGCTTCCATCCTTATCCCCAATCATGTACATTGTCCTTATCCCCTGTCTGTGTTATGTAAACATTTCCTATCATCTGTAATGTATTACCATTGGCTTCCATCATTGTTATTATAACTGTCGGCTTCCTATCAGTGCTTGTTTATACTGGCTTCCAGCTTTCGTTAATTCATTCCACTTGTTACTTTGTTATTGTTTTACCTGTACATATAAATATAACTCTGTATCCCATTCTCAATCACCTGATGAAGGAGTAAGCATTAACTCCGAAACGTTGTGTTCTCATATAAAGAAGTTGATATCCGTAATAATCTTCATTCTTATGTATTTCACTTCTAAATGCCCTTCAAGGACTAGATTAGACAAGTGTTCACGACCTCATACTAAGGGCATGCATACCGTTTCAAGCTCGGCGAACCTAATCAGTTCACTTCAGTTATGACCGGATCATTTCAACTCCGATTTCGAGGGCTTTTTTCAGCACGCATTTTTCAACGTTATAGTTTGAACTGGCATTTTTTATGATTTGTGCATACCGAAAGGTATCACAAATCTGCAAAGTTACGTTTTACGTTGCATGTGACCTTTAATGTTTAACGTCACAACGTCGCAATATTTCAGCCATATCGTGACGAGCAATCTTTCTCAACATTCAACACATTAAACACAGACCGGAGAAAGATGAACATCGGGAAATCAAACATGCACGTGACAATGCATGATTACCATCATTGCAAACTAGTAGATATTTGTAGAACATCCCTTCACAGAAGTAAATTAAACATGAAAACATCACGAGGCAACACTGTTGCTTGTTGCGTGTTATCTATTTGAGATAACAAAGTTCAAAAACCTTGACATTACAGGTATGGGCTATTTGTCATACAAGAAAAGCATTGTCAATATTCCAGGCTCAGTGCATGCGACAGACGATCACCGTGTGTCTGACAAGCATTTGTGTATGTTTTGGGACAGATAACCATCTTGAACAGGAAATGCAATGTGCAAGGGCCAATACATGATCACTTTGAAAACAAGCTAGAAGATACAGAATATCCTAAAACGTGACTACCAAAAGGTGTGGCACACGCAACGTAGTGCACATGTGAGCTATACTTAACATATGTGTCGAGTTCACAAAACGTGTTAGACATGGTGGTTGATACGCCATATAGAAGAAGGAATATGCAGAGTATGGGAACTGGATTGAACAAATATATCACATAACACAACATGCTAGAACTAAGTGTTGTGACATCATACACAAAAAACGGGAATATGCAAACAGCATTCAGGACTTATCACATTATAGATGGAGTTTCGATCAGGACGACATGGCCAAGAAGGTATTCAACGGGATGTGTGAAATTAACCGGTCGCAAAGTCAATAACTTGCAATCTGTCAATTTGGCCGCATTGAAGAAAAACGTTGCAAAGAGTTTTATGTTTAGAGTAACATTAACATCAGCAAATGAAAGTAGTTGTAAGAAAGTCATATGCTGAGTGATTTATCTTTTAGGGACACGGGACTCTGTGTTCACTTGTCTTGCTTACTTGGTTGATGCATGTATTCCGCATCCCAATCGATGTTGATGACCTCAGTCACATTGCTGAACTATTGCTGAACACAGTAAAAAAAAACACCACAACATATTTTTTTATGAAAACACAATATTTATTAATACACCTGTTACCGGAAATGCTGAGTACCGATAGTTCTGAAATAAATTATTTTCGATTATTCTAGGGAAATGTAAATATGAATGTAAAACTGTCATTTACCCAATACCATATACTGGTGAAACAAGTTAAATATCTTACAACGGCTGTACGGTTTCCTGAGATGAAACGTCATGAGAGATATGTCTTTATAAAGGGTACTCGAGACTACCATATGGCAGTTGAAACGTGTTGCTGAAAGGGTATGTATGCATCTTTCTATTTTAACAGTCTAGTTGGTAATTCAGAGCAGTGTCTTTTTGGCGTTCCGTCACAGCATTTAACATCGCAGGTATCGTGAGGTATTTACCACTGATATTAAATTTTGATTTGTTTCGTTTACGAATCGAAGAAAAGTTGGGTTATTGCGCATTCCTCATGTAGACATCATTTTGCGGCTGCTTGGAATCTGTGGATCACTCAAAGTATGTATGTACGTTTGAACTATTACACATAAATGTCGTTTTCTGTTTGGCTGAGTGCTCATCTATTATTTTCAATGTACCCCGTTTACAAGCGAGGTGCATTGCAATACACCCCGTTACCAATAGCAGTTCATTTGGTACTTCGTGCTAGTTACTTTAATTTTTATTTCGAATAACATCAAATGACGCAAGATGCTCTAAAATTACCGATGTTTTGCGAATCGAAATCGATGAAAGGGAGATAACTCTAAATCTGTTTTTCTTGTGTCGTCTGCAAATTCTAACTATGGTAACGAAAACTGGGGGACCATGCCTTCCTCGTGACAAGAGAAGAACTTAAAGTACTTGGCCACTGCAAACGCCGAACTCATTTGGTACTTCGCGGTAGTAATTCTTGATCTCGAATGACATTGAACCACTCAAGGTGTATGGAAATTTCCATTGTATTGCCAATGCAAAGTAATGGAAGGGCGATAACTCAAAGTATGTTTTTCTCATCGTCTGCAAAATCTAGCGCTGGCTACCAAAACTTATATATCAATGCTTCAAACAAACCATTCAAAAAAACATTCAGGCGTTCGGTAAGGTATAAACGTTGTTCACTGGTCACAAATCCCAATATTTGTTTATTGTCTATGTCGACGCCCTCATCTCCCCCCCCCCTCACACGCACACACACACACGCACGCACGCACGCACACACATACATACATTCGTCTCGTGGTCACTTTAAAAACAAGCTAGACGAGACGGAATATCCTCAAAACTTGACTATCAAAAGGTGTGTCAGCCATACTTAAGATATGTGTCGAGTTCACAAAACGTGTTAGACGTGGTGACTGATACGCCATATAGAAGAAGGCATTGAAAGGAATATGCATGAGTATGCAAACTGAATTGAACAACATATCGCATAACACAATGGGCTAGAACTAAGTGTTGGAACATCATACACAAAACCGGAATATGCGAACAGTATTCAGGACTTACCACATTATGGGTAAGATGGAGTTTCTGCCTGGGATATATGGCCAAGGAGGTATTCATCGGAATTGGTGAGATTTAGTGAAATCTTTCCGATAAGTAAGGCGAGCTATCAAGTAGTGTTACAGAAGTCAAATACACAGGGATTATCCTCTCGTGACTTGGATGTGTACATAGTAATTCAACGAAGAGACATATCGGGTGGTGTTACGGAAGTTGAAACACACCCGGAATATCCACATGAAGAGACATGGTTAATTCTGCGGTAAGATAGAAACAGGTGGATTGCACAATTCTGCAAACGAAATACACAATGAACGTCAAGAAGATGCGCATGTTAGCTGTCTAACAGAAACGTGTTTAGACTTCGCCACTTTCCTACTGGGCATGCTACTAAACTTTACTCATGACCATTCCAGAAATTGCTACGATGCTGCCGATCCGAGTACAACTCCTTGTTGTTTTGCTGGGCCTCATCTGCGCTGCTGAACAGGATATCAATAGACTGGAACCCTCGCAACCTGACGGATGGAAAAGAAGTGTCACAGTGAGTGTATATCCATATATGCATGTGTACATATTGATCTACCTCACTGACCATTCAAACTTGCTCTTCCCTTCATATCCTGTATTTTGCACATTCTTCTTTAACTATTGTTGATTTAGTCACTACTAGACTACCAGATGCCCGACTTCCATATTTCTGGTAACCACGAAGGCTGAGTGGGTTTGATGGCTGACTCTGTGTGCTGGCGATTAGGCGCCTGACGTTTTGAATCCCGGAAGGAACTCACCCCACCCCACCCCACCCCTCTCTTCTTTAAACTCCCTCCAGACTATAGGAGTATGGTCCTCTCTGAGTACCTCCCAGCTCCATCCAACTCAAGCATTATCGCATACCCCCAACCTCCCCTACTCCTCCACCCACTCGCCCTTTTCTTATTATCTCCTGCTCCCTGTCTCCTGTCATCTTTCTGTTGCAACGCTCATGATCAATTCGTCCGTCTTGATCCATCTATCAATTATTCCTATGCTAATGTGTTTCAGGAACTGGTGTTATTGCTCAGTAATAGAAGTGGAACAGCTGCAGAAGGTAATACTGATGACTGCTTGCGGACATGTCGTTTGATATGCTATTTAACGTCGCATTCAGAAATATCCAAGCTACACTGCGGTGGTGTGTACTTAATCTAATCTAGACCAGAAGATCCGGTGATCAACAGCATTAGCATCAATCTACAATATGGGACGCGGTGATATATACTACTCAAAAAAGAAACGCATAGCTGAGAATTGCTATCAATTTATACACTTACGGTTGAGTAAATACAGGGCAGTCATGAAGAATACCTGAATGAGCATTAACGGTCCAATGCTGCAAAAAAATGTACGTCACAAATGACAAATGTTCCAAGGTCAAGGTCGCAGAGCAGTCAGTATCTTGTGTGGCCACCGTTAGAATCTTTGGTTGCATCGCATCGGCGTCCCATAGCCTGGATAAGATTCCGGATGAAGTGCCTGGGAATGAGTTGGTACTCTTCCCTCAATGCCACAAACAGAACAGGTAACGTCTGTGGCTGAGGGTCACGCTGTCGCACACGACTATCCAATTCGACCCACAAATGTTCAATAGGGTTAAGATCCGGTGGTCATGAGTTCAACGTTCGTGAGTCAAAAACCTGAACATTGTTCTGGGAAAGGAAATCCCTAGTTATTCTTGCTGTATGCGGCCAATGGTTATCAGGCTGAACAATGTTCTGGCGGCTTATGAAAGGAAGGACATGAAGCTTGATGCTCTCATTACGGTAACATCGAGCTGGCAAATTGCCCTGGACCTGAATGAGATCTGTCCTGCCACCTCCTGTACACAGTGTACCGTTCGTTACGACCTCGATATACACGTGTTCTTCCGTCGCAGTATGTAACGTGACTCATCACTGAAGAAAACAGTTCTCCACCTTTGAAATGTCCATGGGAGATGTTGGCGACACCACTGTCTGCGTTGTTGCTGATGTTGACGTCTTAGGACAGGTCCTCGCAAAGGTCTTCATGGAATGAATACCAGCCTAATGTAAGCGGTTCCTCACAGTCTGATCAGAAATTGCTCAGGAACTACCGATGTTGTGGAGAATGCTGTGATGAACCTGTTTCGCAAATGTCGAAGCCGAATAAACCTCTCCTCAGCGGGCGTGGTGACACTTGGTCGACATGCCTTGGGGCGATCACGTGTTGACCCTTGCAGCTGGTAGTGATGCCAAAGTCTTGCTGTGACACATTCACTTGCCATGAAATCGCAGACTGAGACTCCCCAGCCTCCAAATGACCAACCGCATTGTTGCGTTGATTCTTAGTATCACTCCCCACCCCACTTATATGATCCATGGAGTACTTCATATCAGCAAAGTCAGCAGTGAATCCTACCACATGATCCCGTTAGCTGCCTCTTACCATAAGAATAGTTTGCTGAAGACCATGGAATGTTGCTAAACCCGACGTTAAATCTGTAACTCAGGCTCTGTTGCGTCGTCTATGGCTTCAGCGCAGCTTTGTACAGTTCAGTGTCTTTCAGTTATATCAGATGCAGTTGATGGAGAGAATAGGCAAGAGTAATCCATGTCATCATTGACGTGAAAAGAAAAGAAACGCCATATTTTTCTAGTGTCAGAACACCAGGAAACACAAGCAACTAATTTGTAGGTACTCGTTGAAACATACAAACGGTTCTTCAAACATGGCAGGTGGTATGTTTTTTTCAGCAGCATGTACTATAAGTTTATTGCTTGGACTATAGTATTCTGTCATAATTTTCTGTTTTCATACACAGGCAAATAAATGGAAATAAACCATTATTATAACCTCATAATAATGATTAACTCTAACTCCGACTATAGTAAATTAGTATAAACGATTTAAAGCAGCCATTACGTTTATCGTTTTCGCAATGCTAAAAAACATCTCTCTTGTAGGCATGACGGAAACCAAAGCAGACCTTCCCCACTTCACAGTCTGGTGGTAGAAAACGGTCAATAAACGTCGAAAATGAACGGTTATGTATGTCTGGACTTCTTATTTTTCTGTAAATATGTTCCTTTAATGTTCAACGTGTTCAACTTGAGCGAGGCGATCGCAAGACCCCCAATTATAAGACTTAGTAATAAGTCTCAATGTTTAAAGCAAGAGTGAGAGGGGTGGCATCTTTCACCAAACATGGCATCAGCACGAATGTCGTCTGTCGTTCAATCACCAATACCGAAAGAATATGAAAGGGTGAAAGGACGGGTACACTGTGTAGACGGGAATTCTAACGTTGATGAATATTGAACTGATGAATATGGAAATGTGTGTAGTACATGTTACAACTGGCTACCACATCTTCTACCATGTGACACATTCCCCAGTTCCACAGCTCGACGCGATAGATACAAATCACCTGAAAAAAAAGGTGTATGCCTTCATACAAATAAACTACTCCTGATTTCACATGAGCTCATTAAGACATCTGTTATAAATAGTTTACCCCAAGATTAGTTACAGGTTTGTTATCACAGGGACTGGGAGTATGGTCACCATGGGCCATTTTGCAAATTAGGATAATAAATGATCCATTAGAAGTTTGAAGTTTGCTATTGATACAATGCCAGTGGCCCATTCAGAACATGGCTACGAAAATAGCCCGTAGTCAAATTGCTCTATCCCAATCCCTGTCTTTGATTATTTTAAGAATAACATATGAGAACACACGCTTACAAGTTACAAGTGTCCTGCTTTTTTTTATTACAAAAGGCAACAGATGCATGGCAGAAATGATTCATTGCAACGAAACTGGAAATATGAACGTCTGAAACAAACACTAAATCAATTAAATATCCATCTGTGGTTGTGAAAGTCAACTCAAAATGCGCTCGCAGCACAGATGTATGTAGTCAGGTGAATGAAGGGATGAGTGAGTATGGTTTTATGCCACAAGAGCTACATTCCAGCAACACCACGGCTGACTGCAAAAATCAGCTGCGAACATAGAACCCATGTGGGGATCGAACCCGGGTCTTCAGAGACCAGCGAAAGCCTTAATCACTCGGCTACCTCACCGAACCTGACATCCATGGAGATTTAAGTATGATTTTGAGATAGGAAATACACTTGGTAAACATTCTGTTCTAGTGTTTTATCTATCTGTTCTCATTGTTTGGATCTGTTTTCTTTTTTTCTTTTTTTTTTTTGGGGGGGGGGTATATCGCCAAGCATGGCGTGAGCACGAATGTCTTCTTTCGTCCAATCACCAATACCGAAAGAATATGAAAGGGTGAAGGACGGACTGACTGCAAAAATCGGCTGCTCACATAAACTCATGTGGGGATCGAACCCGGATCTTCTGAGACAAGCGAAAGCATTAATCACTAGGTTACACCAACGCCCTACTATCCTTGGAGATTTAAGTGTGATTTTGAGACGGCAAATACTGCTGATCAAGAAAAAACAAACAGACAAACTTGTAAGCGTATAATCGAAAGTGCAATATTTTGTACTTCTCCCGAAACAAAGCAGTCACGATATCGAACCCAGTCAGAGTCGGAGGGTGTGCACTCAAGTATAACGAAACCTTTTCAATGGCCACTGGTCCATTTGACTATACGCTTAGCCGGTTCTTACTTGATGCCTTATAAGCTCGATAGGAGTTAATTTCAAATTTCATGTGGTCAGTGATTGAGGTTGTGGATCGCACATTGAGATTACTAGACAGACAGGCAGACATATAGTTGTCAGTAACCCAGTTTTCTCTGACAGAGGCTGCTTATCACTATCAACAAGCTTTGTTTCGTTGTTGCTGTTGTTGTTATTCTTCTTCCCCTTCTCCTTCTTCCCCTTCTCCTTCTTCTCCTCCTTCGTCTTCTTCTCCTTCTTTTTCTTCTTCTTCTTCTTTTTACTGTTGTTGGGAGGGAAATTTGGGTCTTGTTTTGTTTGGGATTTTTGTTTCTTTTATGTTTCTTATGCAACCAGTTCATTATCTACTTGTTTGTGTACACAACCTAGATTAGACTAAGAATGAAGATTTTTATGGATATCAACGTTTCGGAGTTAATGCTTACTCCTTCATCAGGTGATTGAGAATGGGGTAGAGAGCTATATTTATATGTACAGGTAAAACAATAACAAAGTAACAAGTGGAATGAATTATAACAGTATAAACAAGCACTGATAGGAAGCCGACAGTCATGATAACAATGATGGAAGTCAATGGTAATACATTACAAATTATAGGATATGTTTACATAACACAGACAGGGGATAAGGACGATGTACATGATTGGGGATAAGGATGGAAGCCAATGGTGATACATTACGCATGAATGGATGATGTTTACATAACACATGATTGGGGATTGAGGATGAAGTACATGATTGAAAGGAAGGTTGATGATGTACAAACACAAGCTGTTGTTTTTTTTGGGTTTTTTTGTTTGTTTGGTTTTTTTTGTTTGTTTGTTTGTTTTGTTTGGGTTTTTTTAATTTACACATTTTTTCAGGCTACAGGTAACATGTTATATGTTGTTATTGACAAAACGGAAGGGTATACAGAGCTGGATTCAAATATTGCTATCCTGCTTGCACCAGGCAGGTGTAGCCTATGACAAGATCTCAGCCGCACCATCCAAATTTCAAAACTGTATGCTCATAATGTTAGACTTAATGCTGATGTATTTCTCAAAGATTGACTTGCACCTTGTGCAGGTTAGATTCATAAGTAGGTTCGTTAGGTAAAATTAGTGCCAGTGCAAGCAACAAAGCCTTATATCAAGCCCTGATATGTACAGGTAAAACAATAACAAAGTAACAAGTGGAATGAATTATAACAGTATAAACAAGTACTGATAGGAAGCCGACAGTCATGATAACAATGATGGAAGCCAATGGTAATACATTACAAATTATAGGATATGTTTACATAACACAGACAGGGGATAAGGACGATGTACATGATTGGGGATAAGGATGGAAGCCAATGGTGATACATTACGCATGAATGGATGATGTTTACATAACACATGATTGGGGATTGAGGATGAAGTACATGATTGAAAGGAAGGTTGATGATGTACAAACACAAGCTGTTGTTTTTTTTGGGTTTTTTTGTTTGTTTGGGTTTTTTTGTTTGTTTGTTTGTTTTGTTTGGGTTTTTTTAATTTACACATTTTTTCAGGCTACAGGTCACATGTTATATGTTGTTATTGACAAAACGGAAGGGTATACAGAGCTGGATTCAAATATTGCTATCCTGCTTGCACCAGGCAGGTGTAGCCTATGACAAGATCTCAGCCGCACCATCCAAATTTCAAAACTGTATGCTCATAATGTTAGACTTAATGCTGATGTATTTCTCAAAGATTGACTTGCACCTTGTGCAGGTTAGATTCATAAGTAGGTTCGTTAGGTAAAATTAGTGCCAGTGCAAGCAACAAAGCCTTATATCAAGCCCTGATATGTATTCACAGGTTTGTGATGGTGTTAATGTCATAAACATACAAGTATATTACTCAACAGTCTTTGCTTAAGTTCAGTGTTAGATATGGACTATATCCAAGCAGGTAGTGCATTACTAGGCAAATACAGTATGTAGTGACGACCAAAATTTTGTAAACTTATCATATGAACAAGTTGTAAATTCTATACATTTTGAAACATAATAGCACTGGCAGCAGATTCTTAAGATGTTCTTTTGGTCTGGTGTCATTCCATATTTTCGGTTGCGAAAGATTGTTTGTTTAGTAAGAAGCAAAATTATATTCAAAGGATCATTTCGATTTTCCTTTAATCCAAATAGCATGGTTTGTGGGGTAAGTTTAATTCTTATTCCAGCATCAGACATGAGCCACTCTTCAATTTTCTTCCAAAGTCTATTTATCACATTGCAGTCCCCAAAAAGGTATGAAATAGTTTACAATAGCTACACAGGGGTGAGTCACTGGCTTTTATTTTATGTTGATAATAGTTCGTGCCTAAGATATTGTTAATAATTTTCATTTGGAACCATCTTAATTCTGTACTTTGTGTACAACTAAATGGAATAATATTGTAAGTTCTCCAATGTTAGATTCAAGTATGGTTTCTCATTTTAAATTTGAGGCTGATTTCTTGAACTTTGACGGGAGAAGAGTGATATAAAACAACTTGCTTCCCTTATCAGACTGTAGCAGTTTGTGAATGTAGTAAGGTGCTATAGGCAGTCCTAATGTTATGTCGTCTGAATTAAGGGTAGCAAGATTGTAATATTTTTGCAGGTGTTTAACACAACTGATCATACTTTGATCAGATAAGAAATTGGCATTGCAACGAATTTTAGTTACAAATTCATTAAAATCTAAATATTTTCCATCTTCATCCAGTAGATCTTTGACAGACCTTACTCCTCTCTTGTACCAATCTGGCTAGAAAGGTGTTTGATTACCAATCATTAGTTTGTTGTTGAACGACAAAAGAAATGTCACAAATTCCTCAACACATGGTGATTGTTCCAATAAGGTTTCAGTGTAATCTGCCCAAGCCAAAAGTACATCACTCCAAAATGGATTGTTGATGTTATCTGCATATTCTCTTATTTTGCTTAGACCGATTTCAAAGAAACTTACAGGTAGTGAACAGAGATTTATGGAGAAAAGATTTTGTAGGTTTGAGTCTTTTAACAAGATTCTTTTTATCCAAGAAAGTTTTTTGTGATTGGATTGTTCTAAAGATATGCGGTACTTTAATTCCTCCATCTTTATGTGTACAATACATTTTGTCTCTCTTTTCAGTTCATTAACCATACTCTTAGTTGGGTTAAGTAGTGTTGAGAAGAGATGATACAGTTTAGGCAAGAGAAGTGATTTCAGTATTGTATTTTTTCCTAGTGGAGTTAAAGTCCTGAGCGACCAGATTTTCATTACATTTTATATGTTTTGTATTTTATTATTATAGTTTTTTTCTACCATTACATCAAAGTCTACATCAAAGTCTATTCCTAGCAAATTGAAGCTCTCTGCCCATTCAAGGTTCCATTTATTACATAGTTTATGTTTTGATCTCTCTTTAGATCCGATCCATATAATTTTACTTTTTTCAATGTTAACTTTCAATCCTGAAAACCTAGCAAAGAAAGTTAATTCAGTTAATTCATAAATTGTTGCATATAAACATTTCTCAGTTCCATCGAGAGTAATAGTTGTATCATCTGCAAACTCTGAGAGAATATACTCAACATGTCCAGTTTTTATACCTATAATATTTTTGTTCTTTCTCAGCATAATGGCGAGGATTTCTACACACAATATAAAAATTATGGTGATAATGGGTCGCCTTGACGACAGCCACAAGATATTGGAAAGAAAGGTGTAGCAAATCCATTCACAAGAATACACGATTTTATATCTTTGTAGAGTATATTTATCAATTTTTGTATTACTGGGCCAAAATTGAAAAAAAACTTAGTACTTTGTCTATATATTTCCAGTCAACTGTATCAAACGCTTTTTCGAAGTCTACTTGAAGAAGCAGTCCTGGGATTTGATAGGTTTCAGTGTAATGCATGATGTCATAAATAAGCTGGGTGGTTTCGCCAATGTAGCGATCTGACATAAATCCTTTTTGATCTTCATTGATCAAATGTGGCAAGACAGATTTTATTCTTTGAGCAATGACACCTGAAGCTAGCTTATAGGAAACATTAAGGAGTGAGACTGGTCTCCAGTTTTTAATAAATTGTTTAGGTCTATTTCCCTTTGGGATACCAGTTATAAGTCCTTGTTTTCCAGTAATAGATAATTCGCCTGTATCAAAAGAGAAATTAATAGCATTTGAAAGGTATTTGTTGAGATCTTGCCAGAAATATTTGTAAAATTCAGATGTGAAACCATCAGACCCAGGGCATTTCTCATTTTTTGTTCGTTTTAGGGCTTCTAGTAATTCTGTCATAGAAATTTGACTTTCTAATAGTGATGCTGCGTCATCATTTAAGATTGGAACAGTGATATCCTTTAAAACTTGGTTTAAATCAACATCTGATATTTCCTGCTGTTGATAAAGTTTATAATAGAACATTCTCACTTCTTCTTCAATTATTTTTTTATCTTTTATCATGTTTCCAGAGGTATCTTGGATTTCTGTGAAGCTTTTATTAAGGAAGTTACTTGATTCCAAATTCAGAAAATATTTTGTGGGTTTTCTCCTTTTTCTACCCATTTTGCTTTAGCCCTTATGAGAATACCTTTAGTTTTCTCAGTACTTATATCATCAAGTTGTTGGCTTATTGTTAAAATGTCTTCTGATAGTTTTTCCTTTAGTTCAATGTCTTTAGCCTCATCCATTTCTACTTGAACAGATGCTACTTCTAATAACAGGTCCTTCTCTAGTGTATCTCTATTTCTCTTTTTCCTTGATGAGTACTGAATGGTTTCACCCCGTATTTCTAGAAGAAGAGTTTCCCAAAGGAGGCTGTCATTAACTTTGTAATCATCTCGGTTATTTCTATCTGGTCGTCTATATTGTTCTACCGTTTCGTTGATTTTTTATTTTATTTTCATGACATATTCTTTATCTCTTAAAAGACTGTTATTGAATTTCCAAAAACCTTTTCCCCTAGTTAGTTCTGTTAATTTAAATACCATTTCTACAGGTGAATGGTCTGATTTGAAGGCTGGGGTGATGTTGCATGATCCTACTGATGCAATTAGATTATGTGAAATTAGAAAAAAATCGAGTCTTGATTGTTTGATAGGATTTTTTGGTCTCCATGTAAATCTTGTTTTATATGGATTAACTTCACGCCAAGGATCTTTTATGTCAAGCGTTTCCATAATCTTTAATACTGTCTTTTTAGCCTCTGGGTTATTAATGTGTTTGTAATTATATGTAGCCATTTGTTGGTCTTGCACTAGATTCCAGTCACCATTTAGGACAAATAGATGAGATTAATTTATCAATAAGTCAAAGGCACTTGGTAGGTACACTCCTTGGTCACGGTTGATTGCTGGTTTCTGTCTCCGGATCTCGATGGCCTGTTGTTGTTTCCTTTGGCGCCAGTTGTTGTTGCTGGTAGATAGTATCCCAGTGTCCTCCCATCGAATTGAATGCCCAGGGTTCTTGAGAATGTGTTCAGAGACGGCCGATTTCTGGTCGAGTTTGCTGACGGAGGTGTGGTGTTCCTTCATAGGACACTAGGATACTGTCTACCAACAACAACAACTGGCGCCAAAGGAAACTACAACAGGCCATCGAGATCCGGAGACAGAAACCAGCAATCAAAAGTAACCAAGGAGTGTACCTACCAAGTGCCTGGGACTTATTGATAAATTAATCTCATCTATTTGTGTACATTCTTTCTATGTAATTCATGTATAGACAATCTACCCGTGTACATCCTTTTCAACTTGTGTTTGTACATCATCAACCCTCATGTACTTCATCCTTAATCCCAAGTCATGTACATCGTCCTTATCCCCTATCTGTGTTATGTAAACATATCCTATCATCTGTAATGTATCACCATTGGCTTCCATCCTTATCCCCAATCATGTACATTGTCCTTATCCCCTGTCTGTGTTATGTAAACATTTCCTATCATCTGTAATGTATTACCATTGGCTTCCATCATTGTTATTATAACTGTCGGCTTCCTATCAGTGCTTGTTTATACTGGCTTCCAGCTTTCGTTAATTCATTCCACTTGTTACTTTGTTATTGTTTTACCTGTACATATAAATATAACTCTGTATCCCATTCTCAATCACCTGATGAAGGAGTAAGCATTAACTCCGAAACGTTGTGTTCTCATATAAAGAAGTTGATATCCGTAATAATCTTCATTCTTATGTATTTCACTTCTAAATGCCCTTCAAGGACTAGATTAGACAAGTGTTCACGACCTCATACTAAGGGCATGCATACTGTTTCAAGCTCGGCGAACCTAATCAGTTCACTTCAGTTATGACCGGATCATTTCAACTCCGATTTCGAGGGCTTTTTTCAGCACGCATTTTTCAACGTTATAGGTTGAACTGGCATTTTTTATGATTTGTGCATACCGAAAGGTATCACAAATCTGCAAAGTTGCGTTTGACGTTGCATGTGACCTTTAATGTTTAACGTCACAACGTCACAACGTCGCAATATTTCAGCCATATCGTGACGAGCAATCTTTCTCAACATTCAACACATTAAACACAGACCGGAGAAAGATGAACATCGGGAAATCAAACATGCACGTGACAATGCATGATTACCATCATTGCAAACTAGTAGATATTTGTAGAACATCCCTTCACAGAAGTAAATTAAACATGAAAACATCACGAGGCAACACTGTTGCTTGTTGCGTGTTATCTATTTGAGATAACAAAGTTCAAAAACCTTGACATTACAGGTATGGGCTATTTGTCATACAAGAAAAGCATTGTCAATATTCCAGGCTCAGTGCATGCGACAGACGATCACCGTGTGTCTGACAAGCATTTGTGTATGTTTTGGGACAGATAACCATCTTGAAATGTAACAACACACCAGGAAATGCAATGTGCAAGGGCCAATACATGATCACTTTGAAAACAAGCTAGAAGATACAGAATATCCTAAAACGTGACTACCAAAAGGTGTGGCACACGCAACGTAGTGCACATGTGAGCCATACTTTGCATATGTGTCGAGTTCACAAAACGTGTTAGACATGGTGGTTGATACGCCATATAGAAGAAGGAATATGCAGAGTATGGGAACTGGATTGAACAAATATATCACATAACACAACATGCTAGAACTAAGTGTTGTGACATCATACACAAAAAACGGGAATATGCAAACAGCATTCAGGACTTATCACATTATAGATGGAGTTTCGATCAGGACGACATGGCCAAGAAGGTATTCAACGGGATGTGTGAAATTAACCGGTCGCAAAGTCAATAACTTGCAATCTGTCAATTTGGCCGCATTGAAGAAAAACGTTGCAAAGAGTTTTATGTTTAGAGTAACATTAACATCAGCAAATGAAAGTAGTTGTAAGAAAGTCATATGCTGAGTGATTTATCTTTTAGGAACACGGGACTCTGTGTTCACTTGTCTTGCTTACTTGGTTGATGCATGTATTCCGCATCCCAATCGATGTGGATGACCTCAGTCACATTGCTGAACTATTGCTGAACACAGTAAAAAAACCACCACGACATATTTTTTTTATGAAAACACAATATTTATTAATACACCTGTTACCGGAAATGCTGAGTACCGATAGTTCTGAAATAGATTATTTTCGATTATTCTAGGGAAATGTAAATATGAATGTAAAACTGTCATTTACCCAATACCATATACTGGTGAAACAAGTTAAATATCCTACAACGGCTGTACGGTTTCCTGAGACGAAACGTCATGAGAGATATGTCTTTATAAAGGGTACTCGAGACTACCATATGGCAGTTGAAACGTGTTGCTGAAAGGGTATGTATGCATCTTTCTATTTTAACAGTCTAGTTGGTAATTCTGAGCAGTGTCTTTTTGGCGTTCCATCACAGCATTTAACATCGCAGGTATCGTGAGGTATTTACCACTGATATTAAATTTTGATTTGTTTCCTTTACGAATCGAAGAAAAGTTGGGTTATTGCGCATTCCTCATGTAGACATCATTTTGCGGCTGCTTGGAATCTGTGGATCACTCAAAGTATGTATGTACGTTTGAACTATTACACATAAATGTCGTTTTCTGATTGGCTGAGTGCTCATCTATTATTTTCAATGTACCCCGTTTACAAGCGAGGTGCATTGCAATACACCCCGTTGCCAATAGCAGTTCATTTGGTACTTCGTGCTAGTTACTTAA
This sequence comes from Haliotis asinina, assembly GCF_037392515.1. NCBI lineage: Eukaryota > Metazoa > Mollusca > Gastropoda > Lepetellida > Haliotidae > Haliotis > Haliotis asinina. The sequence goes on from NC_090280.1 coordinate 20,347,402, forward strand.
TTTAGGTAATTAATTAGGTAATTTTTATTTCGAATAACATCAAATGACGCAAGATGCTCTAAAATTACCGATGTTTTGCGAATCGAAATCGATGAAAGGGAGATAACTCTAAATCTGTTTTTCTTGTGTCGTCTGCAAATTCTAACTATGGTAACGAAAACTGGGGGACCATGCCTTCCTCGTGACAAGAGAAGAACTTAAAGTACTTGGCCACTGCAAACGCCGAACTCATTTGGTACTTCGCGGTAGTAATTCTTGATCTCGAATGACATTGAACCACTCAAGGTGTATGGAAATTTCCATTGTATTGCCAATGCAAAGTAATGGAAGGGCGATAACTCAAAGTATGTTTTTCTCATCGTCTGCAAAATCTAGCGCTGGCTACCAAAACTTATATATCAATGCTTCAAACAAACCATTCAAAAAAACATTCAGGCGTTCGGTAAGGTATAAACGTTGTTCACTGGTCACAAATCCCAATATTTGTTTATTGTCTATGTCGACGCCCTCATCTCCCCCCCCCCCCCCCTCACACGCACACACACACACGCACGCACGCACGCACACACATACATACATTCGTCTCGTGGTCACTTTAAAAACAAGCTAGACGAGACGGAATATCCTCAAAACTTGACTATCAAAAGGTGTGTCAGCCATACTTAAGATATGTGTCGAGTTCACAAAACGTGTTAGACGTGGTGACTGATACGCCATATAGAAGAAGGCATTGAAAGGAATATGCTGGAGTATGCAAACTGAATTGAACAACATATCGCATAACACAATGGGCTAGAACTAAGTGTTGGAACATCATACACAAAAACCGGAATATGCGAACAGTATTCAGGACTTACCACATTATGGGTAAGATGGAGTTTCTGCCTGGGATATATGGCCAAGGAGGTATTCATCGGAATTGGTGAGATTTAGTGAAATCTTTCCGATAAGTAAGGCGAGCTATCAAGTAGTGTTACAGAAGTCAAATACACAGGGATTATCCTCTCGTGACTTGGGTGTGTACATAGTAATTGAACGAAGAGACATATCGGGTGGTGTTACGGAAGTTGAAACACACCCGGAATATCCACGTGAAGAGACATGGGTGGGTGGTAACTGTCTGATGAGGGCAGAGAGCATATCGTGCCGTAGTGGTGTAGTACAGATGAAATGCAGAACAAAGAAAGTGACTTAGACATTTGCATGTTAATTCTGCGGTAAGATAGAAACAGGTGGATTGCACAATTCTGCAAACGAAATACACAATGAACGTCAAGAAGATGCGCATGTTAGCTGTCTAACAGAAACGTGTTTAGACTTCGCCACTTTCCTACTGGGCATGCTACTAAACTTTACTCATGACCATTCCAGAAATTGCTACGATGCTGCCGATCCGAGTACAACTCCTTGTTGTTTTGCTGGGCCTCATCTGCGCTGCTGAACAGGATATCAATAGACTGGAACCCTCGCAACCTGACGTACGGAAGAGAGGTGTCACAGTGAGTGTATATCCATATACGCATGTGTACATATTGATCTACCTCACTGACCATTCAAACTTGCTCTTCCCTTCATATCCTGTGTCTTGCACATTCTTCTTTAACTATTGTTGATTTAGTCATTACTAGACTACCAGATGCCCGACTTCCATATTTCTGGTAACCACGAAGGCTGAGTGGGTTTGATGGCTGACTCTGTGTGCTGGCGATTAGGCGCCTGACGTTTTGAATCCCGGAAGGAACTCACCCCACCTCACCCCACCCCACCCCACCCCTCTCTTCTTTAAACTCCCTCCAGACTATAGGAGTATAGTCCTCTCTGAGTACCTCCCAGCTCCATCCAACTCAAGCCTTATCGCATACCCCAACCTCCCCTACTCCTCCACCCACTCGCCCTTTTCTTATTATCACCTGCTCCCTGTCTCCTGTCATCTTTCTGTTGCAACGCTCATGATCAATTCGTCCGTCTTGATCCATCTATCAATTATTCCTATGCTAATGTGTTTCAGGAACTGGTGTTATTGCTCAGTAATAGAAGTGGAACAGCTGCAGAAGGTAATACTGATGACTGCTTGCGGACATGTCGTTTGATATGCTATTTAACGCCGCATTCAGAAATATCCAAGCTACACTGCGGTGGTGTGTACTTAATCTAATCTAGACCAGAAGATCCGGTGATCAACAGCATTAGCATCAATCTACAATATGGGACGCGGTGATATATACTACTCAAAAAAGAAACGCATAGCTGAGAATTGCTATCAATTTATACACTTACGGTTGAGTAAATACAGGGCAGTCATGAAGAAAACCCGAATGAGCATTAACGGTCCAATGCTGCAAAAAAATGTACGTCACAAATGACAAATGTTCCAAGGTCAAGGTCGCAGAGCAGTCAGTATCTTGTGTGGCCACCGTTAGAATCTTTGGTTGCATCGCATCGGCGTCCCATAGCCTGGATAAGATTCCGGATGAAGTGCCTGGGAATGAGTTGGTACTCTTCCCTCAATGCCACAAACAGAACAGGTAACGTCTGTGGCTGAGGGTCACGCTGTCGCACACGACTATCCAATTCAACCAACAAATGTTCAATAGAGTTAAGATCCGGTGGCCGTGAGTTCAACGTTCGTGTGTCGAGAACCTGAACGTTGTTCTGGGAAAGGAAATCCCTAGTTATTCTTGCTGTATGCGGCCGAGGGCTATCAGGCTAAACAATGACATTCTGGCGGTTTATGAAAGGAAGGACATGAAGCCTGATGATCCCATTACGGTAACATCGAGCTGGCAAATTGCCCTGGACCTGAATGAGATCTGTCCTGCCACCGTATAAGATGCCAACCCAAACTATGACACTTCCACCACCAAATCTGTCCACTTCCTGTACACAGTGTACCGTTCGTTACGACCTCGATATACACGTGTTCTTCCGTCGCAGTATGTAACGTGACTCATCACTGAAGAAAACAGTTCTCCACCTTTGAAATGTCCATGGGAGATGTTGAAGACTGTCTGCGTTCTTGCTGATGTTGACGTCTTAGGACAGGTCCTCGCAAAGGTCTTCATGGAATGAATACCAGCCTAACGTAAGCGGTTCCTCACAGTCTGATCAGAAATTGTTCAGGCACTACCGATGTTGTGGAGAATGCTGTGATGAACCTGTTCCGCAAATGTCGAAGCCGAATAAACCTCTCCCCAGCGGGCGTGGTGACACGGGGTCGACATGCCTTGGGGCGATCACGTGTTGAACCTTCCAGCTGGTAGCGATGCCAAAGTCTTGCTGTGACACATTCACTTGCCATGAAATCGCAGACTGAGACTCCCCAGCCTCCAAATGACCAACCGCATTGTTGCGTTGATTCTTAGTATCACTCCCCACCCCACTTATATGATCCATGGAGTACTTCATATCAGCAAAGTCAGCAGTGAATCCTACCACATGATCCCGTTAGCTGCCTCTTACCATAAGAATAGTTTGCTGAAGACCATGGAATGTTGCTAAACCCGACGTTAAATCTGTAACTCAGGCTCTGTTGCGTCATCTATGGCTTCAGCGCAGCTTTGTACAGTTCAGTGTCTTTCAGTTATATCAGATGCAGTTGATGGAGAGAATAGGCAAGAGTAATCCATGTCATCATTGACGTGAAAAGAAAAGAAACGCCATATTTTTCTAGTGTCAGAACACCAGGAAACACAAGCAACTAATTTGTAGGTACTCGTTGAAACATACAAACTGTTCTTCAAACATGGCAGGTGGTATTTTTTTTCAGCAGCATGTACTATAAGTTTATTGCTTGGACTATAGTATTCTGTCATAATTTTCTGTTTTCATACACAGGCAAATAAATGGAAATAAACCATTATTATACCCTCATAATAATGATTAACTCTAACTCAGACTATAGTAAATTAGTATAAACGATTTAAAGCAGCCATTACGTTTATCGTTTTCGCAATGCTAAAAAACATTTCTTTTGTAGGCATGACGGAAACCAAAGCAGACCTTCCCCACTTCACAGTCTGGTGGTAGAAAACGGTCAATAAACGTCGAAAATGAACGGTTATGTATGTCTGGACTTCTTATTTTTCTGTAAATATGTTCCTTTAATGTTCAACGTGTTCAACTTGAGCGAGGCGATCGCAAGACCCCCAATTATAAGACTTAGTAATAAGTCTCAATGTTTAAAGCAAGAGTGAGAGGGGTGGCATCTTTCACCAAACATGGCATCAGCACGAATGTCGTCTGTCGTTCAATCACCAATACCGAAAGAATATGAAAGGGTGAAAGGACGGGTACACTGTGTAGAGAGGGAATTCTAACGTTGATGAATATGGAACTGATGAATATGGAAATGTGTGTAGTACATGTTACAACTGGCTACCATATCTTCTACCATGTGACACATTCCCCAGTTCCACAGCTCGACGCGATAGATACAAATCACCTGAAAAAAAAGGTGTATGCCTTCATACAAATAAACTACTCCTGATTTCACATGAGCTCATTAAGACATCTGTTATAAATAGTTTACCCCAAGATTAGTTACAGGTTTGTTATCACAGGGACTGGGAGTATGGTCACCATGGGCCATTTTGCAAATTAGGATAATAAATGATCCATTAGAAGTTTGAAGTTTGCTATTGATACAATGCCAGTGGCCCATTCAGAACATGGCTACGAAAATAGCCCGTAGTCACATTGCTCTATCCCAATCCCTGTCTTTGATTATTTTAAGAATAACATATGAGAACACACGCTTACAAGTTACAAGTGTCCTGCTTTTTTTTATTACAAAAGGCAACAGATGCATGGCAGAAATGATTCATTGCAACGAAACTGGAAATATGAACGTCTGAAACAAACACTAAATCAATTAAATATCCATCTGTGGTTGTGAAAGTCAACTCAAAATGCGCGCGCAGCACAGATGTATGTAGTCAGGTGAATGAAGGGATGAGTGAGTATGGTTTTATGCCACAAGAGCTACATTCCAGCAACACCACGGCTGACTGCAAAAATCAGCTGCGAACATAGAACCCATGTGGGGATCGAACCCGGGTCTTCAGAGACCAGCGAAAGCCTTAATCACTCGGCTACCTCACCGAACCTGACATCCATGGAGATTTAAGTATGATTTTGAGATAGGAAATACACTTTCTGTTCTAGTGTTTTATCTATCTGTTCTCATTGTCTGGATCTTTTTTTTTTTTTTTTTTTTTTGGGGGGGGGTATATCGCCAAGCATGGCGTGAGCACGAATGTCTTCTTTCGTCCAATCACCAATACCGAAAGAATATGAAAGGGTGAAGGACGGACTGACTGCAAAAATCGGCTGCTCACATAAACTCATGTGGGGATCGAACCCGGATCTTCTGAGACAAGCGAAAGCATTAATCACTAGGTTATACCAACGCCCTACTATCCTTGGAGATTTAAGTGTGATTTTGAGACGGCAAATACTGCTGATCAAGAAAAAACAAACAGACAAACTTGTAAGCGTATAATCGAAAGTGCAATATTTTGTACTTCTCCCGAAACAAAGCAGTCACGATATCGAACCCAGTCAGAGTCGGAGGGTGTGCACTCAAGTATAACGAAACCTTTTCAATGGCCACTGGTCCATTTGACTATACGCTTAGCCGGTTCTTACGTGATGCCTTATAAGCTCGATAGGAGTTAATTTCAAATTTCATGTGGTCAGTGATTGAGGTTGTGGATCGCACATTGAGATTACTAGACAGACAGGCAGACATATAGTTGTCAGTAACCCAGTTTTCTCTGTGACACAGGCTGCTTATCACTATCAACAAGCTTTGTTTCGTTGTTGCTGTTGTTGTTATTCTTCTTCCCCTTCTCCTTCTTCTCCTCCTTCGTCTTCTTCTCCTTCTTTTTCTTCTTCTTCTTCTTTTTACTGTTGTTGGGAGGGAAATTTGGGTCTTGTTTTGTTTGGGATTTTTGTTTCTTTTATGTTTCTTATGCAACCAGTTCATTATCTACTTGTTTGTGTACACAACCTAGATTAGACTAAGAATGAAGATTTTTATGGATATCAACGTTTCGGAGTTAATGCTTACTCCTTCATCAGGTGATTGAGAATGGGGTAGAGAGCTATATTTATATGTACAGGTAAAACAATAACAAAGTAACAAGTGGAATGAATTATAACAGTATAAACAAGTACTGATAGGAAGCCGACAGTCATGATAACAATGATGGAAGCCAATGGTAATACATTACAAATTATAGGATATGTTTACATAACACAGACAGGGGATAAGGACGATGTACATGATTGGGGATAAGGATGGAAGCCAATGGTGATACATTACGCATGAATGGATGATGTTTACATAACACATGATTGGGGATTGAGGATGAAGTACATGATTGAAAGGAAGGTTGATGATGTACAAACACAAGTTGTTTTTTTTTGGGTTTTTTTGTTTGTTTGGTTTTTTTTTTTTTTTTTTTGTTTTGTTTGGGTTTTTTTAATTTACACATTTTTTCAGGCTACAGGTCACATGTTATATGTTGTTATTGACAAAACGGAAGGGTATACAGAGCTGGATTCAAATATTGCTATCCTGCTTGCACCAGGCAGGTGTAGCCTATGACAAGATCTCAGCCGCACCATCCAAATTTCAAAACTGTATGCTCATAATGTTCGACTTAATGCTGATGTATTTCTCAAAGATTGACTTGCACCTTGTGCAGGTTAGATTCATAAGTAGGTTCGTTAGGTAAAATTAGTGCCAGTGCAAGCAACAAAGCCTTATATCAAGCCCTGATATGTATTCACAGGTTTGTGATGGTGTTAATGTCATAAACATACAAGTATATTACTCAACAGTCTTTGCTTAAGTTCAGTGTTAGATATGGACTATATCCAAGCAGGTAGTGCATTACTAGGCAAATACAGTATGTAGTGACGACCAAAATTTTGTAAACTTATCATATGAACAAGTTGTAAATTCTATACATTTTGAAACATAATAGCACTGGCAGCAGATTCTAAAAATATTATTTTGGTCTGATATTATTCCATATTTTCGGTTGCGAAAGATTGTTTGTTTAGTAAGAAGCAAAATTATATTCAAAGGATCATTTCGATTTTCCTTTAATCCAAATAGCATGGTTTGTGGGGTAAGTTTAATTCTTATTCCAGCATCAGACATGAGCCACTCTTCAATTTTCTTCCAAAGTCTATTTATCACATTGCAGTCCCCAAAAAGGTATGAAATAGTTTACAATAGCTACACAGGGGTGAGTCACTGGCTTTTATTTTATGTTGATAATAGTTCGTGCCTAAGATATTGTTAATAATTTTCATTTGGAACCATCTTAATTCTGTACTTTGTGTACAACTAAATGGAATAATATTGTAAGTTCTCCAATGTTAGATTCAAGTATGGTTTCTCATTTTAAATTTGAGGCTGATTTCTTGAACTTTGACGGGAGAAGAGTGATATAAAACAACTTGCTTCCCTTATCAGACTGTAGCAGTTTGTGAATATAGTAAGGTGCTATAGGCAGTCCTAATGTTATGTCGTCTGAATTAAGGGTAGCAAGATTGTAATATTTTTGCAGGTGTTTAACACAACTGATCATACTTTGATCAGATAAGAAATTGGCATTGCAACGAATTTTAGTTACAAATTCATTAAAATCTAAATATTTTCCATCTTCATCCAGTAGATCTTTGACAGACCTTACTCCTCTCTTGTACCAATCTGGCTAGAAAGGTGTTTGATTACCAATCATTAGTTTGTTGTTGAACGACAAAAGAAATGTCACAAATTCCTCAACACATGGTGATTGTTCCAATAAGGTTTCAGTGTAATCTGCCCAAGCCAAAAGTACATCACTCCAAAATGGATTGTTGATGTTATCTGCATATTCTCTTATTTTGCTTAGACCGATTTCAAAGAAACTTACAGGTAGTGAACAGAGATTTATGGAGAAAAGATTTTGTAGGTTTGAGTCTTTTAACAAGATTCTTTTTATCCAAGAAAGTTTTTTGTGATTGGATTGTTCTAAAGATATGCGGTACTTTAATTCCTCCATCTTTATGTGTACAATACATTTTGTCTCTCTTTTCAGTTCATTAACCATACTCTTAGTTGGGTTAAGTAGTGTTGAGAAGAGATGATACAGTTTAGGCAAGAGAAGTGATTTCAGTATTGTATTTTTTCCTAATGGAGTTAATGTCCTGAGCGACCAGATTTTCATTACATTTGATATGTTTTGTATTTTATTATTATAGTTTTTTTCTACCATTACATCCAAGTCTACATCAAAGTCTATTCCTAGCAAATTGAAGCTCTCTGCCCATTCAAGGTTCCATTTATTACATAGTTTATGTTTTGATCTCTCTTTAGATCCGATCCATATAATTTTACTTTTTTCAATGTTAACTTTCAATCCTGAAAACCTAGCAAAGAAAGTTAATTCATAAATTGTTGCATACAAAGATTTCTCAGTCCCATCGAGAGTAATAGTTGTATCATCTGCAAATTGTGAGAGAATATACTCAATATGTCCAGTTTTTACCCCTTTAATAAATATTTTTGTTATTTCTCAGCATAATGGCGAGGATTTCTACACACAATATAAAAATTATGGTGATAATGGGTCGCCTTGACGACAGCCACAAGATATTGGAAAGAAAGGTGTAGCAAATCCATTCACAAGAATACACGATTTTATATCTTTGTAGAGTATATTTATCCATTTTTGTATTACTGGGCCAAAATTGAAAAAAAACTTAGTACTTTGTCTATATCTTTCCAGTCAACTGTATCAAACGCTTTTTCGAAGTCTACTTCAAGAAGCAGTCCTGGGATTTGATAGGTTTCAGTGTAATGCATGATGTCATAAATAAGCTGGGTGGTTTCGCCAATGTAGCGATCTGACATAAATCCTTTTTGATCTTCATTGATCAAATGTGGCAAGACAGATTTTATTTTTTGAGCAATGACACCTGAAGCTAGCTTATAGGAAACATTAAGGAGTGAGACTGGTCTCCAGTTTTTAATAAATTGTTTAGGTCTATTTCCCTTTGGGATACCAGTTATAAGTCCTTGTTTTCCAGTAATAGATAATTCGCCTGTATCAAAAGAGAAATTAATAGCATTTGAAAGGTATTTGTTGAAATCTTGCCAGAAATATTTGTAAAATTCAGATGTGAAACCATCAGACCCAGGGCATTTCTCATTTTTTGTTCGTTTTAGGGCTTCTAGTAATTCTGTCATAGAAATTTGACTTTCTAATAGTGATGCTGCGTCATCATTTAAGATTGGAACAGTGATATCCTTTAAAACTTGGTTTAAATCAACATCTGATATTTCCTGCTGTTGATAAAGTTTATAATAGAACATTCTCACTTCTTCTTCAATTATTTTTTTATCTTTTATCATGTTTCCAGAGGTATCTTGGATTTCTGTGAAGCTTTTATTAAGGAAGTTACTTGATTCCAAATTCAGAAAATATTTTGTGGGTTTTCTCCTTTTTCTACCCATTTTGCTTTAGCCCTTATGAGAATACCTTTAGTTTTCTCAGTACTTATATCATCAAGTTGTTGGTTTATTGTTAAAATGTCTTCTGATAGTTTTTCCTTTAGTTCAATGTCTTTAGCCTCATCCATTTCTACTTGAACAGATGCTACTTCTAATAACAGGTCCTTCTCTAGTGTATCTCTATTTCTCTTTTTCCTTGATGAGTACTGAATGGTTTCACTCCGTATTTCTAGAAGAAGAGTTTCCCAAAGGAGGCTGTCATTAAGTGTATAATCATCTTGGTTATTTGTATCTGGTCGTCTATATTGTTCTACCTTTTGGTTGATTTTTTATTTTATTTTCATGATATATTCTTTATCTCTTAAAAGACTGTTATTGAATTTCCAAAAACCTTTTCCCCTAGTTAGTTCTGTTAATTTAAATACCATTTCTACAGGTGAATGGTCTGATTTGAAGGCTGGAGTGATGTTACATGATTCTACTGATGCAATTAGATTATGTGAAATTAGAAAAAAATCGAGTCTTGATTGTTTGATAGGATTTTTGTCTCGATGTAAATCTTGGTTTAGATGGATTAGCTTCACGGAAAGGATCTTTTATGTCAAGCGTTTCCATAATCTTTAATACTGTCTTTTTAGCCTCTGGGTTATTAATGTGTTTGCAATTATATGTAGCCATTTGTTTGTCTTGCACTGGATTCCAGTCACCATTTAGGACAAATAGATGAGATTAATTTATCAATAAGTCCGAGGCACTTGGTAGGTACACTCCTTGGTTACGGTTGATTGCTGGTTTCTGTCTCCGGATCTCGATGGCCGCTTGTAGTTTCCTTTGGCGCCAGTTGTTGTTGGTAGATAGTATCCTAGTGTCCTCCCATCGAATTGAATGTCCAGGGTTCTTGAGAATGTGTTCAGAGATGGCCGACTTCTGGTCGAGTTTGCTGATGGAGGTCTGGTGTTCCTTCATTCTGGTGTTGATTGGTCTCAGCGTTTCTCCAATGTATAGGTCGCCACAGTTGCCTCACTGATCATTCAAACTTGCTCTTACCTTCATCTTCTGTATCTTGGACACTCTTTTTTCACTATTGTTGATTTAGTCCTTACTAGACTACCAGAGGTCCGACTTCCATATTTGTGGTAATCACGATGGCTGAGTGGGTTTGATGGCTGACTCTGTGTGCTGGCGATTAGGCGCCTGACGCTGAGAGTGTCGTTTTGATTCCCGGAAGGAACTCACCCCACCCTTCTTTAAACTCGCCGCAGACTATAGGAGCATAGTCCTCTCTGAGTACCTCCCAGCTCCATCCAACTCAAGCCTTATCTCATACCCCCAACCTCCACCACTCCTCCACCCACTGCCCCTATTCTTATTATCCCCTGCTCCCTGTTTCCTGTCATCGTTCTGTTTCAACTCTCATGATCAATTCGTCCATCTGGATCCATCTATCAATTATTCCTATGCTAATGTGTTTCAGGAACACTGGCTGCAAAAATTGGCTGCACACATAGAACCCATGTGGGGATCGAACCCGGGTCTTCAGAGAACGGCGAAAGCTTTGATCACTAAGCTACCCCACCGCCCCTATCATCCTTGGAGATTTAAGTACGATTTTCAGACGGCAAATACTCTTGCCACACATTCTATTCTGGAGTTTTTTCTTTCTGTTCTCAGTGTTTGGATCATTAGATTCTTGGATTTTTAGGGTAATTCTATGACTTACATTTAGACAGTTGTTTCACTATAGTTACATACCGCTGATGATCTAACCTTAAAAGGTACATATATTACTCAATACTGACAAATTAAAAGTCATTCTGGATCGATATATAATAATTGGTTCTGAATAGAAATACACTATATATCCTCAATGTAGAACATTTATCCTCAACAAATGTACACCTTTGTCTTTACATATGATTCCTTAAGTTCAATTCAATAAAAACAAACACAGTTTTCTTTAAGTGAAGTTTTTCTATTGAAGTTTTCCAACAACAAGCGCGACAGATGACACGTGACCGCCGTTTCCCTCAAAGGTCATGCTGACCGTGTTGGTTGTGTGAACCTGTGATTGAGGGACCATGAACTCCCACACGTTCCATTTTGTTTTCCCTTCAACCTTCATAGCATCGAACAGCATGTAGCTTGAGGACAGCGGGTGGCCATTGAACATAACCTGACGGGGTTTGGAATTGACATTCTTGTTGCGACTAACTCCCACTCTAAGATGGGCAGTGTGATATCCAGAGCTGGGTAGATGGATGGTTGTCTGAGCATGTCCGTTGCTGATTGGGATGACAATGTTCTTGCCATAGTAAGTGTTCTCGTTGTTCGTGTGTATTCCGTTAAAGTTGTAGTTGGTTTTGAACTTGTAGAAGCAGGTCGATGATCCAGGCAGACCGACGGTGCCGTGAAGTTTAGACCTGTCCAAATGGTAATTGGGATGCACAGCTGGATTACCATTGTCGAGCAGAACACATGTTTCTTCACCACTGGAAGGGTTCAGCCAGTTGTTGGGGAAATCCAGTTTAACATTCTGCCATTTGGAACCATAATTGTGGAGAAGTACCACCATCTCCTTGTTGTGGGGATTTGCTAGAGCGAGTGATGCAACTATTTTCTCCTTCCCATCGTACTGACTTGAGATTCGGAGAAACATTTGATCATAATAAAAGTTTTGCCAAAAGGTGAAAAATTTGGTCATGTGAAGGGGGTGGCCATCCCGTGTAAACAAGGAACTCTGAAGAGTAGTATGACCCGGATATTGTTCATTTGAGAGCAGAAACACTATTGCCCTGTCAATAAATTCCCGAAGGTTCAGGAAAGTAAACATGAAGCCGTTTGGTTGATAAATGGTTTCAAAGTCTATCATTCCATTTTCAAAACCCGACGCAACTCCGAACACACTTCCCCTTCCAAACTCACTGATAATCAACGGAACATTTCTTCCTTTCTTGAGATGAGAGTAATTTTCCACCATGTCAATGGAAGCAACGAGACGAGCTTCGTTGATACCAAAGTAGGTGTAACTTCCACCAGATACTCGTACATAGTTGTAGGAATGGAAAGAGAAGAAGTCCAAGTGATCAAGAGACATGTCCATAAACTTAGCAGTCCTCTTCCAATAGCTGAAGTTATTTTCATCTGCTTGTCGTAAGGCCATACTGGTGTATGTTGGTCCGGCAACTTTCATTCCAAATCTTGATTTTAGCTTTTGAGCGACAGCCTTGTGGAAGTCGATATTCGTCTGTTGGTCAATATACTTTTCGACCCAATCAGGTTCATTGATGACCTCAAATATGTGGGGAATGCGTCCTCCTGTGTAGTCCTTGGCACTCTGAACCATCAACGACACAAACTCAGCTGCAGCGTCAACGTTGTTGGGGAATTTTCCTCCATGATGGGACTTGTCTATCCAACTGGGCCAGTGCAGACCTGTAAAACGGAAACAAATACCATAAGTCAAAAATATTCATCAAGTGCTCAGTATGTCTGAATGGGGCAAGTTGCAGGCCTTCATAGCAGGTGGTGTAGTACGAGACGATATACATTGTTCCTCTTCCTTTACTTTTCGCGAAATGGAATTCCAGCCAAAAGATCAGAAATAGAGAATTTATGAGTACACGTATATTTAGGAGATAAACTTATTGTGTTGGAAAACAGAGGTGTATAACTAAATTATAACAGCTGTAAATGTAATTTAAAACCGATTACGTAGCTTGAGGTTTTAAATACACATTTTAGAACCATTGTAAATTCGTTACATACCTCTCATTTTCCAACACAGTACGTTTATACCCAGTCTACAATAACCGCGTCACCAAGATCACAGAAACAACACTCTGCGAATCTGTTAAAATCAGAAGTATATATCGTAATTCTATTCCTCTAAATTACTTTGATTAATCAATCAGAAACGAGAATTTACTAAAGTCTTGGTAGAATTAATGTTCAAGTGTCATATAGTCTATATAGACCACGTTTCGGGGTTTTACAGTTGGTGTAATATGATGATGATATTGTACCACACCAATACGTTGTTCATCTATAAATTATCCTTCCCTACACGATGATATACATTGACTCCGTCGATACAGCTGGACGCCAAAAAGGAATTCCAACCAAACAGAACAGTATTTTTTTCAAAATTTATATTCTCGTTGACAATTTGTTTTTAAAATAATCAAATCATACACGAAACCTGATATTTCCCAGACCAAGTTTTTGATGTCACTTCCATAGCCATTCACTTGTTGCATGTAGAACCCAAATGCCTTTGACTGGAGTGCATGGTCCTGGAGAAAGGCAGGATCTGGGTAGCCATGGTGACTTGGACTTTGACGCCACTGAATGAGACAAGATGACATTGAAAAACATTGACTAACTCATGCTGTGTTAAGTGAAAAATACCTTCATTTGAATGAGTTAAATAAAATGTGCATGTTTCGTAATAATTATTGTCACAGTGTTGCTATCACTCCTCTGCACATCCTTGTAGAGTCAAAGAATCAGACTGAATAATGATTCAGAATCTCTCCTGTGGAATTATCATAAAAGTGTTGGATAGTTGTGCAAATGTCTGTGCCGTATGTTAATGTACACGTCTGCTGCGTTCATCTCACAGATGCCCTATTTGGTTCAGATGGCTTGAAGGAGTTTTAATTCAGGAGGAAGTCAGCAAAGGTGCATTGTTTACCATTGCCATATGGAAGCAACTCCCGGTATCGGATATGAATGGATGATTGAGTGTATATGTATGGGTTTACTAGGCTTTAGACAATATTCCAGCAACATCAATGCGGAAGGACACCAGAAACGAGTTTCACGCATTGTACCCATGTGGAGAATCGAACCCGGGTCTTCAACGTGATGAGAGAACGCTTTAACCAGTGGGTACCTCACTGCCCCTAAAATGTGTGAAGTTAACGTAGACTAGTAGAAGATGTGTAGCCACAACACCATCACGTTTCTGTCCTTATTGTCGTCTGTCGCTGTCTGTAATCTCGGTATTGGAGACAGAGTCAGACGCTTCAGTACAAGGATAAATACCCGTTAGGCCCACCCCTTCGAAGATGGTCCCTGATTATTTGGTTCATAAACATCACAAACAAGGAACATCCACTGCAGTCACAGTGGCCGAAGAAGCTGGTGAAAACAGAGAAAGAGCAATACAGTGATCTTGTGCAGGGATGGTAACTCTCGGTCTGCCGCTTGTCAGACGATCTGGTGTATATGACAGGCAACTATGACTTGGGCCAAGATTTTCGAAGTTGTCTTGCCGTAAGTGCTACAGATCAACATCTACGACTTACAACTATATCAGCTCTAAGAGACCTTCAAAGATCCAGGCATGGGACGCCAGCTTGAAGGCGTCCTCTGTCGATGATGTGATCGACGTCCTTCAGTCTTGGCATTCTCCCACACTCAGTGTGTCGACAATCCTTCCACAAAATGTTCACTGGCGTTTGACCTTCATTGCCACTAAACAAGACTGTCACTGATGTGTATTCGATTTCCTATCCGTGATATGTTCGTGTATTCTCACGAATATTGTATAAAACATCAACATATATAACGGTGGCGTTTGCGATCTGCACCACCTAAGGATCAAACTATGAATAGAGAAAAGTAAGATTCTTGATTGTGATTATTTTCTAAAAGAATGTTAATTTTGGATGGTAGTGAGAATGGTTTGAAATGATTTGCTTGCCCAAACAGTTCATGGATTATCAGGGTTAGAACTTGACTGAAGTCCGCTACCAATACTAAGAACCGCAAACGGGATAAGGTGAACAATCAATTCTCCCTGACTTGGCTGATGAATGGCATCAGAACAGAATGGCGCAAGTCCATGTTCGATGTTCTTCTTGGCCTTCTTAGTCACAGGATTATCCGGTGCAGTCCAACGATTATTATGTCAGTATAAAAAGCAAACATTGGTGAAGCATACTTTGAGTTTAGGCAGTCTATTATTCATAAGGTATTCAACATATATGTACACGTAGCTAATCTACAGCATTAGAAATCAGCATTTACGTGATATCAATATCATGATATCAACTTTGAATGGATTTTCTATGCGCGAGTTAATCCCATCATAACAAGACGCTATGTATGCCCCGATGGAAAACACATTGAGTACCAGTACATAGAGCATGTTCAGGCATCCAACTCGAAGCACCGAGGATAATATAAGATGTTTTGTAATTCATACATACATTTTCAAAAATACCACCAGCCAGATCAGGGTTCAGCCAACGTCCGGCAGCTGTTCTGATAGCTTTACACTTTGGTATTAGGTTCTGTTGGGTGAGACCGTTAATTTTGTTCCATCTCTCAACTTCGAAATGCACCCTTCCACCTTGGGAGAGCCACTCGTTGTAGATGGTGACGGTTGTGTCCGGGAACGCCGCTCCCCAAAGAGACAAGGTGCACACAAGCAGCAGTAACATTCTGCAATGACGTTATGACATATCTAATCACGATCTAGAGCTTTAAATTGTCCTGTTCAAGACTCCAGTCTACGTGGGAAAGCAGCGGGTGATATTTGTCAGGTAACTCCTAACAATATGACTGATAAGGTACAGAACGCAACTGATAAGAAAATGTGCCACAGACACAACAAAAATGCCTCTCTGTTCATTCTGTAATTGTAATAAAATGAGTGGTCTGAAAGTTTGGGATCTGTGATATGTCCTCCTCTCGAAACAATAATATGCAACGAAATTTGATAAACGTATCCCTTAATTTCACATTTACGTGATCAGCAGATCGTACTTGTCGTTGACTGACTAATAACATCAGGTGGTCAGTCTCCCTGACCTGGTTGATGCATGTCATCATATACCTGTTGAACAGATCGATGCTCATGATGTCTATCACTGGATATCTTGATTACTTACATACCAACGTCATGCAGATTAAATACAGGTGTGTGCGGCGTTAAACAACAGTTAGGCAAACAAACCGTGAGAACAGGGGATTTGGGAAGGGCTTCAAGCTCTCTGAAGGACCGCCAATCGTCTGTAATTGGTTGTCATCATGCAGGACTTGATAGTTGTGACACATTCCTGCCACAGATAACAGTGGAATTAAAAATTCATCAACCTATCCTACTTGATGTCATCGTGAATGCATAGTCCGCATATTTTTTTTGTGCTGTCTGGTAAAGTAGGACAAAAACATGTGACAAGTATTTGGTCCAGAGGTTTAGGTCCCACACCTTGTAGCACATTATATCAGTGACCACAGCCCCATTACAATTACTGAGAGCAGTACTGATTATATTGTACAGTTAAAAAGTTTAAGTAATAAATGAACAGGAATATTTCTAAAATTGTGTTCTAATTGTTTTCTGTCTTCCACGTGCACTAGGCTGCGTTTGGGCGTTTGAATCAAACATCGTGCTGGAGTGTTTCCACATTCTTGTTTTTCTCTGTTATAGACAATGTTTCATTTTACTCAAACTCAAGGACTACTGAATCCGCTGTTTCTCTGCTTGTTATAACATGTCATTTAAAATGCCCATTAAGTATACATAAAGTTGCATTTACCTTAGAACATAAAGGAACTCACCACGTTCAAGTTCATATATGACTATCAAAGTACCTGTAGATAGAATATTATTATACAAAATTAGTAGATAAGGAACGAGAAGACTGCCACAACGAAGACACCATCCTGACATGTTCATTTACCAAACTGCTTCATTGGCATCGCCATTAGTACATAAATCACACAGACCCTCGTCATGATTATTAAAAATATACCTTCTATATGCTCAATGATATTAATGTTTAAACTTAAATCGGTTGAATTAAAGAAACACTGCAAATAATCAAGCATTATCTCATTAGTAATCTTTGTGGCTGAACTCTCAACATTCACATTCTTAATTAGATTATGAAGCTTTCTCCAAAATGAGTTACTATCCACTGTACTATCAGCCAACTGGCGAATACAAGACTCGTGATACGCATCTCGCTTCCTTCGACACAACGATCTATAACTATTCCTCTGTTTACAATACTCCGGCAAGATGATTATGACCCTTTCATCACAAGGAATACAAAACAGAGGATCCCCACCCTTCAATTATTTATGCAAAGTTCCAGATAATTTCTCAAGCAATTGGGTATTTACTCCCATGTCTGGTTATGTATGAGTAATTGCAATTTTTGTGGAGTAACTAGCATTTTGCATACCACTCACTAGTAGTTTAAAGGTCACATGCAACGTAAAACACAACTTCGCAGATTCTGAAACCTTTCGATATGCACTAACCATAACAAATCATTAAAAATGCCAATTCAAACTCTAAAGTTGAAAAAGCCCGCGAAATCGGAGTTCACCCGAGTCACTTAATGTTCCCCAGCGCTGGTGGAAAAAGTGGTTTCAACAGCTGTGTTGCTCACCGCCCATAACGCAAGCGCAGTGAATGGGTTCGCGGAGCTTGAAAGTCTTCCTGCTCGGAGTATGAGATCGTGAGCAGTAGTATAATCTTGGTTGTGTACACAAACAAGTAAATAATCTACTCGTTACATGAAAAACAAAACTTGTTAATTGTGGTGAGCAGCCTCTGTCACAGAAAAAGATCTGTGTCTGGTTTATTGACACCTATATGTCTGCCTGCCTGTCTGCTAAAGACCATATACAATACACAGCTTCAATCATTGACCAAATGCAATTTGAACTTAACACCCATCAGGCTATATGCCATAAACAAAATAAATTGATTTATGACTCGTGCACCCGAGTCCTGTCTCTGCAACATTATGTAATTAGGCAGGTGTGATACTTGTACACATGGCATGTTTTTGTGTCTGTGGGTTGCAGCCAAACTACATCCATTTTTCTCGGATCTGACGGAAACTGGTACAAACTCTTGTCAGTTTGAAGTCCTGCTTTGTACTTCGACGAATGACAGTTTCCAGTCGCGCAGTAGTTCACCATCTCTACTGAGATGACTGTTGATTGGATCGAACGCAAATTCAGAGAACATGTATTGACAAAAGCCAGCATCTCTATGTACATTATTTATGGATAACAACTTCTTCTAGTGTATATGATTTTGTTGACTCGCTATACTTCTTAAATGCCCATCAAAGAGATCATCTTTCTGTACACACAATGAGGCCTCAGAGTATCAAATGAACCCGCCAATCGGAAGCCGTCCATACACTTGGGTGCACGCCCACCCACTATGACTGGGTTCGGTTTCCCGAGGGCTTCGTTTCAAGATAAGTATCGGCGGAAAAGGTGGCGCTGTCTCCTAAGGTGCCACATGTCAGTGAGCAGAGTTACTTCCCTTGGGTAAACAATACAGCCTTGCTGGTCTGTTTCACCAAAATGGGTAAACTTGTGAGTCATGCAACACATTGGGATAGCCTGGTGGCTTGTGCGTTCGATCGAACGTCCAGGTTCGATTCCCCACATGGGTACAATGAATCCATTTCTCGTGTATTGCTGATGTATTGTTGAAAGCAATGTAAACACTCACTCACTCACTCACTCACTCACTCGCTCGTTCACTCACTCTTTCCAGCCTACACCAATTTCACAGAAAGATGCAGCAGTGAGGCGGTGAGCACCAACCCATGTGCCCTATCTATTCAACACAGAACGTTTGTCTCATCCGGTGGTTTTAACGCATATAACACATGGGCAACAGGGGATAACTACCTAGACTGGTACGGGTTCGAAACCACGCAGGGTGAGTATCGTCCCGAAACAGAGCTACCTCTCCTACAACACGTAAGTATGAATATACAAAGAAAAGAAAATGTACAAACAGATAAAGTAGCATTCATTTATCTAAGAAACTAGACAATGAGGTCAGCTTTTCATAACGGGGGAGAGTGGTGCGTGTGTGCGCCCTTGGGTGCGCGCATGTGTGTGCGCCCTTGGGTGCGCGCATGTGTGTGCTTATGTACTAGGGGAGGCCTTGGGGAACTGGAGAATGTTTGAAACTGGATATGTTATAGTAGCAATGTTTGTTTGTTCTTGATTATCATCAGATGTAGAAGTGTAGGATGTTTTTCACTATATCATGTCAGCCAAAGACATCACTATGTCCGGCAAAGCATTGTGATACATTTTCCTTCCATCGATAATACCACGGACAGATGACGTATTCTAGCTCGAGTGATTTCATCCAAGGAGAATAATTTGGGATCACAAACGTTAAATATTGACAAGAATCTATTCACAAGGAACTTCGGGAAGCACCCCCTGACATCACGAGTGAATGAGCTCCGATTTAACCCTTTGGAACACACCTGGGACAGATTGGTCGTTATGTCCAACACAGGGATCCTCCAGTAGGATTCCAATCGGAAGCTGCTTTACACGAGGAATGGCATAGACGGACCCTTCAGGAGATCAGGATGCTGAAAGGGGGTATGCGGAGGAGAGTACAGGCAGAGTGCCCGTCACCGGGATTTAGTTCGGAATGTCCGACATCAAAATATCCAAGCTTCATTGCGGTGGTCTGTAATTAATCTAATCTACAGCAGAAAATCCGGTGATCAACAGCATTAGCATCAATCTACACAAATGGGATGCGATGCTATATATCAGCAAAGCCAGTAAGTGTGACCATCCGATCCCGTTAGCCGCCTATTACCACAAGCATGGTTTGCTGAAGACCATGGAATGTTGCTAAAACCGGCTTCAAACCTTTAACTCAGTCTCTGTTGCGACATGTATGACTTCAACGTAGCTATAAGCAGCTCAAAGTATTTCAGTTATATCAGATGAAGTTGATGGAATCAATAGCCAAGAGTAAACATGTCATCACTGACATCGTCACGACAGCATGAAAAGAAACGCCATATCTTTCTAGTGTCAGAACACCAGGAAGAAGAAGTCAAAAAGTGAGCGTGACGTCAGTTTCTTTCGAGTCATCAAAACACACGTTTGGAAGTCGTGGTGGCTGAGCGGGCTAGGCGGCTGACTTTGTCTGCTGGCGATTAGGTGCCTGTCTCTGAGGGTGCGGGTTCGAATCCCGGATGGCACTCAACCAATAAGCACTAGAATTTGTACTTTACTAAGAAAGTGAAATCCAAAATATGACTTATGTTGAAACTGTTATATGGTCTAAATAGACCACATTTCGGGTTTTTACAGTTGGTGTAATAGAGGATGCTGAACGACCTTCGGTGTAATACCATTTTATCAAACGAGTTAATGATTTGGTGTCAAACGAGCAAAAGCGCGTTAGATACTAAATCTTTAACGAGTTTAATAAAAATGGTATTTCAAGGAAGCGAGTTTAGTATTCTGTTTATTACTAGCCAACATAAATTGACAGTGGCGAAATTGCCTACAGTATGAGGACTCTCAACTTTCCGTCAGTCAAGCAAGGTCTAGTAAAATTGCGACAGCGATATTAGCATTGTGACGTCACAATTTTGAACCATTATGACGTCATACGTCAAGCGGTATTATACTAGTGTAATATTGCCGTAAATATATTACACTGCAGTATTTTCAACGGGCGAATAATACAAGATGATATTGTATCACACCAATACGTTGTTCATCTATAAATTGTTATCCTTCCCTACAAGATGATATACATTGACTCTGTTGATACATTTGGTTCAAAAGCGGAACTCCAACGAAAGAGAGCAGTAGTTTTAAAAATCCTTATTGTTCTTAAACAAGTGACAGAAGAAACCTTTTATTTCCCACACCATGTTGTTGATGTCACTTCCATAGGCATTAACTTGTTGCATGTGTATCCGTGTGTTTGTTGGTTCAGCTCTGGGCTGCTGCTCAAGACGACACAAGGCAATGGTGGTGATAATGAAGATTTACTTAATGTGGAATGAAGCTGAACATCTTTCATCCACTTGGGTTTGGTACGCTTACGCAGTGTCTGACACATTTAACCGTTGTGTAGGACTGCGTGGCTTGGGAATTGGCTTTCCGTCTGTGCCAATTGGGAGAAACATGTTGCTGTGGAGACCTCGAAATTCAGCAGTTCCTTCCTTACGGACTTTAAAAACTGGACGGCCTACATTTAGTTGTGCCTCCACAGCATAGAAATCTTCTTCCCACCGATTGGCAAGATTCTGTTTACCTTGAATGCCAACGTTGCGAACCAACACCACATCACCAACCCTGATTGTTGCACCACGAGCTGTTAGATTATAAGCTTTCTGCTGCTTGGTTTGGGCCTTTTCAAGTTTTGATGAAGCCAACTCATATGCAGAATCCAATTTGCGCTTCAGATCAACAGCAAATTGCATATAAGTGGATGGAGGTGTGGTAGCCGAAGATAAGCCAAACGCAGCGTCAACGGGTAAACTGGGAATCGTATTAAACATGAGGTAAAAAGGAGAATACCCAGCTGACTCATGAACTGTACTGTCGTATTTCGTGGACCAGATGAGGTAAATGATCTTTCCACTTCGCCTTTTCATGGTCATGCAAAGTACCGAGCATCCCTGGAAGCGTACGGTTAAACCGTTCAACCAAGCCATTCCCCATTGGATGGTATGGGGTGGTACGTGACTTCTTAATGCCCATAATGCCGCAGAGCTGCTTTATCACGTCATTCTTAAAATTACGCCCCTGATCAGAATGCATCCTGCCTGGTGCACCATAATAAACAATAATGTTCTCGAATAGTGCCTTTGCAATTGTCCTTGCTGTCTGATTCCGAGTAGATATTGCAATGGCATATTTCGTGAAATGATCGGAAATCACGAGGACATTTTTGTAACCCCCGGTAGATGGTTCGAGTGAAAGTCCAAACAGACCACTTCCATTGGTTGTGACGCCTGAACATTCAAAAGAGGTACTATTTCTGTCAGATTGGGAGCTTTCCTGAGAATGCAGCGCTGACAACTATGGATATGGTCCTCCACATTACCCAACATTCCAGGCCAATAGAACCTGGTACGGAGAAGTGCTAGAGTCCTATCCCTACCAAGATGTCCCATTCCACCATGAAGATGTGTGATGAAGGTCTCATGCTGGGGACAATTGTCTGGAAGTCGGGGTCGCCATGGTTACCCTGCCGTCTCACTTGAAGGTTGTTTGACAGGTGAAGTGAATCCCATTGATGTAAAATGTTTGCTGTCTCATGGTCAAATGATTTCATTGTCTCCTTAGAAGGACTATCACCACTGCAGAGAAGTTCAACAATCATGCAGATTGAAGGGTTCGCTGTTGAAACGTCAGCATTTTGTGATCCGCCCCAACATCGGAAGAATTATGATCGCTGACAGAGGTCATATGGCACAACACATCATGGGTCACTGACAGTGTCTCTACAAATGGTGTGGTCTGTAAGTAACAGATGGAAGAAACTGACTTTATGTCCATTACCTCACGTAGCAATCTGGACAGCTCATCAGCATCCCTGTTCCTCAGACCTGGTATGTACTCTATGTAAAAGTCATAGGCACCGAGGGCAGTGAGCCAGCGCCACAGGCATCCAACTGTGCTGAGGTTAGGACATAAGTTTGGGGGTCATTTTCCATCCAAACAGTGAAATGGTTAGCGTACAAATAGTCGTGAAACTTTTTTGTTACTGCCCATTTTAGAGCAAGAAACTCAGAATTGTGAGCTGGATAATTATGCTCTGACCGAGACAATCCTCGGATAGCATAGGCTATCACTCGTTTCTTACCCTCTTACGTCTGATATAAAATGGCTCCGAGGCCTTCACTACTAGCATCAATATGCAGTTCAAAGGGACGAATGAAGTGTGCATACACTAAAACAGGAGCGTTGCTGAGCTTGCTCACAAGTTCACTGAAGGCCGTCTGTTGTTGTACACCCCAATTCCACTGCATATCTGATTTGGTCTTACTGGACTTCTTGCCACAGTGTCCAGCTAACAATTTTAAAATATTCAGGGACAAAACGCCGGTAATATCCAGAAAAAAACAAGAAACGGCGAGCATCATCCACATTCTGGGGAACTGGCGAATTCTGTAGGGCTGCGATTTTCTCAGGATCAGTAGTGATGCCGTCCTCAGAGATTACGTGACCCAGATATTTTACAGAGGTTTGCAAAAATTGGCACCTAGAAGGTTTTAACTAGAGGCCATTCTCACGCAATCACTGAAAGATTGCTCGTAATTTATCTAGAAGCTCGTCAAAGGTCTTAGAAAACACAATGACGTCATCAAGATAAATGAGGCACTGCAAAAGATGCATATCACGCATACACCATTCCATAAGATGCTTGAAAGCTGCAGGAGCATTCATCAGACCAATAGGCATCGAATTGCACTTGTAAAACACCAAGGGACCAACTGTGAAAGCAGTACGAGGTTTGTGCTCTTCTGCGACTTCTACTTGCCAGTTGCCGGATTTTAAATCAAGACACGAAAAGTACCAAGTGCAATGAAGTGCATCAAGGGTCTCCTCTATTCTAGGAAGAGCATATGAATCGCGAAATGTGCATCTGTTCAACTCTCTAAAATCTGTACAAAAGCGAAGAGAGGAATCTTTCTTGCGTACTAGTACCACAGGGGAAGCATAGGGACTAGTTGAAGGGCGTATAACCTTAGCATCCAACATTTGTCTAAGATGTTCCCTAACCTCTTGGTACATAGAAGGCGGAATGCGGCGATGTCTTTCCCTGAATGACTGTTCATCATTGAGCTCTATCCTATGAGTCACCAAGTCTGTGTGTCCCATATCCAAATCAGATTTACTGAAGACGTCATCAAACTCAGATAGGAGAGACTTCAACTGGGAGATCTGCTCTGGAGTATGTGACGAAGATAGAAAGGAAAGATTGAACAAAGAAAGTGGTTCTGGAGATCCAGGAATAGTCATCCCATCTTCAGAAGGAAGACCTTCAAGCAAATCAACTTGCTCTAAGCAACAAAGAACTGTCTTAGATGGAATGGTGATTGGTTTAGAAGAGGGATCCGTGACTTCAACCTTAACTCTAGTCGATTGGCCCGTCTTGAAGCTCACAATGCCATTAACAAGGTCACGTGACCCAGGAAGAGTGGGAGAAGAAGAGGCAAATAAGTCTTTCCCTTTTTGGGGTGGATTACCCCTACAAATACCAGTGACAATCTGATTGCAGAAAGCAGGGACTGTAATCGGCCTTGTTGCCCGCACACTTTCTGTACGATCGAGATCGATCTTTGAATTCACAAGCCACTGACGTGCCTGATTCCACACTGGAATTGTCGGTACTATGAGGATGGGAGAGGGTACCTGCACAGCTTCACCAAGAAAGTCACTGGGAATATCAACGACTGTATTAACATACCCAAGATAAGGTAGCTTACAATCCCCAGCACCTTTTAAGTCTAAAAGTGACCCAAGGTTTAGAGGGTAAGGTGCAGTTGCACCCTGAGGATAAGGTGGCATTGGACCCTGAGGGTATGGTGTCGATCTTCCCTGAGGGTAAGATGTTGCTTTGACCTGAGGCTGACTAAGGCGGGAAATACAAAAATGCCCCTTCAGCCTGGGTAATGACTCAGGTAAATTAAGCATGGGACTCTCCTCCAACTGCATAAGTGGAGAAGTACCAGAACTCTAAGGAACTGTAGAAAACTGGGGAGACTGACTAGGCAGTGGTGTGTTCCTGTAAGCTAGGGGCGATATGGAATGGGTAACATTCATTGGATGCCCACCTTCAGTCCCTATATAGTAAGTGTTCTGCATTTGGGTTGATATGTTATCTGCCAGTCGATGCAAAACCTCAGTACGGAGGGACAAAGGAAGACGTTGCAGACATCCCATAGCCTCGACAACATCTGGGTCCATACGTTCCAGATTATGTTCAGCCATAGCGCAAACGTCAAATATGGACAAGTAAGTGTTGTAAAAGTCTAGTGCATGAAGTGTTATGGGGTAAAAGTAACCAAAAACAAATGGGAATATACAAATGTACCTAACTAAAGGCAAAAGGAATCTCACAAGTTAAGATTCACCAACTTACAACATTACTAAATCTCAGAATAGCAAATATAGAAAGGATGAAAAATGTAACCCCTTCGGGAAGGATACAAGATGGGATGCCTAGTGTTGGAAGGTATAATTGTGACTAAGTTTTAAATGTACACGTTTAAGCAAAATGATTTAATATAATACAACTGACACTATGTTGCACCAAAGGTCAAGGTACCCTACAATATAGAGTGTATAGTGACTAAGTTATGTCGGATATGTAATCTGAGAGAATGGAAATGTTGTTGTTTTCTGAAACAGGTACGTATATGTCCAGCGCAATAGTGTATGGCTACAGATGTGAGACCGTCCAGGGACAAGAGTGAAGAGTAACAAAGTGAAACATCAAAGTGAAACAGAATGGACCCACCCAGTTAATGAAAACACCCAGATGTCAACAAAGTATGAAGATGCATCCAAAATGCAAAACAAGATGTAACCAATATGAGCAGGGGGAACTATAGGACAAATCACCCTGAGCAACTCAAAGCCCAGAATAAACTGTCAAGATCGATATGGCCACAAAGTCTACCAACAATATCAAGTATTATGCAAAAGAATGAATAATGCAACAGTGAATGTCTATGGAGGAACAAGACAACACAAGACGAGACACGATGTTTTAGTGTGCGGGAAATGCGAAAAATTGAAATCTCCAGCAAACGAAGCCAAGGAAATGTCGGACCGCCAAGAAAATACCGGAATGCCGAGTGAACAGTGGAAGAGAAGATCAGAGACAGAATCAGGTGCAATAACTTTACCCTTGTACTATTAAAACATATTGAATTACTGTAACAGATAATTGTTTGCTGAAACTATTTACTGAAACTGTGATATTGTTAAAAAAAAATTCTTTTTATACAGATTATTTACTTGATTAGAATAAAATGGATGCAAATCAATAAGGCTGCAATTGCATAATTATATTTATAAAGGTTTAGACATGTAGACAATATAGAAATAGAAATCTGTTCAAAATTGTAGAAATAAAAATATCGTGAACGATATTTGCCATATACGTATACACACAAAGTGCATGATGGATGACAATTTGTTTCTCTTTTTTTCAGGATGACTTGAAACAACACATGATCATGGCACGAGATTCAATTCAATCAACAGTTCAACATACAATCAAAGAGCTATTGGGACGCATATCTCGGATGTGACCAAAAGCACAGTTCTTCATTGATGAATTCAGTCTTTAAGCGTGTCAGATCAGCTTGTTGCTGAGCAATATGCACAGGCCATATGGTTAGGGCTCTCAGAGTCCCTATACAACCAATACTTACAGTTTTAAGAAAATCCATAGATCCATGAATCACGTAAATGAAACACATCCAATCCTCAGATAATATAGTCAAATTTGTCCCAACAAGGAATGTACACCATGCCATGGTCCTCCCAACGGAGTTCATCCAGTTGGGCTACACTTCACATATGAAGACGAAATGGAGGTGGATGATGTCCGTCTTGAGACAAGCAGCCCCACGTTGGGCGCCAAATTGTAGTCGTGTATTTGTTAGTTCGGCTCTGGGCTGCTGCTCAAGACGACACAAGGCAATGGTGGTGATAATGAAGATTTTTTTTAATGTGGAATGAAGCTGTTGCTGAGACAAGTCCCGGAAAAGGAAATGATGTTTCCACCTCAGCAACAGCCAGTGAAGTCATAAAATTTAGGAACCAAGTAAACAATTCTGATAAATTTAATTATCAAATAGTTCAAAATATCACTGTAAATATCAACTAGTGTATATATCACAGCAAATTATCCAATATCCTTTGAAAGCACCTGCATAAAGTTGTTCAAACATTCAAAAGCACATGGTCCAAGCCATGTTTACAGTTTACTTAATCATAATATATATTCCTAAATTTGTAGAATTATTGATTAAATATTACTTTTAATTATTTTATTACCATAGTTTAAAGGACATTTTGCACCTTTTTATAGGGAGTTATGAAAAGGAAAAGGAAATGATGTTTCCATCCCAGCAACAGCCAGTGAAGTGAGGTGGGAAACAGGTGGCCGAAAGAAGTCCAGACATAGGATCAATGATACAAATTTCTGGTTTTTCCCGCCATGATATTGTTGGGGTGCTGCTAAAAGTGACGTAAAACCTTAGTTACTCATTTCCTCAAGCATGTCTACCGATTTTGTCAATTTTCATAGAGGCGGTGGGGTAGCCTAATGGTTAAGCGTTCGTTTGGGTGGTATTCCCACATGGTTGCAATGTCTGAAGTGGATTTCTTGTGTCCCCTGAAGTGATATTGCTCAAAAACTGCCAAAATGGCGTAAAACCAAACTCACTCACTCATGTTCTTAGGATCATCCACACAGTCATCCACACTGATTAGAAGGTGATCAATCACAATGTATTGTTTGACTGAACTAGACTAATGGCAGCCACCTTGGAATATAGATGAAAGGGGCCAAGGTGTTATTAGCTATAGCAGATATGCCAGGTTTCGTCATCACCCCTGTTCGGGATCGAACCTTGACTACGATAGGAATATTAATTACATGTCATACCGAAACATGAGTCTCAGTAACCTATTCAGACAATGACCTACTTTTCAGCCCATCCGAATGTTCTCGTGTGAAAGTGAAAATGGACACCACAAACAACTCTGGCTACATTGATTTCCAGTTCCTTGTTTCGTAAGAAAATAGTATTTACACAGGAATTTTGATTTTAAACTTTAAAACTACCGTAGTGATATATTTTATGTCGAAATTCCGGCAGCATACCTCAGCTAAGAAATGACGGACTGCGCCTGTTTGATGAAGTAGTAAATTGATTCACAATGCACCTGGCTCACTGTTATGTATTTGTGCGCGTATTCAGTGTAGTTCTGTAACGCACAGTGTGATTGATATAATAGCAGTTCCGTACCAGACTACTAAAGTTTTATAGCACCAGAGCCTCGTTAAGGCTCGAAAAGGCTGGTTATCACAATCAACATGGGTTTTTTTGTGGTTGCTGCTATTGTTTCTGTTGATGATGGTGTTGCTGTTGTTGTGGTTTTTTAATGTTGGTTGGGATTTTTGGAGGCATGTGTCGTTTTGTTTTGTTTCTTGGGGTTTATTTGTCTTTTTATGTGACGAGTTGATTATTTTCTTGTTTGTGTACACAACCAAGATTAGACTACTTTTCACAACTTCATACTTGGGCATGCGTACTGTTTCAAGCTCCGCGAACCTAATCACTGCGCTTTAGGACGACTGATGGAACCACCTTTTCCCCCAGTGCTGGAGGAAATATATGAATCGTTTGAACTCCTATTTCGTGGGCTTTTTACAACGCGTTTTTTTCCAACGTTATGATTTGTGCATACCGAAAGATATCAGAATCTGCAAAGTTGTGTTTTAAGTTGCATGTGAAGTTTGATATACTGAGTCAAAAAAGAAACTACACAAAATGTAATTTTAAAAAATAATGAATAATTGTTCTCAATTGATACATCTATGTACCCGAAATAGGATCCCTATCCTTCGCCTCTAGAAAAACGTTAGTAAAACCCACTCAAACCTATCCATTCGTCGTGCAAATAACCTTAGTACCAAATCAGTCGATCACGTCGCATTGAAGTTTTCTTCACTTGCACGTGTTTGCATTGACCACAAGAAACCACAGTTCTATCGGTACTTTAAATGCCACGATTGTCAAATGTGCAACGTGGCATGTTGCAAGCGGGAAGATCGGTTATTGAGCAGTGGGATTCAGCCACCATACTGTGTATGACTTGCGAGGTCGTCTACAACAACCTGGCACCACTTCTGATCGTCCAAGGTCAGGTCGTCCACGTGTGACGTCACAAGCAGAAGACCGTCAAATCGTCCTACGTCACCTACGTGACAGATTTCTGCCGGCTACACGAACCAGGGCTGAGATGTTTAGAGGTCGACTGTCCTCACAGACCATTCGAAATCGGTAGCGGGTTATCAATCTCCATTCTCGACCTCCATATTATGACTTGACATTCTGTATACCCATGTTTTGGAACGGCGGTGTAGCCTAATGGAATTGATTGTGGCACTGTCAGTTTATCGAGTACATCACACAGATCTCAGCAATGAAATATTAACAATCCACCTTACCATCTCTTGTAGTGCCCTGAAGAAAGACTGTGAAGTTTCTTTTCTGAATATTTAACGTCACATCGGCAATATTTCAGCCATATTGTCACATACAACTTTTGGTAACATTCAGCACATGAAACAAAGACAGTCATAAACATGAGCATCGGCAAATCAAATGCGCAAGTGGCAATGCATGAATACCATGATTGCAAACTAGAATATATAGAGAGAATAATCCTACACAGAACTAACTAAAACATGAAAACATCACGAGGCAACACTGTTGGCTATTGCGTGTTATCTATTAGGGAGAATAAATTTCAAAAACCTTGACATTACAAGTAGGGGTTATTTGTCATATACGAAAAGCATTGTCAGTATTCCAGGCTCAATACATACAACAGACAATCAGCGTGTGTCTGACAAGCATCTGTGCATGTCTTTTGACAGATAACCATCTTGAAATGTAACAACACATCAGGAAATGCAGCGTCCAAGGGACAATACATGGTCACTTTGAAAACAAGCTAGAAGATACAGAATATCCTAAAACGTGACTACCGTGTGACACACGCGAGCACATGTGAGCTATACTTAGCATATGTGTCGAGTTCACAAAACGTGTTAGACATGGTGGTTGATACGCCATACAGAGAAAGGAATATGCAGCTGTATGCGAACTGAATTGAACAAACATATCACATAACACAACGTGCTAGAACTAAGTGCTGTGACATCACACACAAAATCGGGAATATGCGAACAGCATTTAAGACTTATCACATTATAGATAGAGTTTCGGTCTGGGCGACATGGCCAAGAAGCTATTCAACGGGATGTGTGAAATTAACCGTTCGGAATGTCAATAACTCGCAACCTGTGAAATTGGCCACAATAAAATGAACTTAGCAGATATAAAGGGTACTCGAGACTACCATATGGTAGTTTGAAACGTGTTGCTGAAAGGGTATGTATGCATATTTCTATTTTAACAATCTAGCTGGTAATTCTGAGCAATGTCTTTATGGCGCTCCATCCCAGTGTTTAACATCACAGGTATCGTGAGGTATTTATGTACAGTCGAACACCGCTGATTTTAAATTTTGATTTGTCTCGTCTATGGATCGAAGAAAAGTTGGGTCATTGCGAATTTCTCACGTAGACATCATTTTATCGCTGTGTGGAAACTGTGGATTACTCGAAGTATGTATGTACATTTGGACTATGACACATGAATGTCGTTTTCTGATTGGTTGAGTGCTGTTCTATTATTTTCAATGTACCCAGTGTACAACCGATGTACATTGCAATACACCCCGTTGCCAATAGCAGTTCATTCGGTACTTCGTGGTAGTTACTTTTTTTATTTTGAATAACATCAAATGACGCAAGATGGTCGGACATTACCAATGTTCTGCGAATTGAAATCGATGAAAGGGAGATAATTCTAAATCTTGTTTTTCTTGTGTCGTCTGCAAATTGTAACTGTGGCTACGAAAACATATCACTTTCTTTCCAAAAAGTGAATTTATACAAAACGTTCAAATGTAGTCCCTGTGAATATCAAGAAGGGGAATTACATGGCGGCGACTTTTCTAAGACATTACATACGGGAAAATTAGCAAGATGCAAGATTCGAATCGTTTGATTCAAACAGGTTGGCGGAAGTGTACGATCCAATACTCATGCTTCAAAAAGTTCAAAATTAACATTGAAGTGTTCGGTAAAATAAATACGCACGCACGCACGCACGCACGCACGCACACACACGCGCACACACACACACACACACACTCGTGACCAGTGAACAACTTATAATGCACCATGCCCGTTGGTTACTAAGCAAGAAATACACATAAGCACAAAATATCTGTTCCATTGGTAACAGAGGGCATACTGTATGCTGTATGGTTATTGCAAACGGATTCATTCCTTCGTCTACATGATCCAAATGAATAGGTGAATTCATCTTATGGTCACTTTGAAAACAAGCTGGATGATACAGAATATCCTCAACACGTGACTACCTATAGGTGTGACAAAATCATCACGCAACACAATGCACACGTGAGCTATACTTAGCATATGTGTCGAGTTCACAAAACGTGTTAGACATGGTGATTGATACGCCAGATGGCATTCAACGGAATATGCAGGGTCACTTAAGATGTACGGAAATTACCGATGTATTGCCAATGCAAATTACTGGAAGGGAGATAACTCTAAATTTGTTTTTCTTCAAAGTTGTCATCTGCAAAATCTAGCGATGACTACAAAAAGGATTTGTACAAGTGCTTCAAACAAACTAGTCAAAACAACATTCAGGGGTTCTGTAAGGTATAAACGTTGTTCACTGGTCACAAACCCCAATGTTTGTTTATTTTTTTATCAACTCGTACATCAACCCTTTGATACGCCATAAGAAGGCATTCAACGGATTATGCAGGAGTATGCGAACTGAATTGAACAAATATATCACAGAACACAATGGGCTAGACCTAAGTGTTTGAACGTCATACACATAAACGGGAATATGTAAGCAGCATTCAGGACTTATCACATTATAGACAAGATGGAGTTTCTGTCTGGACAATGTGGTCAAGAAGGTATTTAAGTGAGATTAAGTGAAATCTTTCTGAAAAGTAAGGACCATCGAGTAGTGTTACAGAAGGGATTAACAGGGATTATCCTCTCATTGTGACTTGGGTGTGTATACATATGCGGAACTGGTGAGATTAAGTGAAATCTGTCTCATAAGTAAAGGGGACTAGCAAGTGGTGTTACGGAAGTCAAACACACAGGGATTATCCTCTGATTGTGGCTTGCATGTATATATAGTAATTGAACGAAGAGACAGAAGGCATATCGGGTGGTGTTACGGACGTTGAAACACACCCAGAATACCCACACGAAGAGACTTGGTTGGGTAGGTGGTAACTGTCTGATGAAACAGAGGGCATATCGTGCCGTGCCAGGGTTGTATTACGATGAAATGCAGAACAAAGTGACTGAGACATTTGCATGTTAACTCTGCGGCAAGATAGAAACGTTAGATTGCAAACGGAGTTCTGCAAACGAAATACACAATGAACATAAAGCAATTGTGCATGTTAGCTGTCTAACAGAAACGTGTTTAGACTTTCCTGCTGGACATGCTACTAATGAAAAGACTCTTAGTACTATGTTCAAGAATAAGCACTGTCCAAGGAATGCATGCATGCTCATGATATTCTCATTGACAGAAGCAAAACAACCATTCACTGCACATGAGTTGGACTAAACTATAACTTTACTCATGGCCGTTTCAGTATTTGCTACGATGCTGCCGATCCGAGTACAACTCCTTGTTGTTTTGTTGGGCCTCAGCTGCGCTGCTGAACATGAGGTCAATAGACTGGAACCCTCGCAGCCTGACGTAGGGAAGAGAGGTGTCAAAGTGAGTGTATATCCATATATGCATGTGTACATATTGATCTACCTCACTGACCATTCGACCTTGCTCTTCCCTTCATCTTCTGTATCTTGGACACTCTTTCTTCACTATTGTTGATTTAGTCCTAGTCCTAGACTACCAGATGTCCGACTTCAACATTTGTGGTAACCACGATGGCTGAGTGGGTTTGATGGCTGAGTCTGTGTGCTGGCGGTTAGGTGCCTGGCGCTGAGAGTGTCGTTCTGAATCCCGGAACTCACCCCACCCCACCCCACGCCAACCCACCCCAACCCAACCCAACCCACCCCACCCCTCTCTTCTTTAAACTCCCTCGAGACTATAGGAGTATAGTCCTCTCTGAGTGCCTCTCAGCTCCAACTCCAGCCTTATCTCATACTCCCAACCTCCCTCACGCCTCCACCCACCCACCCCCGTTCCAATTGTCACCTGTAACCCCGTTCTCTCTGTCTCACGTCATCATTATCGTTCTGTTTCACTTCTCATGATCAATTCGTCCCTCTTGATCCATCTATCAATTATTCTTATGCTAATGTGTTTCAGTCACTGGTGATATTGCTCAGTGACAGAGGTGGAAGATCGGCAGAAGGTAATAATGATGCTATTAAATATCTGCAGACTGCTTGAGGACATGTATCATTGTTGGTTTGACATGTTGTTTAACGCCGCACTCAGAAATAATTAAGCTACACTTCCGTGGTGTTTACTTAATCTAATCTAGACCAGAAGATCCAGTGATCAACAGCATTAGCATCAATCTACACAAATGAGATACGGTGATATATACTACTCAAAGGAAAGAAACGCAGAGCTGAAAATTCTTATCAATTTATGCACTTACGGTTGAGTAAATACAGGGCGGTCATGAAGAAAAACCTGCCAAAAACTATACGTCACAAATGACAAATGTTCCAAGGTCAAGGTCGCAAAGCAGTCAGTATCTTGTGTGGCCACCATTAACATCAATGGTTGCATCGCATCGACGTCCCCTAGACTGGACCAGATTCCGGATGAAGTGCCTGGGAATGAGTTGCTACTCTTACCCCAAGGCCACAAACAGAACAGGTAACGTCTGTGACTGAGGATCGAGCTGTCGCACACCACGATCCAATTCGACCAACAAATATTCAAATTCCGCAAATGTCGAAGCCCCTCCATCAGAGTAGTTCATATCAGCAAAGCCTGCAGTGAATCCTAGCACCGGATCCTGTTAGCCACCTCTTCCCTCGAACATGGTTTGCTGAAGACCATGGAATGTCGTCAAAACGGCTTCAAACCTGTAACTCTCTGTTGTGACATGTATGGCTTCAGCGCAGCTTTGAACAGCTCAGTGCATTTCAGTTATATCAGATGAAGTTGATGGAAGGAATAACCAAGAGTAGCTCATGACATCACTGACATTGTGAATTCAACATGAAAAGAAACGCCATCTTTCTAGTGTCAGAACACAAGGAAGTAAAAGTCAAAACGTGAGCGTCAGTTTCTTTCGGGTCATCAAACCACAAAGTTGGAACAATTGGAGAAGAATAATAATGATTAATGGGTAACAATTTTCTTTTTAACAAAACTGGGTCAGATGGCCATATGGTTAAAGAGATTGCTCTTTACGCTAAAAGGCGCGACAAGCAAGAGTGACAGTCAGCCGTTTGACTCCCTGACATGGGCAGGAAACACAAGCAACTGATTTGTAGGTACCCACTGAAACATACAAACGGTTCTTCAAACATTGCAGGCGGTATGGGGTTTTTTTTTGATCAGTATTTAACATACGTTTATCGCTTGGACTGCAGTATACTGTCATAATTTTCTGTTTTCATACACCGGCAAAAAAAAATGGAAATAAACCATTATTATAAACTCATAATAACGCTTTAAACTCGAACTATACTAAATTAGAATAAATGATTTAAAGCAGCCACTATGTTTCTCGTTTTCGCAATGCTCAAAACAACAACTCTCTTGTAGGCATAACGGAAACCAAAGAAGACCTTCCACACTTCCGAACCTGGTGGTAAAAAACGGTCAATAAACGTCGAAAATCAATGCTTCTTGTGTATGTCGTGATTTCTTATTTCTGTAAATGTGTCCTTTTCATGTGCGACTTGATAGAGGTGATGACAAGACCCCCGATTGTAAGTAATAAGTCTCAACGCTTGATGCAAGAGTGAGGATGGTGGCATCTACCGCCAAACACGGCGTGGGCACGAATCAATCGTCCAATCACCAATACCGAAAGAATATGAAAGGGTGAAAGGATGGGCTGACTGCAAAAATCGGCTGCTCACATAGAACCTATGTGGGGATCGAACCCGGGTCTTCAGAGACAAGCGAAAGCTTGAATTACTAGGCTACCTCACCGCCCCTATCATCCTTGGAGATTTAAGTATGATTTTGAGACAGCAAATACACTTGGCAAATATTCTATTCTGGTGTTTCATCTGTCTGTTCTCAGTGTTTGGATCTTTTAGGGCCTTTCTATGACTTACAAATCCGAACGATATCATTTAGACGGTTGTTCACTATACTTACATACTGCTGAGTATCGAACCTTAAAAGCTACATATATTACTCAATACTGACAAATTAAAAGTCATTCTGGACCGATATACAATAATTGGCTCTGAATAGAAATATATTATATATCCTCAGTGTGAAAGGTTTATCTTCAACAAATCTACAACTTTTTCTTTACGTATCATTCCTTATGTTCAATTCAATAAAAACAAACACAGTTTTCTTAAAGTGAAGTTTTTCTATTGAAGTTTTCCAACAACAAGCGCGACAGATGACACGTGATGACACGTTCCCTCAAAGGTCATGCTGACCGTGTTAGTTGTGTGGACCTGTGATTGAGGGACCATGAACTCCCACACATTCCATTTTGTTTTCCCTTCAACCTTCATGGCATCGAACAGCATGTAGCTTGAGGACAGCGGGTGGCCATTGAACATAACCTGACCGGGGTTGGAATTGGCATTCTTGTCGCGACTAACTCCCACTCTAAGATGGGCACTGTGATATCCAGAGCTGGGTAGATGGATGGTTGTCTGCGCATGTCCGTTGTTGATTGGGATGACAATGTTCTTGCCATAGTAAGTGTTCTCGTTGTTCGTGTGTATTCCGTTAAAGTTGTAGTTGGTTTTGAACTTGTAGAAGCAGGTCGATGGTCCAGACAGACCGACGGTGCCATGAAGTTTAGACCTGTCGAAATTTTAACATTCTGCCATTTGGAACCATAATTGTGGAGAAGAACCACCATCTCCTTGTTGTGGGGATTTGCTAGAGCGAGTGATGCAACTATTTTCTCCTGCCCATCGTACTGACTTGAGACTCGGAGAAACCTTTGATCATAATAAAAGTTTTGCCAAAAGGTGAAAAATTTGGTCATGTGAAGGGTGTGGCCATCCCGTGTAAACAAGGAACTCCGAAGGGTAGTATGACCCGGATATTGTTCATTTGAGAGTAGAAATACTATCGCCCTGTCAATAAATTCCCGAAGGTTCAGG
Source organism: Haliotis asinina (assembly GCF_037392515.1). Lineage (NCBI taxonomy): Eukaryota > Metazoa > Mollusca > Gastropoda > Lepetellida > Haliotidae > Haliotis > Haliotis asinina. The sequence goes on from NC_090280.1 coordinate 20,383,884, forward strand.
AAAGTAAACATGATAAATGGTTTCAAAGTCTGTCATTCCATTTTCAAAACCCGACGCAACTCCGAACACACTTCCCCTTCCAAACTCACTGATAATCAACGGAACATTTCTTCCTTTCTTGAGATGAGAGTAATTCTCCACCATGTCAATAGAAGCAACGAGACTAGCTTCGTTGATACCAAAGTAGGTGTAACTTCCACCAGATACTCGCACATAGTTGTAGGAATGGAAAGAGAAGAAGTCCAAGTGATCAAGAGACATGTCCATAAACTTAGCAGTCCTCTTCCAATAGCTGAAGTTATTTTCATCTGCTTGTCGTAAGGCCATACTGGTGTACGTTGGTCCGGCAACTTTCATCCCAAATCTTGATTTTAGCTTTTGGGCGACTGCCTTGTGGAAGTCGATATTTGTCTGTTGGTCAATATACTTTTCGACCCAATCAGGTTCATTGATGACCTCAAATATGTGGGGAATGCGTCCTCCTGTGTAGTCCTTGGCACTCTGAACCATCAACGACACAAACTCAGCTGCAGCGTCAACGTTGTTGGGAAATTTTCCTCCATGATGGGACTTGTCTATCCAAGTGGGCCAGTTCAGACCTGTAAGACGGAAACAAATGCAATTAGTCAAAAATATTCATCAATTGCTCAGTATGTCTGAATGGGGTAAGTTGCAGGCCTTCATAGCAGGTGGTGTAATACGAGACGATACATCTTGAGCTTCACGAAATGGATTTCACGAAATGGAATTCTAACCAAAAGATCCGAAATAGAGAATTTGTAAGTCACATATATTTAGGAGATAAACATATTGTGTTGGAAATCAGAGGTGTATAACTAAATTATAACAGCTGTAAATGTAATGTAAATGTAAAACCGAGTACGTAGCTTGAGGTTTTAAATAAACATTGTAGAACTATTGTAAATTCGTTACACCCCTCTCACTTTCCAACACAGTACGTTTATACCCAGTCTACAATAATCGCGTCACCAAGATTACAGAAAAAATATTCTGCGAGTCTGTAAAATCAGAAGTATATATCGTTATTATATACTTCTGAATTACTTTCATTTGACCAATCCGAATCCAGAATTCACTGAAGTATTGGTAGAATTAATGTTAAACTGTCATATAGTCTAAATATACCGTTTTGGGGTTTTACAGTTGGTGTAATATGATGATGATATTGTACCGCACCAATACGTTGTTCATCTATAAATTTTCCTTCCCTACAAGACGATGTACATTGACTCTGTTGATACGGTTGGACGCCTAAAAGGAATTCGAACCAAACGAAACAGTATTTTTTTCAAAATCCATATTCCTGTTGACAGTTTGTTTTTAAAATGATCAAATGACACAAGACACATTTTATTTCCCAGACCAAGTTTTTGATGTCACTTCCATAGCCATTCACTTGTTGCATGTAGAACCGAAATGCCTTTGACTGGAGTGCATGGTCCTGGAGAAAGGCAGGATCTGGGTAGCCATGGTGACTTGGACTTTGACGCCACTGAATGGGATAAGATGACATTGAAAAACATTGACTAACTTTGAAAATCATACTGTGTTAAATGTGAAAAAAATAAATAAAATGTGCATGTTTCGTAATAATTATTGTCACAGTGTTGCTATCACTCCTCTGCACATCCTTGTAGTGTCATAGAATCAGACTGAATAATGATGGGGAATCTCTCCTGTGGCATTATCATGAAAGTGTTGGATAGTTGTGGAAATGTCTGTGCCGTATGTTAATGTACACGTCTGCTGTGTTCATCTCACAGATGCCCTATTTGCAATTGGTTAAGAATGCTTGAAGGTCGTTGGCAAGAATTTTCAATTCAGGAGGAATTCAGCAGTGCCGCATTTTTTAGTATTGCCATGAGGAAACAACTCCCGGCATCGGATTTGAATGGATGATTGGGTGTATAGGTTTGAGTTAACTTTACTAGGCTTTCGGCAATATTCCAGCAACATCACTGCAGAAGGACACCAGAAACGGGGTTCACGCATTGTACCCATGTGGAGAATCGAACCCAGCGTGACAAGAGAACGCTTTAACGTAGACTAAAATGGATGAAGACAAATAGAAGGTGTGCAGCAACATCATCACATATCTGTCATTATTATCGTCTGTCGCTGTCTACAATCTCGGCATTGGAGAAGAAATCGCAATTCAGCTTTGGAAGAGTCAGGCGATTCCATACAAGGATAAATACCCGTTGTGCCCACCCCACGAAGATGGTTCCTGAATATTTAGTTCATAAACATCACATACAAGGAACATCTGCATCTCAGTTGCAGAAGGAGCTGGTTGGTGAAACAGAGAAAGAACAATACAGTGATCTTGTGCAGGGGTGGTAACTCCCGGTCTATCGCTTGATCTGGTGTACTTGACAAGCAACTACAGACTTGGACCTAGATTTTCGAAGCTTTCTTAGCGCCAAGATTGCCGTAAGTGCTGTAGATTAACATTTATTTGCGACAACATTAGCTCTATGAAAGCTTTGAAAATCTGGGCCTTAGACGCCAGCTTCAAGGCGTCCTCTGTCGATGATGTGATCGACATCCTTCTTGGCTTTCTCCCACAGTCAATGTGCCCACAATCTTTCCACAAATGTTGACTGGCGTTTGACCTTTCGTGTATTCTCATGAATATTGTATAAAACTGCAAAATAGCAAACGGTGGCGTTTGCGATCTGCCACAGCTGAGGACCAACTATGAACAGAGAAAACGTAACATTTTTATAGTGATTCTTTTCTGAATAAATGTTAATTTGAATCTTCGTGATTTGATTTGATTTACACATATTATTCAAGAGAATGGATTGGGTACAAGTAATCCAAACTTAGTGAAACCCTTTCCTAAATCTTCGTAAAATGACTTGAAATGATTTGCTTGCCAAAACAGTTCATGGATTATCAGGGTTAGAACTGGACTGAAGTCCGCTACCAATACTGAGAGCCGCAAACTGGATCAGGTGAACAACCAATTCTCCCTGACTTGACCTATGAATGGCATCAGAACAGAATGGCGCAAGTTTATGCGAACATCGGTGTTGTTCTTGACCTTCTTAGTCACAGGATTATCCGGTTCAGTCCAACGATTATTATGTCAGTGCAGAAAGCAAACATTGGTGAAGCATACTTTGAGTTTAGGCAGTCTATTATTCATAAGGTATTCAACATATATGTACACGTAGCTAATCTACAGCATTAGAAATCAGCATTTACGTGATATTGACTTTAAACTGATTTTCTATGCGCGAGTTAATCAGAAGCTATGTATGCCCCAAAAAAAAACACATTGAGTACCAGTACATAGAGCATATTCAGGCATCCAACTCGAAGGACTGTGGATAATATGTAAGATGTTTTGTAATTCATACATACATTTTCAAAAATACCACCAGCCAGATCAGGGTTCAGCCAACGTCCGGCAGCTGTTCTGATGGCTTTACACTTTGGTATTAGGTTCTGTTGGGTGAGACCGTTAATTTTGTTCCATCTCTCAACTTCGAAATGCACCCTTCCACCCTGGGAGAGCCACTCGTTGTAGATGGTGACGGTTGTGTCCGGGAACGCCGCTCCCCAAAGAGACAAGGCGCACACAAGCAGCAGTAACATTCTGCAATGACGTTATGACATATCTAATCACGATCTGGAGCTTTAAATTGTCCTGTTCAAGACTGCAGTCTACGTGGGAAAGCAGCGCGTGATATTTGTCAGGTAACTCCTAACAATATGGCTGATAGGGTAGACAACGCAACTGATAGGAAAATGTGTCACAGACACAACAAAAAATCCTTTCTGCTAATTCTGAAATAGTAATAAAATGAACGGTCTGAAAGTTTGGGATCTGTGATATGTCCTCTTCAATAATATGCAACGAAATTTGATAAACTTATCTCTTAATTTCACATTTAATTTTGAAAGTGATATGTGATTTGTACAGTCGCGCGTGAAGAGCATGGTCTTGCATATACTTTGTGTGTTCTTGTTTACAAGACCGGTCAGGGATCCAAATTAGAACTGATTTTCAGCAGATCGTGCTTGTCGTTACTAACAAGATCGAGTGGTCAGTCGCCCTGACGCATGCCTTTATATCCCAGTTGAACAGATGCTCATGATGTCAATCACTGGATATCTTGATTACTTACATACCGACGTCATACAGATTAAATACAGGTGTGTGCGGCTTTAAACAACAAATAGCAAACAAACCGTGATTACAGGGGATTTGGGAAGAAATTCATGCTCTCTGTATTTGGGAAGGACTTATAGCAAACCGTCTGTAATTGGTTGTTATCCTGCAGGACTTCATAGTTGCGACACATTCCTGCCACAGATAACAGTGGAATCAAAATTTTCCAACCTATCCTACCTGATGTCCTCGTGAATGCATAGTCCGCATATCTTTTTTTGCTGTCTGGTGAAGTGGGGCAAAAACATGTGACAAGCATTTGGGCCAGAGGTTTACCTCCCACACCTGTTAGCGCATTGTATCGGTGACAGTTCTGGGTGACCTCAGCCCAAGTAATCTCAATATATAACCGAATATCAGGCCTACCAAAGTAAACTCTGCAACTGTGCAAAAAACGGTGAAAAGCCCACATTAATCGCGGGAATAGCAACATGAACATAATACCTTGCTACTGAAATAGTAGCAACGGCAACTTTAAATATCTAAATCATTCATCAAGAAACTAAAAGCCTGCAAATTCGATTTTGCCCGTGCGCGCATAGAAGAGGAAGTTTCGACCTCTTGTCATTTTTCAGTTTGAACAAAATTTACATTCCCTTTTAAGTGAGAGGGTTTGGTTTTACGCCGCATTCATGGGAATATGGCGGCGGTCTGTAAATACATGTGTTCGAGTTTGGACCAGACAATTCAGTGACCAACAGCATGAGCATCGATCTGCACAATTGGGAACCGATGGCATGTGTCGACCACGTCAGCGAACCTCACTGCCCGATCCCGTTAGTCGCCTAGGGAGGCGTTCGCTGAAAAGTTGCAGATCCGGGCTTGATTTCCGACACGGGTACAATGTGTGAACAATCTCTGTCGTACCCGCCGTGATAATTCTGAACATTGCCAACAGCTATAATTACACAATGCCGTTTAAAAAGTGGTCAGATGTAACATATGTTATATTGTGGATTACATTTTCTTAGGAAAGTACAATTTTAGTACCTTTTTGAGTTGTGTCCCATTGGGGATTCGAATCCGCACAGTCAGAGTCAGGCATCAAATCGCCAGCACCAAAGTCGGCCTCCTAACCCGCTCAGCCACCGCGATTTCCACAAAAATGGACAACTGTCGGACAACTGCTAGTCTAGACTATTGACTTTGTGTACCCCTCAGATAAGTATTCATTGGCATGGCTCCCACGGCCGAAAGCTATGATTACACAATGCCATTTTTGTGGATGTTGCGTTGTGTTCACTACATCACTCACGTATGTATTGTGACCCGGTTCGCGCTGTGGTACCTGGATGAGCCTATGTCACTGTGACCCGACGGTCGTAATCGGTCCTGACACGGGTTCTCTATTCGCCTACACCACTGTTCGCCTACATTCTTAATACAACTCTTCATGACCTGTTGACTACAGATTACGTAATATAGCCACTGCTATAATCTATTTGAAAGAAGAAACAGAGGTATACGGAGGTATTAATTGACTTTATTGATATTGATCGATATTTAATGTCCTAATGGGAAGAAACATTAGGAAGACGATTTCCCCAGAATGATTGGGATATATACATTTAATGCCCAATAAATCTACACAGAGTGTAAATTTGAAGTATTTCCAATACAAGATTACTCAGCATACTTTAAGAAATAATACTTATTGACACAAGATTGGAATTATAGAATCACCATTATGCACATTTTGTAAACAGCGGTTTGTATTTCATCAACTGTTTGAGTGTAGCTTTGTAAAGAGAGTGTGACTGATTTGTCCTCATGGCTCGGGATATTGGGCGAAGGACAAACTGACAAGAGAAAATATATCAGCTGGTTTTAAAAGAAAACCATAACAACCCACTAACCATTATATGCCTATTAGTAAAGAAGAATATTTACACTATGAACAGAAAAGAAGTTAAACCAAGCTTTCACTAGATCAAAAGTGACCAAGATAAAAAAAATGAAAAAAGTTGCGTATCTTTTGACATGATAGGCCATTTATAAAATAATCACTACTAAAAGAAGACCGTTCATTCGCTTTTCATATAAATAAATAATGGAATTCATATTGGATATACTTATCTTTCTACTCCACTAAATATTCTTATAACATCAGTCAGTCAAAATCACTAAGCTCTGGTCAGGCGGTTTCATTATAAGAATAGGAGTGCATTTTTGCATCCTAATTAGATGGCGATTGGAGATGTAAGTGAATAGAGACGTGGACGTAGATTAAAAACAAAACCCCTGACACAGATACTTCATGTAAATACCTACCCAACAATTAACATCGGATTGTTTAACTTTGATGACGTCATTCCAAGCCTGTAATTGCTAAACTGGACTTCGCCGTATACCGGTATATATACTGTGAATAAAAAGTAGAAACATCCAGTATATCTTAAAAGTAAAAATCAGAAATGACTCTTATTTGGTCACACGATAACAGTGAAATCTAAGTTTAATAGTGTGGTATAAGCCGGATAGGAATAGTTATTTTGCTTCAAAAAACAATTCCCTCATGTCTTTAACAATATTTAATTTAACTGTCAAATAGCACAAATGATTAAATATCCCTTCAGTAACAAGATGAACCGTCCCTAAGCATGGACTGGTCTTCCCAATTGTTTTAGCCTGACATTTCCACAGCATCACATCTTAGTTTTGAAATAGGCTGGCGATTAACCTTTTATTCCCGCTATATTATACACATCCTCTTTAAAGACATTGTAAAATCACTCAACAAATCAGTGTTGACAATGGTTTTGTATATTGTAAATATGATATGTATGTAACTTCTGGTCGAGGGCGTTCATAAATTGTTTAATTTGTGCCCTTTTCATTTCATTTTCGAAAAAAATATGTTTGGAAACAATACCGGTATATCGCAATATCAAACGTGACGTATTCCAGGGTGATGTCTTTTCTCAGAACAGGTACATTGGGTAACAAGATTATATACTCGAAACGAATGCGGGAAAACAGGAAAGTACAAGCATGCCTTTTCCGGGTGTGATATAAGCCTGTATGCCTATGCCTTTTCCGGGTGTGATATAAGCCTGTATGCCTATGCCTTTTCCGGATGTGATATAAGTCTGTATGCCTATGCCTTTTCCGGATGTGATATAGGACTGTATGCCTATGCCTTTTCCGGATGTGATGTAAGTCTGTATGTCTATGCCTTTTCCGGATGTGATATAAGTCTGTATGTCTATGCCTTTTCCGGATGTGATATAAGTCTGTATGCCTATGCCTTTTCCGGATGTGATATAAGTCTGTATGCCTATGCCTTTTCCGGATGTCATGTAAGTCTGTATGTCTATGCCTTTTCCGGATGTGATATAAGTCTGTATGCCTATGCCTTTTCCGGATGTGATATACGTCTGTATGCCTATGCCTTTTCCGGATGTGATATAAGTCTGTATGCCTATGCCTTTTCCGGATGTGATATACGTCTGTATGCCTATGCCTTTTCCGGATGTGATATACGTCTGTATGTCTATGCCTTTTCCGGATGTGATATACGTCTGTATGTCTATGCCTTTTCCGGATGTGATATACGTCTGTATGCCTATGCCTTTTCCGGATGTGATATAAGTCTGTATGCCTATGCCTTTTCCGGATGTGATATACGTCTGTATGTCTATGCCTTTTCCGGATGTGATGTAAGTCTGTATGTCTATGCCTTTTCCGGATGTGATATAAGTCTGTATGCCTATGCCTTTTCCGGATGTGATATAAGTCTGTATGCCTATGCCTTTTCCGGATGTGATATAAAGCATGAAAATAAAATAATCCGGAAAAGAGTATAGGAACACTTGCACTTTCGTGTGTTCCTCTATTCGTTTCCATGTGTATATGTGATGTGTGAGTTTTGTGAAATAAAAATAAACAGACAGTTTCCCGCTGCAGTTAATTGACAAAACAGCATCCTTTACATGTAATTTCAGTCCCTCAAAATTAATCTAAATTTGAAATAAAATTTTATATTTGAAGGGCTGCAATCACAGTCAAACGTTGAATCTCCCAGCATCGCAGAATCGCAATACAATATATTTGCTAATACACAGCCTTGATACAGTCGCATGCAGGCATATATAACACATTGCTTGAACAACATTATTCACGTTCAGAATGATCATGTAGTACTTTTGGACACTTGTTTGAAGTGAGTGAGTGAAAATAGTTTTACGCCTATCGCAGCAAAATTCCAGCTATTTGGCGGCAGCCTGTAAATAATCGAGTCCGAACCAAGCAATCCAGTGATGAACAGCATGAGCATCTATCTACGGAATTGGAACCGATGACATGTGTCAACCAAGTCAGCGAGCCCGATTACCCGATCCCGTTAGTTGCGTGTTACGACAAGTAACCCATACTTGATTGAAGGTTCACTCTAACCTGGACCTTCACACGTTTTGTCTGTACAGACAGATATATTGATTTTATAGGGTTCCCACTGATGCACATTTCTGGTGTCCCCCACCATGATATTGCTGGGATAATGCTAAAAGTTATGTAAAACCTTACCTATTCATTTACTCAAGCATATCTCCCGATTCTGTCAATTTTCTAAGGGCGGCAGGGGAGCCTAATGGTAAAGAGTTCGCTTGGGTGGTATTCCCACGTGGGTGCAATGTCTGAAGTGGATTTCTGGTGTCCCCTGCCGTGATATTGCTCGAATACTGCTAAAATGGCGTAAAACTAAACTCACTCACTCATTTTCTTAGGATCATCCACACAGTCGTCCACACTGATTAGATGGTGATCAATCACAATGTATTTTTTGGCTGAACCAGACTAATGGCAGCCATCTTGGAATATTGATGAAAGGGGCCAAGGTGTTAGTAGCAGTTGCAGATATGCCAGGTTTCGTCATCACTCCTGTTCGGAATCGAACCTTGACTACGATAGGAATATTAATTGCATGTCGTACCGAAACATGAGTCTCAGTAACCTATTTATATTGATATATGTTATGTCGAGATTTCGGCAGCAGGCCTCAACTAAGACATCACTGACTGCGCCTGTTTCATGAAGTAGTAAAATGATTCACAATGCACCTCACTCACTGTTATGTATTTGTGCGCGTATTCAGTGTAGTTCTGTAACGCACAGTGAGACACATATAATATCAGTTCCGTACCAGACCGCCAAAATTTTCTAACAGCAGAGCTTCGTTTCGAGATTTCCACGATTTCCAGGTCTCTGTTTGTCAGTGCTCGCTGGATGACAAAGCACGCTGTACAATGTGTTTGTAAGAATTAGAAAGATTTGCAGGTTTCCGTTTGTCAGAGATCGCTGGACGACAGGAGACACTGTACAATGTGTTTGCAAGGATTAGAAGGAGCGTAGTCTTGCAATATGCAAGTGATCAGACATATCCAATCGTACTAATATTTATGTATCCAGTTAAAAAAATTAGTCTAAAATTCTGGACTATTATCGCACTACGTTGCGCAATAGGACAGAACCCAGTAACAGGAAACGAGCCTGTTCTGTAATCACTGTTTGACTGATATTACAGCAACACACATGATTTGGATTTGGCGTCTGCGCTTGATCTGGTTGACCTTGAAGCCTTTTGACCTTGACGGACATCCTGCGCAGCATTTTTTCCAACATCTGAATCCTTTGAACAAGTTCATCTTGTGATAAGTCAATGTATGCCAGCGGAGTAAGGACCATGCTCATTGGACCCAAGGGAGGCCAGGCTGTCGCTTCCAGTAACAAAGGCAGTTGGCCGACAAGCAGTATTTTGTTGTAACACAGCTGATAACCACCTTTGACCCCCTCACGCCTTTGTCAATCTTTTCGAACAGAGAGTCCCCTCCACCCATCTGGTGCACATCTATCCAACACGTGTAGCCAAGGGAGGTAAGTCGTGTAAACAGTTTTTGTATCTGTTGTTGTTTGCCCCACTGGTATGACAAAAACACGGTTGTGTTCTGTGCCTGTGGAGTGAAACGAAAATACAACCGGTAATATTCAATGTGTCGCGACAACTGGACATCTTCTACTTTCCGCAATCCGCCGTAAAGAATTTTTTTCGAAAATCTTATACTTATGGAATATCTTATGGAATAAAACCTAGGTGGTGCTTGCATGAGTGAGGAACTATAGAATTACTAGTAGTATTTAACTACTACTACTACTACTACTACTACTACTACTACTACTACTACTACTACTACTACTACTACTACTGCTACTACCACTACTACTACCACTACTACTACCACTATCACTGGATTGTCTGGTCCTAATTCAATCATTTACAGATCGTCGCTATATAGCTGGAATATAGCGGCACTAAACAACAAAAAACAAAACAAAATATATTTTTCAGAAATTACCAATGGCTCCAAATGAAAATTCAGGACATAAAAATCCCACTAAGAAAACAAAAACAATAGAAAACAGAATCCACCTCAAAACATTTCTCACTTTTTATATGAAACTGGGCACATAGTTCACTTTTAGAGAACTGTTCGCAAAACAGCAAAAGCAAAGTTCATTCATGTGTAATTAACAGTATTTTTACCTTCGTCGTAGAATTCGATTTCGATTGGTCTCCCTCTTCACTACGTTTGTTCTGAAGTTTCTGAACAATCGCAGGAACTTGGTCCCACCAGTTTTTATATTCTAGAAACATAATGACATCTTCTCAAGTTTTACCGTTGCTAACTGAAAATGCACCATCATGATCCATGCATGTATTAAATTTAAATGTATTGAAATTTGTTTAAAAAGCAGATTATTGATTTTCCAAGCTAGGTAACTAACATTCCCCTTAACAAATGTATACTGACCGACATGTTTTTGTTAATATTTAAAAATGTTAAATAACTTACAGGTTAACAGGTTAAGGTATGTGTATTAGAATAATGGCAAAGCACCAGGACAGTAAATATATATGTATGACATCCGTAACTTAAAATACATTTTAAACTAAAATTGAAAAATAATAGAGAGTTATAATTTCTTTTGGTTCTCAGTGTATGTCTTATCTGAGCCAGTTTCTTTTCGTGAAATATACCTTGGCCCTTGATAATTCAATCACCCAGAAAGGAAGTCAGGACTAAGCTCACCTGTTAACAAGTGTCTGCTATGAGGGTGCGGATATTGTCATCCTCTTTTGATGAAAATTGCACCGAGTGATAGGGAGGGAAAAAACTATTTAGTTTTATCCGTCAGTTTGATGTAATTCTTAAACAGGATTGTCTGAACTGATGAAATACTCCTCACAAAGCTGTGTGACAAAAGGGAAGATCTCAACTTCCCAACAGTCATTTTCCCTTCCATGTCCTCAACAGCAACAAAACTGATGTCCGATGCAATTGTATTTGACTTGTCATACGTTCCCGGTTTGTTTAGATGAATAAATGACTAGCCTTTGCTTATGTCGTCACACTTACACAATCGATTCTTCTGTCGGCAAACAGTTTTTAGGGATATGGAACGGGTTTTGATATCTCTGTTTCAAATATTGGGATAGACAGGAAATATTTCTTCAGAAATAAACTGATAAACTACATCTACGTGAAGACAAGTCGTTATTATAACAGTCTGTGTTGGAAAACATCTACTTGAGGATTAGTTTAGACTGTCACGTAGGTGCCGAATATTGGCCTGTGCAAACGCTTACATGCACATTCCGGAATATCTTGGTACTACGTCAATACATCGTTGTAAGTGAAAAATACAGGATTCCGGCCAATCTGGATCCACCGGGAAACAATGATCTACACCCTGCACAACTAGCCACTCTCACCTGGTTCAACATGTTGGCTGATTTCCACCTTGTTGTAACTGAGCTGTAGATGAAGCTCCCGGAACTTGATCTTTGACCAGAATGCACCTGTCTCTACTTCCTCCAGCGGCCAGGGGAAGAACCGGATGAAGAGGTACTGGCTGAAGATTGGTCCCATGGACCTGGCCGGTGGCCACTCGCACTTCCCCAGGAGGAGAGGAATTATCGGCTTGCCCAGCGTGACAGCAAGGTTAACCTGAAAAAAATATTGCGGTCAGCGTATCCACAGGCAAACTGTAGCGCAAATGGGTTGCCCAGCAAAGAGAAAATGACCAGTTTTCTTATAAGCGAGCGAAGCAAGCAAACGTTGGCAACGTATTTTCCTCTCTTCGGTTCGAAAAATATATTTTATGTCAAAATAAAATATCGCCATCATCAAAGGTATCCACCCAGTTCTTTACTGGGTTGTGCTCTCACATTTCCAACTCCATGTTGAACAATTACTCACGTTAAATATGTTTTATTCAATATTTTAAGCTCAACGTATCACACCGTTCTTCGCCTCCATCCCCCTTCCAGCTTCCGGATCAACGGAGTGAAGGAACAGGAGGGTATTATTCCATATGGAATACTTACAGTTACCTCCCATGCTTCATTCGCCCGTTACGCCAGAAGTGTTTTTATGTAGAACAAATGTTACGAAAATTCTAACAATAGCGATGACAGATAAGACTAATATACTCCAACAGGTTCATGATAAAATTAAGCAGTATGGTATTTCTTCTTCGTTTCTGCTTATTCTTGTTCTGTCACTTCGTTCAACCGGAAGCTTTCAGGGGTAATGGAGACAAAGAACGATTTGAATACCACGAGTGGTGCTTAAAATGTTGAATAAAACATATTTAACGTGGGTAATTATTAAACATGGGCAGGAAATCTGAGAGAACAACGAAATGAGGAGATAGGACTGTACCTTTGATGTTGGCGATATTTTATTTTGACATGAAAAAATATTTTTTGATCCGAAGCGAGGAAAGTACGTTGCCAACCTTTGCTCGCTTCGCTCGCTTATAAGAAAACTGGTCATATTCTCTATGCTGATATCAGATACGATATGTTTTTCTATTCTGAAACATCCTCCGTTACATATTTATAATCTGCGTAATATGTTAGAGACATCGTGGAGCGATAGGTGTCTGAATAGGTAAAAGAAGGGATAAATGTCGGAACGATATTATTCGATCAAAAAGCCAGTGGAAGCTGCCGTGGCTTGGTGGGTTAGATGGCTGACTTTTTGTGCTAGTGTGCTTCTTTACAGTGATAGTCTAAATCTATTTCAAGAATGCACGCGACCTGTTTTTTTTCAAATCAGTTTCAGATGTACGGGGTTTGACCCGATGAATGGACATGGTCAACACGCTAGCGCCACAAGTGCTTAGCTTAACATTAAGTGTTGTCAACTACAGGTGTATTGAGGTAATTTCTGCTGTCCCCCACCAGGATATTGCTGGAATATTGCTAAAAGCAGAGTAAATTCACATTCACCCTCTCATGCAGAGAATCGTTGTTTTCAGTGATGTACACACTGATTATTGCTTTACGACAATAATTATTGGTTTCGCTCAGGCACGTCAAACTGTGGACAGTGTAAATTGTGACTTTACAGTCACATGACGTCTCCAGTCAGGGAGACGCATTCTAATACGCATGTCTCTTTGGGGTTCTGGTTCTTTGCACTCTATCTGTATGCCAGTGGTCTGTAAATAATAGACTAGGGACCATGCAACCCAGTGATCAACAGCACGAGCATCGATCAAAGCAGCTTGGATATGATGACATGTGAACCAGGTCAGAGACTCTGACCATCCGATCACATTTGCTGTCTCTTACAACAAGCCTTGGTTGCCGAAGATAAATTCTAACCCGGGTCTTGACTGGGCATTCTATTACGCGTAATGAAAACTGACCATACCTCTCGGTTACAGTTCGGGCTCCCGGCATATTTGTCCGTCACACAGCAGACAACTACAGTTGAGGCTCGTATACCTCTGTCAATCTTCTCAAACAGCTTGTCTCCCCCTCCCATCTGGCCAATGTCCAGCCAACAGCTGTATCCAGCTGACGCGAGGTGGCGCTGTAACAGCTGTACTTCCGGCTGCTTGCCCCATTGATAGCTGATGAAAATATCTGGGGGACTATTGTAGTCCTGTGGTTCGTCTTCTACTATTGTTTCTGGAGACAAGAGTGAGTGTGTTTTTACGTCGCTCAATAAACATTCGGCGTTTTTATTTGCTATTAGTTAGCCATATTCCAATTATAAATGGGGCGGTGAGCTAGCCTAGTGATTAAGGCTTTCGCTCGTCACGCCGAAGAACCTCGCATGGGTATAATGTGTGAAGCCCATATCTGGTTTTCCCCGCGGGTTACAATTATATTCACTCACTATATGACCGCCGACTGCAAATTAAGCCTGGACCAGAAGTACCTGTGTTTGACAAAGTGAGTTAACCGAACCAACCAATTCCTTTCGTTGACTTTGCCCAAACTCATTGGTTTTTAAAAGAAACTGCTCTGGTGGTTAGAGAGAACCTATTGAGAATTCTGAGAAAGCCTTTGTCCTATAACGTCTAAATTTAAATTGGCCTCTCACCTGTCATTTTCATTGCATTCTCCACAATGGCCGTCGCATCGGTATTGTTCATCTCTTGTAGTGCCTGAAGAACACCAAACGTGGCATCTGTGGTCTTGTTGGTGCTGTACCATTCATTCAACATTGATTGGCACGGGTCAGTCGTCTGTGCCCATGCCCGGATGTCATCGTTGTTGTAACCAAGGCAACTGCTTAGCAGCCGCCAATCGTGTTTGCCTTCAGGATTCAAAAGTTTGGAAACATCACGTACCCAAAATGGCGTGTGGCTTAATGTCTGAAAGACAATGGCGTTTTCATGATTCACACGTATTGTGATTTATTGAAAGAAGGGGCAATGGATTAACCTGGTGGCTAGTAGCCTAGCTCCTAATGTCACATGGGTACAATGTGTGAAGTCCGTGTCCTCCTCCGTGATATTACTGGAATATTAAAACTAAACTCACTCAATCACTCATTAAGCAAAAATAAGCTATTACTGCATTTTGTGTTCTTGTTCTATTGGCATTCCTTGACTCCTGTGCATAACACACGTCATGTCATTTTCAGTTTGTTTGATTCTTGCTCAACGCCACACCCAGCAGTATTCCAACAAATTGGGACAGTCTGTAAATACCCTCGAGTCTGGACAAGACAATCCAGTGATCAATGTCATGAGCATTGATTTACGTAATTGGGATGCAATGGGATGCATCAGTCACGTCAGCGAGTCTCAGCACACGGTTCCTGTTACGGCAAGCATTGTGTGCTGAAGATCAGTTATTACTCGTATCTTTGATATGTGTGTGGGCAGGGGAGCACTAGAAACTAGTCGATGCTAAAGACGTAATACATTATGCTATAAACCAAGGCAAACGTCAAGCACTACATAATACACCTACAAACAGGGCTTTCAAACAATAGTATTGTCACAATTTTTGTGAGAATTCGAACCCGGACTTTCGGCGAGACCTGCGGACGCTTTATGTATCCAATTTTTCAATAATAACGACTGGAGGATTTATTAAATGTATTTACCTTTTTGTCAATTTCTTCGACTTTTAACACAGTGTCTTCAACGGTTTCACCCAATTCACGGGGTTCTCTCCTTTGATAGTCCAAACGGACCTCCGCGCAATCTACCCGCTGCTTCTGTACTGTGACGTCATTTTGGACATTGTCGACTTTGGTTCCTGTTGACGTCACTTCCTCTCCCAGCTGCCCCACTTCCTGCTTCACACCCTTCATGTCGGCTGACAACGCCTTGAGGCTGGATAGAGAGCAACGGTATGAGCATCAGCTATTTTTATCTTTTAGAAGTTTAACTAGATGAAAGCAGCAAACAGAGTTCTGGTGATTCTGGCGTTGCCATGCTAAGCCGGTCGGCACACAACGCAGACAGCGGATGGGATTTATCTCAGGACGTCCTGCCTTGAAACGGTCGAACGATACGTCGACTGTCAAACACTGCCTCCTTCTGCAGTATCCAGAGAGTACGAAGGGTGGTGTTCAGGAAAAACCCAGACCCTCACCTTTCCTCCATCAACAGACAGGAAAGGTACTTAACCTTGGGCACCATAACCAATGACTAGTCGGACAACGTGGTACATAGACACAAGAATAATATTTAGTATGCATATCTGTCATGTTTCTCCTGAATCTTATCAATTACATTACGGTCAAAAGGGAAAACGTCAACCTTAATCAATAATTTCTTTCGTTAACCAGACAAAATATGCCTGAGACTGTATATAGGCCTGTTCCAAAACATTAATATTTGTCGTAGTTCAAGATAACTACGTGCACAAGCTTGACGAAGACAGTAATAAAAGAGCCATTCGTGTCATCTTATCTCCACTGACAAGGGGTTGGACATTCTCGTTCAATTCAGTTTTACCGAAAATGACCAAGCAAATGTCTAGAGACCACCTTTGAAAACCGGAGATGTCAGACACATCTCCGAATTATGATTGATTAATAGCCAAAGCATAAGAAACCATGCAGGCGTACGAACCGTACTCCCCGTCAAGGATGTCACGTGACACACTGCACAGGTCGTACGAATGACCTTGACCTGAGATGGAATGTAGCTGCCAAACGAATGATCGCTTCGAAATGTTAGAGTTGGTATATACAATTATGAACATAACCAGGGTCATAAAACTGTTGCCATTATTTCTTATTTGTGTGTGTCAATAAATATTTTTTAAAAATTAAATGTTTCTGTATTTCACTTGTCGTTTAACGAAACCTCAAATTGCATCATTTATATCATGAACTAAGCTATTCCGAGTTTATGACCATTCAGGAAATATCAAGGCAAAACGTTTTGCGTCTCATTCTGCCGAAGGTAGAGTGTTGTTGTTTAATGATAACCTAAAAAGGGATCTCAAGGGTAATAAATTCGTCACACGGTGTTTTGAAAGGGCATAGGGGACTGTAAGAAAGGGTCTTACGGTCCCGTACAGCCTTTCAAAACACCGTGTAACTAACATTTATTAGCCTCCAGTATATTTTCATATTTTCTTCACAAACTTCCTTCCTACTATTCTGCAGATCAACTCGGAGGCTTTTGCTGCTGTTTCCAGATTGTCTATCTGTGTAGAAATGGAATAGACTGATAATTTGTTTGGATAAATGGTTTCGTTTTAAGTCCAGTTTCATATGGTTAAGTTTAGTTATCCTAGGAAATGGTGTCACTTCCGAAATGGATCTATAATGGAAATACGAAAAGGGCGACTGTGCTTGTCGTAGGATGCGACTACCGGGATCGGGTGGTCAAGTCCCCTGACTTGGTTGACACATGTCATCGGTTCCCAGTTGCGCAGATCGATGCTGATGTAGTTGATCACTGGACTGTCTGGTCCAGGCTCGATTATTTACAGACCGCCACCATACAGCTGGACTATTGGTTAGTGCGGTGTAAACCTAAACTTACTCACTCACTCTCAACAAATCGATCTTTCATCACACTTTAGGCATGTCGCGCTATAAATTCTTAACGCACTGCCTTGCCTCACCTCACCTCACCTCACCCACTCACTTACTCACTCACTCACTCAAGGACGTACTTACCATCTTACACAACCTTGTACCAACAGTGGAATACAGGTCGTAAAAGACGGTGTCCGGAGTGTTAGTGTCGGGATTGATGAAGTCTCTTTGTGTCGCAGACATCGCCACAAACATCAGAATACCTCCTTCCTCATCAGACAGGATCTTAGCGTCTCTGTAGCAAGGGTGGAAAGACAGATAGTAATAAAGTTCATTTCTCATTTCCGCCCTTATTAACGAAAGACATCAAGGGATTTACAAGGGCTTAAACGCATAAAACATCACGATGAACACCTCACAACGGATTTACCAGCCATACTATATACTACCGACAAGAAATAAGGGAACTAATGAAATAATAGCAAATTTGAAACTGCTTTAAATATCCACTAAATCAATTTTAGGCGTCAAGTTCAATATCTGGTGTGTCCACCATGTTGGGCAACACATTCACGGCACCTTGATGGCATGCTGTTAATCAATTTCCGGATGGTTGTCCGTGGTATTGCCAGCCATTCCTCTTGGAGAGCTGCACCAAGCTGGGCCAGGTTGGCGGGTTCTGGGTCCCTGGCGTACACCCTTCGGCCAAGAACGTCCCAGAGATGTTCAATTGGGGACAGGTCTGGGGACAGAGGGACAGTCCAATGTCTGGATACCTTCTTGTCGGAGATAAGCGGAGACAATTCGGGCCCGATGTGGTCTGGCATTATCATCTTGGAATACAAAATTTCGGCCGATAACTCTAGCCAATGGAGCCACAACAGGACGCAATATTTGGTCAACGTATCGCTGACCAGTCATGGCTCCGTTAATGATGCCCAAATCTGATCGTCTGTCATGTGTAATTCCACCCCAAACCATGACACTACCACCTCCATATCGATCATGGTGAAGAATTGCTGCTCTGGCATATCGCTCCCCGCTCCGCCGCCAACAACGTTTTCTGTCATCTGTGAATCGTAGGCAAAACCTTGACTCATCAGAGAACATGGTGTAACGCCAGTGGCGCATAGCCCGTCCCTGATGCTGCCTAGCCCATGCCAATCTTTGGTGCTTATGGTGAGCTGAAAGGGTGACACCCTTAAAAGGCCGTCTTGCTTTCAGATGAGCTTGATAGAGACGGTTTTTAACGGTTGAGGTTGAAATGCGTCTTCCAGTGAGTGTGCGGAATTCTCTATTGATGGCAGGGGCCGATTTAAACCTATCGCGTAGAGCAATTAACGTAATGAGACGATCCTGTCGTGGTGTCGTTGATTTTGGTCTACCACGCCCAGGTCTCGTTGCAACCCCACCCGTTTGACGGTACTTATCCCACAGGCGTGAAATTACACTTTTTGATTTACCCATCTGCCGGGCAACTTCACATAATTGATGTCCCCTCCTCTATCATCCCCACAATTCTCCATTTTGTTGCTTCACCGAGATACTGCCTCGGAGGCATTTCTGTCAGTAAGTGTCAATCTCTATTGCATTAGTGATTGCGACTTCTCCAGTACATTTACAGGAGTTAACGTCTGTATGCACGTGTAGCACGTGCTGGGCATGCATTATGCGAAATTCCATTGTCATTGGATGTTGCGTTTGGTGGATACGCCACGATAACGGACCCTGTCACAGTCAAAGTCATCTACATTCAATTTCTTGGTTCCCTTATTTTCTGTCGGTAGTATATATATATATCACTGAGTTGTGTGTGGTAAGGACTTCACGCTTAGTGCCTATACGAGGAATCAAACTTGGGTTTTAGGTGTGATGAACGAACGCTTTTACCACTGGACTACCCCACCGTCCTGTATATCCGATGACAGATTGTAATGACAGTTGCAATCCTTGAGACGATAGGTAGTATAACAAATCAATATTCGATGATTTATCTAGATGACGTAATGGCGTGTCTTACGTAATAGCATCCATCGCCTGCGCAGTCAGGCTTTGCGCAATGTTGCGCGATGCAGGCAGGTCCCACCGGAAGTCAGCATCTTCTAGGAGTGGCAGGAGAGTCTTCATGGAGTGGAACATCAATGTCTTTTCTTTCTGAAAACAAGGACCCAATTTATTAACTACTGATATATCAAACATGCCTTCGATTGTCCTTTATTTCTTTGACGTCAGATTTAGTTAAACGTAAAGCATAGGTATCAATCGATGGTTTCCTTGGGATCATCGCATTACCTTCAAACGTCCAAGCATGCAGATTGCTCGTATTGGACGACAGATTTAAAAAAAAACATATTTTGCCTTTTTGGGGAATGAAATGAAAATCGTAGGCAAGGTGCCATTTGTCAACATGTTGTTTGGCAAACATGCGATGGATCTACAAACATGGATTCCACTGAAAATGCCTACGTAGTCTCTATTAAGTGATTAAATCGTCCGTTCGTCGAGCCGAAGAGCCGGGTTCTATTTCTCACATGGATAAAATGTGTGAAGCCAATTTCTGGGATATTGCTGGAACACTCAGTTTGTGGTATATTTTTTCAAAAACTACTTACATAACTTCGACTGTGCAACTGTTTCAGGGTCTCCCTAAAGACAATATTACTTATGCCAGTGAGTGAGTGAGTGAGTGGTTTTACGCTGTTTTAGCAGTATTCCAACAACAACACTGTGTCGAACACAAGGAAATCAATAATCGATATAATCCTCTTCAATATTTCGTGATCTTAGGTTGTGGGTGTATCCAGGTGGAAATGGCGTTCATTCGTCCCACCGAGGTCTCGCTTTCGGTCCCTAATTCTGGCATTCTCCTTGCATATTGCTAAAAGTGACTTCAAACCGTATTCACTCCTTCATTTTGACCTTTTCTTAATATATAACTATGTCAAATGAAAAAAAAATAGCAGTCAGTTTTGTCATCTCCTTTAGACCTTGTCCTTTAGCCTGATTTATAAAATTTAATATGGGATAAACTATCGTGCTGAATATCAGTTTAACATTTCCTCAAGATAGAACTTTGTAAACTGTACCTTGATATTGAACGCCACCCTTATTACGACCTCTGACCCCAACCGGAACATGAACTTTGACCTTGATGTTAGGCACTTCAAGCAGTAGTGAACCATGCGTTCATTCAACTCTTTGCCATAAAAGGCGACTCAGCTTGTCGTAAGAGGCGACTAACGGGATCGGGTGGTCAGGCTCGCAGACTTGGTTGACGCATGTCATCGGTTCCCAATTGCGCAGATTGATGCTCATGTTGTTGATCACTGGATTGTCTGGTCCAGACTCGATTATTTACAGACCGCCGCCATATAGCTGTAATATTGCTGAGTGTGGCGTAAAACTCAACTCACTCACTCACTCACTCATTCAACTCTTTGATGACCCGGTCGCGCCTGAAAGATACACATAAGTATATATGTTAAAGTCCATATTTAAAGTCCAGTTAGCAGAATTCCTTCCATGTGTCTCTTTGAGAGAAAGAGAGAGAAAGAAAGACACAGAGAGAGAATGCGCGCGCGTGTGTGTGTTGAGCACTAGACAGGATGATAAGAAGTACCACCATACAGTATTACATAACCGGGAGAAAACCTGTTCCCTTCTCTCTGTGGGAAGACGTTCCGTCTATTTAACTGAGCACGGATCCGGAAATACCGTCATGGTCGCGGTGACTCATTATCATCACATGAAATCAAGTTTCAAATGAGGAGCGTTATTTTTGCTTTGCATTGGAACTCAGTGAACGAGTCTTGTGTACGGCAGTGAAAAACGAGATAGTTTAAACTTCGATCGTGTCGAACATACGTTTAACAAAGGCCCAGGGTGGCAAATGGTCGAGCAGACTCATCTTTCTTTGACAAACAAGGACCTGGGTCCGAATCCCGGTTGGCCAGGATTTTGTTTCTACGGTTGTCGGGACAATGTTTGACTGATGTGGGTTTCAATGTCTTAGGGTATTACATTTTTATGTGTAGTCACCAAATACTGGTCGGGTAAAAAACAACTTAATAAAGACAAAATTATCCGAATAATGAATGTCTCATGTATTGTAAATCTTGATGCAATTTCTTGCGTTCTTTGGACTTGTGGCAGCGACTGATTAGAAGATAAACATTCTATATGACGAGGCGGTACGTTGTAGGTTCGAGATGGGGGTTGTTGGAATGGAAAAAAAAGGTTTTGGTGGGGTCGGGAAAAAAATTAGAAGGGTCGGTCAGGCGATGAGAAACACAGAAAATATAAATGATGCCCGTACATTAAACCCGTCTACACATCAGCGTGAAAGTCATTCATTCAGTCACGATTCGGTTTTACACGTAAGAGCTGCGCAGTAACGCCCTACGGAATCTGGGTAAACGATACGCACTGGAACCCAATCGGATTGTGGGTAATTCGCAAGTTTCCGTTCGGTCCGGAAACCTAACTGAAACTTGAGTTTCTATTTTTCTCAGTTAGAATGTCAAGTTTTTTCAAGAATTTCAATTTTTCGAAAATTCTTTCGCTTTTCAAGATACATGATCTTGGCTAAATTACCAAGAGGAGGGGAAAGTTTGCTTGAAGAACTTACTTAATCTGTTCCAAGAACTGAGACAAGATGCTGACGTAGAAGGTGGTCAGTGTCTCCTTCTTGTCATCCGGGTCCCCAGATATCTCGATGTCACTTATAAGATCAAGGACAGCCTGCGCATCGGCCACATGAGTCTTAAATACAAAGAAAACCCAAATTAAACCTGTTTGTTCCAAGGTTTGTTGAAAGGTGTAAATGAATTTACTGAAGATACTGAGACTCGGACCCAAGATCAGCGGATACTGCTGTAGAAAACTAACTCCAAACACAGCAGAGTTACCTACGACACTTGATGGAATGGCATAGATTCGTTGCAACGAACATAGCACTAAACTACAAAAGAAAGTATACACCTCGTGTTTTTAGATTTTCATGACAATCCACGAATTGCACAAGGTATCTGGTATTTGGCCAACATGTACACCGGAATTTGTAACTTGTAAGTGAAACGCAAAACGGTTTTCAAAATATTTACCTATATTTTTTAAATAATCTCACAACATCATATGTGTACTTTCCTTCGTGCGTCGGTTCGACAAATATTAGTGAATGAGTATTCCATCAATATCACGGCGAGGGACACCGGAAATGGGCTTCACACATGGTACCAAGTGGGGATTCGAATCCGGGTCTTTGGCGTGACGAGTGAACGCTTTAACATTTAGACTACCCCACCGCCCGAATTAATTATGAACAGTTTGCTTCGAACACCGACCTTCCATTTCAGGAACTTGTCCTTGACAGTAAGCACTCTCTGAGCTGTATCAGCACAGTGGCGTTTCGGGATCTTTACAAGGGACTTGAGAAGCTGGATCAGCAGACTGATGTGTTCTTTGGAGCTGCAACAGAGGTTATGATTCTAAGTGAGACCGTGAAGATCCGGGTTACAACTGAACTTGAGTAACCAGTGCTTTAAGAGGCGACTAACGGGTTCAGGTGGTCGGGCTCGCTTACCTCTCTTACACACGTTATCGTATATCATTTGCATTGAGAAGATTGATGCTCATGCTGTTGATCACTGAACTGTCTAGTTCAGTCTCGATTATTTCCAAACTGCCACCATTTATCTGGAATTTTGCTGAAAACTTAACTCACTCAGTGTTAAGCATAACACGATGAAAGAGTGAGTGAGTGAATTTAGTTTCATGCCGCTATTGGCAGTATTCCAGCAACATCACGGCGAGGGATACAATGTGTGAAGCCCACTTCTTGTGTCACTAAAAGTAGTATTGTTGGAACATTGCTAAACTCACTCATTCGTATTATCGACCGAGCCGAGTTGGTTTGTGTTAAGACCACTATCGGAATCGGGTGGCTCGCTGACTTGGTTTACACATATCGTAAATCGGCCTAAAAACTTCTCACTCATTCACTCATATTATAATCAAGTCAAACAATTTGATAGGCAATTCTGAACTTGTCAAACCTCCATTGAAAACATTGTTGTTTCATGCATTTCTCAGTTTCAGGTTCTGTAAATTGTATCACTGATTAAGTGATAATTATTATTGGGTCACATTGTTTAGAGTTTAATTAGTATCGGTCACATTTCGTATGATAAATGTTCAGTGCTTTTCATACTTTAGCACCAGGCTTAAAGGTGGAGCTTTAGAGTTACCTCCCTTTGATTAGGTGTGTTTTGATTAGTTGTGCGTACTTGAGGGAGACTACGAGAAAATTCTACGTTGATGGCGGTGGTCGCAAAGTGCTCAAATGTTCAGGAATTAGTGACTTTGTCTATAAAGGCTGGTTATTGTGCTGACCACGGACACACACCGATAACTGGAGTACATCAATCAGCCCGCCTCTGGCAACGCTCAACCTACATGACAGCTGCTTGACCGCTCGCCGTGTTACATTCCGGAGAAGTGTTTCTCAATCTCAAACGAAGACTGTGGTGAGTTGATATTATATTTGTGACCCAATACTTTAGATTTGACTCAGTTGCATTGTACATGAAACCTTTGTTGTGAATCTTTGTATCTTGTTCTCTGCTTAATACAAAATAATTAAATATTTTAGGCTTGTCAGGATTATATTTTGCTGGTTCTGAGGGGATTCCGTATGTCTTTTATCACGACAAATGTTTAACCGTAACATTGTATACTATGCTCACAAACCTGGGAACCTAACTCCCGGCCATGCGTTTTAGCTGTGCCCAAAAGACTAAAATCTGTACTAGAACCCCACCTCAGTGACAAGATGGTGAATTTTGCGACCATGTTTGTCCTTGCACATGTTGACGAGAAATGACAATATGTCACTAGACAGTTGGACAAATAGGTTACCTCCCCTGAAACAGATAAATACAGTTACATTCGTAACTATTCGTCTCTTTCCGTGACCTACAAGAAGACTCTTAACTGAACAGTACGCCATAATTGCCAATAATCGCCACAAACCAAACAAATCGCGCGGGTTAAAATTTGTCATGACGTCAAATCGTTTCTTTGCTGTTATCTATTTCCATTATTATTTAAATGATTAATAAAATACATTGACACTGCTATTTACAACGACATAAGACTTATTTAGTGTGATTTTCGTGTAGTTTCATAATTTTTATCGTTCCCTAGAAACAGTCCTAGACTATTTCCATCTCCGTGGACCGTGAAGGTCCCGGGGTTGAACCAGGCCTTCAGCAACCCATGCGTGCCATAAAAGGCGACTATGCATGTCGTAAGAGGTGACTAACAGGATCGGGTGGTCAGGTTCGGTGACTTGGTTGGCACATGCTGACATACGCAGATCAATGGTCATGCTGTTGATCACTGGATTGTCTGGACCAGACTATTTACAGACCGCAGACGGTCGGTGTAGAGCTGGAATATTGCTGAGTGCGGCGTAAAACTAAACTCACTCACTCCATCTCCGTACCCGTTTGCGTTTAGACAAAGCCAAGTGGTGAATAATGACCACGAGAGTCCCCCTCCGGCCTGCCAGAATGACACGAGTCCCCCTCCGGCCTGCCAGAATGACACGAATAGTTACGTAAGGTGTTCATTTCAGTCGCAATATTACGAGAATATGTCAGACTCATTCATATATCCTTTAACCCCTTCAGTCACTATTTCTCAGACTTACTAATCGCCCCACTCACTCACTCACTCACTCACAGACCTACATAACGACCTACTCACTCTCACAGACCTACAGAACGACCCATTCACTCACTCTCCCAGATCTACACAACGCCCCACTCCCTCACGCTCTTGCCGACCTAACCTAACCCCCCCCACCCCCACCCCCCCTACCCAACGCCCCTCTCCCAGACCTTCACAACTGCGCAGTGGCCTTAACCTGACGGCTGCAAGCAGGTCGTGGAGAATGCCCATGACAATCTTCAGCGTCTTGTTGCTCTGCGGGAAGTCTGCTTGACCGATTACCTGTTGAAGTCGACTCAGTTGACGTCGGAAGATGTCAACATTTTGGATTCCCTTACAAATGGATAGGATTGATACAATCTCTACCTAAAATCAGTAGGTACTTAGAAACAACCTCCCAAGCATATGGGTCTAAAATAATCATAATTTTAGAAACAGAATTCATATCTTTTTGCCATAGCGTGTATGAATTCAACGATTCGACGTTATGATAAGTGCATGCTTAATGGAACTGGTTGATTGCGCGCTAAAATCGGATAAATCTAGATTCACGCCCTCATTCACTCAATCACTCTCTCAAAATATCTATCGATCCGAGTTAGAATTGGTCTTCGCTGATTTGGTTGTCATATCATCGTATCCCAGTTGCGTAGAGTGATGCTCGTGCTGGTAATCACTGGATTGTCTGATACAAATGCTATTACTTTCAAACCGTCATAAAGCTAGAATATTGCTAAATGCGGCGTAACACACAAACGTAATATCGACCATCTGTTTGATATCCGACTGTGCGAAGCCCCAAAGAGCGAGTGAGTGAGTTTTGGTTTAAAGTCGCCTTTAGCAATATTCCAGCAATATCACGGAAATGGAAGATTCATAGAAGTGTGAATGAGTGCAGTTGTATGCCACTTTTTGCAATATCCAAGTAATATCACGGCAGGGGACACCAAAACTGAGCTGTCCAGTTGTGACCATGTGGGGAATCGAACTCGAGCCCCCGGGTTGACGAGTGTTTATTTTATGAGCTATCCAACCGCCCCCGACAAAAGAAAATAATAACGTAAACGATTGGCATATCACTTACATGGACGATGCCGTTGTCATAGAGACTGCATATCATCTGTGAGAGGTACCGTTGCGTATCCATGACGAATTCATAACGTGACAGGAAGGAAGTCTCGTGTAACATGTACAACTCCAGGAAATCCTCCTGGGCCTCCTGTTAAAGTACAAGTACAGCACAGGTAAGGTATATAACTAGATTATACAGTTCAACATCTGAAGAGCCGGATCATAATGTGTCCTCGGCAACCCATGCTTGACATGTGAGGCGACTAACGGGATCGGGTGGTCATACTCCCTAATTTGATTCACGCATGTCATCGCATTCAGATGCGTAAACTGATGCTCATGATGTTGATCACTAGATTTTCTGGTCTAGACTCGGATATTTTCAGACCAACATCCTACAGGTGCACTGGAATGTTACTGAGTGTGGCGTTGAACTTCAAAGCAACCAAGCAACATGTTATGGCGTTACTTCTTGCAGAGTGAGTGAGTGAGATGAGTTTTACACCGCACAGTGTCAGCCAAGTCAGCGACCCTGACCACTTGATCGCCTCTCTTACAACGACCATGGGTCACTGAAGACCAATTTTAACGCGGATTTTCAAGGTGCTTAGACAGAATATCTACAAGGTACAGATTAGTAAATACTGTGGCGGATAGGAACGATAATGAATTAATGATGATGAGTGTGACCACCGTATCACGTTAGTCGTCTCTTATGATTACGACAATTATGTTTTGTTGAAGAACAATTCTAACCTGGATCTTCATGGGTCACGAGGAAAAAGGAAGAGGAACTCCGGGAAATTAGTTTAGAGTATGAAACGTGGCTATTGTACACACCAGTGAAATTGTTCGGAAAAAGATGATACAATACAGCACTTTACCTGCTTTGCTTCACTAAGTTTATCCCCCGACTGGAAGATAAAACAAAAGTAGATTATTTATATTGTTTTTATTGTACGTGCGGGAGTTTTAAGATATCATTTGGTAGCTTTGTGCTTTTATGTTTGTGCATGTTATATTCTGACTCGATTCGCAATGTGATTCGAGGACATCAATGAAGCAAAAAAAAACAAACTGATAATGTGTTTAAAAATATGTAGTATAGCAACATCACCTGATGTTGAAACAGAAATGAACACGCTCGCTTCCGCTGACGTATTCATCTCTAGATCAATCTCAAGTTTACCATGTAATCACTTCTCACTGAAAATATATATTCAGGGTGGAAAAAGGGTTGTTTTCAGTAAAGAGTAATAGCAGACATACGGATGTCTCTTCTTATCGACGACACAGTGGTAGCCCGAGCGGAGTTCCTCACTGTAGAGCCTGTAGTTGAACCGTGGCTCCCTGGACGTGAACTCCCTCGTGAGTGCTCTCACTGTCTCGGGAGTCGTTCTCCACTTGGAGTAAGTAGTGTTGACATCATCATCATCATCATCATCATCATCATCATAATTTATTAATCATGATATTATTGTCATCAATAATTTCATTATCATTATCATCATCATCGATACGTTCCTACAGAATTATAGTAATAATCATCTTCGATCATTTCTCAAATCATCATCATCATCGATACGTTCCTACAGAATTATAGTAATAATCATCTTCGATCAATTCTCAAATCATCATCATCATCGATACGTTCCTACAGAATTATAGTAATAATCATCTTCGATCATTTCTCAAATCATCATCATCATCGATACGTTCCTACAGAATTATAGTAATAATCATCTTCGATCAATTCTCAAATCATCATCATCATCGATACGTTCCTACAGAATTATAGTAATAATCATCTTCGATCATTTCTCAAATCATCATCATCATCGATACGTTCCTACAGAATTATAGTAATAATCATCTTCGATCATTTCTCAAATCATCATCATCATCGATACGTTCCTACAGAATTATAGTAATAATCATCTTCGATCATTTCTCAAATCATCATCATCATCGATACGTTCCTACAGAATTATAGTAATAATCATCTTCGATCATTTCTCAAATCATCATCATAGTTATCATCATCGCCAACTTCGAAACCAAGAAAAAAAGGTCACTAAAATCTAGTTTTCCTTTGTTCCACGAAAATGCGACAAGATGATTATGTTAGATCATCTGTGGGGCCATGCTTACAGAAGTAGCGTAAGGTTTACTTACATGGTAGAAGCACCTGTACCCTTCAGAGCAGCGCGTGGTGTCGATCAGAGAGAGGTGCGTCGTCCCGGGGCACGACTCCAGCATAGCATGAAGTTGAGGCAGTCGCAATAAAACATGTCTGCCTCCCCACCTCCCTTCGCGTCCGGGTCAAACTTCCTAAAGCCACAGGTGGAGGTGACGTGAAATGGGTTTAAACGTCGCATACAAAGCTTTGGGATATGTGGTGGTGTGTGGGTGTGTTCGCCCACAAGCAAAGTGTAGCGCAAAATGGGTTGCGCAGCAGAACGAAACTGACCAGTCTTCGTATATGCGAGCGAAACGAGCAAAGGTTGGCAACAAACTTCCCTCGCTTCGGTCCGAAAAATATTTTTCATGTCAAAATGAAATATCGCCACCATCAAATATAGACACACATTTACTCACAGGGTTGTGCTCTCAGATTTCCAACCTCATACTTAACAATTACTCACGTGAAATATATTTTAATCAACGTTTTAAGCGCCGCTGGTGCTCTCACAGAGCGTTCTTCGCCTCCATTACCCCTGCCAGCTTCCGGTTCAGCGGAAAGGACAATATCAGTGGAAGACTGTAATGATAGTGAAGTGAAAACATGCAATGATAACGTGAAGGACAATATCAGTGGAAGACTGTAATGATAGTGAAGTGAAAACATGCAATGATAACGTGAAGGACAATATCAGTGGAAGACTGTAATGATAGTGAAGTGAAAACATGCAATGATAACGTGAAGGACAATATCAGTGGAAGACTGTAATGATAGTGAAGTGAAAACATGCAATGATAACGTGATGGACAATATCAGTGGAAGACTGTAACGATAGTGTAGTGAAAACACAAATCGACAATATAGTGAATACAATTGGGTGTAATGTGTTGTAATGCACACTTGTCAAGACAATTGTTGTGACGACATACAATGCCATGTCATCAAAGCAGACAATAATCATCTAATGGAAACATGAAGGTAGTGAAATGCTACTATCCTTATTAACACGAGGGAGAGAGAGAAAGAGTGACAGAGAGACAGAGACACAGAGAGAGAAAGACAGAGACGTCACAGGTTGGGAGTTCAGCCCTTAACAAGAATGTACTCGCACATTTAGGAATCATTTCTGTAGTATGCATCGCTTCAGGTAAATCTGACAGTCAACAAATCCGCGGTTTTGTGGTTAACGTTAAACTCGCAATTTTCTCGCGATTTTTCTCGCGATTTTTCTCGCGTATGCTGTAATATATGTATAGGTCAACCCAGCCATTCATAGTACACGTGTGAGATACATCCAGTCAATACAGCCAATCAATCCGGCCTTGATATTGCTAGACCCTTGCTAAAACTAAACCAATCCAGTCAATACGGAAGATACATACAATTATTCGACAACTCACGCGTATTCTTTAACAAATATCAGCGCCTTGAGCAAGCAATAGTTGCATGGATGCTATTCGTGGTAGTTTACCCAGTTGTCGCAGTCATGTACACCTGTGAGTGTTGACACGGTCATATAGTCCAGTAGTGTATGTCAGGTAAACCATGACAGTGTATTCATGGTTAGGGCCGTGGCATATTTAATGACAATCCTGAACAGGACCTTGATGGCTGATGTGTCTGTTGAAACCACGTGGAACTGATATTTAATATGAACGGGAAACGATGCGATTTTTCAGCTCCGGGGACGTTGTTGCATGTAGCCGTAGACGTTGTAATGTCGTGATTGTATTGTGCAAGGAGGAGTTTATTGACCGAGGTGAAACCTGAATAGCGCCGTATTTGCGTTGGCGTTGTTTACGGATGGTAGTGTGTCTTAGCAACAAAGAGACCAAGGGAAGCTACTCTAGTTTTCTTCTGTTGTCAATTGCACTAGTTTTTGTTTGTTGTCTTCCGAACGTGGGACAGTTACATGAGCACAAAATCATGGCGATAGTACGAAGGGCTGATCGATTTCCGCATTTGTTCAGTTAAGATAGGAAAATAATAGACTAGTACCGAGAATCGAAGAAATCTCCATTGAAAATATTGGAAATCGTGAACATATTCCATCGCCGCTGATAATATGTTGACGAACAGCGCTGGGAAAGACGGAGGGATCGGGCAGAGTTGCGCCCCTTAGTCGTACAAGCATGAATCATAATCTAGGAGTCTATTTTCGGTTAGTAGGCCATCGGCCCATGTACAAAATAGCAACACAAATGATATCGTGGCATTGGCAGATCGACATTTAAGAGATGATTTGATGAAGTTAGCACAATTCAATAAAAGTATCATGTCATAAGAAGTTATGAATTTGTTACATTATGCCGTAGAGGTAAATCTGCTTTTCGTAGCCTTACATATCTATCACATTCAAATAGGAAGTGGACTTCATCTTCATTTCTATCACACATCTTACAAATTACATCTGGGTTTATAGTTTTCTTCCACGCAATATTACACCGTAACAGTAATGCATTGAATCTTAAGAATATAAATATCTTCTTAAGTCTCTTACATTAAGTCTTAAAATGTGAGCGGCAATGACGATATGCTTTTAAAATGTACAAGAATGGATGAATCCATGATATTGCTACTGATCATTAGACATTCTTAATAGTTTCCACCACACATTTAAGATGATAATCTACTTTCATAATATATCTAATAAACATTAGCTAATGCTGCATTACTCGATGTCTGTTTACCTACCACTGTAACAAATTTACAAAAATTGTTATGAAATTTGTAAACAGCATTTCTTTCTTGAAATCCCCACACCTCTACCCCGTACAGCTGTACTCGTTATATTTTACAGTCAAAAGGTTTAAGTAATAAATACACAGGAATATTTCTAAAATTATGTTCTAATTGTTTTCTGTCTTCCACATAAACTAGGCTGTTGTGTTTGGACGTTTGAATCAAACATGGTGCTGGAGTGTTTCCACATCCTTGTTTTTCGCTGTTATAGACAATGTTTCGTTTTACTCAAACTCAAGGACTACTGAATCCGCTGTTTCACTGCTTGTTATAACATATCGTTTAAGATGCCCATTAAGTACACATAAAGTTTCTTTTACCTTAGAACATAAAGGATCTCACCACGTTTAAGTTTATGTATGACTATCAAATTTGGGTGTTCCCATACTTTTTGTTTGTAGTATATCACTGAAAACCATAACAAGTTTCTATTAACCGAATCGAAAGCTTTCTTGAAATCCACATATACTGACCCGCAAAAGAAACGTCACCCTATCAAAACGTTTGCCAGATATGTTTCATCTTAATTCTAAACATTGTTTTCATTTTTGTGTGTTAGCTAGGCCTCTTTTGTGGCCAGTGTTCAAGAAAATTTGGTTTCAGATTTTGTATTCGATGGAGTGGCGAACTGTGCTCTTCTCCGACGAAAGCCCCTTTCAAGTCCCGACTGCTACTATGGAATGCTGTTACAGAAATCGGCAAACTGCTGTAGACGTTAACTGACATTGATCGAAATAAAATCTTTCCAAAAAATCTATGAGGGGTATACCTCGATAATTTTCCACACTGCCATACCATTCCTTCACATAGAGTGGATCAACCAAACGTTTACACCCCTCAGGAGACCAAGTACCTGTAGATAGAATATTACTATACAAAATTAGTAGATAAGGAAGGAGAAGACTGCCAAAAGAATTAATCATCTCAGCAAATACACCATCGGACCTGCCCCAACTTAAGATCTTTTATGACTGCTTCAATCTCTCCCTGTGCTATATCTGAATTTAGTATATCATTGACATCTACACAGTACATCTATCACAAATATTCTCATCATGGCTAGTAAAAACGGCCAAAACTTCTGTATGCTCAATGATATGACTGTTTACACCTAAATCGGTTGAATTATAGAAACACTGCAAAAAGTTGAGCATTATCTCATAAGTAATCTTTGTGGCTGAACTCTCTACATTCACATTCTTAGTTAGATTATGAAGCTTTCTCCAAAATGACTTACTATCCACTGTACTATCAGCCAGCTGGCGAATACAAGACTCCTTGTATCTCGCTTCCTTCGACACAACTATCTATAACTATTCCTCTGTTTAAAATACTCCGGCAAGATGATTATGACCCTTTCATCACAAGGGTGAGTGAGTGAGTGAGTGAGTTGAGGTTTACGCCGCACTCAGCAATATTCCAGCTATGTGGCAGTGGTCTGTAAATAATCGAGTCTGGACCAGACAATCCAGTGATCAACAACATGAGCACCGATCAATTGGGAACCGATGACATGTGTCAATCAAGTCAGCGAGCCTGACCACCCGATCCCGTTAGTCGCCTCTTACGACAAGATTAGTCGCCTTTTATAGCAAGCATGGGTTACTGAAGGCCTATTCTACCCCGGACCTTCACGGGTCTTCATCACAAGGAATACAAAACAGAGGATCTTCACCGTTCAATAAATGTTCATGTATGTGTCTCGAGTGTGAAATACGACCTCGTCTTATTATGACATCCTCAGTTATTGACTTACATTGAGGAAATGTAACTGACTGCACATAGTTCATATACATCTAGGTTTTTTCTTCCTTTGTCCGTGAAGATCCGGGTTAGAATTCATCTTCAGCAACCCATGTTTGTCTAAATAGACGACTATCAGGATCGGGTGCTTGACGCATTTCATCGTATTCCATTTGCGTAGATCGATGCTCGTGCTGCCATGCATTTATGTAATTCAGAAATGTCAATAGATTTTGGTTCTGCTGTTAAAAGACATACTGTTCTTTCTTCAATTTGATGATGTGATTCTGGATCTAATGACAGTGGCATCTGTTACTACATCACCATCCTAGAATTCATCTGCAAATACAGATTTGTAAATCAAAGCCCGGTCTTCGGTGTGGCCAGCGAACGATTTAACCACTAGGCTACCCCACGTGCCAGCTTTAAAGAGTAAATACTCTATTCTCTAACGCTGTCCGGTATGCACTGTAGATCTCAGGAGGTGAATAATAACTGTCAAATAAGGAATTGTCTTTCCGAAGGTCGGATAAACAAAGTGCTAGATTGTGGATTCCAGTGGAGCGATAAGAACAAGGTATTCTAGAGTTAGTGAGTGAGTAATAGTACATACATCATATCATTGAATATTTCATAAAGCGTGACGTGGACATGCCGTCTCAGGGAACTGGTCAGTGAGTGAGTATGGTGTTATGATGCAACATTTTAGCAAAATTACTGTGTGAATGTGTGTGTGAGTGTATGTGTGTGCGCGCGCGTCTGTCTGTCTGTCTGTCTGTCTGGGTCGCTGTGTGTTTGTTGTTTAACGCCGTTAAGGGCAGCTATATGGGCAGCTATATAGGGTTTGTAAATACATGTGATCGAGTATGGACCACACAATCCAATGGCCAGCAGCATGAACATCGATCTACGCAATTGCGATACGATGACACGTGTCTACCATGTCAGCGGGAAAGGTCAACGATCCCATTAGTCGCCTGTTTCGACAGGCATGGGTTGCTAAAGACCAGTTCTGATCCGGATCGTCACGTGGGACACCAAAAATGAGCTTCACAAAATGTGGGGAAGTGAACACGGGATTGTGGTATGACAAAAACGAATGTATATGTGGGCATTGTCGGGCGTAAGGCTCAATTGCATCAAAAGGTGCAACATTTGAATGGAAAATAGTTGAATGCAACCGAAATTAACAGGGAGCAGAAAATTTAAGACTGAGTCAATATTTTGAGTCAGTTGTGAAATACTCAATCCGATCATACAGCACTGCCAGGTAGTACATGGATGAACCTCTACTGTCAAACCCTAGGTAAGCTGGTAGTTGACATAGTAGTAACGTTACCTGTCGGGACACTTAACTGTAGTGAGTCCTCCTAGTGTCGTCCTCCTTCTAAACATGCCTTCATTTGCATAATAATTGGTGTGACTTCCAAGTCACGGTTTATTACTAAGGTTTATTCCAAGACCTGTAAACCGTTTATCGTTCATTTTGAAACTGCTCTTGTTGGAGTTATGTCAGCTACAGGTGAGTGAAATCCGTTCTCAAATTGCCTTCATGAACTGTTCATCGTTGCACGTCTTGTTTGATTGTTTGTGTTCTCATCCGGTTGAAAACAGAAAGACCATTTCTTTTTTTATAATAAACAATGCATGGATTTGGATTTTTTAATAAACTATACAGATTTTGAATTCCTACAAAATTGTTTTATTTTAGGTGTCAAGGCCGGAGGTTGTTCTGTGATTGCCAAGGTTGCCATAGTGACAGTTTCCGTGGTAACCATTGGTGTCATCGTTGCAATAGCGGTGCCACTGGCTCGTGAGTTTTATATTCAGACACTAGCAGCATTTGATATGAACAATTGAATATTATGTGGTAGATAAACAATTAAACAGTGTGGTGATATATATAAACAAATACACGTTATGTGGTACATGAACAATTAAACAGTGTGATGATATATGCTCAGTTAATATCATAATGGTACGTGAACAATTAAACAGTGTGATGATATATGTTCAGTTAATATCATAATGGTACATGAACAATTAAACAGTGTGATGATATATGTTCAGTTAATATCATAATGGTACATGAACAATTAAACAGTGTGATGATATATGTTCAGTTAATATCATAATGGTATATGAACAGTTAAACAGTGTGATGATATATGAACAATTATGCATTGCGGTGAATCTGATGATCACGGGTTCGTTAAAGAATTTAGGAAAGAAACAAATAGTTACTCACTCACTCACTCACTCACTCACTCACTCACTCACTGGGTGAATTTCTTTCTTTAAGTTCGAAACAACAACGCTGCCTCGCAAAAAGTAGAAAACGTGACAACAGCCCCATCCCCAGCAGTCAGTGTTACCGGGACGACCAACGCCCAGAACGTAAACAGTACTGACAGTACGCAAGGCGGAACGACAGAAACCACAGGTATTGGGGTCACAGGAGACACTACCGCTGAGGGAGAAAATCCGGATACAACAACGGGCGAAAACTCCCCAACAAATGCTATTAACACCGTTACTTATGATGGAAGCACGACAGAGGAAGACACCTCTGGTACCACCAATGAATTTACCCAGAACCTTACCAGCAGAACTGCTCCTTTAACCTCTACAACTACACCGCAGCCGACCACAACACCGTATTTTGAATGTACCAGTGGTATGTATATTTGGCTGCAGATTCAAGCTCAGATTCAAAGAAACCGTCGAGTGGATAGTTTAACAATTAGAGGGGACTGATAAGTTTGTCGATTTAGTTCATTTGATACAGATTCAGTCGATCGGGGGAGCAGTGACGTAGTGAGGTAGACTAGTGGTTAAAGCGTTCTCACGTCACACCAGAGACCCAGGTTCGATTCCCCACATGGGTATAATGTGTGAAGCCCACTTCTGGTGTCCATCGTGATATTGCTGATTTATATCTAGAAGCGGCGTAACGTTAAACTCACTCACTCAGTCTATCGATGAGATGGTCATGATATCGACCACTAGGTTATTCACAGGCCACCATCATGTAACTGGAATCATCGTGCTGGTCAATAAACATACATACAAATTGTAACCGTCATACTTATAATATGCATTTTAACATGTCAATGAGCAAAATAATGATGTTTGAACAATGTTTGACGTTCCTGGAATGCCAGCTGACTCCTACAACAATGAACAGACAGCAATGGTAATTCTGAATGTAACGTAAATATTTACTCATTAACTCTGACGTACAGGCTACAACAGGACCGTCATTCTGATGAAAGCCGACGTCGACGCCGACGACTACCTTTTCTTCCGCGGGGGACTCCAAGGAACCATTGTTAATGGTATGAAACCATTCTTCAGTCACGGAATATTCAGATATTTTGGACATTACAAAAATTATTTTCGAAATACGTCTGACTAAATTCGCGGCATTTAAAATGTGTCTGAGCTGTAGCATGATTTAAATCTCATTGGGAATACGATCTGCAATACCATCAATGTCAACGTGGAAGTCGTTCGTGACCAACTCGTGTTAGCACGGGACAAGTTTTTCTTGGAGTTTACGGAAAGGGGCGAGTGGTGACGAATGCGTGAAGGTCTCTACGTATTGTATCGGCGGAACAGGTGAAGATGTCTTGTCAGTGAGCAGAGTTACTTCGCTTGGGTAGACTATACAGCCTTGCTGGGTTGTTTCACTAAAATGGGTAAACACGTGAGTCATGCAAGACGGTTGGATAGCCTAGTGGCTTATGCGTTCGATCGAACGTCCGGGTTCGATTCCCCACACAGGTACAATGTATCCATTTCTGGTGTATTGCTGATGTATTGTTGAAAGTAATGTAAACACTCACTTACTCACTCGGTCACTCATCCACGCACTCTTTCCAGCCTACACCAATTTCACAGGAAGATGCAGCAGTGAGGCGGTGAGCACCAACCCGTGTGTCCTATCTATTCAACACAGAACGTTTGTCTCATCCGGTGGTTTTAACGCCTATAACGCATGGGCAACAGGGGATAACTACCTAGACTGGTACGGGTTCGAAGCCACGCAGGGTGAGTACATACAAGCTGCGAAACGTGTGGCTGAAGGGTCCCCAGCTGTCCGCACATCGAATAACGTCACGAAACAGAACTACCTCTCCTACAACACGTAAGTATGAATATACAAAGAAAAGAAAATGTACATACAGATAAAGCAGCATTCATTTGTCTCAGAAACTAGACAATGGGGTCAGCCTTTCATAACGGGAGAGAGTGATGCGTGTGTGCGCCCTTGGGTGCGCGCATGTGTGTGCGTGTGTACTAGGGGAGGGCTAGGAGAACTGGAGAATTTTGAAGCTGGATATTTTATAGTAGCAATGTTGGTTTGTCCTTGATTATCATCAGATGTAGAAGTGTAGGATGTTTTTCACTATGACATCATGTCAACCAATGACATCACAATGTTCGGCAAAGCATTGTGATGCATTTTCCTTCCATCGATAATACCACGGACAGATGACGTATTCTAGCTCGAGTGATTTCATCCAAGGAGAATAATTTGGGATGACAAACGTTAAACATTGACAAGAATCTATTCACAAAGAACTTCGTGAAGCACCCCCTGACATCACGAGTGAATGAGCTCCGATTTTAACCCTTTGGAGCATATCTGGAACATGATTGGTCGTTATGTGCAACACAGGAAACTTCCTGTAGGTTTCCAATTGGAAGCTGCTTTACAATGGCGTAGACGGACCCTTCAGAGGAGGCTGAGATGGGGTACGCGGAGAAGAGTACTGGCAGCCACGCGGAGGATGCACTCTGCGTTGACCCTGAATCGTCTAAGACACACAAAATGACATCTGTAATGTTCACATTCAGGATTAAACATTCCAGGGTCGTACTTGTACAGACATGATTTTGTATGAAAATCAGTGATGTTGTTTGCTTTGTTTTGTTGTTGTTGTTGTTTTGTTTTGTTTTTTTTCTTAATGAGCAATTATTATCATAATATCAACATGAATTTCAATCATTTTGTCGTTTTTTATGAGTCAAAGAATCATGCGGGTCAGAAGAATTTATGTTTATCCATCCTGGCCACCACGAAAACGTTTACGTGTTGAAAGAAACATCATTGCAAAAATACAGGGGTGCTTTATTAAATTCTTTGTGTATATCTACTTCTGTTTTGAGTGCCTACGCTTATGTGTCCGTGCTGTGGACGGTTCCAGGTTCGGCGATGACTACTGGGCAATGGATGTGTGTATGGACTGTTCTGGCACAATTCAGGGCTGGTTTGAGGTACTGGCTTACAGCAACAAAACGCTCCTTGAGAGTCAGACTTTTACCATAACCCAGCCCAATACTTGTAGCGGCACAGCGGAGGAAGCAAACGCAGCCAGACCATTCACCAGCAGCTACCACGTCGCCTACTGTGGCCGAGTCAACGTGTTTATATTCGGAGATAGCAACTGTACGATCAACCAATTGTAAGTGTGTGTGTGTTTCCGGAACAGACGGGGATATACTCAGACTTTCGTTGATAAAATACAGGCTTGCCTGACCTGGACGAAAGATTGGGAGTTAGGCCGATGCTCATACTATCAGCCATTGGGTTTGTTTTAATAAGTGGCATGATATTCCTGAAAAGAAAAACTATCTTCAGTAACCCATGCTTGTCGTAAGAGGCGACTAACGGGATCGGACGGTCAGGCTTGCTGACTTGGTTGACATGTGTCATCGTCTCCCAACAGCGTAGGTCGTTGTTCATTCTGTCAATCACTTGCCTGTCTGGTCCACACTCAAATTATTTACAGATGATGTGTGTCCTTAATATTGCTGAGCGGTGCGTTATTAAAACAACTATACAAACAAAACAAAACTCATTCGAGTTCTCATTGTACGGTCTTTGAACAGTAACTCCCCAGACTCAGATACCACGGCCAACCAGCCACAAGCAACAGCATCAACCTCGACCACGCCAGTCTCATCAGCAACGATGTGTCCGTCCGGTAAGCTGTTCACGTCTTGTCAAATATATCAGCATTACAGATGTTACATAGCAGCATGTGCATAGATAGATCGTTTTGTATAAGAACAGCCAGGCGTGCAACTTGCATGTGTGATCAACAAAGTATTGATCGTTTTGTCAAACAACTTCATAATTCGGATATTCAAAAATTATGAGGCATGTCAACATCTGTCTTTCACGTGACTGCGCAAATTTTGGTCTTGTTCCAAGTATAAACGAAATCAAACAGACTGTGAGTGAGTGAGTGAGTTTAGGTTTACGCCGCTCTATATACCGCACAATATTCCAGCTATACAGCGGCGGTCTGTAAATAATCGAGTCTAGATCAGGCAGTCCAGTGATCAACAACATGAGCATCGATCTGCGCAAATGGGAACCGATGACGTGTGAACCAAGTGAGCAAGTCTGACCACCCGATCCCGTTAGTCGCCTCTTACGACAAGGATGGCTTACTGAAGCCAATATTCTAACCCGGACTTTCACTGGAGAGTGTAATACGAAAGGAAAGCTCATCGCGGGCTGGGTTCTTTACACACATGTGTGATGACTGGAACATTCGAATACCTCTACAATACAATCTCTACATTAAAGGTGCAGGCCAGTGATCTAAGATGCAGGTTTTCACTTTTGCGTCCCTTCGGCATGCCAGGATGTGCTGATATTGAGCTGGAACCCCAGCTTCGCTTCGATTACAATTCTTTGTTTGTCAAAACAATAACGCTGCACGTGAGTTTCGTCGCTCCGGGGTGTCCTCCCAAGTTTTGTTGACTCGCTCAAGTCACTGTATGACTCACAAACTTACAGTGTGATTGACTTTTACTCGACAACCCGAATTGTATGCACTCGTCAACCCGAAACGAATATACTCGCTCGCTCACTCACTCACTCACTCACTCACTCACTGTTGCAGGTATGGACAGGACTGTCGTACTGATTCAGTACAACTCCACGGACCAGGAAGTGTTCATGTCGGGAGGTGTTCCCGCCAACTACACGACAGGTACTTGTACAACACACCGTCCTTGGGGCTCAATGTGCAATATTTTTTTTTAAAAACTGCTGGTCAGTGTTTCAAATAATCAGTAACTAAGAGTACGGCCCCAAACGATAGGTCAGTCCACTCTGACGTGAGATAAATTGTGAAACTGACACTCTGTGAAAAAACACCGTGCGTCAGTAAAATTATGTGTCGTTGTACAGATAAATAAA
The DNA here is from genome assembly GCF_037392515.1 of Haliotis asinina. NCBI lineage: Eukaryota > Metazoa > Mollusca > Gastropoda > Lepetellida > Haliotidae > Haliotis > Haliotis asinina. The sequence continues at coordinate 20,424,086 of NC_090280.1, forward strand.
TTTCGACAAGGCAATACTTATAATGATAATAACAACAGTCATATTCTTAGGCAGCAAACTTATTGGTGGGCTCGACAAGGTAGCGCTTACAGTACCATTCGCTGTCAGCCTACAGAGAGGGCAAGGGCTCTTAGCTGATGATGAGCCTTACCAGCGTGACTGTGCCATGGTTATCCGACCTTACTCTGCAGCAGACTGTTTTATAATATGTAAAACACAGTGAACACGACGACATTGATGGTGATAATGCTGTTACTGATGACAATGGCCAGAATGATGATGATGATGATGATGATGATGATGATGATGATAATGATGATTATGATGATATTCTCCCTTCAGCTGAACCGTCCAGGATTAAGATAAGTCACCGCGTGTTAGGTACAGGTGACTACTTCGACGCCTACAACGCGTGGGCTGCAGGCGACGACTTCCTCGACTACGATGGAGGGGAAGCTAACCAGGGTCGGTACAACAACGTCTCGGCGGCTGGTTCACCGACGGCGAGGACAAGTAAAAACATCTCCAGCCCGGCCTACTACGTCTACAATACGTAAGTGATTTATGTTTTTTCTTCATAATCGTATGGACTGAGCTTCATATATACAATTACATGTACAATATACAGAAAGCCTTAAGGTTTCAATTTGCATTAATGTCGATTTAGTTCAGAAATCTCAGTTTTTCACGGTTCTTCTTCTTGTCGGTCGGGGAATGGTGGGTTAGCCCAGTGGGTAAAGCGTCCCTTCTTCGTTCTTCGAAGACCAGGGTTCAATTCCCGAGATTTGGCCAACGCGTGAAGCACATTTCACATTTCACATGTTGTGATATTGCTAAAGCTGGCATAGAACCATAGTATTACTCTTTTACGACTTGTGACGGGTTTAGCTACAATTAAAGTATCATAATGACCCGGTTCGATTCCCCAAATGGGTACAATGTGGGAAGCCCATTTCTAGTGTCCCTCGCCGAGATATTGCTTGGTTATTGCTAAAGGCGACGTAAAACTAAACCCACTCATTTTCATCACTTTCTCGTCATCGCATCTTTCACGTATTCGGCATGTCGTACTGCTGTCGTTTTCACATCTAACTTGGGGGTGAAGGGGAAGTCTAGTGCTTAAAGCGTCATGCTGAAGACCCATGTTCGGCCCATGGGTACAATGTGTGAAGAACATTTGTGGTGTCCCCCGCCGTGATATTGCTGGAATCTTGCTAAAACTCAAATCACTCACTAACTCACTCACTGCAGACTCAGCGACGACGTATATTCCATGGAGGTGTGCATGAACTGCAGCCAGACCTACAACGGCTGGTTCGAAGTATACCTGACATGGGATGGAGGACATGAGCCCCAGGTGAACCAGGACAGACTGTGTTCCGGTAGCGCCAACGACAACGACAGAGCCAGGAACATCACTGGGACGTACCACATTGCATTTTGTGGAAAACTAAATGAGTTCTACACCAACAGCACGACCTGCACCATCAATAACTTATAAACGTGGAAATGGTTTTACTGTACATTCGTCCGCATTAACGGATGTTTTCACCGAGAACATAATAATTTGCTGAAGGTCACTCACTTTACTTTTCTGAAGACTCTGCTCTGCTCAAATGTTTGGTGGCTATACCTCTGTGACATTCTCACTGTCACGCTGCTCCTTGTGGGCAGAACCCAGAGCATCACGTGCCGCTATCCAGTGTATATGTAGGTTATATTGTTTCTGTGTAAGCGTTTGTCAAATCAGCAGATAGGGGCAAATGCCGCGATACTAGTGGAACCGTGGTATTTTGCCTTTGGTTCGGTATACCGTAATGGAATCCAATTCGGTATTTTCAGTTTTTTTACTGTCCTTCTAACTAGTCATGAACTGACAGTTTTGCTCATTCAAAATAACAAAGATTATGGCTATTTTTTCCCATGTTATTAAAGTTATCAAACAAAGGTCTGGCTCTTGTCAATTTTCTGTATTATGCTCATATCTCCATATACCGTCCAAAGCGGACCAAACCGACGGCCTTGTACCGCAGTACATGCGATACCGTGGTAAGATCAGAACACTCTTATCGTAACTTTTAAGACCCCATATAACTATTTGCAGCCCTGGTGTTAGACATAGAACCTTTTCTTATTCCTACTGCAAGTTGCAAGCTGTCAACCAGTCCAATCGCTATGTTCTGTGTCCAGAACCATCGGAACGCACCTTATCGTATTTTACGCAAACGCCAAAGCTCTCTGCACTCTATCCAGAATCCCAAATTGCCACAGCATGTCTGTCACTTCTGTCAGAAACAGTCGCCAAGTGACTATTTGTCACATCTTATACTATCCATCCAATTTTTCTACTCTTGTTAATCATATGTGATGAAATGGATAACAGTCTTTGAGAAAATATTTTAAAAAATATATTTTCAATTCTCTTGTTATCCTTTGTTTTGATTGGTTGTGCAACTCGACGTGCCGTCATGCAGTCGTAGTTGGGTTATATATCTATAGAATTACTCTATACAAGTTGTAACGTGCACAGTTTGTTTTGCACCTGCACTCGGCATTCTTTCAGACTAATTTTGGGTATAAAAATCGTAGACCTGTTTTTTTTCCCGGGCCCGTGAACATCCGGATTATAAACGGTCTTCATCAACACTTTCATGTTGTAGGTTCCAATGGTCAAGCTCCCTGACTTGACTGACACATGCTGTCCCAACTGCGTAGATCGATACTCATGATGTTGGTCACTGGGTTGTCTGGTCTATGCCCGATTATTCACGAACATTGGAATATTGGAATATTGCTGAGTGCGGCTTTAAACAACAAACAAACAGGGCGTGTCGGTTGTTGTGGAAAGGTTGGGGTGATGACTAGTGACGCCTACGATCGTGTATGTGTTGCTGATGTAGCAGGATGTGGACGTCACCCCACAGATGACATCCTAACCTTGTCAACTTGCTAAAGGGGTTTACCTCCTTGGTCATGAGGACAAGAAGCCCAGGATCAGAAGGTCCTTGGTTCGAATCCAAGAACGGGACTCAGAACCTTTATGGGCGCTACACTGGTAATCTAAGAATCATGAATGGTCGAATCTAGGACTGAAACCGGCGGTCAGTTGGTCATTGCAGTAAAGGGGCTCAACTCCATACAACATTCACACACGTCAGTGAGCGCAAATAGAGCTTACTTCTGGTCCATGCCGCCCTAAAACTGTATCACCACCATCACATATCTAAATCTAAATCTAACAGTCAAAAAACATACGATATATCCAAACGTCTCAGTTCTATAAAACGTGACTTTAAGAAATCTAGATTTAAGAAAGAACCTTGACCTTGGTCGAAGCAAGCGGAAACATGATTTTTCGCACGTGCATATCTATCCACTGGAGCACGTGCAGCACGTGAGCCAGGTGAAGGTGTTGCACAGCGAACACACTGGAGCAGAGGATACGGCAAGTATGGTGTTCTACTTTAGACTGGCGATTGCCGTCACATTTTTCGTGAGTAATATATGGTTTCAGAGTTTTTTTCAAAGACAGATTTCATCACGAATATGTCATTGTGGTAAGACATCCTCCCGTACCCTCACCCCAATCAAAAACCAAAATTACAAATTGAAAAACTTCAAGGTAAAGATACATTCAATAAATTAGAACAGGCATAAAAGATAATCAGTGAACATATGTCATTGCTGGAATATAGGGGAAGGAGTAAATTTACTATGCAAAAAGAGGGGAGTACGGGAGGAACTCTTTCCTCGAAAGCTATCAGTCATACAATTGTGTTACATGAACTAAATACGAGGTCATCTACCAGCAGGTTCGAGAACACTACACGATGTCTCGTGTAATATCATCTTAATGAAACGAGTGAATTGTTTGATACCTAACGAACTGATACCAATACCATTCACAAGTTTCTTAAATATGGTATTACACGGGACATCGTTTACCATTATATTTATTGCTCACCCAAAATTAGCGAAATATCATTTTACAGAACGTCATAACGGCTCACCAGTATATGTCATTTGTGATTGTCAACATTAGCGTATATAAGTTGATTTTTTTGTAAATAGACAAATGGTTTAAAAGGGACCAAATGACTTAAACTAACATATATACTTATGGGTTCTGTTGCACACAACCGAGATGTGTTGTGAATGAGAGCCGACATTTTGTTTTGATCACGTTACTTTGGTCATGTGACCGAGTGCAGTTGGTTCCGACAGCGAGCAATGTTACAACACAGTTATAATACTTTAGGTTTTTCTTAAACAGTGATATTCAACAGGTGAGTAATAAATAATAATACAAACCTTAGTCTTATAATCATATCAACTTTGGCAGTAAGGAGATATTATACGATGTCACGTAACTCAACCCTCATAATGTTAATCACTGGATTGACTCGATTGTTTACAGGCCGCCACCAAACAGCTGGAAATCAGCTGAGTGCGACGTCAAACAACGGATTAATTTTCTCTGATCATATTTCACACGGTCACTGCTAATCGATGTTTCTTTTTACAGGTTTCAGTATACGGCGGTATTCCGGAAAATTACAACCTGAAAGGTAAACCTTGCACACGTGACCTTTCGTTATCCCACTCGACCAGGACAGGCAGCAAAGAATCCAAAAGTTGTTAAACGACGCCCACAGCAACGTCTACGCACATTTCAAAGGGGACAATTATCAAACTTTTCGTTTCAGATTGTGTTAATTGGTAGTTTAACGCTGCACTCAGCAATATTACCGCTATACCACTGTGGTGTGTATATAATTATACATGGGCTAGACAATCCAGTGACTGACAGAATGAGCTTCGATCTAGGAACTTCAGGTACGATGACGGCCAATCAGCGTCATAATTCAAAAGTAATATACCGCTTGTAGTCTGACTAAATTCAGTATGTGGATTCTTTTGGGTCCATAACTTGACTGTTTACCAGTGCTTTCATCACCTGTCGTGAACTGGGTGATTATGATCCCCAATCAAACCATGGGTGGCGTAAGACTTAACTCGCTTTTGGACTGCTGATGTTGGTATTAATGACTGGATTATGCAGTCCAGATTCCATAATAGCTTGAATATTTACGACTGAGGCGATATACATAATGTTGAATCATATATGCCGTTGGCCCAACTTTCAGTGAGCACCAACTGCGGAAAGGACCACGTCGCCGATGCTGTAGTTACAGTGTTGACGGACCTTCCGAGGGCGTTTGTCTTCGCCAAGTGTGCGACGGGAAGTGCTGACTTCACCAGCAACGATGGTGTCACCTACAAACTTCCCGTGTCCTTCCCTGGAAAGGGAAATTCTAAATGTAAATTCTTGGTAAGTCACTATGTCACGTGATCCATTCCTGGCTACATACAAGTGTCGATAGTGTATACCTCCTGGAATAGCACAGAAAGGTTCTTGGGAACCCATGTCAGAAGACGATCGCTTAAGGTCTGAAAATAACTGAAACATAACAAAGAGCATCATTTAAACTGAAAATGGACCCCAGTGCGATGAGGGATGCAGAACCTGGGTAAATCTAGACTTACTTCACTTAGAGTGGACCCGTGAAGGTCCCGGGGTTGATTAGGCCTTCAGCAACCCATGCTTGTCATAAAAGGCGACTATGCTTGTCGTAAGAGGCGACTAACAGGATCGGGTGGTCAGACTAGCTGACTTGGTTGACATATTGGTTCATTGGTTCCCAATTGCGCAAATCGATGCTCATGTTGTTGATCACTGGATTGTCTGATCCAGTCTCGATTATTTACAGACCGCCGCCATATGGCTGAAATATTGCTGAGTACGGCGTAAAACTAAACTCACTCATCTAGAGAGGCAGCATCACAGGCAGTGTTTGATCGAAGGGAAAATGAAATGGTTCTGACACTGAGACAGACCACCTACGTTGGATCGTTTGAAGGTGAAACCCAAACCAATTATTGTGCCCAAGCCAGACAGAAATAGCCTTTTTCTTTCAACACAATACAGGACGAGTCCATGGTATTTTCAAGAAAGAGTAATTAAGCTTCAAAACATAAATAGACTTGAACACGAAACAGTTGTCCCCATCCCACTCCCTCGTCTCCTCACCCCTCCCCCTCAACCTCTTCATTCAATAGTCACATGTCCTCGCCCTTCAACCCACCCCGCGGTCTATCTTGTTCATCCGCCCACATTACAACAGAATGACAACCCACATAAATGCCACAAGCAAATACCACACTGACAGTGCTCATTAATGTAAATATATATATATAGGATGTTGTCACAGAAACCTGGGGCCTTCTGACATGACCAGCTGCCATCGTTGTAGTACATCTGCACACTTGTACAGTTTGCCTGTACCAAGAATAGCAGTACACATGCTCTTGAAAGTACGCGTGCACCTGCCGAATACTTTGTCCTCACGGCACGCTTTTCTCGCAACTCGTCTAAAATAAACTATTCCATTATAGATGGGGGTGTTAATTGTCAGAGTCATGTGTACGCCAACGCTTTGTATGACTTGGACTTGTCCAATGGTGAACATTTTCCACCTCGTGGAAATATTAAGCTCGACCACTGGGAAAATCTGATGTAACTGATGAGGCAATAGCCTCATTGTTGGCCAAAATAGAAAACGTGGGCTTCTTGGTGTTGGTGAATCGTGTTCAAAGAGTAGCTTGCTCAAACAGTGTTATTTGGAAACTTTCCCTCTCTAAACAAAAAATGCTAATTGAGGTTTCTTGACAAAAACATCTTTGAGTTGAATTGAAGTCACACGCGCACGCACGTGCCGGGTAAATTTAGAAGCGTTTCTGTACATCTTAGGCAGTAGTGTGGTCCAAGGGTTAAGGCGTTCGCTCGTCAAGCTTAAGACACGGTTCGATTCCACACATTCGTACCATTTCTGGTGACATTCGACTAGTGAAGTTCCCGGGGTAGAATAGGCCTTCAACAACTCAAGCTTGCCATAAAAGGCGACTATGCCTGTCGTAAGAGGCGGCTAAAGGGATCGGGTGGTCAGACCTGATTGACACATGTCATCGGTTCCCAACTGATCGATGCTGTTGCTGTTGTTAACTGGACTGGTCCAGACCCGATTTACAGACCGCCACCATATAGCTGGGATATTGCTTAGTGCGGCGTAAAACTAAACTCACTCGGGTGTTTTTTGCTGGAATGTTACCAAACGTTCCCAAAAGTGATTCAATGTCCTGTCTGTTTCTCTCTGTAGAAGTGGGGTAGCCTAGTAGTTAAAGCTTTCCCTCGTCACGCTAAAGCCCTTAGTTCGATTCCCAACATGGTTACAAAGTGTGAAGCCCATTTTTTGGCAGCCCCCCTCATGATAATGCTGGCACAATAAAGTGGTGTAAAACTTAACTCACTCACTCACTCACTCACTCACTCCCACTGTAGAAACGGAAGGGCGTGGAGACGTATGTGATGACGGTGGTGGTGGCGTACGGCGAAGATGACGACCAGGTGCAACAGAGCGACGAGATCTACACCATCAGCTGCACCTTTGACCCCAAAGCTCTCGATGACAGTGCCAAACAAACAATTGAAGAATCGTAAGTAGCACAATGACACATGCCATAGGCATCATCACTGTAGTAATCTGTTAACGGCCCATGAAGATCAGGGTTAGAAATGGTCTTCATCAACCCATTTTGTCGTAAAAGGTGACTGACGGGATCGAGTGATCAAACTCGCTGACTCGGTAGACACGTCATTGTAGGTCAGTTGCGTAGACGGGTGATCATGATGTTGATAACTGGATTGCCTGGTCCAGTTATTTACAGACCGCCGCAATGTAGCTGGAATATTGCCGAGTGACGCTTAAAACAAGACATCAGTTAGTTAAGACAGCCAACAAAATAATCAGTCGCCTGGGTGTTCATAATGAGATGACAGTTTTTCTTGAAGTAATATGAAGGAACCGGATCTTTAACATCCCAGAAACAGCTTATTGTTTCGTACTCTTGCTGCGAAAAGTATAGGTTTTGACAGTTTAAATATAAACATGTCTTTTGCGCTGACAGTGCAATGCGTTTCAAACACCGTGATCAGTACCTGCACGGAGTACTGAGAACAGCTACGCTATGTCCACCAACGACCTCAGCATTCCATGTCGTCAGTTAGAATTGTGTATTTTCACCGTGGTATTGATCGCAAGGGAACATAGTGTCAGCACAACAACAGAATTTGTAACTGAACTGCGTTTATGCAGGAGAAGCGTCGATAATGCTGTGACGACTGGTTGGGCGCCATGTTGAGTGAGGTTACGCGGCATCAACTTGGTATTCTGGTATTCTGATACCTTTTACCGAAAACAAAATGGCGGTCACAGCTTTGAAATGGTTTCGTTTTCGGTCTGGAATCTTTATTCTTTATTCAAGGAAATGTAGTATCGCCTGATGCAAGATTAGCGACTACTGATGAGCAAGTCCAAACATTTAGGCAGGGTGACAATATATAGATGGAGAACTTATGTATTGCTATCAGAGCTACGTTTCGGTGTCACTTGGTAGAAAACCGTGTTGGAATCTACACCGAAAGGTCGCTCCCATACCAAGAAAGAAGTTGTTCATCCATATATTGTCATCCTTCCTTCATAAAAGGCGACTAACGGGATCGGGTGGTCAGCTTCGCTGACTTGGTTGACATAGGTCATTGGTTCCCAATTGCGCAAATCGATGCTCATGTTGTTGATCACTGGATTGTCTGGTCCAGACTCGATTATTTACAGACCGACGCCATATAGGTGGAATATTGCTGAGTACGGCGTAAAACTAAACTCACTCACTCATCCTTCCTTACTACACCAACTTCTAAATGCCTGTCACAGAAGTCAAAACATTGATTACACAAGTCTCGTTTCCTCCTGACTGGGTTCTGTCCTATTGCGCAACTTAGTACGATAAACAGTGCAGTGTTTTAAGGCAAAATCATTCAAACGAATCATAAATATTAGCATTAGCATTATTAGCATTATTCGATCCATCTAATTTCTTCTATATCACAACGTTAAGCTGCGTCTAATCGGTGCAAACACGTTGTGGAAAGTGCTCTGTTACAAGGTGCTCTGACAAACATAAATCTGAAATCGTGGAAATCCCCAAAAGTTTGGCGGTCTGGCGCGGATTATATCAATCACATTGTACGTTACGAAAATAAATCTAATTAGCCCAAAGAACACATAGCAGATATAACCAGAGAGCCGGATGACTTGTGATTCATTGTAAGACCTCTTCTAACACAGGCAGTCTTTGACGCCACAATTAACGACATGATGCCTACATAAAATAAAGAAATACGATTTTATTAAACTTTAAAATTAAGATTCTTTGTAAATACCAATTTTATATGAAACAAGGAAGTGGAATTCGGTGTAACCATAGTTGTGTGTAGTCTCTTTTCACTTTCACACGAGGAAATTAGGATCAGCTGAAAAGGTCATCGTCTGGATTGATTAACGAGACTCGTGTTTCGGTTTGATTGGAATGTGCATGAACACAGGCTTAAAGGTTAAGGACATGCAGGAGAACAGGGTTCGATTCCCCACAAAGGCACAACCCGAGAAGATCCTGGTGAGAAATGATCTTCACTAACCCATGCCGGGCGTAAGAGGCGACTAATGGGACCGGGTGATCAGACTCGTTGACTTGGGTGACTTGGATGTCATTGGTTACCAATTGCGGAGATCGATGCTCGTGCTGTTGATTTGGATTTTGTTGATTTCACTGGATTTTGTTGATTTCACTGGATTTTGTTGTCCAGACTCAATTATTTACAGACCAGAGCCATATAGCTGGATTTTGCTGATTTCTTCGTGAAAGAAACCAACAAACCAACACGGGTACACTGTGAAACCCACTTCTGGTGTTCCCTGCCGTGACATTGCTGGAATATTGCTTAAGCGGCGTAAATGTAAACTCACTCACTCCAGCTGGACGATCAGTAGGCCAAAAAAGTTGAGACGGGTTAATATTTACGTCATGGGTTTTTGATGGTGTTCGTTGTTCGAAATGTCAATAAACATTTATCTTCCACATTTCCAACTGTCAATTGTGACGCCACTTTCAGACTTGCAGCTCCCCGGGCGATTGAAGTCGACAACGGTCCGGACACCAGTTCTTCCGTGCAATTGAGTATTGCAGATATTCTTGGAAATGACATTAACCCTGGCGAGGCATTGACGCTTGGACGCAAGGTCACCTTGAAAATAAAGACAGACGGTGAGTCTGATTGGAAAAAGAGGCGGTGGGGTAGCCCAATGGTTAAAGCGTCCCCTCGTCACGGCAAAGACCCGGACTCGTTTCCCCACATGATAACAATGTGTGAGGCCCGTGTGTGGTATGCCCCGCCGTGATACTGCTGGAATATTGCTAAAAGCGGCGTAAAACTAAATTCACTCATTTATTTGATTGCACACGGTTTAAAGGTCATCTGATACCAAAGTAAAATTAATATTTCTTAAAGCGCAATAGCAACCGCTGCATGTCACCCACAGCACCATCAGACAGTTCACCGTCACGGATTCGTTGTAGGGACTTCGAAAGAAGTGGGAATCAGCCCCTGGTCCTGCGATGTGGTTGGGTCAAACCCCAACCGAAGATACGCAGTGCTGAGGGCGGGGTAAGTCGACAAAATGGCGGCAAATCAATTTACTGTTAACTTATCTGTAGATGTAACAGCGCAGTGCCAAATCCTGAATCCAACACGAAAGGCTTGCCTCTCTCAACAGTTCTAACTGAGCAAATAAGACTATTTTCAGCTCAGATCCATTGCTGCACACTGTTCTGTTCACATTACGCAAAGATCCGGGTTGAATGGATTTATTCCACATCAATTCACATTGCTGCCCGTAAGATCACGGGGTTTGAAATTAGTATTGAGCAAGCCATGTTTGTAGTAAGAGGCAACTAACGGACATGTTTTGCAGCCAACAAAATATCTGAAATATTACAGATTCACACAACCCCAAGGACAAACTAATTCATCTTTGTTGATCATTGTGAGGACACCCTTTCTACTGTCACTAGCCGCAAACAATTTGGGCAGCAGAGGTCATGAACCATTCAAGAATTCTGGAATACCATCCGGGTAACCACGGGGAAAACATACAAGCAACAACCAGTCCGGGGAAACTGCCCTAAAATAGTGTCCCTAATTGGCTTAAAACATCCAGTCCCTTATGCCTCTCCATAAATGAGTATGGAGCAGTCAGTGTCCCATTATTCCAGGATAATTTGAAAGTTTGTTTGAATCCAAGTTTCTTTTTAAGATTCTTAGCACGCACTGCCAAGTTCGACGGATTCGACAGTAATCGTTACGGGTTTTCCTCCCAAATAACAACGCCCTGTAGCTCGCACTTTCGAGATGCCACCCCCACCCTCGAGATGCCACCCTACTATCGAGACGTAACCCACTCTCTAGACGCCACCATCAAGCTTCCACCGTCAACACGCTTCGTTCAAACTATATGTGAAGCCCATATCTATAATATTGTTAAAGGCAGCATAAGTCAAAGCATATCCCCTGCATTATCCCACGGAGCTGACAACGACATTTTGTCTGGAGTCCTATCGACTTAATTACGTATTGCCGATGTTAAGCTTGTTCAGACTGATATTTGTTGCTGTGCTTTAGATGCGGTGATGGGATAGTTTTTCCCCGACACTCCGGTTTCACCACAAAAGGACTCACAGCCATCGGCCCTTACTTCGACAGTTTCACCTTACCAGGAGAGAAGAGCTTGGTCTTTGAGTGTAAAGTGACGCTTTGCAGTACACCTTGTAACGGGGTAAGAATATCTCAGCCACATTCCGCCTACATGGTCGATGGGGAAGTGAGATTAAAGCGTTCACTCGTCACGCCGAATATCCGGGTTCGATTTCCCACATGGGGACAACGTGTGAAGCCTATTTCATGTATCTCCCGCCATGATATTGCTGGAAGGTGGATTTCTCCTCCTAAATGTTTTACGGGTTTCACATCCTTTTACAACGTTTCTGAAAAGACAGTATACTGGTTTTTGTTGATTTTTTTCAGAACTCCTGTGGCAGTAAGCGCAGCAGAAGGCATGTCCATGGTGGGTACCCAGCGCGTCAACATGACAAATACTGAGGCAGGCATTTTGTCGAAACCTAAACTCATCCTCAGATTTCACCAAAACAGTCCAAACCGTTTTGATATCTGACGAGAGTATGGTCGTTGCTGTAGAGGCGACAAATGGATGGGTCTGTTCGCTGATATACAATTGGTTGCTTGTTTCTTCGTGTTGTCCGAACTGAGTTGGTGGATTCCAATGTCCAGAACTGGATCATTTACAGACTGATGTCACAGATTTTATGCTCAGAATGGCGTTAAAACGATAATCAGCAAAAACCGAAAATACATATTCCCTTTTCACTGTAAACAGATGACACCTCAAAACCTGCATACAGCAAACAGGTGGTCGTTGTAGAAAGGAAGTGATTGCTCTTTAAGGGTAATTGCGCATTTTTTCTTGAAGACTGTTTTCAACATCATACATGAAACAAAATGTTATTTGTGAACTATCTTTTTAACCTAGTTGTAACATGACTGTAATACATATTGTGACCCGTGAAGGTACCGGGGTAGAATAGGCCTTCAGCAACCCATGCTTGCCATAAAAGGCGACTATGCTTGTCGTAAGAGGCGACTAACGGGATCGGGTGGTCAGACTCGCTGACTTGGTTGACACATGTCATCGGTTCCCAATTGCGCAGTTCGATGCTCATGTTGTTGATCACTGGATGGCCTGGTCCAGACTCGATTATTTACAGACCGCCGCCATATAGCTGGAATATTGCTGAGTACGGCGTAAAACTAACCTGACTCACTCACTCACACTCATCCTTGGTACTATTCACATATAAAGTTTTGCTACCTACGGGCTTATACAAATAAGCTACGCGCTAGCGAAAGGTTCCGGGTGGTTCTTATTGTAAAACACTATTGTAACACGATTGAGGGTAGAGGGCATTAACGACATACAGTCTTAAAGTACCTTTCGTTTCGTTTTTATTCATCCAGGAACATTTGAGAACAAAATTACGTTGGCGTCGACTCGTTACCAGAATCTGGTACAATGAAGAGGTGAAAAGTCACGTAACTGTTTCTCGAGGTCAAGGTCAGGAGGTCAGACATCGAGGCTGGTCACATCGGTCATCAGTTCTGGGGTCGTGTCCATTAGATCACATGTTCCATGACTGTCCGAAATCTGAAGCTGTTCCTCAATAAATGTCTGAGAAAAACTGAGTCCTTGTTTCAATGAAGCATTTTGTCGATGCTTGTTTACGTACCAGAAACCGTAGTCGCAGAGCTAAAAATGCATCACGGTTTGAAGATATGTTTTTAATAATGTGACGTCTTTGCATTTGTTTTCCACTGTGTCGAAAGTCTCAAAAAGCGTTATGCTTTCTCAATAATTAGCTACTTTTAGGATTTTCGGGTGATTGCTTCATTAGTGAAGTCTCTGCTCAAGGGCGAAGAATAGATGCTTTATCCTTGGACATGTAATATCAAAATCCATTACAACGGTGGTGCTTGTTGATACCCTGCCTGGCGCACTTCACTGTGGTTGCCGTCAGATACTGAACCATAGTCTATCCAGGTTATTGCATCCTTAAAGATCCAGGTTAGAACTGATTTCCTGTAAACCATGCGTGTCGTAAGAGGGTGACGGGTGCTGTGGTCATCCTCGCTGACTTGGTTGACACATGTTATCGATTACCATTTGTGTAGATCGATGCTTATGCTGTTGATCACTCGACTGTCTGGCCCAGACCCGTTCATTTACAGAGCGCTGACATATACGGCTGGGTTACACGATGCCATTTAGAAAGTGGTCAAATGCAACATATGTCATATTTGGGATAACACTTTCTTAGTAAAGTACAAATTCTGGTACGTTTTAGGGTTTTGTCCCATCCGGGATTCGAACCCCCACCCTCAGAGTCAGGCACCTAATCGCCAGCACACAGTCACCTAGCCCGCTCAGCCGAAGTCGCGGTGGCTCTGAGGGTGCGGGTTCGAATCCCCCCTGGGACTCAACCCAAGAAAGTACTAGAATTTGTACTTTACTAAGAAAGTGTTATGCCAAATATGACACGTTGCATACAGCTGAGATACTGCTGAGTGCGGCGTAAAACCAAACTCGCTCACTCCATGTCACTCTTGTCGCTTACACGTCCTTGGAGTCCCATGAAGGTCCCGGTGTAGAATACTCCTTCAGCAACCCAAGCTTCCGGTAAGAGGCGACTAAAGGGATCGGGTGGTCAGACTCGCTGACTTGGTTGACATATGTCATCGCATCCCAATTGCACAGATTGATACTCATGTTGTTGATCACTGGATTGTCTGGTCCAGACTCGATTATTTGCAGACCGCCGTTATATAGCTGGGATATTGCTGAGTACGGCGTAAAACTAAACTGACTGATTCACTCACTCAGCTGGCACTATAAAAATAAGTGTAGTCTGTTCAAGTAGTGTAGTCTGTTAGTTACACTAACTGTAAATTATCAAAAAGAGAACGGCAATACAAAAGAATAGTCTTGATTATCCTCGTAAACAACATCAATTTGGTGTAAACAAAAGTAGTGAAAAAGAGGAGTGAGAATAGACAGATTATCACTGAAAACCGCAGATGACATGATGCGAAAAAAACTTTCCAAACGAAATTGAAAAATCCAATACATACCCATATAACCCCCACCACCTTCCTCCCCTACCCAATACCATGTCCTCAAAAGACATCAACACCCGCCATTACCTCCCCATGACCCCTCCCCCAATCGATCACCAATCCCCTTCTCCAGTCAATCACGAAACCTCTCGCAACTCGACACCTGCGGCTCTACAACGTGCAATGATGATACGCCAGTAACAGATTTACCCTTTGTTGAATACCGAGATTATCCCCTGGTTGTCGTCCACCCGTATAACATGGCGACAGGGCGTGACTATTTCGCGGTATTAGAGACAAAGAGTGCTTGCTTTGACATTGTAATGTCAGTTCAAATCTCATCCCTATCCTTCTTATCTCAAACACAAATGTTTGGCTTAACGTTTCTATGGACGCTTGTAAATAAGCATCAAATGCCCTAAAGTGAACTATTATTTTTCGACCTGAAGAAACATTTTATGTAAATATTAAACCTTCGCCATATTGTAATTTGAAGTTAACTAAATTGAGTGAAGTGTATTATATGTTTCTGACGCCATCCGTAGGCACACCCCCCCCCCCCCCCTCCCTGACAGTTCATGATATGACCATTGAAACTCTCGTGTAACCGGGTGAAGATTAATTGTGCATGCCGTTAATCACTGGATTATCTGGTCCAGAGGTGGAATATTCCCGAGTATTGCGTTAAACATCAAAGATCCCATTGCAGTAGTCGTATGCAAAAATACATCAGTACTCTGAAGGGATATACATAGATTTTAGTGCCGTGGTACTCCTGCAATACCGAGCAACGAGGCGGGTTAAGGTTCTTCGTCACACCAAAGTCGCGGGTTCGAGTCTCTACTCGTGTACATTGTGTGCATATTGTTAAAATCGGGACGGTGGGGTAGCCTAATGGTTAAAGCGTTCGCTCGTCACGCCGAAGACCCGAGTTCGATTCCCCACATGGGTACAATGTGTGAAGCCCATTTTCTGGTGTCCCCCGCCATGATATTGCTGGAATATTGCTAAAAAGCGGCGTAAAACTAAACTCACTCACTATTGTTAAAATCTGTGTGAAGCTCACTCACTGACTCGCATTCTCAGTTGAAAATGTCTTCTGCCTTAATGTCGTTTTGACCCGTGAAGGTCCCAGGGGTAGAATAGGCCTTCAGCAACCCATGCTTGCCATAAAAGGCGACTATGCTTGTCGTAAGAGGCGACTAACGGGATCGGGTGGTCAGGCTCGCTGACTTGGTTGACACATGTCATTGGTTCCCAATTACGCAGATCGATGCTCATGTTGTTGATCACTGGATTGTCTGGTCCAGACTCGATTATTTACAGACCGCCGCCATATGACTGGAATATTGCTGAGCGCGGCGTAAAACTAAACTCACTCACTCACTAATGTCGTTTTAATGGTCGTTTTAAGTCCGTTCAGTCGATAAAAAGATCCCCAAACGCTGTTCTGGGATAAACCTGATATGGGGAAGGGGGTTATGGTATCTAACGCTAAGATCTCATTTTTATGAAATCCGTAATCCTGAGCTAAAACATATTCCCGCTACACGTATCACTGAATCACTGTCAAGATGGTATTAGTGGAGTGGGGGAAAAGATGAGTGTGTCTTTCATCACAGATGGTGCTTGGCACAAACACTTGAAAAGTCAAGTCGACCGTTCACCTGACCCTTAAAGTATTCGGGAAACAAGTACGAAAGGAAAATATGGATTTGCAACGGATGTATTAATCATACTGGGCAATAATAGTTAGGGATATTTGTAAATTTTTGAAATTATTAATAATGATGTATTTATTCATTGACATACTGATAAAATATCAGTCATAAAAATACCGATATCCCTAACTTCTTTTGTCCCGTATAGTTCAACTGCGAAAGTGTCTCTCTTCTACCTCAGCACTGTTGATCTCTGAAGTGGTCCAACTTGATGATAATCTCCATAAATAGATGTGCGAGGGTAGGGTAGCCATGTGGTTTAAGCGTTTGCTCGTTACGCCAAAGACCCTGGTTCGATTTCCCATTTCAGTGTTCCCCCCCCCCCCCCCCCCCCCCTCCGTGAAGTTGCTAGAATATCTCTAAAAGTGACGTATACTATATTCACTCACTCACTCACTCACTAATGAACCGGCTCCATGGGGTAGTGTTTGGAGCGTCTGCCCGCAGAGCGGAAGGTCGCGGGTTTGATCATCGGCGGCATCATGCCAAAGGTCATTAAAATATGGTAATTGCTTGTCCCTGGCATTAATGGGTACAAGGACGGTTGGTTCGGAGTCAGTATAATGTGTCTGAGTGAAGTATTCCTGCTTTACCTCGGTATGGTGTCATAGCTAGCACGTAAGAGGCGACTAACGGGATCGGGTGGTCAGACTCGCTGACTTGGTTGACACATGTCATCGGTTCCCAATTGCGCAAATCGATGCTCATGTTGCTGGTCACTGGATTGTCTGGTCCAGACTCGATTATCTACAGACCGCCGCCATATGGCTGGAATATTGCTGAGTGAGGCGTAAAACTAAACTGAGTCTCCTCTTACGACCTGACAACAAGAAGAATATAAAATCCACCAAACTTTTCAACACCCATAGACTTTATTGTGTGTATGCGTTCAGGAATCATTATCAAACAGTGTTGACACCACATGTTCACAAAGGGGTGAACATACCCTTCCCCAGTTTTGACACCTGTCATATAGGAATGCAAAGGCTTGTCATTTGCTCACGTGAAACATGTATAACAAGTAAGATAGGAATGACATTGGACATCTTTTTGTCGCAAGTGGGGACTAATGGGATCGAATGCCACATGCCATCTTATCCCATTTGCGTAGACCCATGCTGATAGCGTTGATCACTGGATTGTCTGGTCCAGATTCGATTATTTACAGACCGCCGTCATATAGCTGGAATATTCTCTGTGTTGCGTTAAAAAAACAACCAACCATCCACTTTTTGTCATCGATACCTCGGTTTGGAAAATATCATTCATATGTCTACATGCAACTAGCGACACATGCCACCACGATCATATTCGTAAACATTATGTACATGCATACACCGAATACGACACTCTGATTGGAGCAGTTGATATCCATCTATCCTCTCCCCCTCCCCCAGTACATCGTCTTCGGCTCCACTCACTGTTGAGATCAGATTACTCCGAAAACAGAGCAAGTACTAGTGAGTCCTCGTTTCTGTACCCCTAAGCTGCCAAAATAAAACCCATCTCTTTGGAGACCCGTATCAACAAAACCTAAGTCCTATATAGCTGAACGTTTCGAAACCTTAGTACCAAGTTCGTACCTCGTTCGCTTTAGGATTCGCAATGGAGGCAGGTTAGTGGAATACAATCAGTACGTTTGGATCCATTTGTTTGATATGATAGTTTTACATAAAATATGAATTGATATATCTGATTATTTATTGTTTGATCGGCATTCTAGAAGTTGGTGAGTCAATAATTAGGAGATGTACATACTGGGTTAGAAACCAGATGTATATAACGGACTATAGCTTTAAATTTGATTTCAAACCGAACGCGTGTATCTCCATTCTATATTAACAGCGTTGTTAAGATATTAGAGCTGATTGTATACCTCTCAATGTCTTTAATTAAACAATCACAATCCAGTATTTACTGAAGTCATAGTAGAGTAAAGCCCTGTGCAATAAAAAGACGTTGTTTTCCATAACGTTTATTATATAGTTGTTCCACATGTTTTACTCCACAACTGGAAAAGGTATATATGTTAGATTTGGGGCTTTTTACCCAAATGTTGAAACGAAATATTGGAATAACGTGGGCATATGTCATTTTTGTTTGCTGAACGATGGTTAACAAAAAACATGCCATCATGTATTGTATTTAAAAACTACAGTTAGATTAAGTGTTTGATTAAAACTATGGTAAAGAGGGATTGGTAACCAATCTAATTAAATGTCATGTTGAATTCATTTAACGCTTATGATCAACCTGTGTAAAATATAACTGATCTCTGTGTAATGTATCATAAAAAGCAGCATTTTTAATGAAGCTATATCTCAGACGTCATTCAGTTTACATGAAGTACATGAAGACATTTTCTCAATTTTATATAAGCGTAAAGAGATTTCATGAGTTTAGCCCGTTACATGTATGGATGTACGTATGTGTATGTATGTGTGTGTGCGTGTGTGTGTGTGTGTGTGTGTGTGTGTGTGTGTGTGTGTGTGTGTGTGTGTGTGTGTGTGTGTGTGTGTGTAGGTAGGTAGGTAGGTAGGTAGGTAGGTAGGTATAACTGTAGGTACGTATGTATGTGTGTCTGTGTGAATGTATCCATGCGTGTGTGTGTGTGTTGGTGTGTGCGAGCGTGTCAGTCTGTGCTTCTGTTTGTGTCTCTGTACATTAAGAGAGAGAAGAAATGAGTGTGGTTGCAATGTTAGAAGTACGTGTTTAAGGAAACAGATTTATACGGAGAGTATACGTACTTTTAGTAGGGCTGGCTAAAGTGAGTGCAAATCGGACATATCGTCGATAGTAAAGTTATTTATGATTATCGATATGATTTTGTTATCGATGATAAACAAGTTTTAATCTTCACACACACGAGGCTTGTACGAGTATACGGAAGCTGAGGACTCACTCATGGTCTGTTTCCTAATTAAGTTCAAGAAACTGTGGTTTTAGTAATTCATGCCACAAGATTATGTGAAATAATTTTTTTTTTCTCAGGCATTTTTGGCCAAAGGTACGTCTTGATATTTATCGATAATCTATCGATATTTGGTTAACGATTATCGATCTGTATGATCTTTATGGATAGCCAACCCTAACGTACAGACCCGAAATAATCCTAATGTCGAAACTGAAACAATTATGACGACATTGTTATATTTTCGGTTGCCGTTTGCCCCGAGAGTGAATCACACGGCGATTACAAATCCCACATCGTGACCTATCTGTTCGCCAAAGCCGAAAGGAAAGGTGTGGTAACCTAGTGCTTGAAGCGTCCGCTCATCAAGCTGAAACCCTTGGTTCGACTCCCTACATGGGTAGTGAAACCCATTCTTTTGTTCCCTGTTGTGATATTGCTGGAATATTGTTAAAAGCGGTGTAAAACCGCACTCCCCTAAAGCCCACGACCCATCACAACCTGACACTGTGTAGGAAGTATTTTTAGCGCTCTCATTTAAGTGGGCGCTAGCCCACACAAACTGACTCCATGATGCGAAAAAAATGAAAAATACCAATCACTGATACTCTAAAATCTTGTTGTAGCAACTACGTTGTATTTCCGAAACATATAGTAATAAGATTTATTACCCTATTCTTTGTTTAGTAGGAGCAGAAGCAGGAACAGCCGCTGTCAAGGCCAGTGCGTTATCCCCCCTCGTAAAGATCGTTATCGCTGTCGTGGCAGGCGTGGTTGTCAGTGGTGCCGTCATTGGTGTGGCCGTCGGTCTGACTGGTGAGTGGCCACAGAGCGGTGACCAAATATACAAGAAAATCACAACTTCCATGCTTTAGTATGATCTTCGATAATTGTAGTACCGAGACGATGTCAAGACAGTCGTTCTGTGAAACACTGGAATTTAAACGGTTTTTCACTTTGAAATGTGACTGATTGCAACTGAATATGAGTCTTTATCTTATTGCTACTTGGTGATGAGTCTTCTTCTCTTCAGTCGGAAACAGTGGAGGCGATGTTAAGGTTGTTGGAAATTCATCAAAGGTATCTGGAACAACCACAGTGGGGCAGACGACATCCGCTTCAAACAATGCTGGGTCAACTGTAGCTGGGCAGACGACATCCGGTTCGAACAACGGTGGGTCAACAGTAGATGGGCAGACGGCCTCCGGTTCAAACAGCGGTGGGTCAACAGTAGATGGGCAGACGACTTCCGGTTCAAACGGTGGAGGATCAACTGCAGATGGGCAGACGACTTCCGGTTCAAACAACGGTGGATCAACTGTAGCTGGGCAGACGACTTCCGGTTCAAACAACGGTGGAGGATCAACTGTAGCTGGGCAGACGACTTCCGGTTCAAACAACGGTGGATCAACTGTAGCTGGGCAGACGACTTCCGGTTCAAACAACGGTGGGTCAACTGTAGCTGGGCAGACGACTTCCGGTTCAAACAACGGTGGAGGATCAACTGTAGCTGGGCAGACGACTTCCGGTTCAAACAACGGTGGATCAACTGTAGCTGGGCAGACGACTTCCGGTTCAAACAACGGTGGGTCAACTGTAGCTGGGCAGACGACATCTGGTTCAAACAGTGGAGGCACAACTGTAAGTGGGCAGACGACATCCGGTTCAAACAGTGGAAGAACAACTGTAAGTGGACCTACCACACCCGGATTAACAATCAGTGCTTCAAGTGAAACGACACCCTCAGTGAACACGGCTACAACGGCTACAACGGCTACAACGGCTACAACGACAATCGTTCCACAAACAACAACGCCAAATGTTTTGTGCGCACCAGGTAAACCCCGTCTTTGTGACATACAGTTTTTGCAAACGTGAGTGGGTGCAAGCATAAATGTACCATGTGGAGCAGGCAAACCCTGCAGCTGTGTGCATATGTTAATCCCCTTAGTTTTACCTTAGCGAGCTGCATTAGCATTACACCAAAGAGGAAAACATATAGAGTATGGGCTCATATTTAGGCCTAAAATAAGTGAGTATGGTCCACATGGGTTTTAGATGTATAGGAGAAAACACGCCTCCGAGGTTTTGGTAGACAATGTAAAACCGGAGGGAGGGGATTGTCTACCAAAGTCGAGAAGTGTTTTCTCGATCATATATGCCGCCAATGATGGGTAATTACAATGTAGATGATCATTTAAAGAAGCTATATAATAATGACTGAAGCACGCGTACAATCAATGTAATGACAGTAACTATAATTAGATAATTTAACTCCACCACCACCGGTGGCCGTGCGGTAGAGCGGCTGCCTACGGATGAGAGAATTGCGGTTCCAATCAGGCGTCGGAAAACCTTTGTATTCAGACTATAATCTTTAACGATATTTTTCAGTTGATTTCAAACACTCATGGATCATTTGAATCTTGATGTCCATATATAGTTAGGAAAAGTAAACCCTGGGAACGCTCAAATAACTGTAACATTAAGACAAGCCAACTTCAGACTGTCCCTGTATTAATACATTATTTCGTTGGCCCAGCTCCTCAGGATAAACGTAATTTACAAGGGTCTATCAGTCTCGTACACCCTTTCAAAAAACCGTCAGACGAATTTATTACCTTTAAGGTCTTTTAATTTAGCTTATCAGTAAACAACGACATTCAGCCTGCCACAGAATGAGACGCAAAACGTTTCACCATGACATTTCGGTCATAAAGGGAGATAACTCGGAATGGCCTATAGTATCTAACAAAAATTATCAAATTTGACAAGTGAAATACAGAAACATTATATTTTTGGAAATACTTATTGACACAAACAAATAAGAAATTATGGCAACAATTGCTTGGTTTATACCCATGATTGTATACGCAAACGCTAAAATTTCGAAGCGATCAGCCGCATGGCAGCCTGATTCCATGTAAGGTCAAGGTCATTGGCACAACCCGTATAGTGCATCACGTAACAGACTTGACGGGGTGCATGGTTCGTAAACCCTGGCAAATCTGTCTGCATGGTTTCGTATGCTTTGGCTATTGGCCAGTCAGAATTCGACAAATTTATCTAACGGGTAGTTGATAGACACATGCTGTTCCCCTGCTTGGAATCGAACCCAGGTCATTGCCATGACGAGTGAACGCTTCAGCCACTAAACTGCTCCATGAAACCAGTTACAGTTATCTTCCGACGTGCTTTACAGATTTCCAGAGAACCGTGGTACTGATGTATTACACAGGCCGTGTCGACCTTTACTTTCGTGGTGGGCTCAGCGATTCAAGGACGAACCCAGGTTTGTACTTTTGTTTGAGAGAGAGAGAGAGAGGGAGAGAGAGAGAGAGAGGGAGAGGGGGAGAGAGATCTATAGTGTGTGTATGTTTGAGGGAGATAGTGTGTGTGTGTTTGAGTGTGTGTGTGTGTGTGAGAGAGAGAGAGGGGGAGAGAGAGTGAGTGTGTGTGTGTGTGTGTGTGTGTCTGGGGAGTACTAGAGAGTGCGAGAGAGAGAGAGAAAGAGAGAGAGAGAAAGAGAGAGAGAGAGAGTAAGAATGCACGCTGCGTTAGTCTTTGTGTCACCCAATAGTGCTGAATGGCATATGTAGTATGTATGGCATAACAGTTACTTACTTTACACTGAACGTTTCCAAGTAATGCTGACTGAGTAAACAGTTTTGCGATTGTGCGATACCAGACATGTATTACAAACAGCCATAGTTAGCAACCTTCCCGAAGCATAGATATCGTCACGGCTTCACACGTTTCAGCACCGAAACATGTTTAGAGCCGAATATGTGTTTTGGGGGTATATTGTTCTTTATTTAAGGCGTTCGGTCATGCCGAAGGCCCAGGTTCGATTCCCCACAGTGTGTAAAGACCAATTCTGGTATCCCCCGCCGTGACATTGCTGGAATGCTGCTAAAAGTAAAACCAACCTCACCTACTCTTTCTGACCATGACAGCTGGTGGCAACACAGTTGAGTTGAGCTACTCGGATAGTCAGCCTTTTGGTACATCTTCATCATTCGACAAGTACTACTATCACACGGGCGGAGACACGACCCTGGACTGGACAGGCGCTGAGGGAGGACAGCGGCCGTACAATGGCGTGGACGCCGCGCAAGGGTCACCGTCCGTCAGGACAACAAACGTTGTGGGAGAGGCTAACTACTACTACCTTAACACGTGAGTGCAGCCTGTGAACACGTACTTTGTACATGAGGCAACTGTCTTTACACACTCTTTCACCTAGGCAAAGGTGCTAACATTAGACACCTGCTTTTACTTTACCCAACTGCATTAACATTAGACACCTGCTTTTACGTTACTCAACTGTATTAATATTAGACACATGTTTTACGGTACTCAACTGTACTAACTTTAGACACCTGCATTTACCTTACTCATCTGTGTTAACATGAGACATCTGCTTTTACGTTACTCAGCTTTATTAACATTAGACACCTGTCGTTACGTTACTCAACTGTATTAACATCGAACGTGTGCTTTTACGGTCGTCAACTGTTAACATTAGACACCTGTTTTAACGTTACTCAGCTGTATTAACATGAGGCATCTGCTTTTACGTTACTCAGCTTTATTAACATTAGACACCTGTCGTTACGTTACTCAACTGTATTAACATCGAACAGTCGTCAACTGTTAACATTAGACACCTGTTTTAACGTTACTCAGCTGTTAACATAAGACACGCGCTTTAATATTAGCAACTGTTTTAACATCAGACACGTGTTTTGTACGTCAGGCACAAGCATTATGATTACATTAAATTACATCATACACGTTTGTATTTGCATTGAGTGCATATATTAATGTCTGACAGGTGCGTTAACGTCAAACAAATGACATCAGACATGAGCATGTACTGAAACTTGATGCATGCACTAATGCGACACCTACAGTGTCAGTCACGTACTTTGGCTATCAAATGCATGCACAGACGCAGTGCAGTAACGTCGGTGACAAGCATGTTATCAGACACGTGCATTAACGTCAGTGATCCCATGTTTTAACATGTCCAAAGTGACGTTATCATTGCTGGATGTTTTTCAAGGCACTGTCTTCAATCTCAGCTTTTCGTTTACGAATATATAGTCTGGTTCATAATTATTGAGAATTTTTCTTCTTACTTTGAGCTATCCTAACACCTCAACTGAGTCACTGATACTTAAAACTAAGTAATGGTATAAGGGAGGTAACTCATCTTGGCCTACTGAGTA
This sequence comes from Haliotis asinina, assembly GCF_037392515.1. Taxonomy (NCBI): domain Eukaryota; kingdom Metazoa; phylum Mollusca; class Gastropoda; order Lepetellida; family Haliotidae; genus Haliotis; species Haliotis asinina. The sequence continues at coordinate 20,448,650 of NC_090280.1, forward strand.
TATTACAATTAGAGTTACCTCCCCTGAATTTGTAGCAGACGTCATTTTCCTCAGCACTGTCAACAATGTCTGCTGAAGATAAAAGAAGGTTGATTTTTGAGTTGTGTAATCAAGGAATTGATGATGTAAATACATTGGTAGGGAGAACAGGAACTCCTCTTTCTACTGTGTATAGGATTAGGAAGACTTTTAAAGAGGGAAAGGATTTTGGGCACCAGAAAGGAGCAGGGAGACCCAGAAAATTGGACTTCTCAGATCGCGTCCGGCTGGGAATTTTAGCGACTAAAAAGCAAAGGGCAAACATCTCCAACATCAGGTATGAAATGATAGATAGGGGATCAACAGTTGTATCAAAATCTACAGTTAGAAGAAATTTGATTGATCTTGGATGGGAGAAAAAGACTGGAATTCCTTCTCCTCTCATGAAACAAGAACATAAAGACAGGCGTGTTGAGTGGTGTTTGGCACATGAAAACTTTGACTGCGAAAATGTGATTTTTACTGATGAAAGCTCAATATGGGTATATCCCAATAATGTGAAAATATGGACAAAGTCTGCGTCAGCACCGTTGTATCGATGACCTAAATACAGCCCAAAGTTTCATGTATGGGGAGGGATATCCTTATTAGGAACGACCCCGCTGTGTGTGTTTGAGGGAAATCTGACAAGTCAACGCTACACTAACATATTAGATAATTTTCTCCTTCCAAGTGCACATGTGTTTTATGGAAATGACTGGATTTTGCAGCAAGATAATGATCCTAAACACACTGCAAAACATGCCAAGCAGTGGTTTCAGGAGAAAAATGTGACTGCATTACCATTTCCTGCATATAGTCCTGACTTAAATCCCATTGAGAACATTTGGGGGATGATGAAGGAATGTGTGAATCAAAAGGGGTTGACAAAAATTGAAGACATGAAGAGAGAAGTGGTCCGATACTGGGACAGCATAACTCACGAGACACTAACCTCTCTGATAGGAAGTATGCCTACCCGTCTTAGACTGTGCCGTGAAGCTCAAGGAGACTTGATAAAATATTAAATTGTTACCTACACAACATGAAAAGGTCAGTTCACTTTCACAATACATTCAATTTTATCTGATTTGTTCTCGTGTAATAATATGAAATGCTTTAGCTATTCTCAATAATTTTGAACCATACTGTATATAAAAAGGGTGGATTCGCAATTAAACGCTCAAATCATTCACCTACAAATAATAGTTGAGTTCCAAGCAAAATATGTACCAAACATCGTAATCGATCGATTGGCTGGATTATTCTTAACCTTGTTTCTCCAGACCCCCTAAACACGAAAACCAAAATCATTGCAAAGATAGACTACGACATTACTCAAGCAGCATGTATCATTACCCGTGAAGATCCCGGTTCGAAATGATCCTCAGTAATACGTGTTTGTTGAAAGAGGCGGCTGACGGGATCAGATGGTCAGATTCGCTGACTTGGCTGACATATTTCGTCGTATCCCAGTTGCCTGTCTCGGTGTTCATGTTGTTGATCACTAGATTGTCTGGTCAAGACTGGATCATATACACACCGCCGCCATATAGCTTTAATATTGCTGCATGCAGCGTTAAACGTGCAACAACCAAGCAAACAAATGAAATATACATACCGCTTATCTCGATGAACAGTATATAAATCTGATGCTAACTGATATCTACTCTTATGTGCAGTATTGGCGCTGACTACTGGGCGTGGGATACCTGCATGAAATGTACCGACACCACCGGGGGCTGGTTCGACATCAAAGCCTACACTGATAACTGGGAAAGTGACAGGAACCAGCCAGCAGAATGTGACGGTACAGCCGACGTGACTGACCGAAGGAAGCCGTACAGCAGCGGGAACCACATTGCCCGTTGTGGAAAAATCAACATATTTCAGCATTCTCAAAATACGTGCACCATCAACAGTTTCAACGGGAATACGCCAACAGCATCCTAACATACGTGTTAATGCCTTTCTCACTTGAAACATGGTTATTGATGAACCTTAAACATTTGTTTACGATGACGAAAGTAGAAAAAATCGGATTGGAAAAAATGTGTTATAACTTACAATCAGTTGTTGGCAATGACGCACACGTACGCTATAGGTTTCGTTTGTATGCAATACCTGATACACTCTCATTGCTGCAGATTTACATAGATAAGCTGCGTATTTGAGCACAGTACGCAAACTAGGAGTATATCCCATTTAACGTTGAGTATTTCTTACATGCATTGGAGAAACCATTACAGTTTACTGATTCTAGAGGTACAATCAATGAGTCAACATATGGCGTAATCATACCCTATGAGTTAGTGAACAGTTTAGTTTTACGCCAGCAATATTCCAGCAACGTCAGGAAGGACAACAGGAAAGGGCTTCACACATTGCTGAAGTCTGGTGAATCGAGCCCAGGTCTTAGGCGTTACGAGCAAGTGTTCTATCAGCATGACTTTCTCACCGCTCTTCAAGCATTAGAAATAACATTTGTACAGTGGACTCAGCCAATACCAGCATCTGTCCAATCCGGCAAGTTGTCCACACTGGCATAAAATCTCAGCCCCATTGTGGCTTGTACATTTATCATCAGTTCTATAATGAGGCACATTGTCACAACCGGATTATTTCTTCAGCCCCAATGAGTGCCGGTTTAGACAGCTTCCACTGTATTTGTATTACAAAGATGAATGCTTAGGAATGTACACATGCATCAGCGTAAAACCAGGTTCCCATCGACATATTCTTAATTATGCATAATACATTTTTTAAGTCTGTGATACTCTTTCAACAAATATGGCAGTATTTATTTTTTGTAATAAAATGTGTTATATGTGTAATATTTTTGTCTTTTTTCAACAGCAAACAGGATATTGTACATCATATATTAATCCATCCGCCTGGAGATACTCACAATACATCGATGTGAGGAATCGAATCAGGTCATCAGTTTCAAACATTGTAAATATATATTTCAAATAGGAGCGGTCCAGGTTGTCCACGAAAAGGTGAACTAACCCAACCTCTTCGACTGCACTGGTCAAAATACATGCAAAGGCAAGACATTTATTCATGTTTGACGCCAGTCTCAAATGCAAGGTTAGCCATAAATTCAAAGCCTGTGAAAGCCAACCCGCTAATGTGGATGTTTCTTTATCATAGTTCCGTTCCCTTCAACTCTTAATATTAAATCAGGACAAGCTTATTTTAGTACAGGACATGGCGAAACCATGTGGGTGGAGGCGGTTGGGAAGGACTTGTGGTTAAAGCGTTCGCCTGTCACGCCGAAGTCCCGAGTTCGATTCCCCACACGGGTTCAATGTGAGAAGCCCATATCTGGACCTAAAATGAACTCTGACATTGAGATTCTGTCTAACATCGTTTTACGGAAACTGGAATGCCTTGCTTTCGACATGGTTTTGACATTCGTCACAAGAGTGAGTGACTTTAGTTTCAAACCGCGTTGAGCAATACTCAGCAATATCATGGCGGGGAAGACGGAAATGGGCTTCACACTTTGTACCCATGTGAGGAACTGAACCCAGGATTTCGTGGTGACGAGAGCTTTAATCAAAAGGCTACCTCGCCCTGCTGTAGCTGCCACTGGTGGTGGTATAAGTGGTACATGCTATAAACAGGATATTTTTTCATAAATTAAGGAACTGGGAAGCATAGTAGCTCGGGGATGAATAGTTGTGTAAGAATCAGCTGAATATCACGTTTCACAAAGTCTACCCGTGCATGTCAGCGCGCTTAAAAACCCCCTAAAACCACGCCCCTCGTCCTTTGTGTCAACACAAATATTGGGCCAGTTGACGTTGCGTTATTCCCTGTTCCTTGACCCCTTTACACACTGCCTTGTGTCATCAGGTTGTGTTGTGCTTTAGTCAAGTGCCTGATATGTGCTTCTCTGATTGGACATGGCGCTGATGTTCTGAGCGGGGACACTGCAGGCAACACTCCCCTTCACCTGCTGTTTTCGGTTGCCATAAATAATGCAGTGCTAAACCAAGATCTGGAGGTAGAGAGATTGCGGTGTTTTCAACAGCATCTTCCTACAAAGAGGTTTACTGTCGGCTGTTGACTCTGTTCTTGGACCATGGTGCCAGTGCTAATGTACAGAATAACAGAGGTGACATTGTTTACTGAGAAGACCTGAAACTGTACATAGTAATTGAAGGCACCAACACCGCAGAAGTGGTGTCTGTTTATCGAGACCTAAACTATGCATAATTATGGAAGCTATCCAGCACTGCAGAGGTGATGTCTTTTTTTGAGAGAAGACCTGTAACTGTACATACTTATAGAAGCTATCCAGCACTGGGAAGACCTGAAACTGTACATAGTTATAGAGGCCACTGACATTATTGTTTTCTCAATGTATTCTGAGTAGGGAGTTGCTCTTGGAGAAAACTGGGTTTGAGTGAGTTTAGTTTTGTGCTGCACTAAGCAATATTCCAGTTATATGGCGGCGATCTGTAAATAATCGAGTTGGTGAAGGGATAGCGGGATATGAATAAGTGAGTGAATTTAGTTTTACGCCGCACTCAGCAATATTCCAGCTATATGGTGGCGGTCTGTAAATAATGGAGTCTGGACCAGACAGTCCAGTGATCAACAGCACGATCATAGATCTGGGAACTGGGAACCGATGACATGTGTCAACCAAGTCAGCAAGTCTGATCACCCATCCCATTAGTCGCCTCTTACCACAAGCATAGTTGCAAGCATGGGTTGCTAAAGACCTATTCTACCCAGCACCTTCACAGGTCGGATTTGAGGGTTGTATATAAACTGGTGTACCCTATCATTCCCCCATATGCTTGAAAACGGTATAAGGACCTATACGGAAACATTGCAATTGTTAAAAAAACGATGATCATCCATTGTGTTTTGTCATCTCTACACTAGTAGCTTCTAAAATGCCAATGCAAATCAGGTTTTTGTTCCATTTGAACTTGGCGATTCCTGTATAACGTGTATGCATGGCTGTCAGGGTAACTGTTGGGGAAATACCTCATTGGAATGACGTCATCAGGGGAATTCCTCATCCAAGTTCATTTGCTTTGCTTCAAAAATAGGAGGTCTGCCTATCCAAATCGCGTAGGATCACAACACATGCACCTGCTGTATTGTCTAAATAAAAAAAGGTACTGAACGCACTTTTCACACGCAAGGCATGATGCAATAATACAGAGAACAGCACACGTAAATCCTGCCTAACATGGAATTTCACCAGTCATTTGCAGATGAGAAGGCTTAACATCGACTTGGAAATGCAAGTACAAAAAACAAAACCAGAAACAGATACATCAAACATATAATATCACAGGAGACGAGGTACAAGAACAACAGGAAGTGATGTCATGTGCTTTCATAGTTCTCCGTCTTCATGTCATTGAGACCAAGAGTCTCATTCTGGTCAAAGGTTCGCTCATACTCCACGACCTCCATCTCAGGATCAGGGTCTGGGGCATACACATTCTGAAAAAAAAAAATCATCAGTTTACATTAGATCCTATATGAGCCTGTGACATGGGTATACCCTGTTTTAACTGGTCGACTTCTGACTAACCCAATGTTTTCAGTGAGTATGGTTTTATGCTGCTTTATAAATATTCCAGCAATATCACCGCAGGGCACCCCAGAAATGGGCTTCACACATTGCCAGGAACATTGCAGCAATATCACCGCAGGGCACCCCAGAAATGGGCTTCACACATTGCCAGGAACATTCCAGCAATATCAACGCGGGGCACCCCAGAAATGGACTTCACACATTGCCAGGAACATTCCAGCAATATCACCGGAGGGCACCCCAGAAATGGGCTTCACACATTGCCAGGAACATTGCAGCAATATCATCGCAGGGCACCCCAGAAATGGGCTTCACACATTGCCAGGAACATTGCAGCAATATCACAGCAGGGCACCCTAGAAATGTGCCTCACACATTGCCAGGAACATTGCAGCAATATCACCGCAGGGCACCCTAGAAATGGGCTTCACACATTGCCAGGAACATTGCAGCAATATCATCGCAGGGCACCCCAGAAATGGGCTTCACACATTGCCAGGAACATTGCAGCAATATCACAGCAGGGCACCCTAGAAATGTGCCTCACACATTGCCAGGAACATTGCAGCAATATCACCGCAGGGCACCCCAGAAATGGGCTTCACACATTGCCAGGAATTGAATCCGGGTCTTTGGATTACCAGGCGAACATTTTAACCACCACATCCCGCTAATATTTTGACAGTAACAAAGAACTGCATTTGAATGGAAAATTATCCCCAGTTAGATGTGATATTAAAAGAAACATTTAGCGATCACTTATAATGAACATATCAAAAAAGACCACAAAATTCAAAATGAAGTCACTTAAGAATTGAGTATTCTGAAACACTGTCAACAGCTAAAGTGTACTAGTTTTCCTGCTTGTGAGAGTGATTGAATGAGTTCAGTTTTACGCTACTTTTAGCAATATTCCAGCAATATCACAGCATGGGGCACCAAAAGTGGGATTCACAAACTGTACCCATGTGGGGAATCAAACCCAGTGATTTAACCACTCAGCTACCCAACTGCTCCTTTTATGTTTTCGACCAAAATAATTGACTACACATTTTCTTTTCACTGACAAGATTAAGTAATGAAAAAAATAAGCAAAGATGTTACAAAATTAAAGATAAGATTCAATGGAAGTCCCAACTATTCTAAGATCAACCAATCACAATTCAATTTTCTGTTAGTGACCCCATTCTCATGGATAGATTATTCATTAAAATAAATTCAAGCTGCACTATCCAAATGCAAGGAAGCCCATGATGATCCAGGTTAGAACTAGTCTTCAGCAACCCACAAGATGGCTAACTGCTGACTTCGTTGGACATGTTATTGTATCTCCTTTACATAGGCTGATGCTCATGATCACTGGACTGTCTGGTCCAGACTCTATTATTTACAGACTGCCGCCATATAGCTTGAATACTGTAAAATGGTGTGAAAAACAACAAACCAAAGCAAACAAAAGAAACCAATCACCTGTCAGGATGTATTTGTCAGTTTGTAACTGTTTACTTGATCTTGGTTTCATGTTTCTTATTTATTTAAAAATCTTGACTGAAGCTACTAAACCTTGTGTTTATTTCATATCAACTATACATTCATTCGGGAAATGACTTCAAAAGAGACAATTCAAGGAGAAAAATCTGTGGCAATAGTATTGAAATAGTTTGTCACAACAGACTATCGCTATGACAATAGCTTGTCACAGCAGATCATCACTATCACAAGAGTTGTTTCCCCTCAATAGTCACCACTAGTTGCTTTCCTTTACACACCTGCAGATAGCTGTTCCCTGCAGGATCATCCAGTACCAAGTGGACCCCCATCAACTCGCCAGTCACAATCTGTAACCATGACATGAATAAGTGTTTATTTCTTGTATGCTGCAGGACAGAGCAATTTTTTAGAGATACCATGGAGCTAACAGCCAACCTGACTCTGTCAAACCATTGTCGGATGGAACACATTCTTATTTTCTCTCAGAAATACAGTTTGTTAAGTTTAGAACATGTTCATGATTTGTAGATTCAGACACACTCACTCTGACACTCACTTCTGATAGTGGAGAAATGGATGATCTTGTTGCGGCCAAGTCAAAATTATTTTTTACAAAATAGCAACACAAAATTGTTATGTGCACAAATCAAAGTGACATGCCGATGCCTGAGAAACATTTCGCCTTCTTTTATTTAGCCCAACTATTTACATGTAACTGGGAGACTGAGAATCAGACAGGGTAACAATAATTACAGCCATTCCTTTCCATAACATGGGTCTTAGGTTCCATGGGGTCCCCACGGTATGAGACACTCACATTAATCATAACGCGGCCAAGTAAAATTGTAAAATTCCATGGACATATAGCAATCAAACATCATGGGACATGATAAATGAATTGTCATTCTTGTTTTGCTACCTGTTATTCAAATTTTCTTCCAGTCTGCAGGTGACTCAGTTACAAATGATCCAAAAATATAATACCAAAGAATTTCTATTCTATTATCAGTTATAAGCAGGTATTTCAACAGATATAATATATACTGCTTGTGTAGTTAGTATAAAGTGTGTACATTTTTCACATAATAATTAACATAGGCTCAACACTTATACGGATACCCTGTACTTATGACACAGCTTGACAAGTCACATGGGTACTGATTTGCCGGTGTACATGCTACCTTGGCTGTAAATAAATGTCAGCTTCATGGATGAGGAGGTGGCAGTCGGTTCATGACTGCTGAGAATAATGTGAAAGAACAGCTATTGCAGTAGGTGCAAAAGGTGGATCTCACAAGCATGGCAAGTGGAAGTATGAGTGTACAAATGAGGTGATGCATTTCACGGTTTCTCTGAAGTAACTGTAAAGATTTGCAGAGTGACATGGGACTAAATAAATGAAATCAAGGAAGACTGTTTCATTACACATGTGTTTTCTGATATACAGCTATTTCAGATGATGCTGTTTACTCTGTGCAATAATGTGGTGTGTTGCAACGCAGTTGTGAAACATGAAACTTTATGGATGAATGCATCACTTATCATCCAGTGTTCTGCTGTTCACATCATTATACAAGAAAATCCTAACTGTTTCTAAAGCCTATGAAAGCCTATAACATAAGGACATGTACAGAGAAAACACTTTCAAATTTCGATCTGCACTGAATTTTGCTAGTTTACAGTACGATTAACCGAGCAAAAACAGCAGATTTGTTGCTGTTTCCAGTGACATGAAGATGTCTGATCTCTGGGTAACCATTTTTAGTTGGTGCCATAGATTACACTATATTTTTACCAAAATCCAAGTTATTGCCAGGGATGACTTACCATTGTTTACAGTTAAATGTGTCCATGACTGAACCACCACTTTCAAGACACAAGTACATCCTCTATTCACTTTTCACTAAATCGCATCAGAGGCTGTCAAATTTCATAAGGAGCAATTGCAAGTGTTCTCACCTTTTGTAATTTTTCGCAGAATCCTGTGATTTTGTTCACCATCCCTGGTTGTGAGCTGTCCCCATGGAAGAAAGGATTGCTATCTTTTAACTGAAAACACAATATTGACTGGATAAGAAATTCTTACCTTTCCTAACAAAAACAATATAATCAAAATAATGTTTTTGGTACAATGTATGGCAATGTCCCCTGCTGCTAAAGAAGAACAAAATATTTATCACATATGTCTGCCTAATCACCCAGTGTAGGCAGTCAAAATATTGACGACACTGGGTGCAATGTTTTATGAGATATCGCTTCCACATAAGTTTGAAAATTGGTCAAAGTGTTGTGGTGACCTTGAAGATAAGGTTAAGCTCATCCAAATCAACTGGTGTCTTTGTAATCCCCAAATGTAGGCTGTCACCAAATTTGACAATATTGGGTACCACAGTTCATGATATTGTGGTAAGAAGAGTTTCAAAAGTTGTCAAAGCGTCGTGGTGATCTTGAAAATAAGGTCAATGTCACCATAATTGACTGGTGTCTTTGTCATCCCCTACTGAAGGCTGTCACCAAATTTGAAGAGATTGGATACAACAGTTCATGAGATACTGCATTATCAAGAATCAGGACGTACATACAGGCACTAGGGAATACACAGTCCCAATAAAAAATAGGGACAATAAAACACAAATTGTATCACATCATTACCTGCCCTTGTATATCACACAGGAGACCCTCCACAGTGGTAAACTTGCCACCAAGTGTCCCCATCTCTGTCTCGAAGTCCAGTTCAGGGATCAAAATGCTGCATGTCTCACTCTGTAAACAAGCCCATTCATACACACTTCAACAATCACATACAAATGTTGAATGATTCTTACTTATCCCTTCACCCAAAAAATTTTCCATGGGTAAATACTCATACTTCTTCGAAAGTGAGAGAGTATTCCAGCTATATGGCAGCAATCTCCGGAGTCCAGACCAGGCACTCTAGTATCAACAGCATGAGCATCGATCTGCACGATTGGGAACCAATGACATGTGTCAACCAAGTCAGCATGCCTGACCACCCGACCCCATTAGTCACCTCATATGACAAGCATAGTCACCTTTTATGCCTCAAAAGACTCCTTCAATATCTGTCATTATACAGATTCAGTTACTCATTGTATTAAGCCAACACATTAAGAGCAAAACAACTAAAGCATTGCTACAATGCTATTTATAGACTGATAACTGTAAGGAGCCTTTGCAAAATGATGAGTTACTCCATTGTATGACTTCTGTTCCATTTTACATATGATGCTTTGATAAATAACAACAATATTCCAGCTATATGGTAGGTGTTTGTAGTCCTGACCAGATAATCCAGAGGACAACAGCACAAGCATCAATCTATGCAATTTGGATACGCTGACATGTGTTAACTAAATCAGCAAGCCAAACCACCCAATCCTCTTAATTGCCTCACACGACAAGCATGGGTTAATGAAGACCAATTCTAAACCATATCTCCATGAATCTTCTCACCTTGAGCACATCTCTGGACATGTCACTAGGATCTGTTATCTTCAGAGATATCTTGCGACCTTTGGCTTCAATGGCACCTCCTCCTTTCACCTCAGTGTCACGGTAACCACAAGCATCGCAATTGGTCGCCATGATAACAACTTCTTTAAAATGGGGAATATCTTGGAGTTGTTAAGGATGCTAATTAGTTACAACAGATTCAGACACAGAGTGCATAATACATTTTTTTCTGACTATTTCAGTCATTTCAAGCAGACAACACAAATTTAAGACCACACTGAAAAAGACAACAGACCACCAGAAAGATCAACAATTAAGCTCTTACTACCAGTCAAACAAGATATCTGAATGAGCAATCACACAGAGCTCAACTCTAAAAATAATAACAAGTGTTTGCCTCAAATATTGCAATGTCCCCATTGCTAAAGAAGAATGACAAGATGCCTGAAACACGTGCTTAATCACCCAACATAGGCTGTCAACAAAATTGAAGCCATTGGGTTCCATGTTTTATGAGATACAGTGTTAACAAGAGTTTGAAAAGTGGTCAAAGAGACGTAGAGACCTTGAGAATAAGGTCAAGGCCACCCAAATAAACTGGTGTCTGCATAATCCCCCAATGTAGGCTGTCACCTCATTTGAAGACATTGGGCAAAACAATTCATGAGATATCATGTTAGCAAGAGTTTGAAAAGTGGTCAGATTCATGGTGAATTGAAAATACAGTCAAGGCTGCCCAAATAAACTGGTCTCTGCATAATCCCCCAATGTAGGCGGTCACCAAATTTGAAAACATTAGGTACAACAGTCATGAGATAAGGCATTAGCAAGAATTGGACAGCGCTGAATACATAGTCCCCCGTTCTGCACTGTGGTGGGGGTCAATAAGGCCGCATACATAGCTCTGAACCAAAGATGCCAACCCAATAGTAAAATCATAGACATTGGCATCTCCCTCTGAACTCCACGCTGCAGAGGAGCTCTAAGCGCATAATGGATAACATAACATACGATAACTACGATAGCTGTATGTGTGGTGCTAGAAGTTTAACAGTCATATGAATTATCCCACTAACTTCAACACCTGCCAGACTTTTATCAAACCCATAGATGTCACACATTGTGACAATGTCACTCACTCACTGCAACAACTACTCTACGAGGGGTATACGAAACATATCACAAATACAGGGTAAGGAGTATTTATTCATGAACATGTGTTTGATATCAAGGAAGCACTGCATTGTGGACCTGCTGCTTATAACATTCATGGTTAGCACTCATGATTGAAACGGTGTGTTAGGGCTGTCTGTGTCTTTTTTCATAATCGATAAGTTTCATAATTTACAGAGGAATTCAAAGTTTATAGTCCATTCTAATAACCATGAATAAGAACTGAACTCTTAAAATTTGAATTCAACAAATATGTAAATGAACTGCAATAGCCTTACTAGATACCTGAGGAGGCAAGGGGAGATGAATCTGTTCCCCTTCACAGATCTATTCTAGTGAGTGAGTGAGTGAGTGAGTTTAGCTTTACCAACATTCCAGCAAATTCAAAGCATATGACACAAGAAGCGGGCTTCCCACATTGAACCCATGTGGGGAACTGAGCCCTTTTTATCGGTGTCACTAGCAAAAACTTTTAACTAGTAGGCTATTCAACTGCCCCTGTAGTTGTCTAGAACAATGACAGTCTTTACAACCATCTTAACCTGGAACTACACAGACATACACACAGTAAGGCTGTAACTGGATACTGACCATCTTCATCTTTGTGTCGGAGGGCGCCTGACAGTTCGGGCAGTTGGACCGGAACTCCATGACCTTGAAACATATAGGTAGTAACCATGGTGACGGAAATAAAGGTCATATTATGACATGCATGTTTTATCTAAGCTCAAAATTGAGTAAGACATGGAAGGACTCCTTTCTAACATCAACTGACCTCATCATTGCTGACAGCTTCCCCATTTTTGGCAATATCTGGCGTCTCTTCTGTCTCCTCCTGAAAATAGTAAGTATAGTTTTACAATGCTTTTAGCAATATTCCAGCATTATCGTAATGGACACCAGAAATGGGCCTCACACACTGCACGTACATGGGGAATCGAACCTGTGTTAAGATGACCAAATACTTTATCCACTTGGCTACCCCTCCGCCCTGAAAATAGTCATCGAGTCTAGGGTTGAACGTATTAACATTGACCATTGGGTCTAATATGTTCTAGGTGCAGATAAGTTAAAAATATATTCACCTGAGCATTAAAAGAGGCACAATAAGTGATTGAGTGAGAGTACCGATTTATGCCGTTTTTAGCAGGTAGGGGCACACCAGAACTGGGCCTCAAACATTGTATCCATGAGGGGAATGGACCCTAGGTGTTCAGCGTGATCAGTTAATGCTTTAACCAGTAGGTTACCCCATTGTGCATGAATAATGCATGGAAATGGTTACACTAGCATGTATTGTTAATCACACATGGAAATGTTCTGAACTGGACCAGAATATAAGCAAACACACACTAGAAGTCACCTAAAATGCCACTTCAATCTTGCAAATCCATTATTCTCCACTTATTTCTCATGGTATGTTTTATTTAAATAATCATGGCAAAAGTCATTGACTTAATTGGTCACAACGAATGAGAGTGACCTCCCTTGAACATGCTAATGAAAACAATGCAATCCCGAAAGTATCTAATGCTGTATTTAGTAATACTTCAGCTTTGTCACAACGTCTTTACAGAGTAGTCAGCTGTAACATGTTGCATAGATCACAGCAGCATGTAATAATATCATGATATGAATTGAGGTTTGACAGCAAACAGCTTTACTTCCCCCCTCCCACAATGACCAGGGATGGCAACAGGAAAATTGGTTTTCAGCTGAAAACTTGATATTGTGTCATCGAATGGCAGTTCAGACGACTCACAAAATTGATCAGTTTGAAACATAATCAGCGGAAATCCGCAGATCAGCAGATTAGCACATCATTGTATCCAAATTGCGTTGATTGATGCTCATGTTGTTGATCACTTAAAACTGACCTTAAAATTTACAAACCGCTGCCATATAGCTGGAATATTGCTGAGAGCAGGGTTATACAATAAATACACAAACATATCCACTGCTGTGCTACATACCTCGTTCAGTCCGAGGTGTTCATTCTGCTCTTTAGATCTGGTGTAGTGAGTGACGGTCATCTCTTTATCACGCTTTGGCGCATGCGTGCTTCATGTTAAAGACAGTACAAGGATGGAGGTGAGTTAAAATGTTGACATTTCTTTTGTTTTCTTTTTAATTCCTATGGAAGGTTAATATTTGTATGTGGTTATTTCACTTCTATAGCGACCTTCATGCAGGTGTATGGCTATCTGTCCTTGTCCATGCTACAACAGTATTATAGACAAAGACAGCATGACGACAGCATGACGACACAGGACACGGGAAATGTACCCATGTGAGGAATCAAACCTGAATCTTCGGCGTGACAAGCACACGTTTTAACTACTAAGTGACCCATGAAGATCCGGGTTAGAATTGGTCTTTAGTAATCCATTTTTGTCGTAAGAGGGGATTGACAGGATCAGGTCAGGCTTGCTGACCTGTGGAAACACCATGGCATATCGCAAGCATATTGATGCATGTTCATGATGTTGATGAACAGATTGTCTGGTCCAGACTCAATTGTTTACAGACCACTGCCAAATAGTAGGGATGTTGTTAAATATGGGTATAAACCACAGACAAACCTAATGAAGGTATAAATATTTCAGGAAGGATATGGATTTTCAACGAAGCTGTTTCCTGATGGGTCATCTACAACCTGAAACACAAACACACATTTATACAAACTGTATTTTTTTGGTGCACCTTTAGGAAACAGCACCAAAACTTCTCTGGACGAGGTTAGGATGACTCCACTCAATGAAATACATTAACCAGGCCTTTCAATCCCACAACCCTTTATTCTCACCATTCTCCCCACCGATAACCAGTGAGGTCTTAACAATCCTCTCTGCTACTCCAAAACACATTGGTGTTACATACAACCTACCAGTTTAAAAGGTTCCTTCATTTCCCGTAGCTTTTCCAGTTTTTCCACAAAAGCATCAATCTGTGCCGCTATATCAGGATATTGGATCTGAAGAACACATGACATCAAATTTACCACAAACATGACAGTATGATAGTTTGGTTGGCTTTCCTATCTGTTCAGTCACATGAGCCAAATAGCATGTCGTCTGTGAATTTTAGCTTTCATTTCAACAAATCCTAGTACACTTCCCATCTCTACTGCATGCTGCTTTCAACAATTTTCCACCAAAATCATGGCAGGGGATATCAGGCTTCAGACAGTGTATTCTTGTGGGGAATAGAACCAGGTCTTCATTGTGACAAGCGAATGTTTTAACCACTAAGCTGCCTACAGCCCTTTTAAGAAAAGTGTGTTGAGAAATTTTAAATGCATCCAAACTGATATGAGGAAAGTTCAGGAGAGTGATTATGGTTTTGCACCACTTAAAGCAATATTCCAGCAAAATATCACGTTGGGGGTCTGAGCGAGTGAGTATGGTTTTATGCCGTTTTTAACAATATGCCAGTAATATCACAATGGGAACACCAGAAATGGGCTTCACACTTTGTACCCATGTGGAGAATCAAACTGTTTCAACCACTTGGCGATATCACTGCCTTGAGGAATGGTCAGCATACCCGACGTAGAACTTGATCCTGGTTCAGACCTTCCACTGCCCTTTGTATGATGCCTTCGACTGTTGTCAACACTGGAACAATCATCACGTAACATCCTCAGCTCACATGGGTATTTACTCGATGTTTCAATCCTCAAACTGATAGTTTTGTGAAAGAGGGCAACACCATGTCCACTTGTATTACTATTAGCAATATTCCAAGCAATATCATGGCAGGAGACAGCAAAAATGAGCTTCACACATGTGGGGAATCGAAACTGGGTTTTCGGTGTGACAGGCTAATGCTTTAACTTCTGGACTACCTCTGGACTACCCCCCGAACCCAACAATGACAGGGTGGTGAATAGTTTGATGTAAAAACCAACAGTCATACTTACCTCCCTTATTTGGCGGTGACTCAAACTCAAGCTCTGGAATTGACACAGTGGCAAAATTTGTCTGCACTACTTGCCTATTTAAATCCTAGAAAAAAAAAAAATGAAATATTGTCTATGAAACTACTGACTCAGTTAAATTTTAGCGAATCAACTTGACCACAATACTTAAATCTGGAGATGTAGTTAGTCATATCTTGAATATAATGGATATGGTGTTATCTATTTGCAGAAACTATACAGTATGGTCATGGTTTAATACATAACATGGACGACTGACTGTTACCGGGGTACAAATCAAATCTGTATATATATCATTATTGATATTTTTAATATTAAATATGAAATGATAAACACAATCAATTTGAGACATCTGACAGACAAAACATGGAATGGTACGTGTTGTTAAATCAGAAGTTAAGTATTGTAGCATTTCAGAGCAAAACAAACAAAATAATCATCATGTCACGTATCACTGCCTGAAAACTCACAAAGCACTTTTGGAATAGTGTATCATTTCATTACGTTTGTCAATGCAATAACTGGTTCCATAAACAAGGTCAGGAAGGGTGGGGAAAGGGGATGGGGGTTAGGTTCAGAGGAGATGGAGACAGTGTTGTTGGCAAGAGAGGGGTTGATGAGAGAGAGATTTGGGTCAGTGGGGTTGGTGTGGGGTTAGGGTATAGGAGCTTGGTAAGATTGAGAGGGATGAAGAGAGTGGGGTCAGGGTTGAGGGAGTTGGTATAAGCGTTGGAGAGAGTGGGGTTAGGGGAGTTAATGAGAATGTTGGAGAGAGTGATGTTAGGCAGTGAGTTGGTGGGAGGGTTGGAGTGAGTGCGGTTATGGTCAGGTGAGTTGGTGAGAGGGTTGGAGAGAGTGTGGTTAGGGTCAGGTGAGTTGGTGAGAGGGTTGGAGTGAGTGTGGTTAGGGTCAGGTGAGTTGGTGAGAGGGTTGGAGAGAGTGATGTTAGGCAGTGAGTTGGTGAGAGGGTTGGAGTGAGTGTGGTTAGGGTCAGGTGAGTTGGTGAGAGAGTTGGAGAGAGTGATGTTAGGCAGTGAGTTGGTGAGAGGGTTGGAGTGAGTGTGGTTAGGTTCAGGTGAGTTGGTGAGAGGGTTGGAGTGAGTGTGGTGAGGGTCAGGTGAGTTGGTGAGAGGGTTGGAGTGAGTGTGGTGAGGGTCAGGTGAGTTGGTGAGAGAGTTGGAGAGAGTGATGTTAGGCAGTGAGTTGGTGGGAGGGTTGGAGTGAGTGCGGTTATGGTCAGGGGAGTTGGTGGGAGGGTTGGAGAGAGTGTGGTTAGGGTCAGGTGAGTTGGTGAGAGGGTTGGAGAAAGTGATGTTAGGCAGTGAGTTGGTGAGAGGGTTGGAGTGAGTGTGGTTAGGGTCAGGTGAGTTGGTGAGAGGGTTGGAGAGAGTGTGGTTAGGGTCAGGTGAGTTGGTGAGAGGGTTGGAGAGAGTGATGTTAGGCAGTGAGTTGGTGGGAGGGTTGGAGTGAGTGCGGTTATGGTCAGGGGAGTTGGTGAGAGGGTTGGAGAGAGTGATGTTAGGCAGTGAGTTGGTGAGAGGATTGGAGTGAGTGTGGTGAGGGTCAGGTGAGTTGGTGAGAGGGTTGGAGAGAGTGTGGTTAGGGTCAGGTGAGTTGGTGAGAGAGTTGGAGGGAGTGATGTTGGGCAGTGAGTTGGTGGGAGGGTTGGAGTGAGTGTGGTTAGGGTCAGGTGAGAGAGTTGGAGAGAGTGATGTTAGGCAGTGAGTTGGTGGGAGGGTTGGAGTGAGTGTGGTTAGGGTCAGGTGAGTTGGTGAGAGGGTTGGAGAGAGTGATGTTAGGCAGTGAGTTGGTGAGAGGGTTGGAGTGAGTGTGGTTATGGTCAGGGGAGTTGGTGAGAGGGTTGGAGAGAGTGATGTTAGGCAGTGAGTTGGTGAGAGGGTTGGAGTGAGTGTGGTTAGGGTCAGGTGAGTTGGTGAGAGGGTTGGAGTGAGTGTGGTTAGGGTCGGGGGAGTTGGTGAGCAAGTTGAGAGGGTGGGGTTAGGGACGGGAATTGGTGGAGTAGGGTTAGATGAGATGTGGGTTGGATGTTAGATGTAGGTTGGTGAGATGTGGGCTGGAATCCAAAAGACTGATCCTTCAAACAAACTTAATTGCATTACACAAGGAAAGCAATGACAGGCTGAGTAAGGTAACTGTTCCACTCACTTCTTTGTGTTTGATAAGGACCTCATAACGCACTCCTCTGTCTTGTATCCTTCCACCAGGCTGTAGTTCCGCATTCCGATAACCACAGTGATCACAGGTGAATGAAGACACAATCACTTCTCGGAAAAATGGAATCCTTGTTAAAAATAATCTTGTAGTGCCCTGAAAATAAAACAATAATGAACAGGTGAGAACAGGTGAAAAATACCTGCTTATTTCAACATGGCTGATCAAATGAATTTTTTGAAAGGTGTTCAGAAGCCAAACAAAAATGAATATGTGACAAGCATTTACTTGATGAAGGAGCAAGAATAAAATCTGAAACATTATGTAAAGTTGTATTCCACAACTTCTAAAATGCCAATCAAACAGATCATATGTAGGGAATTATGATACTCCACTGACATCGACCTCTTTGGCAAAAAAAGATCAAAATTATTTATACTGTAATCAAATTGCCTTTGATTGAAGAGGAACACTAAATATTATTGCCTTTTCTTCCATAAACTGCTTCCTGAGTACTGACCTGGTCCTCACAGTTGACACAAAAGCTCTCGATCTCTGTAATCTCTGGGGTGCTTTCATCACAAGTGATGTCTCGGAATAGTGGTGCACCCTCAATGGTGGATTCCTGCTGCTCGTCTGCCATACTGGTATTCTTGCTGCAAGACAATTCTACATTAACCAGCCATAAACTGTTTGTAAAGAAAAAATTGACTGAACCATCACAAGGGTGAGTGAGTATGGTTTTACTTGAGAAGTACAAGTGTTGACAAAGTTTACCTGGCTGTCCTTTTCTCTGCTTCCCTCCCACGTAATAAACAGTGAAGTGAATTTCTAACTGATGAAAAAGAGTTTGGGTACAGGTTTTTCATGAACATCTTGCCCCGTAATATTTATCAACTACCTTTCTAAACGGTACAGTTACAGAATACTGGATACCTTGTGTGACGTCACACGAACCCTAATGCAAACACTAAGTCTTACCCGATTGTACACCTTACCCTAACCCTAACCAAATGTAAACTTAGTCTAATCTGACTCTCATTTCAACGGGGGAAAACTGAAAAATATTTAACAGAAGTCGTAAAGGGCCCAAACTGTAAAATATGAATGAAAGTCAAGATACTGGGACTTGTAACGCTGAAAACTGTGATCAAGTTATGTGTTATCAATAACCGGGACTTCGCACCGTACAATAGGATCCTTGGGTTATAGCTAAAACGGCACCACAGCAGAACGGCACCAAAATCGTTTGGTGAAAATGACACCAAATTGGCGAAAACGGCTATTGATCAAAGGGCTAAAACGTCACCATATATCAAACATTGTTATATTGACTTTATTATTATGTTGACTTTATTGTTTAATTGTTTGTAATGTTTAGATGTTTATTTCTCAAGTTATCAAGCAATCTTTTGGGTTGTTTGGTGGTCCTGAAAAGGACCTTTGAGATAAGAGTTTATTAAACTCAATGGATGGGCCCATGAATTGCCGCATATCTCGTCAGGAGTTCGGACAAGGAAAGATCGCCATCCTTGAACTGGTTCCACAGTGAGAAAACCTCATCATGCCTTGCCGATGACGTTTACAATCCAATAACGTCTACTTACCTAATATATATGTTTTTATTTCACAAAGTCTATTAACGAAACACTAAATGTTTATCCAAAGTTCACAATACAATAAAGTCATCATATCAATGTTCATCCTTTTTAAAATTGTATATGGTGACGTTTTCGCCATAACATTTGTAGCCGTTTTCGCTAAGGGAAAGTTCCGTTCTGTCCAAACAGTGACGTTTTCGCCAGGTGCCGTTTTGCTGTGGTGACGTTTTAGCCCGGATCCTAGGCATGCAGGAACACGACGTTTAGCTTGCTGAACTACCGGATCCTGGATGAAGCGTTTCATGCCCCTGTGAGTCAAGATCCTGTCATTGTTACACCCATAGACTTAGATGATTCTATGAACGATTAGGTTAACGAATTTGTAAACAATTCAAACAATAAAAAGATAACAAGGTGAAAGCAGACGACCTGCATGTCACACTTCGAGAAAAATCTCTAAAGAAACTAGTCTCATCATTTGACAATCAACTCATGGATGTCTTCGTGAGCTTATGGTTCAGTCAGTGTGATATTCTAACTTCGCCTTGTCATGAACAGATTGTTATAAATTATATTTCAAAACGTTTTACCTCTTTCAACAGGTCAGGGATATATGTATCAATATATTTCCCAAACACGTGCACATGCAATAACACCGGAAGTTTTTGTAATGCGTGAAAGCATTCGGCATTAATCGTACATTTACGATTATTCGTTGATAAACTCGTACTCTGATACAGAGCCGACATCATTAAATGTGAAACGTTTAGAATTCGGAAATACCGCTGTATGGAGCTGACAATTACGTGAACTCTACTACAGAGCGTCCGAGTAAGTCAGCGCAGGAGTCATTATTTTAGGCATAATATTGTCAATGTGGGGAGCACTGTCCCGAGGCTGAGTAGTTCCGATTGTTATGAAGCAACGACATCTAAGCCGGTTCCCGGCTTCCCGTGCGCATTTCAATTTGCTTTTGCTGTGATATGAGATATTACAGACGAGACCCGGTGTGTATTGGCGATTTACTTATGAAAAATGCAAACTCTTAAAATGATCTGATTTACTAGTTTTTGGTAAGAATTTCACCCGTACCCACAATAAAGTTTAACGACGAGGAATTATTTCTTTTAGTGGCATTTTCACGCAGATCTACTTTTTTTATGATTATGTTATGGGATATTTATATAGCATGCTCAAGGTGTAGTCCAGCATATAACTAGACGACTTCGCACTATACCAAGGTGTGCTCGACGTCTCGATGTAGGCTTTGGCTGGAATACGAGTTTATTCATATGAACTAGCTCAAGGTGCTGGTATGTTTTCCCCTGGATCATTGGATGTCAATCTCGCCCATCCTATTATCAATCTCAACTCCCTGGGGATAACACAACTCTTGCTGCTTCTATGTGCAGTGAGGTAATGTGACTTTCTCATCCTTACGAGATACCCAGTCACAGCTCAGTGGACTTGGACATATAGTCACAGTACTTTGTCCGCTTTTACTGCACATTGCTACATCCTCACATTTAGGTGTGCTTGCACTTATTTATTCGTGTGGACGCATTTCACAAAGCTTGTAAACCCAAGATCTTGTAACTTTTCTTGTAGCATTCATACCTCCTGTCAGTAATACTGACATACAGCAATCCTAGAGCTATGAGAGCTGTGTGAAACAGGACCCTGTTCATTTACCATTGGAAAAGGCGCCTAACTCGGAGCTTGTGTTTGAATCCTTCATGGGCCTCCAATGGTGGAGCCTGAAGGGGTGGATCAGGCGGTTCGAAACGCACACACCCAACAGCCCTACCCTCTACACCTTTTTGAAAATGACTTATGATCACATTGAAGTTTTTTCTTGCATTGACGGAGCCAGTGTAGGGGTTCGTGGGGTTCGAAATTCCTGGATCCACCAATGGACTCAGCCTCCAAAAGAACTAAAATGGTTACTTCACTAAGAAAGTGTGATCCCAAATATGTAACGCTGTATTTGACCAGTTCTAAATGGCATCGTGTATTCATACTTCCACGGATTGTCTAGAAGTCAGTGATTTGATCCCAGGCCAGGGCAGGTTAAGTAGAGCGATGGTTCTTCTTGTTACCTTGCCTTGAAATTGATAATCATCCACATAAACAGGATATGAAACTACCCTAAATATACCGGATAAAATATGGGTATCTGCAAAGTTTGAAATTTGGGATCATGATCTATTTATTCATTGACCGAATGATAAAATATCAATCAAAAAATACAAATATCCCTAACTTATTTTGTCCAGTATAGATATTGAAGATAGTCAGCAAAAATTAAGATATTACTTCTGAAATTTAATAAAAATATTTATTGTTTTGATATACTCTGAAAAGTCTGGACTAGCTGACTAATAAGATATACACGTCTGTTACACTAATGAAGGTGAGTGAGTGAACTGTTTTACGACGCTTTTAGCAATATTCCAGCAATATCACGGTGGGGAACATCAGAAAATGGGTTGTTTGAGTGGCATTTTAGAAGTTGAGGTGTACAAATAGGACAAATTGTATGGATAACAACTTCTTTATTGCGTGGTTGTCCTATCAGAAAATGGGCTCCATACATAGTACCCATGTGGAAAATCAAACCAGTCTTTGGCGTGATGTTAACCACCAGGCTGCCCAACTGCTCCCACAAACGAAGGAACCGTTACTATGGTTCCCAGCACCTGAGGTACTATGTATGTTATGGTCCGCCACCATTTGTATTCTTTGAAAAAGATCAAGTACAGGAAATTGTCAGTAGAAATGTTTATTTAGATAATAGTTCTTACAACCTGGATCAAACTTCATAAGGTCAATTTACAACTGATATGAAGTAAACATGGCGTACATATAACCTTACAAGTTTCTGTCAGACACCACTCATCGTGACAGTTATGATCATCATAATATAAATTCAAATAATGCTTGACTTCCAACACAGAAAGGCTTTTCATGGCACACCTAACAAACATAAGTTGTAAGGTAAGCATTATATGTCGGGCAGGACATATGTAAACTGTTTTCCAAACTCAAAGTCACACTGGTAACATCTGTCTTACAGTTCAAACTAATGTTTACAATGCTGGGGGCAGACCCATTTGCTTTCTTGGAGGGACAGAAATAGGCTTTTGAACGAACAGATTGATTAGAAATATCCCCTAAATTAGTCATTTGTTGGTAGTGAGGAAAAAATAAAAAGTCTGTTGTAAAAATCCACCCATTTGTCAATTCTTTTGAAACAAAATAGCAATGATTAAATGACAGATCAATGTTCCTCTGTCAATGTACACTATGTTGAGCACAATCGGGATGAAAGAAGTTTTGTAAGAAACAGTTCCCACCAACATGCAAATCCAACAAACCCTCGCTTACAGAAACATAATGGTGGACATGTATAACATTTTCTATTGATTTTGCACAGAGAATAAACTGATTTAAGAAAATCATCTTCAAATAGCTAAACATAAGGGACCAATCATAATTTATGGCCAGGGAGAGTGGTGATTTTTATGGAATCGCATGTACAATGTGCATGTGAAGTTAGTGACTCCCCTGCTTGTTGTGTACAAAATCAGTGAACCAGAAATGGGTTTCATACATTGTACTTATATGGGAATCAAACCTGGATCTTCAGCATGACAAGTGGACGCTTTAAAATTAGGTCCCCTTCCATCCCAATCAATGAATATATATATATGAGGCATAGCAGCAGTGATTGTTGTGGAGAGTTATGGTCTGCCAGTACATACCAGTTGTATGAGACAAGAACAAGGTAAAATCAAAATGTTTCCAGTTTCAGTGATTTAAAAATCTCAAACCCCCTACCCCGAAGTTGTGCTGAGCCTTTCCATACTTCATGCATCAAAGACAAAATTGTTATGCTTCTCTAAAGACAAAGCCACATTAGCTTAAACATGTCAACAATCTACTATAATCTCAAAGCATGTTTCACTGACAGCTGCAAATCACTGTTTTCATGGTGAGAAACAAAACAGCGGCCTGGCTGCCTAAATTTGAACATGCTCAAATTGGGAACATCTATTTTGTGGGTTTTCATGAAAGTACACTGTATGTTCTTGTCATAATTTCCTAAAAGGGCTTGACAATCCTGTAAACAGATTCTAACACATGCAACAACCTGACAAAAATGGAATGAGCTACATATTACGTAAAACCTATGTACATAAGGGCAATGTTGCAGAACCTAACATACTCTCACAAGTGTTCCATGCTTCACAATTCAGTTACATCAACTTGGGATTATATCATGTATCAGGGACTTGTCTCAGACTCCTAATTGCTTGCCAGGGTAAACAAATTTGAGGGAAATAATAAAAATGCCATTTCATTAATTGGAAGTAGATGTATACTGAGAGACACAAATAAAAAAATCACAGGATATTCAAGCGTTCCTACAATATTTTCCAGTTTTCATCATCAGCTTTGAAAAGCGCTGGAAATCTGAGAATTAACAAAGGGGCACTGTCCTAGGTATTTGTTTCCCTCAATATATATGCAAGTCCAGATATCTGTGCCAGTCAAAGCTCCTTTCAACATAACTACATCTTCCTCTATTGTCACTGTGATGACATACACATTAGGACAACACAATAAAGCCGCTGTGCAAAGTGTTGTTTTTATAACACAGAAAGGGTTTGGCATGATCATGTTTTTTTGCATATTTTACTGATGCAGAGAGCATATGCAGTTATATAACCTCACAAGCTTCAATTAAACCATTGCATTCCCCTTACCAGGTTCCGTCTTATGCTGATATACATGTCCCATCAAAACATAATATCAGTTTCAACAATACCATGAAATGAAAATCTTTAAATTCCGACTTGGAAATTTACACTTAAATTAGCAAATGACGATATACAGTGATAGATCATCTTAATTTCCAGAAACAAAATCAAAAAGAGATATCAAAACGCAGGCATATCTGATTCTAAAAGCACCCTCAGCTGATAAACTAATTCCACATGTTCTCACACCAGTAATTTCTGTTCTTTGTAGACCTGGTGCTGAATATCGACCTCTGGGCGAGTCCAGACAAATCCCTGTACCATGAACATGTGTATGAACACAGTACACAGTCAAGTCAGTGTTTGAAATTCAGCTTTGAAGTCAATGGGCCCTAGTCAGACGGGTGTGGAAAAAATAAACGCCTACCCTTACACAAGACAAACAGAATTGCCAGCTTCAGTTGCCTCAGACAACCATAAACTGAAAGACATTTGATCGAATCTTTAATAGTTCAAACCAGTACTAAATACAGCTATGCAACGGCATAAATAAATATCAACCAATATGACCAATCTAACTGATGCTGCAAACTGGTTTTCTCTTTTGAATCATTTTTCTTTCCGGTCTGATTGGGTTTCCTAAACACCATGTAGCCAATTATGTAACTTGTAACAAATCAGCACAGAAATGTATGGCTTCTGACCGCCCCTTGAGTGATTCATTCCATTTCCATAATCGGAAAAGCCAAAGAAATACTGATTTTGTTTGTTGTTTAATGCCACATTCAGCCATATACAAGCAATCGGGCAAAAGTCTGTAAATAACTGAGTCTGGACACATCAGTACAGATTCAGGAATATCAAAATTAACTCGGTAAAATACCAATCTTGGAATGACAGCAGACTTTACCAAGACATCATCTTTTAAGAGTTATTGTGTAAACGACTATCAACAAAAATCAAAGAGATCAATCATAGCCAACCTTGTATCACTTTGTTACTGGAAGAAGCAGTTTTGAGGAAAACCGAAAAAGGTCCAAACAAGTGAACATTTTACACCACAGGTGGGTGCTGTCATATTTAACAAAATCGGCACTTAGATCCCATAAATGAAGACGTAACTCTGTGTATTTTAAGTGTTAATTAAAAGTTTATTTGATCACAATAGTTAATGTAGATATCAATGACACAATTTTTCATATCAATAATAATTATATTTAAATAATATTTCCAATTATTCATCATATTAGCCTGTATGTACTTCCATGACTTTGCTGTACGATTTAGATCCCCAAATTCAAATACGTAATCAGTAAACCCCCTAGACCCATGGACCCCACTCAATTCCAAACACTGTAACAGTTTTGGTGTGACCCTAATTATCATGGTACACCATGATGTTTCATCCTCTATCTTCATGTCACACAAAAAGCTATTTTCCTAACAAGCATGAATATGTGTTCCAGTTATGTCCACCCTGAGGAGTAAATGCACATGAATACAGTACTGTCCTTCACACATCACACATTCAGCTGATGACTAACACACTTCATGTTTATTAGTAGTTGTCATCCAAACAGTATCTACAATGTCAACCCACGATGAGGCCAATGCCAAACCTAAACTGTGCCTTCACGTGGTTGGCATAGCCACTCAGAGCAAATGTGAACGGGAAAGGCAGAAGTTTTTTCTCCATAACTGCTCCTATACACCAGTTTGTGTCGAACTGACCTGAAACATTAAAAACATTGTTGCAGTCGAAGATGAGAGGTTGGTGCATCAGCAATGATGCATATCATCACAGAATGATGTTCTTTATGTCACTCACTGGATTGTCTGGTCCAGACCTGACTGATGACTGATGCTTCACAATGAGAGGTGACAAATGGCTGGTGGAACAGCACAAATAAAGGTACACCTGAGCACAGCCTGGTGAGACATCTCCAGGTTGTCAGGTGCCGTTTCATCAGCTGTTTGTCACCCCTTGTGTGAAGTGTGAAAATAGCACAATATTATATGATAGTTTCTTAAACAACTTCTTCTGTGATCGATTAGAAAAAACATCAGATTACAAATCCTGTGGGGTTTAACTCTACCCTATAACCACAAACAGGAGAGCTAACATTCTCATGCAATAACCAAATTCATCCCTACCATGTGTATATGTTCCAGGCAGTGTGTGAAATCAGGGATTTCATGTAATCCATACAGTCCACAATTCCATGTCAGTAAATGTGAAAGCAATATCGCTGTATGAATGTCATCAAGTTAGGTGACAGAAATGTCAACAATGACTCACTGCCTAAGACTTGATAGTTATTATAGCATCTGTGAAAAAAACTATATTCACTTTTCAAAACACAGCTTGCCTCAGATGCTTTGACCTGCCCATTTATTCAGTGGGTTTAGCTACATTGCTGACAACTCAAACCATTTCTGCACAATCGTTGTTCTATACAGAGAGACAATTTTCAATAGATGCGACATTACATTACAAGTGACACACAACATTATGGAGTGACAGAGTTCAGTTTTATGCCACACTCTGCAATATTCCAGCAATATGGTGGCAATGTGTTGTTTGGAACAGACAATCAAGTAATCAACTGCATTAGCATCAGTCTTATTGGGATACAATGGCATGTATCAACAAAGTCAGCCTGCTTGAATTAGTCATCTCCTATGGCAAGCATGGGAGTAAGCTCTACGCTACGCTCGAAATAAATAAATGTTCAAGTCTTTTTTTCCAATCTGGATCAACATCACATCAGAATAACCTACTCATGCTTAAAATAGCAAGTGAGCATTGAGCAATATTTCATCCATTATTGCTGTGAAATCTGGACAGGGCAAATTCAATCAGTGAAAGCATGAGCAACAAACCATCGAACACTTACCTCTAAACAGAACATTTGCATTAGGTATTTCTATTTGGTATCCTACAGTAGCCACACTTTCTTGCATCCTTAAACTGGTCTCTAACTCAGCTCCTATTTGTAGAGTTTCATTAATTTTCTGGTAGTAGCAAGCATGCAGATTTCCTGCTAGTGGACTGACGTTTGCACTTAATGCCCATTGGTCACCTGAAAAAAAACAACAACAAAGTTTCATTGGTCACCTGTAAAGCAACATAGCATCATTGGTCACCTGTAAAACACAGCATCACTGATCACTTGTAAAACAACACAGTATCATTGGTCACCTGTAAAACACAACATCACTGATCACTTGTAAAACAACACAGTATCATTGGTCACCTGTAAAACACAACATCACTGATCACTTGTAAAACAACACAGTATCATTGGTCACCTGTAAAAACTGTATCATTGGTCACCTGCAAAACAACATGGTATAATTGGGCACCAGTATCATTGGCCCATACTGGCTTTCAGGGAAACTTGTCTTCTGAAATCAGTCTGCAGTATTCAAGCTTCACCAAAACAGATGATACAGATTGAATCAAGGCTGATAAAAACAACCAATGATTTGAAATATCATCAGTGGGAACGATCACTGGCAATTATTTAGTTGAATAAATTTAATTCTCACTCAGCTATTGAATAATAAAATAAGTAGGTTACGTCTTCATTAATGGATTGCTTCTAAATTTCATTCAGGATATGTATGTGGTAACTGATCCAGTGAACTGCTTTGTTAAACATTTTCTAAGATATACTTTTCCAATATTTATTGACAATTGATAACTTATCTCTGTGACTGATGTGATTTTGTGCCCAAGTTGGAAAGTTTATTTTCTATGTCAGTAGCATGCCACAACTTAGACAAAGACTAGTCTAAATAGTCTTAACAAAAATACCTCATGATTTCTAAAGTCTCACACCAACAGACAGTAAACAGTGCAGACTGTAGGAAAATGAGAGCAATGATCTTCATGGCCAAGAATTTATGGTCTAGACATAACCTCAGAGAGAAATTCTATTAACAGGATTTGCATACATGTGTTTTTCCACTTTTCAAATATCTGAATAACTGATCATACCGAGACAAGCAGATAGTGTCATCAACTTACGTGACAGAAATGTCAGTAGTGACTAACTGCCTAAGACTTGACCCTTTATATAGCATCCATCAAAAAAGCTAAGTTAAGACTTATTAATCCGATCCGATATATCCGATCATCTGCTTTATCTGACGCATTTGTTGGTAACAAATTGAATAAACGTAATTTAGTCTCATGTATTTAGTCCGACAGCCTTGTCAATCCAACACTTGTACAACAGACAATGTCGGATTAACAAGAACTGACTGTATATTTACTGTTCAAAACACTGTTTGCCTCAGATGATTTGACTAGTATATTCTAAAAATCGTTTATTCCAAGTCATGTAACACACAGGAGCCTGGTCGTGTCAGTCGTTCAGTGAGAGTTGTTCTAGTAAGCGAGTCATCCTGTTCTCAATTCTGTTTCTTAATCAATCCTGAACCAATATCAATAATGATTCATTTTCAACTGACCCGTGAGTCTGGCAGCTAGTGACAATATGGAGATCTCCTTCCCAGGAACCTGCTGGCCATATTGGTAGAGCAGCTCGGCACCCAGGTCCAACCGTGAGCTCACCCTCTGAAGGTACTGACCCACACATATCCCTGAAAAAAAAAAGACAGTCACTTCAGCAAAATAAACTACAAAAATGTAGTTTCAGAGTAAAACCATCTTATATTATACATATCCTGACTGATATTTAATTGCCTCTTTCTCACTGTCTCAAAATATAGGGAACGCTTCCTGTGTTCAGCCAGAACCCAAAAACATAACGCCCAAGCATGCCTCCGCCTGAACAGACCCTTTCTCTTACAAACGCACAAGAACCATGTAACCAAAAAGTTTCAACAAAAAGAACGTTCGCTCAAAATCTTGTTCATATTGACAACAAAGGTTATTCATGTCAATACAAACCCATTCCGCCTCCATAACCTTCACAAAAATGGAAATCTAACTACAAGCAGTCTTGATCGCATGTACATGTTCAAATTGTTCACACCTCATGCCAAAGACCAGGGTGCAATTTCCTACATGGATACAATGTATGAAGCCCATTTCTGGTGTCCCCACCATGATATTGCTGAAATATTGCTAAAACTTAATTCACTCAATCTGGCAGGACTAACATGGTCGACAGCTATGAAGACTTGATAGTTATTATAGCATCTGTGAAAAAAACTATATTCACTTTTCAAAACACAGCTTGCCTCAGATGCATTGATTATTCATGTTCTATTTATTGATCAGTATCATTTTGAACTGGCAACAAGACAACAATCTACTGAAAATGTGAGAAGCTTTATACAATACAGACACAGTCTTCAGTGCACTGACTGTCATGGGCCCATGTTAAAGTATGGGAGATATATAGCCTTTAAGGGTGGTCTTTGGTACGAGATCCTCTGTACACTCCTAAAGCCAGGTCACAGTCAGTTGAAGTTAAGCAAAGTTGGGTGCAGGAGTCCTTGGATGGGTGCCGTATTTGGCAGCATGACTCCTGATAGGTTGCAAGACTTCAGTCCTGCCCTTCAGCAAAGCACATGTGATATGTGTTGTCTCAAATTGGGCAAGTGAATATGTTAAAAAATTGCCTCTGTTCACCCAAGAGAAAATGAGTACCCAGTTTGAAAAGTAATTTGACTATAACCTTCTCACATCTTACACAGGTTGGGCTATCTGGGGTTATCAGCTGGTAATGACTTTGTGATGCACTATATATTATTATGGGTAATCATTAGTGCTAGGATTGCAAAGGTATAGGTTATATCATGGGAGTTACAATGATCTCAGTTCTACAATAGGGAATGTACTACCACCGACTGATATGGTTATATCATAAAGGGAGATATACACACCACATCAAACCCATTGTTTTTTCTTTATGATCTGATGATACAGTTTTTAAGTTATTTATTATTCAGAAACAGACATGTCCTCAAGAGCGAAACAGACAATCTACAATGACTGGCTGAATTAGGCTTGACATCTTCCTCTTGCACCTACAAACAGTCTGTATTCAAACAAAATAAACACAATTTGTTTGTTGTGATGCAAACATGATAAGTTTCTTGTTATATGGTTAAATGCTTTGTTCATTATACTAAGCTGGAAGCCTAAATCACTGTTGTCAAGAAGTTGGACAGGGGTGCTTAATACTTACTACAATAAAGAATTCAAAGGGAAAAATTCATGTCACATATCTTGAAATCTAGGATAAGCAATGCACTCATCTGAAACATTTAACTGGTCAAGTAATGAGTGACTGAGAGTTTAGGTATATTCCAGCAATATCACAGCAGGGTACACCAGAAATAGGCTTCAAACATTGTACCCATGTGGGGAATCAAACCTGGGTCTTCAGCATGACAAGCAAAAACCTCAACCACTTGGCTACCACACTGCCCCAGTCTGAATGACAACACAAAGACACCTGAACATTCAACAAGTTGGTTGAGATCACAATTCCGTCATCATAAAAGAGAGTTATTCTTTAATTGTAAACCAAAAGTTACTGTGTTCTGTAATCTGATTGGTTGAAAAACATGATCAAATGGTATTAGATTCCCGGAAACTGCAAGACTATTCACTGCGTATTGACATGTAAACAATTGTTTTGTTGTGTCATCAACAGTGGTGATGTCATTCAAATCATATTGTGATGTAAAGTTAGAATGACGTCATTTTTGTTTACAATGTCGATCAACATCATGTGTTTGCCAATTTCCGGGTGTTATTGAGTATTTGAAGCACGCCGTCGGTTCCATATGCATTCCCGTGCTTCAAATACTCAATAACACCTGGAAATTGGCTAACACATTTTGTTTATCTCCATAATAGCTAAATAAAGTTATTTTCAAAGATTTAACTTGACATTTATCATTAAGAAAAAGATCTCCATTAGAGAAATTACATGTAACTTCATAAATGTCCTCAAGAGCGAAACAGACAATCAACAATGACTGGCTGAATTAGGCTTGACATCTTCCTCTTGCATCTACAAACAGTCTGTATTCAAGTAATTAAATACAATTTGTTCATCATGATGCTTTTGTGAGAACATATCTTTTTCAAATTTACTAAATCTTTAATTTGACTTGAGTCGCAGAACATTATTAAAAATTCAAACCTCCCCTACATCAGATTATTACAGTCAGTGAAAAATTGAAATGTTACGTTCAAATATTACGTGTGGTGGACAAATAAAAAATGAATTACACTCACTGTTGCGTGAAGCTTTGATGTGTGGAAATTACAGGTGTTTCTTAAAAAAGGTTCCACTGAATTCTGGTCATTGGTCAAACACTGGGTAACTCAAATCTTGAGTACCTACACAAGTCACTCCAACTGCACATGTAAGTTACATGAGGTTGTATGGATATCCTAGTGGTTAAAGCGTTACCTCATTACGCTGAATACCAAGGTTTAATTCCACATGGGTACAATGTGTGTCGCCCATTTCTGGCGTTCCCCTGCCATGATGTTGCTAGGATACTGCTAAAATCAGCACAAAACAAAACAAACTCATAGACAAAAACGTAGTGTCTTATCATACTAAGTCACTATTTATTCAATATGGTTGATCTGTTAATTAATAGTGTGAGCAAGTTTAGTTTTACACCACTGTTTGCAATATTCCAGCAAAATCGGATACCCGACAAAAGCTTCATGCACTGTACCCATTATCAATAAAGCCATACATACAGTGTTGAGCTCAACACCACAGGGCCATGCTCTAAGCCAATATAGCATGGATATTATCAGCCTGAATAATCCATGTAGTCTGTGATGCTAGAAATTTAATATTCATGACTCACATCACCAGGCAGAAACACCTCTTTTCCGAGTGAACACAGGCAGTTTTGAACACACTCATTTGTCCAAGTAGAGACCATGTGTGCTTCATTGTGGGGCAGACCCGTGAAGGTCCCTGGGTAGAATAGGCCTTCAGCAACTAATGCTTGGCATTTAAGGCGACTATGCTTGTTGTATGAGGGGACTAATGGGATCGTGTGGTCAAGCTTGCTGACTTGGTTGACACATGTCATTGGTTCCCAATTGTGCAGATCAATGCTCATGCTGTTGATCACTGGACTGTCTGGTCCAGGCTCGATCATTTACAGACCACCGCCATAAAGCTGGAATATTGCTGAGTGCTACATAAACCTCACTCACTTACTCGCTGTGGGGCAGGATTGAACTAATAGAAACATTGCTTAACCTCGCCTGATTTGTGACCTCCACCAGATATGTCATAAATGTCAGAGGATTATACCAGCTTTACACAAACTAAAAGGTCCAAGAAACCAGCAACGTTCTTGTTAATTGAACTGCCACAGAATAGTTTGGAGGGATAGACTTCATGCAAGATCCATCCATTTGTTGACACGTTATACTCAGAAAAAGTGACAGAGTATGGTGTGAGGTCGCTTCTAGCAATATTCCAGCAAAACCACAGCAGGTGACACCACACTGGGCCCATGCAGGGAATCGAACCCAGACCACCAGCATACTGAGCTAACATCTTGACCACTAGGTTACCCCATCGCTCCCAGTATTTCCACTACCTGATGGCAGCTTGTAAACAATCAAGTTACAGCCAGACTTAACAGTGATTTGTTGCCTTTTCCAAGGCAATGCCGGGTCCACTCAGCTTGTACAAGGAAGTGAGTTTTGGTTTATGCCAATATTATTTTTAACAATATTCCAGCAATATCACAGCAGCGGCACGCTAGAAATATGCATCACATGTTGTACCCATGTGGGGAATCGACCAAGGGCTTTAGTGTGACAAGCGAATGCCTTAACCAATAGGTTACCCAACAGGCTCTTGGAACAGAAGTGGGCTTCATATTGGGGAACCTAAGTCTTGTATGACCTATAGTATCCCAGAGACGGGATCACATACAAACCTGATTCATTTACTGGATCGATGTTCCCTAATGTCAGCGATGATGTGAAATCTGAACCTTTGTAGTCTGTAGTTAGTTGTGAAGCTACACATTTATTATTTTGTATCTGAAACAGATAAGACAAATGCTTGTTTGTAACTTTTCTTTTGATGTTTACTGAGAAATATTTTATCTCTGTAGCAACAGTCTATCAGCAATTAAGTCTGGTTTCACTATGAAGCAATATATGGTGAGCCACATGCAACGTCTAAGGGTGCATATATAAATAAGTTTGAATGAGACAGTTTAGGAGGTTACAGAAAACAGATGAAACGATGGCAGCTACCATTTCAAATCAGGTGTTAGGCAACCCACAAACTCTCATTCAAAACAAAGGACATCTATGCCTCCCTGGTATAAGTGCCGAGATGTCATTCTGAAAGCGTTGCATATGGTAGCTCTATAGTAGGATGGAAATTAGTAGTTCGACCATAAAAGTAGTAGTCAACTAAACAATTCAAATCATGATTGACTCTGAAAAAGATTAGATGATCCAAATAAAAAATGAAGCCATAATTTCACAATCTTCAAAGGCAAATTGCCTTAGCATCAGCTACTTGTCAGCATTTAGTACCTTTTATTGTTTTGCTTTTTTAGGGAAAATGTATTTAATTCACTAACATAAATGTTTTTGTCTACATATACAAATTTTAATGAATTGTCTTCAAATTTTGTAAAATTTCTAGTGCAATCACATTGGCATAGTGACTACAAAAAAAAGGTAGAAACTGGCATTGGAAATACTGATGTCATCAAGTTAGGTGACAGAAATGTCAACAATGACTCACTGCCTAAGACTTGATAGTTATTATAGCATCTGTGAAAAAAACTATATTCACTTTTCAAAACACAGCTTGCCTCAGATGCATTGACCTTGCGGTCACATTTCTTTGTAATGGTAGTGACTATCAGAACATCAACACACGTTAACCATGGATACCAGTTTTGCACACTTAAAGTGTCCCCGATGTTTCGTTCGAAGTCTGGGACCTCTGAAATCTTTATCAACATCAGGTTCATGTTGAGATCTTTATCTTCCATGAGTCCACTAACCTATATCAAAACCACTCCCCCCTCCGAATGGTTTAGTTAAAAAATTAAACTGAATTGAACAGTATTCCAGTTACTTCATTGTTAGATCTGCGAAACATTTCAGTAACATTTATTCAACACTTTAGGTGAGTCATTGAGTTCAGTTTACATCACACTCAGCATTATTCCAGCTAAATGGTGGCTGTAAAGATTCAAGTCTGGACCAGACAATTCTGTGATCAATAGCATAAGCATTTATCAGCACAATTGAACTAATGACATTTGTCAACCAAGCCAGTGAGTCTCACTACATGATCCAGATAGTCGCTTCAAGCGACAAACATGGGCTACTGAAGGCCAGTATTCTAACCCAGACCTTCACGGGTCTCACCATTTCAAACACTGGAAATGTACTCCACTTTGTTATATCAAATTATGATATAACTGTCCTTTTGTAAAATATGGATGTCATCAATTTAGGTGACAGAAATGTCAATAATGAAAGTTATAGCATCTTTGAAAGAAACTATATTCACTTTTCAAAATGCAGCTTGCCTCAGATGTACTGCACAATTCCTAGTTATGTCAGGTTAATTGTGGAGGAAGTGTCTGAAGTGATGCAGGATTTAGATGTCTATCATGAACATATGAGGATGGAACTTATGACCTATCAAACCAAAAAAACAAAACCGGTACTAACTGGGATTCAAACCAACAATTACAAGTACCTGGCTTGGGGTGAAACAGTACCTTCATACCACGGTATGGTCGATATTGTGGTACAAAGCCTGCGGTTCAGTCCATTGGCCAGTCGGTTGGGCATATGAGATATGGTAACACAGAAAACTGACAAGAGCCAAACCGATAAAACATAAAATTTGATATTATGAAAGACCAAAACTGCCTTCTTATGACTGAATAGAAATGATGGCAAGAAAACCAAAAATATGGATATTTTTTACTACATAATGGCATACCAAAACCAAAGGCAAAATACTGTGGTTCTGCAATTACTGTGGTACAACATTTTACCGCTATTTCTGACATGCCAAAGTGTAACTGCAGCTTGGTAAACTGCTTCCTGAGGAAATGTGACATGACCTCCTCAGTCAAGATCTGCTGGGTCTTTTCGCATGTCTCTAGTTAGAAATATTGGAAGCATAAAGTTCCCCATCATAACACTCAAATAATTCTATTACTAGGCAGAAGCACTTAAAAGTATTTGAATGTCATTTGGAACTGATACACATGAAAGGTGAGAATTTGGGATGTGGAACTTTTTTTTATAATGAAGGAACATAACACCTGACGAAGGAGTAGGAACAAATTAATTCACACCTTTAGAAGCAGGATCTTTTGCATTTCATTGATAACAAAACAGTTATTAGGCCTACCAAAGAAACTTTCAACTGGACAGAAAAACACAGAAGAGATAACATCAATCATGGAAATAGCAACATGAACATCTTCCTTCGCTACTGAAACAGTGAAACAGCAACGAAAGACTAAAGACACTGCAACATTTTTTTGTCAGTGAACTCTGACCTCCACTGCGCATTAAGATCTGCGCTTCTTACATTTTCCAAGCAACCTTGAATCACCTTGAGTAGAAAAAGTATTGAATATGTCATAATAATTGCCATCAATCATTTCATACAAATGGAAAGTAAACTAAATAAGTATGAACACAAGTATGATGAAGATAAATGCCAAAATAAGTCAACAGAAATACTTCTATAAAGAGAATGTAACTCTTGTCCAAGTTGGAAAATGACAACATGAGGTAGACTTCTTCCATGTGTGCATACACAGTATTAAGTTGCAGGCTCTTTGTATTGATCCAGTTTTAGAGACTTACTGTTGCCATTTTCACTATTTCACTTGCGAAAGATCATATGTTCATAATATTAAGATGCCCAGGGTTCAGAAACAAATTTAAAATATATATTCCCAATATTTAGGCAATGACAAAGACATCTTATTCAGTTTAAAGACATAACAATAGCCAGCCAGTAAAGGTCTTCACCGAATAAAGTAATTTTGAAACATTGAAACAGGAAATCTCATTCATTATGAGCATAGGCTAAAATAGGCAAACACTTGGTATGTTCTTCGCTTTTGGTGATCCTATTTATAATACATCAAATCAATGCAATGTTACGTAGAGTGTCTACAGGACCATAGTAAACTACATCACGCGTATTATATCATTATGCCCTCTTGGATATGTTATTATACAATCACTGAGGGACCAATTTATTAAAAAATTACCTCAGCACTCTGATTGTCTGTGGCTAGACGATCATGTAATCCAAGAAATAAAAATCTTATTTCAGATTATACATTTCTAGAAAAACATAAAACCAAAATCATCAATCAGCTGGTCAAATTATCCTTCACTTTGAGTGTTACTGGGAGTTAGGTAAAATCACTTTGTGTAATGGACCAAGTGTTACAGCCCTTGCTTACTGGAGGACACATAAATGGAAAGTAGAGCTGGGTTCATTAAAAAGTCAGAATTAAAACCATGACATACTACTTTCCAAGGGAGGTAACTGCTTACCTGTGCTACAACTTTGGCTCGTATTCGATCTGATAGTGCATGAATTATGTTTGCATTGAGGTTGCCACTTGCATCTATGTCGCCAATTATCAGAGGAAATGCCTGAAACATGAATTACATGTAAAACAAATGTTGTTAACAAGGAAAGAAAATCAAGAGAGTTGACGCCAACCACACATCAACATTAAATAGCCATGTTTGGTTACAAAATGTATGGCTGGTTTAGTTCCTTGGTTTGTTGTTTAACATTGCACTCACAATATTCCAGCGATATGCCAGAACTAAGTTTTGACCACACAATCCAGTGATCAACACCATGAGCATCGCTCAACAAAACTGTGACACAACTGTGATATGATGATGTGTCAACAAGTCTAGGTTGCTGCAGGTCGATTCCAGCCCAATCTTCATGGGTGCTGAAAATATTAATCCCTTCTGCTGAATAATAAACAATTGGTCACTGGTCAACACTGATTTACCTGTCAACATAACTACTATGCCTATCTGTGCCATGCATGACACATAATTGATACTTTTATTAATGATAAGTTTATAAGAAAATGAGAAACTAAAACATACAGTGTCATCAAGTTAGGTGACAGAAATGTCAACAATGACTCACTGCCTAAGACTTGATAATTATTATAGCATCTGTGAAAAAAACTATATTCATTTTTCAAAATACAGCTTGCCTCAGATGCTTGGACAATATGTTCTATTTAGTCTTCACTTTCAACGCCTGTAAATATCTTAAGTCTTGACCACACAATCCAGTGATTGACATTACAAGCATTGATATGTTCAATTAAACTGCCTTGATGGGTACAATGCGGTAAGCCATTTCTGATGTACCCTGCCGTAACACTGCTGCAATATTGCTGAATGTGGCATAAAAACATACACACTCACCTCAAGAATGTAGCCCCTTTGTCCCACTTAAAAATAAACCCTGGCTGATCATTGTTCTAAACTTGCCTCTGCAGGACCTAGCTGCTTTGTTCCAACATATGTGCAGCCAAATCTGTATGCCGAGGGTTGGAACGTGGAGAGGGAGAGGGTGTGGCTTATTTGGAAATGACTGCTCAGACCCTTAGAGATGATAAGTTTCCCACCTTCAAAGATTTGTGGAAACAGATCTGAAAAAAAGAACAAAGATGGATGTAATAGTCTTTTGAAGACGTCAACTTGTTGTAGCTTAGGGTTTATCGTCAACATTCAAACCGTGAATCCAGGGGCTGACCACATGAGTTCTATGGAGAGGTTCATTATTACAACTGATTGCTGATCCAAAACTGCATATTGTGAGCTATGATCAGCGCTGTGAGCGAGTTTAGTTTTATGCCACACGTAGCAATAATCCAGCTATATGGCAGCAGTCTGTAAAGAATAGAGTCTGGACCAGACAATCCAGTGATCAACAACATCGATCTGCGCAACTGGGAACCGATGATATGTGTCAACAAAGTCAGCGAGCCTGACCACCTGATCCCGTTAGTCGCCTCTTACGACATGTATAGTCACCTTTTATGGCAAGCATGGGTTGCTGAAGGCCTATTCTACCCCGGGACCTTCATGGGTCGATCAGCACTGTGAATAATAAATAATTTATGATATATCTAATAATGATAAATTTACAAGAAATTGAGAAAATGAAACAGAAATCATATGTTATCAAATTAGGTGACAGAAATGTCAACCTTGACTCACTGCCTAAGAGTTGATAGTTATTATAGCATCTGTGAAAAAAACCATATGCACTATTCAAAACACAGCTTGCCTCAGACGCTTTGTTCTTTTATGTTATATTCAGTCTTTATGTTCACAGACAGTATATTATCAAGTAATAACCCATCAATCCAGTGACTGATACAGGAGCACTAACATGAATATTTGCGGACATTTTGTGAAGCAGAAAGTCTAAGGGCACATGCAGCTATAAAGTATCATGCATGTTACAGTCCTACTGTCCCTGAAACAAAATTACAAAATGTTTTGCCATAAACAAGCGTGCTGGTCTTGACTACAGTTTCCTTGTGAAAGTATGCCCAACTGAAGAGAACTAATACACCAAGTAATGTTTGAATGCACAATTGCTTTTGTTCACCTTGTGATATTGTGACACTTAACCTTTTCCTAAGATCATTTGGAAGAAGTTATCAGAAGAATGAACTTTACCCACACATAACTGTGGACGTTAAAAACATCACCTGCACAACAGTCAATATCTAGCCAAACCATAACATGTTTAAAACAGTTTCTCAGCATGGAAAACTTCAGACAAGATAGTCGTCTTGCGAATCGGAGACCCAATCCTCTATCGTTTGTCAGAGGACTTGAATGATTGTTGATAATAATCAAAATACATACATTTTTAATGTAACCACCAATTTCAAGGGATTAGCCCTTGTTTTTTTAATCAAATTGATGTTGTTTTTTCTTTTAACTACAACTGTCATGCAATGAAAGACTTGCATGCAAGATCAAATATTTATCATTATGTCTAATCATGATAGATGTACCATTGAATACACTGGTTCCAATAATACAACTGCAGTGATGAATCTAAAAACATAAACACAATGCACAGGACTTCATGCTGTTGAGTTTGTTCGTGAGTATGCAAATTTTTTGTGAATATAATGTATTCATCAACTTTAATGATGAGTTTACTTCATTCAACTTAAACCAAAACAACCAAATACTGATTAATCGAAAATATTTTTTTCAACAATTGATAATACCTTTTCATCGTTCTTTCAAGAAAATTTTTGATCATCAGAACACCACTTCCATGGTGCTAGACCACTGAAATGCTGAAGTTGAACAAGGACCCTGAGCTAACCAGCTTCTGCTTAATACCTTTATGAAGAGGACGGGTATCCATGGTAACTAGAAGTATGATGAGTACTAGGGTTGCACAGTATTAACTGATATATGTAAACTGGACAAGAGAAAATAGAATCCTTAAAAATGGGTTAGGATTAAACCACCAACCTTTACTCTCCACCCACCACGTAAATGGAGGCAGTTGTTGAACAAATGATGACAAACACGGTGCATGTGTGTCCAAACTTACAAATAATACAATCTAAGTGTGCAGCATTTTCATGGACCAGTTCAGAGAATGTGACGAAATTGGGAAAAAATACGTAAATCAAAATGACAAATATCAATAGTTTAATCAGTTATGAAGGATGCTGACTGGGTGGAATAATTACCATTTCAATGGTGAAATAACAAAACTGGTTTTGCGTCAACCAGGGGTTGCATTAAGTTCTAAAAGCAGGATCAGAAACAAATAAAATGACTAAGTCAGAGTGATCTCCCTTCACTAGCAGACTCCACGTGCATGCTGAATCGCTGGGGAAAACCGCCTTAACCTTCTACAGATAGAGACGATGGCACCAAACGGTTATGTATTCACTACCTTTACACTTTTTATGTAAATCTTCAAACGTCCCCGGGCCGTTGTCACCCCCTAGAGGAGATGATACAGGCTCCGAAGTTGCAGAAGACGAAGTCGAAGGTTGTTCGGGTGCCGGTGGTGGGGGCACGATGTCGGGAGATGGCACATTCACAGCCGCAGCTGGTCGCGGACCAGCCGCCAATACACTACCCATTCCTGATCAGCTGATAATTAACCGATAAGTTCATTAAATTGGTTTCATGAAGCACGAATGATGCTGAGAAAAGTGTAGCTCTCCATGAGATACAATCTAACAAATCGCCATGTGCGTGACTGTCGATTCCTGTGATTGGTCAGAGCCTGTCACATGGTGAGTTACGCAGGCGCACATTGTTCGATATAAGGTTTCTACTTCCGAGGTCATTTTAGGGATTGAAGGTCATTTATAAAGTGGTTCGGGGTCCCATTCATTACGTAATATGAATGGACTGGTAACTTCATTGAAAATAAACACCAGAAAGAAAATGAACTGATTTATTACGACTAACAAGCAGAATGTCACTCAAATAATGAGTAATGTTTTTAAAGAGACAGGTTCACTTATATGAGAACTCATAAAACATGTAAAAAAATTGGAAACATTGCTTTTTTTTACATTGAGTGTATTGATCGAATGGTTTAAGAATATCGAGCTGATACTATTCTCATTTTTTAAAAACGAAAGTACGTAATACTCATTAATGACGAGCAAGGAAAAAACTGTTTCTTAAACTTTAACAATAATGTTAAAATATAACCATATATATTGCTTTAAAATATCGTTTCACTGATGGTGCGACAAAGGATTTCCTTGCAGAACACACATTATATTTCTTCAGATGGTGTTTGCATACCATAAGTACTAATTCGTTTATAACACTGGCATAGGAAGGGGATAGCGTTAGTAAGGAAAATGCGAAAGAAATTATGTCTTTGACAAGTAATTGTGAAGAATATAGAGAATAGAAAGCATTTTTCAGAAAGTGACGCACGAAGTGTATGGAGTGAAAAAGCCTCAAGACATTGAGTGTAATGTTGACTTCGCCTTCTCTAATGTCTAATGAGTTCAATACACTTTATTCAATATTTGATTCTGTAGATTCCTTAGGTGTTACTAAACCCATGAAGGTCCGGTTAGAATAGGCCTTCAGCAACCCATGCTTGCCATAAAAGGTGACTATGCGTGTCGTAAGAGGCGACTAACGGGATCGGGTGGGCAGGCTCGCTGACTTGGTTGACACCGTCAAGTCATCGGTTCCCAGTTGCGCAGATCGCTACTCATGCTGTTGATCACTGGAGTTTCTGGTCCAGACTCGATTCTTTACAGACCGCCGCCATATAGCTGGAATATTGCTGAGTGTGGCATAAAACTAAGCTGAAGGTGTTATTATTTCATTTTTGGGCGTAAAGCCTATGGTCCAAATATTCTGTGTGGTATTCTACTGAATGAATGCAAAGAGCAATTGGCTGTCATTTTTTAAAAAATATTTCAAATTTCAGTAGATGCTCAAACTGATAACCATTCTTTGGAAACATTTAGGATTGTCCTTGTGCCAAAAAAAAGCAAATCCATCGATCAACAATGATTACAGACCTGTTGCCGTGACTTCTGTTGCCATGAAATGCATTGAACTTTTGATTAAAAAGATATTATTGAATCAAGTAAACCCACTTTTAAACCACCACAATTTGTATACAGAGCTTGCAGGGGTGTAGAAGATGCAACCATTACACCTTTGAACAGGATTTATCAACATTTAGAAAACTGTGGTACATGCATGTTGTTTGTTGACTTCAGCTCGGCATTTAACATCATTCAACCTCATGTATTAATGAAGAAACTCTAAGATATGAATGTTTACCAAAACCTGATCGGATTGATCAAGTCTTTCCTTGTCAGTAGACCGCAGTTTGTCTTTGTAAATGGTACTCTTTCACCCCTCTCATCTCGGGTTTGTATACAGCCACAGTTGCCCGGGCAAGGCTGCGTTATTTCACCCATTTTATTCATTCTTTACACAAACAATTGTAGATGTACCTCTCAATCTGCATTTACTGTTAATTTGCGGATGATGCCGCACTGGTGGGACTAATGAGAGAATCTGAAAAAAATGAAATTAGTGACTTTGTGGAGTGGTGTAATTAAATTTTCTATTTTTATATGTGAACAAAACAAACGAAATGATAATTTATTTCAGGAAAGATAAAGTAAATAACTCACCAGTAAACATAAATGACAAGGACATTGAGGTAGTTGAGGAATACAATTATCTCGGCACTATTTTAGACTCAAACTTATCACGGAATTCTAACATTTAGCAGTATATACTAAGAATGCAAGCAGCGGTTACATTTACTATGGAGATTAAAACACTACACGTTAGACCAAACCATTATGGTGCTTTCTTATGGAAGTTTGATCGAGTCAGTTCTAACTGGTAGTTTTCTATGCTGATATGGGAACCCGTCTGTTCAAAACAAAAACAAACTGCTAAAAATTCTTTATACTTCATCAAAAATAATTGGTCTACCTTTAGAAAGTATCGGCTATTTTTATGAGCAGCAAATTATCAGAAAGACAAACAAAATTCTGAGAGACTGGACTCATGTTCGGTTTTCGGAATATTCCATTCTCCCTTCCGGCTGTTGACTGCGTGTGCCGACATTACGAACAAGCAGGAAGCGCCGTTCTTTGATACCTTCAAGAATATGTGAAATATATAGGAAAAGGGATTGCATCTAATTTTCGCTGTTCTTTGATGTTGTTGTTGTGTATAGATGTTTTTCATGTTTATTTTGATGCGACTGAGACCTGGAACTGTGCAATGAAACTTTCCACTATATGGACTATGAAATCTTATCTTATCTTATCTTATCTTAATTATGATAAGAAAGGGAAGAGAAAGTGATAAAGGTTTCAGAGCATAATCACCTCGGCGAAAACCACGAGCAAATAATATATGGAAAGGAGAATCTGAAATTCGAACCGGCGATGTTAGCTTCCTGAGCACCAAACTTCACACTGACTAATATGACTTGACAACCAGTGTCTTGTGGCTGACATTTAGCCAAATATGACACAATAGTGGTAATAATATTCAAGTTTTTGGTGGGTTCGACTAAACAGCTTTCAGGGAGTCCTGGGCCTCCTTTCACAAAGGCATCCTTAGTGCAATGCTATTATATTGCTTCGTGAAAGGATCCCGTGTTCATCCGTGAAGATCTGGGTTAAAATTGATCTTCAGTAACCCAAGTATGTCGTATGGGCGAATAACGGAATCAGGTGGTCAGGCTCGCTGACATGGTTGAAACGTATACCAGTTGCGCAGATCGAATCTCATGCTCCTTATTTACAGACCGCCGGCATATAGCTCGAATAGTGTGGCATAACACCCACTCATTCAGCCTAAATCATGCCCGCTGTGTGACCTGCGTGTAGAAGCTGATAACCATCCTCACCAGACTGACTGTGACCCGAAACCTTAATGCGTTATTATGTTTAACTATTGAAATGACAACCCAATGACAATGGAATCCAAAATGAGTGGATGAGTAGGCTACAGGATTACACCGTTTTAGCAAGGTTCCTGCAAAATAACGGCGGGGACACCATAAATAGCCAGAATCCAAAATGAGCCAGTTTAAGAACATCAGAAACGGACTTTAAAGATTCAGCCACATGAAGAACAAACATGGGCCTTTAATGCGGCAAGCGTTAATTATCTGAAATACCAGCCCACACCGCGCCACTCTTCCGTCTGAGTGAGTGAGTTCAGTTCCACGCCTCTTTTAGCAACATTCCAGCAATATATTACTGCGGGGGACACCAGAAATGGTGCAGACCTGCGAAGGTCCGGGGTAGAACAGGCCTTCAGCAACCCATGCATGCCATAAAAGGCGACCATGCTTGTCGACTAACGGGATCGGGTGGTCCCGTGATTGGGTGACACAGTCATGTCATCGGTTCTCATTTGCGCGGATGGATGTTCACGCTGTTGATCACTGGATTGTCAGGTCCAGATTCGATTCTTTACTGACCGCCGCCATATAGTCACATTTTATGGCAAGCATGGGTTGCTAAGGCCTATTCTACCCCGTGCCTTCAGGGGTTAGTTTAACTATGGCCCCGCAAACCATGTATTATATTTTCTCTCGTCAAAGGCGTTTTTGTGAGAAAATCGTTTTCAACGTCACCTGACACGTTGCCATGGTGGCGTTAAACACAGTAACAGTTCAGTGTTTGACTGTTGTCAAGATGTGATTCTTCAAGATAATGACATGTTTTGACTGCCTGTTTTGCTGCCAAGTGCATATCTTGTATTCAATCAGCTGTGAAACCTTTGGTGTTATTGCTGTTTCAAATCATTTTCAAAATCTTC
Source organism: Haliotis asinina (assembly GCF_037392515.1). Classification (NCBI taxonomy): domain Eukaryota; kingdom Metazoa; phylum Mollusca; class Gastropoda; order Lepetellida; family Haliotidae; genus Haliotis; species Haliotis asinina. The sequence goes on from NC_090280.1 coordinate 20,493,228, forward strand.
AGGAAAGTGTGATGCTCAACATTATTTTGGGGTCAATCACAAGGTTATATTTTCTTGTTTATTGTAAAGTGTAATGCAAGACCGTAAGACCGCACTTATAATGTCAAGTTTAACTTGTAAACCCAGCTGTATTGTTTCTTACTGTTTCAGTTTCAGACCCGTGAAGATCTGGACTAGAACTGATCTTCAGTAACCCATGCGTGTCTCCACCCATAATTATCCAGGTTAGAATTGAGCTTGTTTTCAACAACCCATGCTTTTTGTAAGATGCAGGCTATCAGGATCGGGTGGCCAGGCTAGTTCAGCTGCCATATAGCTGGAATAGTGCTGAGTGCAGCCTAAAACTAAAATCAGTTCCTTGTGTTTACAATTACTGAACATGTGTGGGTGTGTGCCTGTGTTCATGCATACACAACATCATGATAATATACTATGATACCAGTCAACCAGTGAATATTAATCCCCCCATATGTACAGTAGCAAGCACATCAATGAGTGAGTGAGTGAGTTTAGTTACTGAGATACAGGTTTGACAGAGAGAGACAGTGCAGGATGGAGTTACCAGCAGCAAATGGTACCTGGCACGAGAATATGCAGAATATTCTTGCACCTTGCTGTATACTCCTCAGGGAGCTGATAAAAGTATTTTGAATAAGTGAGTTTAGTCTTACGCGGCTTTTAGCAATATTTCAGCAATATCATGGCGGTGGACACCAGAAATGGTTTTCACACCTTGTACCCATGTGGGGAATCGAACCTGCATCTTTAGTGTGACAAGTGAATACTTGAACCACTAGGCTACCCCACCATCTTAGTAATGCACTTTCAGTACACACTGTTCTTTATTGCATTATTTTATATTTTGTTTCTTTTCATATATACATTTCTAGTTGACAGTTTGACAACAGATGTTCAATGAACAAAGTGATTCAATTAAGCAACAGATGAAATGAAGAAATGGTAATTGTAACAAATGTAATAAATATCTAATTTTAAACTGATATTTTGTAATAGTATGATATTGATACAGGAACTGGAAAGTTGGTTTTCTACTGGTGATTTTTTACATGAATGTTTGAAGAGAATCAATATAACAGGTCAAGGGTTTTTAAAATTTTTGCTTGTAAATTTGGATTCTGATATGTTGTCAAAATCCAATTTTCTAGTTCCTGTCAAGGAAACTTGCTACAGTCTGAAAATATACATGTGAAAAATAAGAGTCCTCCTCCTCCTCCTCCTCATCATCATCATTAGCTCCCTTCAAGCCTTTAAGAGTGAGTGGGAGAGTGAGTGAGTATGGATTTCCTTTGCTTTTATCACAGTGGGTAACACCAGAAATGGGCTTCACAGATTGTACATGTCTCGGGTATTGAACCAGTGTCTTTGGCATGATGAGCAAACAGCACAAGGTCACCCCACTGCTCCAGAGTCAATATGAAGCATATCTTCCTGCAAAGTTTATTTTATCACTGTTATGATATCTCCTGAATCAAAGGCTTGCTTGGCTGAGGACGTTTGCCACCCCATGCAGTCTCGAACTGTTTCTTCGTCTCGTTTACAGATGTGATGGCAGTTCTCTGAAGTTCTGTAATCATAGAAACCATGAAGAATCAAGAGGTTTATATCCTGTATAAAAAAACTTGTTCAAATCTAAATATGTTAGATATTTAAATACTTACCTTACCATAGGTCTATAGCATATTACCTCAAGCTTCGCTTAATAGGAGATCTGACGGAGTTGAATTGCCTTCAATCTAACATGGCAAACTCGCAGTCATGACTGTCAGGATGTGGAAGTATCTGGATCTCCCCACTGCGGATGCGCCCAGACTCAACGGAAAACTTCACTTTTGCTTCCCAGTCCGAAGAGTCCGTAGTCTGGAGGAACATCCAGCGTTGGGAGGGACTTACCGCCATATGGTAAGGTAAGTATTTAAATATCTAAAATATTTAGATTTTAACAAATGTTTTACATATAGCATATGGATACAACAGCTAGGACAGTGGTGAAGGATTCCAGAGGACCGTCAACCAAAGCCAAATCCCACATATGCCTCGGGGCTGTCGGACCACTACAGATTCCCATGACTGTCAGACTGCCGCAACATGCTCTCGAACCAGACACTGGAACCAGAATCAGAGTAGAAGGTCACGCACTAACCACTGGAGGGCTACGGTATCTTAACTCATGCAAGTACAAGACCCCTATAGACCAAGGTAAGAAAAAGCGTACCTACTGGGCGGTTGGACGAGTAAGTTGCTGCGCAACTACTAAAGGTCCAAACGACTGTAGTCCCTCTACATCCTCTACTGCTAGGTCCCACAAATAGTGACTGGCAAAGACCGTAGAAGATTTCCAAAAACACCCTGTCATGATGTCCAGAACAGAACATTTTCTGTGTAGAGCCATCGTTGAAGCTAAAGCTCGAATCTCATGCGGGTTGTTAGTCATTGGGTGAGGAAGACTTTGCGCATCATAGGCCGCTAGGATGGTCTGCCTCAACCACAACGCTGTCATATTTCTGGTGACTTCTCCCTTTGTCATCTTAGAAATAGGCAGGAACAACCTTTTCATAGTTCCTTGACGAGGAGCAGATCTCTTGATGTATAGTCTATGAGCTCATACCGGACACAATAACTGTTCCTCTCTGTCTTACAGTCCGAGGACGGTCGAGAGACGCAGGATGGTAAATAACCTGTCTGGTTGGCCTGGCAACTGTTTTTTTGCCAGGAAATCCCACAGGCGACCCAAGTGTGCCGCACCCTGGTCATATCTAAAGCATGAATTTCGTTCACTCTAGCTGCAGTAGCTGATGCCAGCAAAAACACTGTTTTCCTGGTTAAAAGGACAAACGACGTCTTGTCTAAAGGTTCATAAGGGCGACCTCTCAAGTGTTGCAGTACAATATTCAAGTCCCATGCTGGTGGCTGGAACTTAACCTTCTGATCCTCCAGTTTAAACGCCTTCAGCATCGTGACCAATCGCAAGTGATCGAGTGGAAGCTCTGTGCGCCCTGGCGATGATCCTTGCCACCTGAGATGACTAGCCCTTCGCTTTCAGCGTCTTTTGCAGATGGTCGAAGTGCACAGATGAAATCGCGCTGGGTACGGGTGTAATGTCCGGCTGTGGGGATGACGCAACAACAGATCCCACTCTGGCAGCCGGAATGGATTTCTTCCTGCGAGATGGTATAATTCTTGAAACCACATCTGTGCTGGCCACCAGGGCGCGACCAAAAGCAGACAAATTGTCTCCGTGATCTTGAGTTTCCCCACCACCGCTGAAATCAACACTGGTGGTGGGAAGGCGTAAGCGTCTAGTCCTTCCCATGAAATTGCCAGAGCGTCGGTCGCCCAAGCTGCTGGGTCTGGTATGGGTGACACGTATGCTGGATGTTGAGTGTTGAACTTCGTGGCAAACAAATCTATCAACGGACATCGGTGATCCTGGCATATGAGTTGGAATATTTCCGGGTGGAGCATCCACGCATTGTCTGACACAATCAGAACCTTGGAATGGCACAACAGTGACGTCCAATGAGTTACAGCCCGAATCACCGCTTCCAGCTCTAGGTTGCTGATATGCCAACTTGCCTCTGCATCTGACTACAGCCCCATGATGGTTCAGTTGTCTAGATGTACCCCCCATCCCTGGAGCGACGCGTCGACAAACAGTTCGTGGTCTTGTACGAACTTGCTCAAACAAACTCTTTCGCAGACGTACGATTCGCTCGTCCACTACCGCAGGTATTTGTGCAGATGTACTGGAAGCAGCAAGCATGTCTTGACATCGTCTTGCTGTATATCGCTGCAATGGTCGTAGCATCAGGCGCCCCCTGCGCGTAAGATCTTGTGCTGACGTCAGAAGGCCCAACAGCGACTGCCACTCTCTGAGGAGTAACGGTTCCGATAGTCCCCCAAACTAAGAGATCTTTCCCCATCGATCAAGAGGGATGCACACTTGATTGTGCTGGATCTGGAACAGTCCTCCGATGAAAACCAATTCCTGAGTGGGCTGTAAATGTGACTTCTCCCTGTTGATCAACCAACCCAGCTGCTCCAAGAAACGAATGGCAAAGTCCAGTTGTCTGCGTAGCAGTTGAGGCTCTGTCTCGTTTAGTAGACAATCGTCTATATAAGGGTCAAATTCTATTCGCCTGCGGTGAAGAAAGCGAGTGTTGGGAGTAATTCTGGTGAATAGCCATGGGGCCGTGGAAATGCCAAATGGCAGGACTCGCCAATCAAAATGGCAACCCTCAAACACAAACCCGAGATATTTCTTGTGAGCCAGGTAGATCGGGATGTAAAGATAGGCGTCTTGGATGTCCACACTGCATGGCCATGAACCCGGAGTCAGCTTGAGTCGCAACTGTTCCAGGGACACCATCTTGAAGTGAGGACTATCCTCCAGATACCCTTCGTTGAAAGCTGTCATATTGTGTATCATTCGAAGCTTGTTGGAATCCTTCTTGGGAATAAGGAAAACCGGCAAGTAGAACCCTTGTGAGCGGATTGGGTCCTGTACTTCCTCGATCGCATATTTTCTCAGCAGCACTTCAATGCTGTCCCCGAGTACGTCCACGACTCGAGGTGTGACGTTAACAGTGGAGTTTGACTGATCGGTAGACTGTAGCCTTTTTCCAAAATTCTGGTCACATAAAGATCTTGGAGGATAGGCCAGTTCCTCCAGATGATACCTAGTCTCCCGCCTACTGGAGTAGGGAACACTGGCCTGGCTGGAGGCGGGAGGTTCCAGTCGTGACAGGTGGTGCCCTCAACGTCTGGAGTAGGGACGCTTCCCCCTCCCTCTGCCGGGGATGGTGGGGGCATCCTGGCTTGAATCTGCTGGCTTCCGACGGTCAATTGAAGTGAACCTCAGGCCTCGGCCTCTAGAGAACACTGTTCTGACTGATTCTCTTGTAGGAATATAGCGCCTCCTGCCTTTATCTTGTGTTGCCGATCTGCCACGAAAAGCCGACGAAAGTGCTTTGAATGCTGACAAGGATACCTCTGTATTCCGCAGGTCTGCATGTTCCTTATACACTTCGGGTATGGCATCCCCGAGAAGAGAAAGGTGTCCTGATCAACTTGCACTTGAACTTGCGTCCAGAAACCCTGTTCTGCGCACCACCGTTGTCATCGCTAAGGCCGTCCTAACGTGTCCCAGCAAGTCGTGCAATACCTTGCCCTGCCACAAAAAGAGAGATGATAAATGCTCCAGTCTAGACTCATTGTGTTCAGTTAGATCTACCGCCGCTGCCGATGTGGCTGACGCGAACGCCAAAATAGATTTTAAAATGCAACGTAGCTCGGTATCTATAGCCTGTAACCCAGAGTCCTGCACTTTGTAGGAAGTAGACGACAATCTCTTGATGGCTTCGTCTAGTGCAGCTCCTGAGTCCGCAAAATCCAAACTATGAATCTTGTACTCCTGTTTCTTGGCCTTTGGCGCCCTGATAGTAGCGTTCAGTGACAACTTCGCGAAATCCTCATTTAAAGACGAGATGGCATCCGCTACAATAGGATGGGGTGGAATCAATAATTCTGTCTCGATCCTAATTGCTTTATCACTCTCAATTACCGACCCAGGGGAAGGGCAATCCGGAAGTCTGTCTGCAATCCAGTCATACACGGCCGATAACGGTAGGTATGACCTCTCTTCATCATCTAACTGCGCCGGATCCTCCTCGTAGTCCGGCGAAAAACATGTCTGCAATGACGGAATTTGCCACGTTGATTCGACGACCATGATGTTGAGCGGCGGTCGCGGCAGACGTCCGACGAACTGCTCCAAGGGCTTCTGCAACATGACCTCCTAATCTCCGAATGACTTGCTCTCCTCGATGCTACATCCACACTCCCCAACGCTCCGGAAGTTAGTCCTGAAGACGTAGTCCTCCATACTCCTTCCCCATGTGATGACTATGCCATGTCTGAAGTGAGTTGCTAGATGCTGTAGATAGAGGCGTTGTATATTCCTGCGACGCGCCTGGCGCTGGGGTTTGTATCGATAGGGCTCTCAGTATTCTCTGCAGCTCCGGATAGGACAGGGTGTCCGGCCTGGCCACATCCACCCAATCACTCGTCTGAGTTGTAGGCGCCGGCACCAGCGCCGGTATCGGCATTGGTGTCGGGGGTGGCATGTTCATCTGCGTCAGTGATGCACTTGACCTCAGCGACGGCATCAGCGCTGTCCTCTGAAACGTTCAACGATGCTGGATCACCGGTGTCTCTAGCTGAGTAGTTGTGTCCAACAAAGCCATGGAAATGTTCATTGTAGGTAGAGTCTCAGGAGTACCGGGAAGGTACCGGGAAGGGTAGACGATGCCGGAGAACTCGACATTCTCCTTTGTTGTTGTGATCTCCTTTTCTTGACAACAGCCAAGTAAGTCTTGAAGTCCTGTTTGGACAGCTCAGCATAAGCTGCACACTGCTGTAACAAGGAGCAGGCACCCACAGCACAGTCTGGGCAAAAGGGATGAGGGTCTTTGCCAGACTTCAGTCCTTTACAAGTCACACAAAAGTGTCGTGTCATACACACAAACTGTAACAAATTGAAAAAATAAAAAACGATAAGAAAAGGGTGGAGAACACCACACACCCCTTATCATAAAATGGACTATTCTGCACAATGTGCTACACCAGCTTGCTATAGAAAAGTGAAATCGCTGTCACTCACAGAGAAAAAGACACCGACTAAAGTACGCTAAATACTACGATCGTGATTCTGGTGGATTTTATAACTAAAATATCCATAGACATGACCACCAGCCAATACATTACTCCTCCGTAATACTACAGAGGAGAATTGTGAAAAACATGGAGACACTAAAACAATGCCTCACATGAGGTAGCCGACAAAGTGTACCAAACATAAAATATACCTTAAAATCGGCACGAAGATTGGGAAGTATACATACCACACAGAAATGTTCATAAAAGGACAAGAGAAAATCAAATAAAGTGAAACTTTATTAGATCTCCGAAAAAAAACTACACTTGAAGTAAAAGTGAAGTTTTTCGTGGAGTCCTACTATCCTGACAGTGATTGCGAGGTAGCCATGTTAGATTGAAGGCAACTCAACTCCGTCAGATCTCCTATTAAGGGAAGCTTGAGGTAATATGATATAGACCTATGGTAAGGTAAGTGAAAAATAAACGAATTACTAGCCAATACAAACCAGCGTCTGACTGTTCCAAGGCAATCACCCTGTTCAGAAAAATGACAGGTGTATAAATAATAAACAAAATGGAAATATCCCAGATGGGGGGACACAAGAAATGGGCTTAACATATTGTAGCCACAGAGGAAATGAAAACCAGGATCTTCAGTATGACATGGTGGTGGGGTAGCCCAGTTATAAAAGCGTTTGATTGTCACACCGAATAGCCGAGGTCGATTCCCCATGTGGGTACAACACATGAAACCCATATCTGGTGTCCCTCTACGGTTATACTGCTGGAATGTTGCTAAAAATAGACATGAAACGAAAATCACTCACTTACACCCTTAAGAATGACAAGCGAATACTTTCACTACCAGAATCTGGAGTAGTGAGTTAACACAGTGGTCATGTTCCTGGAACAGTTGAGTAGAGTCCTCTAAAAGAAGAAATATGCTAAGATCCTGAAAAAACTGCCAGACCAGTTTGAAATGTACTTCACCGAGCATCCGCTCATTGTGGAATGAAAGTGACTGATATTTACTGCTTTGGATATGGTGCTGACAAACTCATGATCAGCATGAAAATATGAATCAAATCATTGATGATGGGAGTGAGTGACTATGGTTTTATGCTGATAAGAATGTTTGCCTGTAGAGGTGTCCTCATATCCGTTTGTGAGATTTCAGTGAATGAGTATCATAAGGCTACCAAACTGCCCACATCATAGTGATACAAAAGGTTTGACTCAAAAGGAAGTAACAAAACCCCTTTTACAGAATGGCACATACTAAAACAGACTACCCAAAAAATAGGAACTGTCCATAATTTATGCTAGGGGGTGCAAACCCCCCAGTAAATGTATGTACAAAGTATGTGACAAGCCACCTGCATGTCACGCATAAAATCAATGACCTCCTCCCCATTCCCATAATTCCTAAGCATGTTTTATATATTTTCATAGATCAAAAACATGTACAAAACTGATGACCCCCACCTACTCAGAACAAATGGGTGATCCCTACCCCAACCACCAAGTGCTTGCAATACCTTAATTTGCCAGTTGGCCATCAGGACCTGCTGCTGCCTGCAGGTTTTAAGATCTACAGGCCCTGAATGAAATCTGTAGGCCCAGTTTGTTGCAGTCAAACCAATAAAAACAAAATAGACCATTATGGACACAGTTTCTACAAAATCAGCGAGTCTATGATGCAGAGAGAAGTTTTTATTTGTTAAAGACTGGTGTTGACATTCTTCAGTGCAAAGCGCTGAAATAACAGAAACTAATTTATTGTAACATGATGTTAATAAAGGTAGGAAAAACAAGGGAAAGATTCCAGTTGTGAAAAAAGACAATTTACTAAAGACCACAAGGGCATGCAGATATTTGAAACTGCTGGCCTGATGCAATAACAACCAGCGCTGGGCCATATTTCAAATGCTGGATCTCCCCAACAACCAACCAAACTTACCCCCCCGCACACACATCATCATCTCCCACCTAGCTGTTAATTAATTAGAAACCTCCCCAAATTTGCATCAAATTGGCCTGTGCCCACCTTTGCCCCTGCAGTAGACACCTGTGAATCATCCTGTACGAGCAGCCAATCACGTGACATCCTCTACTTGTCATTCTCTTCTTGGAGCTCCAAGTAATCTGTGATGCAGGGAAGGAGGGGTGGGCATCCATGGCGTGAGGTAGGATAATTATTTAAATATACAATTTATAGTTAAAATTTCCAAATTTTTAAACTTATCCTATCTCACATTATGCATTATCCCACAGTTGGCTGGAGGGCCGCAGACACCCCTGACACACTGCACAGGTGAGGATGCATTCCACAAGGAGGCCAAGAGTAGCACCAACTCCAGATATACTTGTGATGGGTGGCTTTGGAAACCCCTTGGCTTACACAGCACAAAAACTCTAGGGAGTGGGCACTCCCGAGTAAATGTGGTTTCAGACGCAACTTTTGCTTAGCAAAAGGACACAGTTTGGCAAGGAATTAACACCGCCGCCCCACGATTTATCAGGAGACCCCAGTGATCTGGTATGTCCCTGCTTCAAAACTACCCCTCACAGACACATGCAAGATGGCGGTGAAAGGAGGAGTAGCCCGGATGCTCAACTAGTTTAACGTTTGGTACCAATCTCCCTACTTACCAAGGTGAGAAAGGACCTTCGAAAGCCGTTAGGTAATCGGAATTCAACGCTTCTTTGACGTGATTGCTCAGAGAGTAAGCAGAGGTCAATAAGCAGAGTGTCGATCATCTCTGCACGTGCACAAGACTGCCCGCACAATCTATCCAGCCATGGGTATGACAGTACACCATGCCCTAGTTCCCTAGGTACATGGCAAGACCAAGAATGCAGAGATGCTTACTTGCGTGGAACTGATATAGAAACAAGAGGTGCACTCCAACACCCCACACTCCTGAAACCGCTTCCACTCACCCCAGCATGTTGAGTCACTACCCTGTGAATCTGCATGGAACCGAAACCACTCTGAGGAATCGAAGTGGTGATTCCACTCGGCACACCCATAAACAAAGTACTACTTGCATCAGAGAATCAAAACATGCCGATGCACTGGAATGAATCGGTTGGGGAATTACAGGAGTATGATTGACGCAAGGAAGCGCTTAACCATGCTAGTGAATAAACGAGGCCCCAGAACAGGTTGTCGATTCATCCACCGGAGGTAAGGTGAACACTGTCACATTGCGAATTGCCGCATTGATTCCAAGAGGTTGAGCAAACGCCACATCATGTTGAAACGCTTCCCCTTGATTCGAAACGCTACCATGCAGAGGATGGGAAAACGATTCCCTTTGTCCAAGTCACTCAAACCCTGTGGGATGTCACAATCTCATGTAAACAATCGAAGCACACTGGAAGCGGTAAAAGAATGCCAATCCATATGTGCTGAATTGACGAGTGATCCGGAATCGCAACAACCGACATCGGGCAGGAAACAACTGGTGGTTGAAAAAGCACTACCATGCGTGGTGGTCACATAACTTCGCTAGCGTCCCATAAACTTCCCGAAGTCGACAGCCGAAATAACTGCCTGAGATCCTCGCCTATCTCTATCTGACGTCCACCTCTTATCCACACACCGGTACAGATCAAATTCATCTTCATCTTATCCCATATACAAACTACATGTAGATGACCTCTCACACAAGCCAATACAGTCGACAAAAGCATTGTGCGGATCCGCCGGCAAAAAGTTGCAGTTACAGTCACCACAACACGTGCATTTTTTAGAAGTATTCTTCTCTTTAGAAACATCCATCGTCAATTACTAAATCAAGCTATCAATTCTCTCGGAATACAGTCTGTGGTGACAAGTAGAGGACGTCACATGATCGGCTGCGCATACAGGATGATTGACAGTTTTCTATTGCAGGGGCAGAGGTCGGGTGGTCAGAGGCCAACACGATTTGATTCAACTTAGCTGACAGCACATTTCCACACTGGGTCGAAGAGAGGAAGAGAGATGCATAACGTGAGATAGGATAAGTTTAAAAAATTAAATTTCTCAAACCTACCAAACTCCAGCCTCAACTCCGGGATAAGGTCTCGAGCTGCCATGCCATACCGATGTGCCCAACTCAGGAGAAACTCGACCTTCTTCTCAGCCATGAACAGACCCTTCTTCACTGGGCGTAGTGGAGCATCCTTGCTTCCAGAGACCTTCAACTCTGTAAAATCCATGTTACAGGGACTTACACAGTTAATGAGGTAGGTTTAGACAGATTGTTTCAATGTAAAATTGCCAATCAACATGAAGTATGGTAAGATATTTATAGTCAAGCTTATTTAACTTAAGCTGAATGCATACATGTATCCTTATAACACCCTTATATGTTTATGATGTTGATCTGGATCATCTGGTACAGATTTGCTTATTTACATACCTCTGCCATTTAGATCAACAATTTAGTTATCCCCATAACAGACTATTTGTGCACTGTAATACCTTGGACGCTGAAGACGAGAATCCTTTTTTTAATGTAAATACTTCGAGATCCATTAACAATGGAATGTATCTTAAAATCAAGAAACAGTCAGATAATATATTTGACTGCTTAATTTCTGCATAATGTATTCCAAACAAGATCTGGATCCATAGGCAGATACAAAGAGAGGGTGCGCAATCCCCACTTTTGTCCTGAAAGTTTAACAAATTACCATGAAACTTGGGGGGGGTGGGGGGAATGAAGTGAGCACCCCTCCTGTCTACAGGTTCCACTACACTATATCAGAATCACATGCTCCCTGAGCTCAAACAGACAGAGGCCTGTGACAGTTGTGATTGGATGTAACAGCGTGAGATGTAAGTAAACTTATTCTCAGTACTTTTCGTTACACTCCTCTACTGAGTCTAACAAAACTTTACAGGAGGTCGCGTCAGGTAACCTTTGAGATTGACCAATCAGAACACAGTTTACCAAATTGCAAAAGTGCACATTCGCACATACCTTTTGAACTTTTTATCTCGAAAAGGTTCATAGACGAACGATTCCGAATGCTATTTAGCGCACGCTCGCTTCAGGGTGATGCACACATGTACATACAACCATGACAACGGTGAGTAAACAGTCACTGAAAATAGTGTTTTGGCAATATTCGAGGATGTTATCTTGCAGAAATATTAGCTAGTGGTAACCATGTCAACGGAAACCCAAAATCATATATACTGCAGGTCAAATAACTGTGTTATATGCGGATTTTTGTGGAGAGATCTGTGTCAGTGACCTGAATATTTTGAAAGTCCCTCCGATCTCTAAATAGTAGCCGTTGTCTGATTGGTTAAACCTATTTAGCTGTCTCGCGTTTGGTTGGACGGTCATTGGTCGCTCAAAGGTTACCTGACACGACCCTCTACTAGGTTTTGTTAGACTCAGTGGTGGAGCGTAACGAAATACACTGAGACTAAGTTTACTTAGACTGGATGTTTATGTGTTTTAATATCACATCCATCCTGTTATTAACACTGACCACAATTTTAAGTATTTAGTGCTGTCATTTTTATCACCATGACTTAGACTTATGTGCGCACAGATATTTTCAAGTTGTGGAATGGAGGGTTCATGTGTTCTGTTTCCTCTGCTCAGAAAAATCCCCAACAAGTTGGACAGGATTTGTGTTTTATTGTAGTTTAAGGGCCAGGCTGTACCCCTATGTACATGGAATGGCTGTTGATAACCTGGATTTTCTTAAGGGTTACTACAGAAGTCTAGGGGAAAACATTTGGTGTTGTGTAACCTATAGAACCTGATCTACACTGGGTTAAGAAAGCTTTTGCAACATCACGACGAGCATCATGTTTACCTTTTTGACACGCCTTGTACCCTGCCTTGAGGAGCACTGTCACATCAGAGAGGGCAGACATGACATAGGAGAGAGGGGAGACAACTCCAGGTCCACTCAGTAGTTGCACCACATCCTCAATGATATCAACGATCATCTCTTGGTTCATATTCCATTTGGATGGATTCTACAGATCACATGAAAATATAGTAAATACAGATTCCAAAGATGACTTTATGCAAGGATGACATTCTTAGAGTGACTGGTACCTTGTTTGAGTGGCGTTTTAGAAGTTGAGGCGTACAAATAGGACAAATTGTTATGGATAACAACTTCTTTATTGCGTGATTGCGACGTTTCGATATTGACAAGTGTCTACATGCTGGTGAGTGAACGTTTACAAACCAAGTAAATTTAGCAAGTGGAGAAATTTATCACGCAGTATTTTCACTTTGATCCCAACCTGGCTTATATTACGTTACAAGTTGTGTCATGCAAACTCGTTTTGGCCATGATTAAAATACATATTTAACTACTATTGGAAAGAAGTTTTGATTTTCTAACTTGATGAAAACAAACCATAATCTCATTAATTCAAATGGACTTAGTCCGTGACTTCACGATTTTCAAAAACGGCGGCACCCTGTCTGAGAATGAATGCTATTTAAGTTTGTTTTCACCGACTTACAAGGTCAAAATTACTTTCTACTGGTCGTAAAATATGTATTTTATTGACGGACACTAGGATTTTGCATGGCGTTGCTTATATCATAATAATTTCACTCTTGGAAGAAAGGTGGAGTCCAGTATAATATTATTTACGATAACATTGTCACTTCGACCACAATCTGGCATCCAAGGAAGAAAGCGTTATATTCATGCAAAATCCTTTTGGTCCTCAAGGTGTAGTAAGCAGTCTTAATTTTATAAACTCGATGAAACTTGAACTCTCTATCATTTTCTATCCTGGAAGTGCGGTAGGGGGCGAACCATCCGATTTAATATATACCACAGGCTTCCACAACGCTCGCTTCGCACACACAAACAACCAGTTTAAGCACAAACTACGGGATCCGGTGCAAATCTGTGCATAGTAACACCATCACCCGACCCAAGGAGCAATTGACAGTAACACAACAATTCGGCATATCTTTGGTGACGTCGAGAAATCAGCAAAATGACGAACTTCCTACACATTTTCTATACAACTAACTGAAAATCCTTCCTTCAGGGCTCTGGCGACAAAGCTACATAACCTGTCTGCGTTTTTGTTTGCGGGTGAGAGAGAAGCAGATGGCTTTTTGGCAACTTTCAAGGGCTTGGTATTGATTAAACACAAGTTTTTTCAAAAAAGAATGGTGTTCCGTTTATGACTAACCAGAAATCTTTCGTATAATGTGGTAAAAAGAGTACCAAAAAATTGAGTTTCGTTGTTCTTTAAAAATAAAGCAATTCAAGAAGAGAAATTAGTACTGCAATAAACAATGGTCACAATAGTATGTTTCAATAGACTATCGCTATTGCAAATAGTTGTTTCGGGGAAAGAAACCTTTCAATGTTTCCCACTAGACCAGCGGCCCAGTGAGTAGACGATAATTAGTGGTCGTGTCTGTTGTCACAGGTCCGAAACAACATACGTAACTTTACTTATCTATCCATACAAAATTCACTTGTCACCAAGACCACTACAAAGTTAACCATTAGTGACCCTGATGAATTTTCACTCCCCAAGGACCAGAGGCCTTGCAGAAATTTCATACTCTGTTGTTTCCCCCTCAATATTCACCCCTATCAAATACTCAGTAAACACACTTTGACGGTCAGGTCTGCTTTGATGGGTCCTTCGGAAAATTGTTCTTGCATGACACATCCTCAGTTTTAATTCAACTGTAAGGAGCACTGCCACTTTTATGAGAATAGGCACTTACCTGCTGTATTGAGTGGGTGCACATGTGGAGAGCCTCACAGGTGCTTGTGCAGTTTGACCCCTGACCCAACACTGCACTCATGCTCAGTAGATCCTGGCAAATACAAATGATTCCATCCTGACCTTTTTAAGTACTCATTCTGATTACAATATATTGGTTGTAAATCCTGGCCTGGTGGCTATTTTATAAGCATACCAGTGACTGCCAGGTATCTTTATTGAGGTAGGGCAGCCTGGTGGGGTAGCCTAGTGTTTGTTTGTCATGATGTAGACCCGGTTTTGATTCCCCAAATGGGTACAATGTATGAAGCCCATTTCTGGTGTCCCGTGCCATGATATTGCTGGAATGTTGCTAAAAGTGGTTTAAAAGCTTACTCACTCACACTCACTGTTGACAAACTGATGTCCATATGCAGAGGTGAGCTACAGTGCTACTGATAATGCTGAGGGTAGTATTATTTGTACAATACTTTGTGATTTTTAGAAGACATTAATGCTGAAAATTTTGCTTTCTAAGAGAATTTAAGAGCATCACCAACCAAGGACACTTGAAGGTTGTTATCAGAAATTTAGAAAAAAAGCATTTTGATATAAATGCAATGGTTTTTATCCTTCCCTATACACAGTGCTTTAGCCTAACAGATAGTACTGGAACAGAGAGATAGGTGAAACAGAGAAGACAAAGAGGCTGCATGAGCCAAGGGAGATAACTAAGGGTACACCAGCATGGCTTGCAATCTTGTTTTCAACAGTGTCTCTGTTCCAGTAGTGTCTGGTTAAAGTTGGGAAGCTAAACCAATGCCAGATAAGGTAAAACATGGATGATTTATTGTACATAAGTGGTCAGTTCCATCAACATAACTATGACTTCCATGTTTTAACATAATTACATTTGGAACAAAAGCTGCTGTGACAGCCACTTTGAAAAATGAATTTACACTCCTTTAACAAATTCAGTTAGTAAAAGAAGTTTGAGTTTCATATGACAAATGGCACACATTACAAATGGGATATGATCCTAATGACTTATGAGAGAAAATTATCTTCATTTGAGTGTGTGAGCGAGTGAGTAGGGATGGTTTAGTTGCTTTCAGCAATATTCCAGCAATATCATGGCAAGGGATACCAGAAATAGGCTTCACACCATGGCTCCCAAATGGGGAATCAAACCTGGGTCTTCAACAAGCCAAGCTGACCCTTGCATCACTAGGTTACCACACAGTCCCTTGAGTACATGATTTCACTGCAAAAATTCCAATACTCCATGCAAATAATTGAGACCTTTAGGAAGTAAACCTTGACAAACCTGTGCTGATTCAAGAGGTGATTCAAGATGGTCGCCGTTGTGCAGTCGAGTTATAAATGCATAGGAATAGAGCACATTCACCAGACAGAAGCGCAGGTCAGATGATGGCTTGCTTTTCTGGAAATATCAGGCAATATTTTGTAATGTGTGACATGCAAAAACCTGCTGTCATGTTGCTGGAATATTGCTGAGTGCAGTGTAAAATGGAATGTCACAATTGTTATATTTGGGATTATAGTTTCTCAGTAAAACACAGATGCTGGTATTAATGTTTGGTTGAGTCCAATTCGGGATTTGAACCCACACTGTCAAACTCAGGCACCCATAATCTGTTTGGGTTCAAATAAAATGATGGAAAAAATAACTCCAAATAGAGATAAGTGCATAAAACATAAATAAGGAACATTGTCCTGAAACCTCTGTACCCAACAGGCTCAGAAATCTGACATTTTATGATCGATTACGAAAAAATTTATTTAGGAAACCATCATGTAAAATTGTGCTATTTTCATGATTCACGCCGAGAGTTGATAAACGGGTGGTGCAACAGCACAGACACACACTTCAGGTGCAACTCATCTGTAATCATCAATAGACATAGTCAGACATCTAACCCTCTCAGCCAGAAAAATGGACATTGGACAACTGAAAGTCAAGATCATGGACTCCGTGTAGCCCTTTGATAATCGTAAAGTGGCACTGCTCCCACGGCCAAAAACTTTGCTCACACAATGTCATTTAGAAAGTGGTCACACGTAACGTCATGTTTGTGATTATGCCTCCTCAGTAAAAACCAGATTCAAGAATCATGGACTTTGTGTAAGCCTCTAGCAAGTTGTCTGACACAGGGATCAGTACATATGCTGCTTCCACTCGATAATGGGCTCAGTTCCCGATCAAACGAAAGAAGTATAAAATGTAATTCCTAACAAAAGTTGCTTACTTTGAGAAGGATGTTGATATCTGGGATATCACGGAGTATCTGTGGCTGATTCTTCCCAGCATGTTCCACTGTACCAACTTCCTCTTCTGTTTCAGATGATGGCTGTGAACAGATGAGTGAGTCAGTGAGTGAGTGAGTGAGTGAGTGAGTGAGTGAGTGAGTGAGTGAGTGAGTGAGTGAGTGAGTGAGTGAATGAGGTAGAGTCATACTGACTCCATACATTATTGCATGACTGACTTTGATTTTTACCCACCATGGTCTTTGACCTTGACCCACCATGGTCTTCCCATAAGCACTGGACTAGAATACCTGGAAACTTTGTGAGGGAAAGTTCACGATACTATTTAATGACTGACCTTGTCCTTGACCCACCATGGTGTCCACACCTCCACAAGGTTGGCGAGACGTCCATCCTCCAGCATGTGGCTGAACTCCTGTTTCTCCTTTTCTGTCAGTCTCCTCCACACATCACCTGCATCAGCATCTGAACACAAGGGACCATTTATAATTAATGGTTGAGGGAGGTGTGATGATTAATCAATGCACCACACCCCATAATTTTTAGGCATAAGTT
Source organism: Haliotis asinina (assembly GCF_037392515.1). Taxonomy (NCBI): domain Eukaryota; kingdom Metazoa; phylum Mollusca; class Gastropoda; order Lepetellida; family Haliotidae; genus Haliotis; species Haliotis asinina. Next base: position 20,510,461 of record NC_090280.1, read on the forward strand.
TTAAAATATTTTGATCCGCAAAATATGCTTCCCCCTCCCCTTAAAATCATCACCACCACCCCACGCCCCAATCCATACATTATGAATAGTCTTGAAAAACATTTACAATCCCTGGACATTTATAAACTGCCTGTGTCCAGCACAAAGCATGAAGACACTTTTACACACGTTAAGCCAAGCTGCCTGTAAAGGGTAACAGTCACATGACATCCCAACAGGTATCCACTCACTGCTGGGTGAACAGAGAACAAACAAACAAGGTGCCTCATTGTGGGGCAGGACTGATTAGTCAAGCTGACAAAGAACGTCACCCATCCAAGGTTTCTCCATGACCAAAGTTGCTTAACTTCAACATACTTGAGACCTGGCTTCTTTTTACTAAACCACCACAACAACTGTTGTAGACAAATTTCCAGCTCCACTGATTGGACTAAAACCATGGACCGCCTGAAGCAGGCAAGATTCCAACCACAGGCAATCATGTGTTATACATTCCTGTACTGACCTAGGTCAAGTCCTTCCAATCGTTCTGCCAAGTCTGGATTGTCAGCATCTGTAAACAAATTGTAAGTTCAAACACTGATCATGGACTGAGTGAATAAGGTTCTTGGACCTTTTAAGCAACACCACAGCAGGAGACAGAGCAAATGACTCCATATGTACCGATGTCGGGAATTAAACCCTGGGTAACAAATACAATAACCAGTAGTTAATGTTTTATTCTGAAGTAAAACATAGTGCATTAATTCTGAAACACTAGTTAGAGATGCACCCTCACCTTCCTCATCATCATCACTATCAACATCATCCTCATCCCTTGCCTCCTGCTCTCTCTGTAGAATTTCAAGAATCTTCTCACGATCTTCCTTGCTGCACAGATAAAATGAGTGTAAATTAGGATACCATATTTTATTAAGCAGTTTTATTCACATCATCTTTCCATTATCACTACTCCACAGCGGGCCTTAATGGAAGTAATAAGTAATTTAAATGGAATTGGAATAATAGACCCCAGTGTGTACTTCAAAATTTTTGATGCCCAGATACAGCCGATATTACTGTACGGAGCAGAAATCTGGGGAATGCATAGATTTTATGAAATAGAAAAGGTCCATTTAATAGCCTGCAAACGTTTCTTGAATGTCAGCCCTCAAACACCTACTGCTATTGTATATGGCGAATGTGGAAGATATATAAACGCATTGTGTAAAACTTTGAAATATTGGGTAAAGGTTATTCATATGCATGAAGATAGAATCCCCTTGAAAGTGTACAAAATGCAAGTGTATTACGATAACTGTGGCTACAAGACATATGCTTCTTACAAAAGAGAAATACATTTTGCACATGGGTTTGGTTACGTCTGGATGTCCCAGACAGTTGGTGACGCAGCTTTATTTTTAAGTAGATTCAAGACTGTTGCAATCAATATATTTCTTCAATCATGGAACAGTACATTGAATAACAGTTCACGATACCATATGTACCGTGAGTTTAAAAGTCTGTTAACTCCAGAAAAATATTTATCATGTATATTGGACAAAAAGTTTCGAAATATTTTGACCAAATTCCGATGTGGATTATTAAGGCTAAAGTATAATGAAGGTAGATGGTTGAATGTCGAGGTTGCTGAACGTAGCTGCCCTTTGTGTAATCTAGGTGTAGAAGACGAGTACCATTTCATCTTTACATGTACTGAATATAACGCACTAAGATTAAAATACTTGCCATGTATATATCAGAAACAACCAAACTACTATAAATTTAAGTCTCTGTTATCAACGAACAATGAAACAACTTTAAGAAATTTATGTAAATATATCTATCATGCTTATAAAAGCAGGACAATCAAACTTCAATAATTTTTCTTCAAACCACAGGTGCGTACATTTTAACCATATATTTACATTTGTGTGTATATATGTTTATATCACAATGTTATATTTATAGTGACAAGAATCTGTTAATACAATCCACATGTACCATTGATATGTATACCCTGTAATAATTAACTTATATTTGTAACAATTGCGTATATATTGTATATGGGCCTGTGGCCTACGTACGGAATAAAAATACTTGACTTGACTTGACACTAAAGGCATCAGTAAGCGTAACATAGTAGTGTGTTCTTGTGTCATGTCAAGTAGTGTAGAGTGTCATGTTGTGTCGTGCAGTAGAGTGGAGTGGAGAGGAAGGGAGTGCAGCAGAGTGAGCATGACCTGGGGATAAATCATTAGGGGGAGTTTTCACTAGAAGGTTTTCTAAGGGCAGTTGCTGCTTCTTACCCAGCACTACTGTGTGACAGTTCATCGATGACCCAGTCTTTGTAGAAGGCCTCGGAGCAGCTGCCATGTTTTTCATGTCGGTAGCAGGCCAGGGAACAATAGGGGATGTTACAGCGGGGACATGTGTACCGAGCCTCCTGGCCAACACAACTGGAAGCACAAATCATGCATCAAGTTAAACATGAACAACTCTTGGTTTGCCATCATCCTAAAACAGTTCCCCAAATATTTCAACATACATAGAAAGTGATCTTGTCACTGTGATACTTGTTTCATGTATAACATGGTCAAAAGCATCTAATACAACAGTGTGACAGTTCCGCATAAGTAATGACACGATGCAAAATGGTACATTTCTCTACTTGGGTTGTCACTTTGGTACGTTTCTGTATACAGAAACCTACCTGGGGTGCACATCATGGGGTAGTCGTGTCAGCGACCCCTTCAGCACTACTGACTGTACCTGTATCAACTTTCATCTATGGTTATGGCAATAACCCCATATTGTTATGACTAATTTTGTACTCTGCATTACTAAATTGGACTTTGTTTGAAAACACCTGGAGGTACCAACTGGTAACCCAACGTTTTCGTAACGTTTTCAAATCAGTGATCGGAAAGAACAAATGCCCGCACCAGTTAAACCTTCAAAACTGATTAGAAATTCGTGGAAGTAGACTTGTTGATTTACTTAACAGTGTGTGAAATCGATAACATACATGGAACAAGCTTTTGAATCAGTGCCAACGAGTTTTGACGCACACTGTTTATGCTCGTTGCTGGAGGCTGACATCTTGAAGCTTCGCACTGAATATATTGATCGTCTGCTGCCAAAGGCTACGGGGATTTGCTGTCATTGTTTGGGGCATTTCTGGGTAAGAATCACATGATACAGTCTGACGTTGAGGCAAGCATTTTGTAAACAGGTACTTAAAATTGTGAGCTCATTATGTATTTTTCAAAATGCAAAATGTTTGAAAAATAGACGAAAACGAAACTCAAAATAAATTATAAAAAGCAAGATTGTAAACCGGTTAGATGAATCATTTGGCTTCTTTCATGTCATCCTTTACACGAAAAGATATCTAGTTATGGGTATTTATCATTTGAAAGTTCTTTGACATCAGATTGATAACTTATTGACTAATAATTATATCAACAAGTTGTTGCTTCGGATCTGCCATACGCCGGAAGAAGATATCGTCCTTCACCCCGTTGCCATGCTACGAGGTTGTGTACCCAAAGCGTGGTAACTTTTCAAACTAAGTTTTGCCTTCTGGAACATAGCGATAACTGTGTTATCTCCAGTTTATCATAAATTTCAGCACATCTATACAATATTCATCGTCAGAAATGGCCGTTCCGTTTTCAAACACCAAACTCAGAGTGCCAAAAGGTTTCCAAAATATTTTGGAAGGACTCGCACGAGAAGTGCTTCGAGCTCAGCCAAAGGATGTGTTCGAATTTGGATGCCAGTACTTTGAAAGCATGGTCAGAGTGAGAGAAGGTAAGATAAATATTTTCAATTTGAAACATACAGGGGATTACCGCACACCTTCAAGACTTCCATTTGCCAAATACACGAACAACACTCTGACAATGGCAGTGATTGTGCCTATTGTCTTACCCGTCTAACATTGTCAGTAATAACAACAGGTTGTTTATGTCTAATCCAACTTGAGACCAAATGTGGATTTATGTTTAGAAGATTTACATTCATAAAAGTGAGCAGAAATATGTTGAAGACCAACTACAATGTTTGTCAGCATGATCAGACACGATATTAGTTCATGTGTATTCAGGGTTGGGTTGATGTTTTTGGCATTTTGACTGACTGATTTTGATTCCCTAGCAGTTGCCATTTCGGGACATCTGCACTTTATGGGTTCCTACCTTCGGTAGTTAACTCTAACCCAAACCCTAATCCCAAGCTCTAAGCGAACCTAACCCCTAAACCCTACCTTCCAGGGACCCATAAAGTGCAGTCTACCAAATATTTCACAGTTCATGTATCAACAGTGCAAGAAAATGTATGATCAACAGTTATGGTTACACAAAATTTCAATTCTGTAACTCTCTGTAGGAATTGGAATCATACATTTTCCATTTTGGTATCAAAGAAGAGTAATTTCACATGAAAAAGATTGAGTTAGAACTTAGAGACATAATAAAGTTTTGTAAATTGTAACATACATTCATTTTGTTTCTATCAATGTACTTTCAAAATGACAAATGGCTTGGGTGCTGGTAATAGATAGTCACACTTTAGATAATTGACAATCTAAGTAAGTATTAATAAGAAATAGTAATATCCTGTTTAAAGCTGTGCATTCTCATCATCTAAAGAGTCAAAACAGATTCTGATGCAGTAGATGAAGTAGTTTCCAAAGTTCACAGACAAGGAGGGTCTGAAACCAAAAGTGTTGAAGGCCTTCATCATGCTTAACAGGCCTTACTTGGCAGGTTAAATTTTCATATGTTGTGTTACACCTGTCTAAGCTTGATTTGTGGGTATAAGGAAAATGCAGCAAAAATCATATCTTAAATGCATGATTTTATTTTGTACACTATTTGATTATCATATTTACTGATTTAACAAATTAAAAAGGTATGATATCCACTTGTAATTGAAATGTTTGTTTCCCGAAGACATTTTCAGTCATCACTCATTCATGTGCACACAAAAAGTGACATCACTTTGTTTCATGGATTACATAGTCGGCTACTATACAACAGCATGTATGGCAGCCCATTGCATTAAGTTTTGACATCTAGGATAGCAGATGACAAGATGTGACAAGGTTAGAGCTAACAGTATCTTTTCCACTTGACACACGGGTTTCTTGTTCAAATCCTTTCGCTTGAGTTTGATATTATATGGCAGCTCCAAGTCCATTTATCTAAAACTGGATCAGATTCTAAGACTGTCAAACCCATCACTCAGACCCATGTTCATGTATATTGTATATTGATGCTCATGCTGTTGATCATTGGATTTTCTGGTCCAGACTCAATTATTTACAGACTGGCACTATACAGCTGGAATATTGCTGGGTCCAGCATAAAACTCACTCACTCACTCACTCACTCACTCACTCACTCACTCACTCACTCACTCACTCACTCACTCACTCACTCACTCACTCACTCATGTATGTTAGTCACAATTAGTATATATCTTTGCATGGGTTTCTGTGTAGTGTGTATTACCTATTGCTAGTACATAATACTGATGAAATTGAAAACAATGTCAACCTTAGCTCACATTTTGCTACACGATGCAAGTTTCTTGACATCAAGGACTGTGTTCAAAATATAAAAATGTTTGACAGAACTAAATAGTGTTGAGGAAATTGTAAATATTTATGCTATTTTTTTTTCTTGAACATTTGTGCACCATAGCAAAAGTGATAAATAGCAAAGAAAGATAACTCTACTTTATCATCGTTGCAAAATTTAATAGCTACATTTTGAGCAGATATGAAATGAAATCCAAGTTTATCTGCAGTTTGAAACATAAGTGGAAATTATGTAGTACTAGTAGCCTATGGACAAGTAAGATACCATTATTTGATTGCCTGAAATGAGAACTGACTTGTCCTGAGCTTCAGGTCAGGTGATGGGATTTTTGAACCCTTGAGTTGGTTTTCTCCGTTTTTGACAGACTATTTTCTAAATAGTCCTAGAGACTGTTCAAATGTGGTAATAGTATGGTAGAATGTGCTGTCAAAATGTGCTAAAATAATGTCCAAAATGTAACATTTTTTCTCCTGCAAAATAATTGTCAATGACACTGTTTCCATTGATTCCCAAAGAATTTGTCAGTTTTTGTTCAGTTGGCAAGTTATAAGTTATAAGCATTGGGAATTGCTGGTAAAGTCATGACTGATTTGATCTTCCCAACTGATGGTTTATCTATGCAATCAGTTTCCACAGCGTTGGCAGAAAACATCCAAAATATGGAGCATTGTTGATGTAAGGAATTATTAACAAAGCACCTGCAAGCAGCCTAGCTGGAACATGGTGCTATGTATGTATACATCACAACTGTCTTACTCAGTACTTCTGTGTGAAAACTGTATCATCAGTAATGTGTTACGCATAATCTATACAGTGAATTCAGTCATTATTCATCAACTTCAATAATGCCAAACAGTTTAAAGAAACGTATAGCATTTAAAAAGTTGATGAATAACAACATCTGTATTATTAGCATATTATGATGCGATGTTTCAGTATTCTTTCTTCTACTGCAAGAAAGTACAAGGTTTTCCAAAGCAAACAGCTAATCCAGTTACAATAGACTGTTCAGGCCCAATCAGTGTGCAAGGCTACGCTTATGTTTGGAAAACTCTGTAGATCGCAATGTGACATGTACTTTAAGAAGTTATTCACATATCATCTTGGCCAACATCAAAGTGATAGCACAGAGAACTCTAACTGTAGAAAATCTCCACTCTTCAATAGGCTCCGACTCATTAAGAAATATGATATGCGTGACCTGCTGGACAACTACTTAGATTATTCTGTCATACCATCAAACCTAGCTACGAATCGCTTCATCACTGAGTGGATAAAGCAAGTGGAGATTAAGTCATTACAGGGACAAAATGTCTATCTGTCAGACAGGTTTTGAGTAGATATTCCTTGATCGGACATGGTGCACTGACTATATGGAAACTAGCTATTCATGCTCCCTATAGAATTAGAGACTTATCATCAGTTGCAAACATCGGTGTGAGTAAAATCAAATCTGGTGAATGTAAGTGTGGAAGAGTAACAAATGACATTGTTAAAAGCACATCCTTATGTTCTGCCCTATCACAATGCACGAACGAAATGAACTGTTTGACAACCTGTGTGGTGTCATTATATATCATCTTTTGGAACCTTATTTCATCGTATGGGTATTGCTGCCATGTAAATCATATCTGTGTCCATATCTGATGTTATTCAAGAACTTGTAATCTTCAGTCGTGGAGGAAATAAAGTCTGTCTATCCATTCTTCTACTGTTTTAATAAAAAGATATAGATATTGGATTCTAGTGATTGTGATTAGTAAATTGAATTCGATTCACCAAATATGTCAGTGAATCGTAACAGCCTTGGGAAATAATGTGGTTCATTGTTTGTGAGACAGACTGCAATGCAGGAAGGCTAGGCAGTAGGGAAAATAATGTGTTTCAGGGATTGTGAGAGAGAGACACAACATTGAAGGGAGGGCTAGGAAGAAAGGAAAATAATGTGCTTCATGGATTGTGAGAAAGACACCATTGCATGGAAGGCTAGGCAGAATTAACGGGGAAAATAATGTATTTCAGGGATTGTGAGAGAGAACGTTGCAGGAGGGCTAGGCAGTAGGGAAAATAAGTGGTTCTGGGATTGTGAGACAGACTACATTGCAGGAGGGCTAGGCAGGAGGGAAAATAATGTGTTTCAGGGACTGTGAGAGAGAGAGAGAGACAACATTGAAGGGAGGGCTAGGAAGAAAGGAAAATAATGTGCTTCATGGATTGTGAGAAAGACACCATTGCATGGAAGGCTAGGCAGAATTAACGGGGAAAATAATGTATTTCAGGGATTGTGAGAGAGAACGTTGCAGGAGGGCTAGGCAGTAGGGAAAATAAGTGGTTCTGGGATTGTGAGACAGACTACATTGCAGGAGGGCTAGGCAGGAGGGAAAATAATGTGTTTCAGGGATTGTGAGAGAGAGAAAGAGACAACATTGAAGGGAGGGCTAGGAAGAAAGGAAAATAATGTGCTTCATGGATTGTGAGAAAGACACCATTGCATGGAAGGCTAGGCAGAATTAACGGGGAAAATAATGTATTTCAGGGATTGTGAGAGAGAACGTTGCAGGAGGGCTAGGCAGTAGGGAAAATAAGTGGTTCTGGGATTGTGAGACAGACTACATTGCAGGAGGGCTAGGCAGGAGGGAAAATAATGTGTTTCAGGGACTGTGAGAGAGAGAGAGACAACATTGAAGGGAGGGCTAGGAAGAAAGGAAAATAATGTGCTTCATGGATTGTGAGAAAGACACCATTGCATGGAAGGCTAGGCAGAATTAAGGGAAAATAATGCATTTCAGGGATTGTGAGAGAGAACATTGCAGGAGGCCTAGGCAGTAGGGAACACAGTGTCTTTTAGGGATTGTGAGAGAGAACGTTGCAGGAGGGCTAGGCAGGAGGGAAAATAAGTGGTTCTGGGATTGTGAGAGAGAACATTGCAGGAGGGCTAGGCAGTAGGGAACACAAGGTGTTTCAGGGATTGTGAGAAACTAATGCCTGCCTTGCAGAAGACCCATGCATTGTTAGAACAGATACTCAACTACTTGGTCTTACTGGTTAGGGTGGACAAGCTCAGTCACTGGATCCCATATCACTGTGCCATGACCACAAGCAGTTGCTCAGTATTGATCACTGGATTGTTTGTTCCAGACATGATTATTTACAGGATGTTGTCATGAAGCTGGAATATTGCTGGGTATGATGTTTGGCAGCAAACAAATATACAACTAAATTTGTCAGACATGCACAAAATGTTAAGAGCAAATGTTTCACTCTTTTTGTTTTGGTTATTTTTGGTAACCAGACGGAATAAATGTTTTGAAGTCATCGATTTCTAAGGCTCTAGATGCTATTTAGATATGTGATTTTTCTCAAAATCCAATTATCCATCTTTATGTTCTTAGTTTCACAACGTTTGAGGAATTAGGAAATTTTTGTTTTTTACTTACAGATTTGCTGCTGATTTGAAGCAAATATCTGCATCTGAAAATTATTTAATTAATACCTGTAGGCATGGTCATTAATGGGGTTTTGTTTCATGATAAAATACATACTCACCTCTTTTTGATGCGTTTTTTAAGAGGACAATGCTATCTGTCACTTCAGATTAAATTTTTCTTGTTTTGGAAACAGCACACAGGTAAAATATCAGTCACCTTCTTCTTACTGATGTATTTCTATTTGAAAATGTCTAAAAACGAACAGGCCAAATGCAAAGGACATGGTTATTCTGAATATCTTTGTTAATGCACTCTGATCTTAAGTGTGGCAACACTTCGTGGTCATCAGCCTTATGAGACATTTCCACCAGTGTCTGCAATAAGATCAAAGTGGCTCCACATAGTGGTTGTTATTCAGACTCAGTACAGTTTTAGCGCTGTCAAGTCAAACTATTGATGTTCTAAATTACTGAGCCAAGTGTAGTAACTGGTATTCTACAGGGACCTATTTCTAGTCTGGTCCTGTTGATTGCAACCTAACAGGGTTAGTAGGAGAGTCAGCAGAGCAGACCTTGTTAATGAGAGTGGCACAGATTCCACGACCACTCCACAGCCTCTTCATGATGTTTAATGAGAGATATGTGGAGAGCTTTGAAATTTCAATTTTCGTAAGACAATTCCAGGTGACCAGTATAAACTGTATTTCACTGGTTTTTAGAGTTGGCAGCTTGAACCAGAAATAAATGTTTTTTCATGATTACAATTTCCGTCAGTTTTATGCAGTCCCTGCATTGAGTTTGTGGTATGGCATAAACATCAAGACCTGGTTCAGAAGTAAAAGCATTGAGACCTGGTTCAGAAGTAAAAGCATTGAGACCTGGTTCAAAAGTAAGAGCATTGAGACCTGGTTCATCAAGGCCTGAGGCTGAGAATTTATGAATGTCAACTTGTCTTTGTGATGAGTGCAATATTTCATTTCACCAAATGGAGGAGTAAGACTATTCTCCTAAACATTGGGTTCCTCCAGATGAAGAATTTGACGTCAATAAATTTTGAAGTTTTATTTGTATCACTTCTCAATGCTGTTTCAAGATTCCATTAAGTTCAGAAGTAATGTGTCAAGTGCATTGAATTCTTTTGCATTTTGATTCAAATTTGCTTTTCTGATATTTTTAGTTGAGTAGTCTCATGACGGACTCCTGTGAACATGAGCAGAACGATAACTGGGAATTATTAGGATTGGTCTACACTCTGTAATACTGAAGATGTTGTCCAAACGTGACAGTTCTGTGTTATTCATTTTTGCTCTGAATAATTGGGCATTTGCTAAGTTCAAAAATCATGTTGTTGCTCCCTTTTTTTTTTTTTAGTGAATAAATAATTTCTTTTACTTTGATAGAAAACTATTTGTACAACACAAACTCTTTGACCAGATGAATTTTATGTTCCTAATTCAAAAGCCTAAAATTCCTAATTCTTGCAGTGATTACTGTAAGAAGGTAATTGTCATTGATACCTTAAACTTTTGCAGAGTGAAAACATCTAGCAAAATATATTGCATTTGCTTTATGTGGACTATGTCTCATGGAGTTAGAATAATTAGTCATGCATTGATGCCTTCGGTTTATCTCAAAAGGTTTGAGAGTCAAGGGAAGTAACTCTTCGAATCCTGGTGAAATCAATGACAGCTAGTACCTAACAGTGATACAGGGATTGGGAATGAGAACTTTGACAATGGGCCATTTTCAGGATCATTAGCCATTTTCTGAATTTAGAATGGGCCATTGCCCTTGTATCAATAGTAAACTTCAAACTTTTTATGGGCCATTTTTCATTCAAATGTGCAAAATGCCTTTATCCCAATCCCTGGTGATACTTTTTCTTTTGCTGATAATTTGACATGCAGCATAATCTTTATTTGAAAATAACTGAGATCAGTTATAAATAACCAATATCAAAGTGAAAAATAAGGAACATACAAATCTAAGCTCAAAGACTTTAATATTACCTAACTGATGATGACAGAATTAACAATTATAAATCATCATGATAACAAACCCATGGAATCTACCTTTAGTTTTGTGAATTTGGTTAATGTTTGAAATAATAATAACTTATAGAAAATCTTTAATGGTAATTACTTAAATAGCATACTATGAGTGAGTTAGTGAGTTTAGTTTTACGCCACCTTTAGCAATGATCCAGCAATATCAAGCAGGGGACACCAGAAATGGACTTCACACATTATTGTAACCATGTAACCATGTGAGGAATTGAAACCATGAGAAGCAAGGGCTTCCACTATTAGACTGTCTCTCTGCCCCTAACATACTGAGGCTTAGAAAACATAGTAAGATTAGAATCAATGCAATGTTCTAAATCATCTGCATATCAAAAGATATTTACATGAACCAAAACATTCAATAATGATATGCGTTCAAACAGTGTTGAACAACCATATAAGCTACAACTCAACTAATCATCAATGTAAACAAACCATAATTGGTATTATCCAATAAAACAATAAGGACTCTTCATAATTCTAGGGAGAGTGATGATGATTTTAAGAACCGACAGGGGTGTTCTGGGGAGGAGGATGTCATCAATTTTGTACACATGTACTTGGGGTGGGGGGTTGTTATTTTCATTTTACATTTTCTCCATTAAAACAAAATCATCTTATTCCCCCTTTCAAGAAACACATCTTTAGGATCTAAGCAATTCAAAATAATAACACATATCTCAATTTTGTTCTCCAGTATGACTGGTCCAGACAATCCTGTTGTTGTAGATGGAGGAGCAAATATTGCAAGACATGATTAACTATTTCTTTTCTCTACTACAACTTTTCAGGGCTAATTTTTGTTCCCTCATCAAGTCAACATTCACCCGATGAAGGAGCAAGAATTAGCTCTGAAACATCATAAAATGCATTTAAAGAATACAAAGAAGTTGTTATCCATAAATGGTGTCATGTATTCATGTTCATCAAGCTTCTAAATCCCTTTCAAGAACTTCAAATGCCAATGTCTTTTAATAATTTTTCTCTGTTTTTCACACAATAATCTGCCCATAAATTTTTAAGATAATCTTTAGACTTCCTGGGTAGCAATCAACCAATGTTGAAGAATTTGAACCAATTTCAGTCTTCCTCAGAATAATCAACTGACGTGAATTGAAACCAATGGGCATTGTTATGTTATAGATAGCTTGTCTGAACAGACATCAGATGACTGATGAAATGCCAGTTTGTTTTCAGTACTGCTGGGTACCTGTCACCTTTGACATTTCTTAATGAGAGGATTATAACTGACTGTTAGATTCAGTAAAGGTCATCAGCATACGTCAATAGCTATCTTGGGATATGGTGCCTGGGTTTAGAATATGGTACAAATACACCCTCAAGGTCACACTAAGTCTCTGGTGGGCTGAGTTTGTTATTTAGTGCAATGTTCAAGTTATGTGAAGATGCAGTGGGATAGCCTAGTGGTTAAAGTATCCCCTGGTCATACTGAAGACCCTGTTTCGATTCCCACATGTGTGAAGTCCTTTTCTGGTGTCCCCTCCTTTGGTATTGCTGGAATATTGCTAAAAACATATTTACTCACTCACTCACTCATTCAAGTTATGTGACAGCGATATGGAAATCATTTGGACCAGACAATCCAGTATTCAACATTGTAAGCCATGATAGTAGATGAGATTTGTCAGCATCTTTTGGAGTATGTTTCTATTACATCTGTGAAACATGGTATGATTGGGCTTCTGGTTATTTTCTTGGCAAACATTTGATTGTTGTCAGAGGTAAGTAGTGGATTGGTATGTCATGGTTAATGACTTGGTTGATGTATGTCATCATATCCCTATGCATATACTGATGCTCACCATGTCAATCACTGGGTAGTCTGGTCTAGGGTTGACAGCTGTCACAAAGCGAGAATATCGCTGAATATGTCATTAAACAACCTAAACAAATCATTTCATTTGATGAAAAATGTCAGTGATGTATTAAAGCTAAATGTGTTTAGACTGGACCCATTCCAGAAAACTAGGACATGAATGATGATCTCCCTGATATGTGATAGATACGGTAACCAGTCTGTGTGTCCGTCCAGATTGTGTCTAAAACTTTCAAAAAACTTTGCACACAGAAAAATCAACTTTTACTATTTGCTGCTGAGGAATTGTTATTTTGTTTTCATTACAAGTTTGACTGTGACTCGCTTCACTGTAATGTGTCTTTTTGGACCATATCTCTGAAACTGATAAGTATTCTTCTATGAAAAATATAGAGATAAAGATTATAAGCTTGTGACATGCTAAGGGTTTTACATTTGTATTTATCCATTTTCTGTTTTATCAGAATTGCAATAACAATCAGATGAGTTTCAGTTCTTGGTGGCTAAGGGGACTCAGTCATTATGTAATGAAACAAATGTTTTTCTATTGGAAAAATAAAATGTTAAAAAATCAAGACATTTACTATTCCTGTGAATGTAAATAAATTATTTAGAAAGCTAGAACAGAGTTAAGATTTATCTTATCAACTTTAAAACAAATTGTGATGAATTCCTTCTCCCACACATTGTTTAACTTAGTGTGAAGTCAGGAAACAAAAGACAAAAACATGACAAACTAGACACTCCTGTCCCTGAGTGTATCTTACACAGCTTGGTTATAAATAAATAACTTAGACCTTCTGATCAATACAAGGTGGCATCATATCACAGATTAATCAAAGTTTTGAAAGCATGATGATCGCTGTGTTCAGTTTACTAAATGTAAATTCAGAACCCATTCACACTTTCAGTACTGCTGCCCTCTGACTAAGGGTTGTAAATCTAACGTCTAATTAAAGTCTGTCGGATTTTTTAAAATGATAGACGAAGAACACGAATACAGTTAAGTATTGTTCTTGGTCATGTTGATAGAGTACCAACTTTGAGAGGTAAAGGTCTGTGTTCTGATCCCTCATCACAAATTATAGTGGTACTTGTAGTTTCCCTTAGGTTCAAGGGAGTGTGATACAAGCAATCGTTAGTCCAAAGGTGATCATAGATCCCATACTTTAACATAGACTTACAAATGTCTTAATGCTGAGGTTGCTTTGTACAGTGCCTTGATCTGTCTAGAGACAGTTTACTGTGTGTGAGTAGGGTATCTATGACTGTGCTAGGGTATCATAGATCCCATACTTTAACATTAATTTAACACATGTGTGTGCATGCTGCTGAAATGTCATGGCTTCCCTTATGCTTATAAAATATTTCAGTCAAAGGGACCTCTAAATCTTTTTAACACTGCCACTCTTTAATAAAATTACAGACTTGACGTTCATCATTAATTTGGACATTGGATGTGTTATGGTGGTGTAACATCACAAACAAACCCTTTCATATTTTGAAAGTGATAAGAATATTCAGCAGATGTTGTTTACTATAGTAAATCTGACTACTTCAAGATGTGCTTTACCTGAACACTTGTAAGAGTGTGTTGATATATGTGTTAATGAGTATATGTTTCAGCATAAAATTCGGGTCCCAAGGTCATGGATGCAAAATGTCAATGGGACCTAGTAACACACATCCTTTCTCCCAAAATATACAGGATAATTATATTTGGAGCTGCTGTTAGTCATTTCGTTGAATATTTAAGCTTTGTAGATTCTTCGAGTTTCCGAATTAACTTCAGCTGTCTTTTTTACCTTAACTAAATGTTGAGAGTTTCAGTGATGTAGAACTCGATTTCTTTTCCTTGTTATATATTTCAAGCATTTCTTGTTACTGTCAATAATCAGATCCAATGGTTGACATCATGAGCTTGCTGTCAATCAGTGCATGAATCCTCTTCCAGTGGAGTAGGCAAGGATGGTAATTCTGTTAATTCAAGAATTAACTTAGTATGACTTAGGGCATGCAATCACATTCTGTGTCAAAAACCATACTACTGTCCTACAATAATCTTTATATCTTGAAGTAAAGGTAAATGTTAGTATATATGTTGTTATTAGCTGAGCTGCTGGATCAACTGTAATGCAGCTGGACTCTGGCCTAATCTCGCACTTTAGTAACTAAGAAATAGCTAAAATAGTATAATACTTCTCAAGAGAATAAGTGGCATTGGTGGATCCAGAGGTGAGGTCAGGGGGTTCGAACACCCCCGTCCTTTGAAAATGACTTACGATCACATTCAAGTTTTTTGTATTTTGGCTTTGGCAGAGACAGTGTGAGGTTCAGCAGGTTCAAACCCCCAGATCTCCCCACTTTCAAAATTCCTGAATCCTCCCATGTGCTGTATACTTTTAAACATAAGGTTTAAATCAATAGATTGCTGAGCGTTTAAAATAAACATGAATGTTTTAAGAATATGTGAGAAGATGCTTAGGTTGTTACAGGTATTTTCAATATCATTATCAGTGTTCACGAATAGTGTCTGACGCTCTGACAAATTCGGCAGACTTGCCAACGGTCAGACAGAAGTCCCCAACCTGCTGGCTCCAGTGTCTGACTGAATATATCACAAAAAGTTTGTCTGAAGTTGTTATTTGTGGCATGTGACACTTCTTCCCTGATTATAAATTTATGTTTATAATGTTTGTTATTATATTATTTCATGGCCAATGATGAGAAATGTTAAATCTGAAGTGTGTGTTTAATTTTATTCTGTAGGTCCTGTGAATTTTCAGTGGGTCAGACAGACATCTGAAACTTACAGGACCCATTGTCCTGTTACGTTGAAACACCATTCGTGAACACTGCTTTATGTCATGTGAAACACAATTCTATGAATTGTACTTTGAGTATGGTATCATAACGCATGTTGCAGTGTTACATTGTTCTGGTAAAGTGAAGGAATATGTACTAGCTCCTCTAATAAACTTTTAAGAGTAAGGAAAGGAAATTAAGAGTTTAAAATAAAAGTCAAATCACACAGAGTAATTTATATGGCGCTGATAAGATCCAAAGCACATGGAATGAGTGTCCAAGCTCTAACAAGAGCCAAAGCACATGGAATGAGTGTTTCAGCTCTAATAAGAGCCAAAGCACATGGAATGAGTGTCTTAGCTCTAATAAGAGCCAAAGCACATGGAATGAGTGTCTTAGCTCTAATAAGGGAAAAAAACATGAAATGAGTGTCCTAGCTCTAATAAGAGTCCAAGCACATGAAATTAATGTCCTAGCTCTAATAAGAGCCAAAGCACATGAAATGAGTGTCATGGCTGCAATAAGAGCCCAAGCACATGAGATGAATGTCATAGCTCCGTAAGAGCCGTCCTAGCTGCAGTAAGAGCCAAAGCACATGGAATGAGTGCAGTTTCTCTAAACAGAACATGGCACATGGTCTGAGAGATGGTGGGTTGTGCTTATTGAAACAGCGCGCAAAATATGGTGAACACGGTTTGTGACTTTATAAACAAAACAGATGTATTTCATCAGAAAAGTGATACATGATTGATAAAATGGTGCTTTCCCGGTGTATAACTGTGTATAGTGTTTAGGGCCCAGTTCCATGGATACTTCATGTTCGGTAGAATGTTCCTGTTCTTCGGTATCAGTCGGTGTTTCCTTTATCAAGAACTGACAAATGCACAGTGAATTTTACAATCAGATTCACTGCCTCCATCATGCTGCTTTTGGCAATAACGTTAAAGTTCAAAAGATTAAAAGCTTAGCACTACAGAACCTTAGCAAATGGATGTGGATAAGAACAGGAATAAACATGCGATGGACCCCAGCTGCTGATCCTGTTTGAAGTTCATTAAAAATCTATCTTGTGCAGCACAAATCTGGTTTTCTGGTGCATCTTGGAGAGATTAATTATCTGGAGTTATTTATTATTTTGGTGAATAGAAGAAACATAGGCTTCCATCATGTGATCTGTCTTGAAAGGTATCAGGGCTGAATTCAGAATCAATATACATAATGGAAGCCTTTGAAATTCACTCAAATGATGATGACAGTGTTGACATTGACTTGTTTGTAAACCTATGAAGATCCGGTTTAGAACTGGTCTTCAGTAACCCATGCTTATCTCCCCTGTGAAGATCTGGGTTAGAATTGCTTTCAGCAACCCATGCTTGTCATAGGCAATAACTAACGAGATCAGATGGTCTGGGTCACTGACTTGGTTAAAACACGGCGTTGTATCCTAATTGCATAGATTGATGCTCAATCACTGGACTCTCTGGTCCACACTTGATTATTTACAGACATGTGCCATATAGCTGGAGTTAGTGAGTGAGAGTGCTTTGACACAGGTTTTAGCAATATTCTAGGAATATCATGGTGGGGAAAACAAGAAATGGTCATCACACATTATACCCATATTCGGATTCAAACTCAAGTCAGTGGCATGACAAGTGAGCACTTTAACCACTAGGCCACCCCACTGCTCCTCACCATCAACAGGTCTATGATATTGACTAAAGAAGGAAATGTATTGGAATCTGTGCTATGGTCTTAAAAACATACATTTGGCTAAAATCCTACGCGTTATATGTGCATATTCATAATTGAGTGGATACAATATTATACAGATCAGATTTTTGGCTCAATTTAAAAAAATTGTAAGGCAGGAGTAATTGATTCAAAATTCATCTATGTGTGTTTTGTTGATGATTGTAGTCTGTGCAGAAAAATAATTTTTCTGTTTGTGTCTTAGCTGCCTTGATTCTTGATTAATTTTTATCTTGTGATGAAAATTTGACCCTACAGCTGAAATGGATGAGAAAAGTAAGTGAAAGTAGAGCAATGTAATTAGCTATTGATTTTCTGATTGTGATTATTTCTTGTTCTTTTTTCAGTGATCTTTCAAAATGTCAAATCAGCTATAAAATTTGGCCTTGTAGTAAGAACATTGTAAAGACCAGTAGAAATTTGCCTTGATAGATTTTAGTAAAATGTTATCTTTATACAATTTTTATGAGGACTAGTTATCGAAACACATGCTCATTTTCTGTTACTATGAAAAGGGTTCTTATTAAATTTGATTGTTTATTTTGTATTCATGATTACCAGACTAAGACTTTATTGTGATTGAAATGTGAAAAAAATGGCTTTGGCTTTCAAGAGATAATGTATTTGAATTATAAGGGACATAGATAGAACATCTTGTGTTACATTTTAACTTTTTCAATTGCAAAGACAGGAAAGAAACTTTATGTAATTCCATTCCAGAGTTTGAAACATCTTCTATTCCATATGACTTGTTTTTATTGTTTAATCTCTTTAGTCTTTGTCAGCTTATATTTACTGGAAATTGAAAATAGTATGGCAGTGTTCAAGAAATAATAAAACAGTGATTAATTTAAAATGTACATTGTCAGTATATTTTTTTATGCATTTTGCGTTACAGTATTTTACAGCACAGAATCCTGCTTGATAATACAGCCAGTTAGTGAGCCTAAACTAACACTTAGTACTGAATATATTTTAATTCTGTAAACGTTCCCTCTAGATTATCATTTCCTGTGGGTGTGATTACAAAATGACTCTTATACTTTGAAGATGTGCACTAGAAGAAATTCAACTAAAGAAAGAAGGAAATCTGTTTTGGTGTAATTCTAGGCCCGTGTAAATAATGGTCTATGGCCGGGCTAACATGACTGCCTGTTTAACAGGTCCAGCTATCATTTTTATCCAATTTATGTTAGATACCCCAAGAAAACAGTTACTATCTATTTTTCCTATTACAATTCACAAGTGAATTGAAAATATCCATTTATGAATTCAGTTCATTATTCATGGTCACTGAAAGCAAATATTTGCAAAGTTTAGTTTCACAGAAAATATCTTTTAAATGTTTCTGCTTAAACAGTTACATGTTGGTTATTTTAATTTCTTGAAATTATTGTCATGAATAAATAGTATTATTCATTACTGTACATTTATAAATACATACTGGCAGTGTGGTAGCCTAAGGGCTACAGCACGTTTGTCCCGACATGGGTACATTTCTGGTGTCCCCCTGCCATGATTTGCTGGAATATTGCTTAAAACCATCATCACTCATTCACATGTCACATTCACCTCATAGTGTAATTGTTGCTCAAAGTAAATAATAGCATTCTTGAATACTCAGTGTCTGATGAAGAGGTGTCTAACATAATAAATATTTTCACCTGTTCTGTTGTTATGTACTTTGAGAATGAAAAACCTTAAATAAGTTTATCAATTTGTTATGTACTTTGAGAATGAAAAGCCTTAAACAAGTTGGTGCTCCTGAATAAGGAAAAATGCTGGCTGTGCCTGGCTGGTGTTTCTACAAGGGTGCACATGCTGGTGACCAGATGAGTCAGCTCTTGTCAGCTGATATCTCTACCATCTCACAACAAAGGCCCCGTACCTGTCCATATGTGTGACTCAGCCATGTCACAGATACTCACTCTACTGCCATGCCTGCCAGAGTCTCAAAGCCATATAGGTTCAGGTTACAGGATGTTGAACGAGACATGTCTGGTGTTAGACAAAAATCTCAGAAAATATGTAATTTTGATATAAAAAGATGAAGGGTGAGAGAGTGAGTGATTGACTGAGTAAGACTGAGTGAGAGTCTTAGAGTGAAAGTGAGTGAGGGAATGAATGAACATGAGTGGATGGGTGGGTAGGTGAGTGAGTGAGTGAGTGTGAGAGAGAGTGAGTTTGTGGATGGGTAGGTATGAGATTGGGTGGGAAGGTTGTTGAGTGAGTGAATGAGTGAGTGCAGCCAGTCAGCAATGTTCCAGCAGTGTCATGACTGGGGACAGCAGAAATGGGCTTCACACATTGTACACGACGAAATGAGAGTTTACAAATGTGAAACCAAATCTTGCTATTTTTAGGATTATTGTATTTTATAATGGCTGGGCGGACATGAACATGTCAGGAACTGTCAAATAGGTGATACTTGTTTACATAAATTTTCTGAAATACAGGTGAAAAGTCACATTGTGTTTGGTTTGTGACATGTAGTTGTGCTAGTTGTGCTGGTTGACCCCATACAGGTTTTGCTGGAAGAAATTGGCGCAGTGTTTGAATATACTCATAGAGAGAAATATAGGAATAGTAGTTTCCCCTTAAAGTATCAGGATCCATTCATAGGACCCAATTTGTCTCAAGTATGTACATGCCCCAACTAACCTTTTGGAGTGATGAGACTCATGAAGATCTGGAGTAGAGTTAGTCTTCATGAGCTCATGCTTGGCATAAGATGTGACTAACATGATCGGGTGGACAGACTTGCTGGCATAAGATGTGACTAACAGGATCGGGTGGACATACTTGCTGGCATAAGATGTGACTAACATGATCGGGTGGACAGACTTGCTGGCATAAGATGTGACTAACAGGATCGGGTGGATAGACTTGCTGGCATAAGATGTGACTAACATGATCGGGTGGACAGACTTGCTGGCATAAGATGTGACTAACAGGATCGGGTGGACAGACTTGCTGGCATAAGATGTGACTAACATGATCGGGTGGACAGACTTGCTGGCTTAAGATGTGACTAACAGGATCAGGTGGACAGACTTGCTGGTTGACATGTGTCATTATATCCCAGTTGCCTAGATTGATGCTTACGCTGTTAATCACTTGGTTGTCAGGTCCATAGCTGATTTTTTACTCAGCGCATCCATATAGCTGGAATTTGTCTGAGAGGAACCTCAAACAACAAACAAAACAAATCCTGTGTGTTAAAGATGTTGTGTAAGTAATTATGTTTAATTTAGACATGGCAGTGGACTTAAAAGAGTTCCATGAAACCAAATTCAACTGTCTGCCAAAGTGATTTGATAGCGTAAGCTCAAACGCAGCTCTTAATTTCATTTTCAGTTGTGAACATTTCAGTATTGTTTATTCACATTTCAGTTATTGTTTATTATTTTATACACAGTAATCTCTTTGTCTCTCTCGATAGGTCTCTCTCTGTCTGTCTCTGTCTTGCTCTTTCAATGCTCCTCTTTATCCTTTTCTCTCTTCCCTCCTGTCTCTCTCTCTGTCTCTCTCCTCAGTTAGGAATCTACCTTTAAACAGGTATGTCGTTATTGTAACAGCTCACAATATGTATGTCTTAAACTTAAACCAAACTTATGAGTCATACCAGAAAATATGCCAGTCAGCGTTTTGAAGTGAATCTCACCTTACCTGGTTCAGGAGATGATGACCCTCATAAAGCAGGTCCATTGATAAAGGTGTGAGTCAGATTGTCCTTGGCATGACACGCTAGAAGTCTCACCAGGGTCATATCTACAGTCATCTCTTTGTGAAATCAGTGGCAAAATCTTCAGTCATTGGATGTTTTGTATGAGCTAACTTTTCTGTTGAAGTCGTATGAGTGCAAATGTAAAGGATGAACCAAACAGTGTTCAGGTCTGTGGACCAATACAGCTATGACTGTCTTTGTTAAAGTACAATCATGTGATTGTACTGCTATGACTGTCTAGTGAAGCGCCAGGTCTAGTACAGGTATTAAAAGACTTGCAGTGCTATGACTGTCTGTGTTAGTACAATCTTGTGACACTGCTGTGACTGTTGAAGCGCCAGGTGCAATCTTGTCTCGTGTCACTGTTGGTGTTAAATCATAGGTCTCGGTCAGTGTCCCAGTGTCCCAGGCGATCAGTCATATTCATTTTCTCATAATTGAACTCAAGATTTTTGAACTTCTGATTTAGTGTTTGAAACACTTATTGATGGAACATATTTTAGGCACTATTAGGGCCTGAAAACATGTTTAATTCATAGACAACTTGCTTCACTTTCTGAAAAGTCATGACTGAATATATCTTGAAGACTCCAGGAAGTTTATGTTCATGATATAATTGTCGTCCCTTTGAAGTAGCATGTTTCATAATTTTACGTTGGATGTGAAGCTTCCAAATGCGATTTCGTGCTTTCTGAAAAAAGCCAGCAGAGAACCATAGATTTTGAAGCTCTCTTAATGCTCAGACAGTCATAAATTAATGTTAATGTATGGCACTTATGAATATTTTAGCTCTAAGAGAGCTTTCACAGTTTAGGCCCAGAATAAAAAAAGCTGAAAAGTGACGCTAACTAATTTATTTGATGATTTCTCACTGGTAGTAAACCTGTCATAAATTGTGAGATTTCTGCCAATTCCTAAAATTAGTCAATCTTCTGACAACTGTAGTGCAAAAACTGTGTGTGCTGAAGTATAAAACATGTTGTGCTATGACTGTGTTATATAATGGTCTTAAGAGCAAGACACATGTATTGGTACAACTGTCTGTGTTGAAGTATAGGTCTTATGGAACATGTGGCGCTTCAACTGTTTATGATAATACAGGTTTTATGGACACATCTAGTGCTACCACTATGTTGTAATCAAGGTCAAAGTTGCATATGTATCATCATGCATGAGGTCAAAGGTCAAAGGTCAGACAGTACTCACTAACAAAGACAGCTTGCTATGATTGCTGCAGTAAACAACCCTGTGGTAGCTAATCGTCTAGTAAATGTTTTTGTAAAATCTGTAAACGAAAGTAAGGTGTGGAGGTTTTTTTAATACATGGATTATAAATAAATCATTTTGAGCTCTGTGGGACTGGTTTGAGACTGTGTGGAATTCATAGCAAAATATTTTGACTCAGATTTGGAATAATGTTATTACTACCTTCTGAGACCAGGAAATCAGGTCATAGTGGAGGCTTAGGGCTTCTGGGGCTCATAGCTTTACAGAGAACAGGCAGGAGCTGACTAGGTCCACTGTTTCCTTAATCTGACTGTACATAGTTGTCTCCCTTAGCAGCCAAGTTCTTGTGTTCTGATCCCTGATGAACTGAGGTCAAGAGTTCTCCTGTATTCAAGAAATCCCTTACTGGATACTGACTGACTGACTAAATTACTGAATCATTGACTGATGGACTAATACATTGAATCATTGATTGAATGATTGAATTACTAAATCATTGACTCACTGAATCATTGACTAAGTTTCTGAATCATTGACTAACACCTTGAATCATTGATTGAATGACTGAATTACTGAATAATTGACTGACTAACGAAATTACTGAATCATTGAATGAATCATTGACTGACTAAGTTATTCAATCATTGATTGAATGACTGAATTATTGAATTGTTAACAGACTGAATTCCTGAATCATTGACTGTCAGACTAAATTACTGAATCTTTGACTCACCAAATCACTAACTGACTCACTGATTCACTTACACACTCATCCACCTGTTTTAATTCACTCATTCACTTGCTCAAAATGGTGGAATTGGGATGTGATGAGTTAAAAGTCGGGCGGGCTTGGTTGTGGCAAGTTCCCAAGTAGACAGGCACTACACAGTGAACACATTTGGGGAGCGTGGAGCTATTTCTGGGAAAGATGAGGCACAACGCCTCTTTACTCAGTTGCCCAGCAACCCTACAAATGTGAAAACAGTGGAGAACAGCTATCTTTTTCTTGTCCATATTGCTCTTGTTGAATTGACAATCGTGACTTTATCCTTCAGTAATGTCTTCTGAATTGGTGTAATAGCATGAAAGAGTTCTTCAGTCAGATGGTGCTGCAATCTGGTGCTGGAACAGACCCATTTGTAGATTAAGCTGGGAATAGTTCGCTCTTTGCTGTATGTGTGGTGATGAAGGCTGGTGTAACTGGGCCAGATCGAGGTGCTGGGCCAGATCAAGGTGCTGGGCCAGATTGAGGTGCTGGGCCAGATTGAGGTGTGGCGGCCTGAATGCTACATAGCTGAGAGTTGGCAGGTAGCTTGGTGCTTAGTGGTGAGTGCCAGATATGATACCTGAACCTGAGGTTGTTTTTTCAAGTAAGAGATTTCAAACTTTGATTTGATACCTGTGAAGTAATACACAGTATTGCATACCCAACAAAGCATTTTTATCTCTAATAAAAAAGTAGGTATCATTATCGGAAATTTCTGAAAGGTCACATTTGTGAAAAAAGTTATTCTGAATGAATACTTTCTTTCATGATAAGGCTGATGGGGTAGCCTAGTGGTTAAAGTGTTTACTTGACCCGGGCTCAATTCCCCACATGGGTACAGTGAGTAAATCCCATTTCTGGTGTTCCATGCTATGATATTGCTGGAATATTGCTAAAAGCTGTGTATAAGCATACTCGCTCGCTCACTCACTCACTCACTCACTCACTCACTCACTCACTCACTCACTCACTCACTCACTCACTCACTCACTCACTCACTCACTCACTCACTCACTCACTCACTCACTTGGTTGGCGTACATCATTGTATCATGATTGTGTACATCAATTCTCATGCTACTGATCACTGGACTATCTGGTCCAGACTCGATATTTTTAAAACCTCTGCCATATAGCTGGAGTATTGCTGAGTGCAGCGGAAAACTAAAATCACTCACTTACTCACACCACACCACACCACTTGGACGTCATTTCCCAACCGAGCCATCTGGTCTGACCAGAGATCCATTTGTGTCATTTTTGACCAGCATTGTTCGATGAGCATGTGTTTTAACCCACAACACACACGTATCGACGAGACATGTCAGATGAGAGCAAAGTGTGTGTTTTGAGCTGGTTTGTTTTAATGTAAACATGTAGTATGAGAATAAAGTGATTATGTTCCCATGTCCAAGTGAGTTTATAGTGTTAAATTGGTTTCCCCAAAGCTGGCAAGTAAATAAATCTCTGCCATGATTATTCAGAAGACAAGAATCTTAATGGATTTGGTTGTGAGCACATTAAGTCGAGAGGTTTCCCAGTGAGGAAAGTGAGTATTGAAGCATGTTTGGCCCCAGAATCAATATAAAGCTACCCCTGCGCACACTCACTTGAATGAAGAGGTAATTTGGGAGGGAAAAACTCCATTTCATTGAGTATAGCAATCAATTCCTGCTGATCCCGATCAATTACGTGATACTGCAAGAGACAAATGGCTTTCGGATATATCTCTGATTTTTTCGAGTTTTTATAAGAAATTCAGTCAGTATGCTATGGTTATAATGAACTGCAGTATATATGGTTGGAAAATGATTCTAGTTTGTTTTATGCAATTTGAGTGAAATATGCAGCAAGTGTTAGGCAGCAAAAAACAGTTCGGTTCTGTCTGTTTGGTATAAACAGTCCATTGTAGTGAACGAATCATTGGAAGGGAAAGTGGTGTAGCCTTGTTGTTAAAGCTTTCGTTAGTGACACCGAAAACCCAGGCTTGATTCCACATATGTGAAGCCCATTTCTGGTGTTCCATGGTGTGATATTGCTGGAATATTGGTAGATGTGGCAGAAAACCATACTCACTCACTGTCACTCACTGTCACTCACTCTCACTCACTCACTCACTCACTCACTCACTCACTCACTCACTCACAGCATACAAACATGGTTCAGGGTATGTCGATGATGTACAATGTGGCCCAAGATGTCCTTTTTTCTGTTGATTTGGAAGTATAAACAAATTTGTTTATTTTTAGGATAACTATCAATCTTTGTCCTATGTATCTCTGAAACCCGGAGTCAGTTTCCCTGGGTTCTGAATAACGCATGATGATATAAGTGTGATGTAAACAGAACTAATTTTTATCATTGTTTGATTGAAATGTAACAAACATGACAACCAACAGCAAAACACTACAAAATATTTTAGTGTGAAAGGAGATTGTGTGGTGGTTTTTGTAAAAAATTTCACAGGACTCAAAAGTAATGTCAGTTTGTTGGAGTGTAACTTTACTTGATGTTAAACTGAGATGGTGTGGTAGCCAAGGGCACAGTGTAAAGTATGGAATGGATTTTGGAATGGAGTTTGGATTGGAATGATGGAATGGAATTTGGAATGGAAATAAATGGAATATACTCATCTTACACTAAACAAACCAGAGTTGTGACGGCCTCCAAATCAAAATTAAATTGACAGTAAACAGTTCAGGAGACACTTTCCCTCCCGCTTACACCCCTCCAGATGGACGATAAGGCTAGTGGCAAACAGAGTTGTGGCAACAGCCTGTCTCACAGTCCCTCAACTGTTTTATTTTCCACTATGTTCACTTAAAAGCCTAACATAGGAATCACATACACTGTATGTAAACCATTTTAATTTTGGACATCTTGTTCTTATTATCTACATAACCTGAAAAGTATTATTTAAACTTGTCATGTGCCTTCGAGCATGTGGTGGATGGGCCATGGCTGAGGAGAGAAGCTGACACTCATGTCTTCTAGCTCCTATCAGTGACCAACTGTTAATAAACTGTCTCAGCATATTTGAATGAAGACTTTTTTACAAAGAGCAAATTTGTGTCACTGCAAACTCCGTTCCAAATTTCATTCCATCATTCCAATCCAAATTCCATTCCAAAATCCATTCCATACTTTACACTATGCCGTAGCCAAGTGGTTAAAGGGGTCACTTATTGCTGTGTCCCTCGCCATGATTTTGCTAACAGCACAGTATACTCAGTCACTGATGTTAAAAGGCCCTACTGGTGGGAATAGGAACTAAAATTATGAACATTTTTTGGCATTTCTCTTCTCTATTGTTCGTCATGAGTCTGGATGACTATGTGAAGATGTAACTCTCAGGAAATTGATCAGTGGATGCTGTCTACAAATTCACATGTCAGGCCGTAGATATACAACTTCAAGACTTCATGATTGGCAGCTGAGCTCACAAGTACTCTGAAAGCTGAAAGTACTCTGGCAGTAGATTATACATACTGTGGACACACAGATGGCCAATCAAATGTCACTTAGCACCAACTGTCTGTGGGGAAAACAGGACATGATTAGGTTTCAGTTAGAGTCATTGACTTATAATAAAAGCTCAAGATGTCTCATGTCCTCGCTACATCTTGTGCAGATTGCAGATTGTCAGTAGGTTTTAGGAGGTTTTGTATTTAATTATTTTATCTTGAAATTTTATCTTTGTGTGAAAAATAAAGACGTGACATCATCTTCACTTACTCCTGTTACATTTTTTGAATTGGTTTGAATTGGTCTTCGTATCCAGGTGGCAAGGTAGCCTAGTGGGTCATGCTCCTGTCATCTCTAGGTTCGATCCCCACAGTAGGGTGTTTGAAGTCCATTTCTGGTGTCCCCCATTGTGATACTGCTGGAATATTGGTAAAAGCAGCATAAACTAAACTCACTCACTCACTCACTCTACAACTCATACATTTTGACTTGACTGGGGAGCAAACTCAGACATATGGTTGATGCATGTTATATCAAGCTGCATAGATTGATGTTCATGATATCAGTCACAGGACCATCCACTCCAGATTCCATTATTACAGGCTGCAATACTTGTAGTATTGATAATTGACTACATGTTTAGAGGTCAGTTCCCAACACTTGGATCATGATGATATACTGCCAAAGGCAGAGTATAACACAGGACATCTCAGATTTCCAAACTAACTGTCCTCTGCAGACAAACCTGGGGGAAAACCCCCAACTCAACCCCTATCATGGTATTTGCTCCTGACATTTACTGCAGGCTTGGAACCGAATATTGGCTCCCAACCAGATAAATTTTAGAAAGTGGTTGAATTCTTTGAAAAAGAACAACATTGTTTGACATTTGTCTCAGTATTAAAGGCATAACTATTCCGGATTTCTTCTAGGTGTGCAGATATTAGCCCATAATTTGAAACAATCCCTTGCCCTACTTTACAGAAATGAATAAGATTGCTTCTCGGTGGTTTAAAGCCACCTTGAGTGACTCTGGATTACCTCTACACTGTGAGAACATTGACTTTACAACAAGTCGTTCACCTCCGGGAATATATCACAGCATGGAACCCCTCTTGAACAGCACCTTCCTTCCTCGTCTGTGAGACTGTTGATGAAATCAGATGAGGTGAAGCACTAGTAGGAAATCATTATCTGTCAGAACAATTTTGAGGAGTTGCGATTAAAATATGTCAAAACTGTTTCTGCTGGCTTGCATGATAACTTAAACATCTAGTTACTGACATATCCTAAAGAAAGCACAATTCCTAAAACTAGCCATAATATTCATCAAAAAGGAGCCCAGAGCCTTTTTTCATGTTCTGCCTACAATTGTGATAATCTAGCCTTGCCACATATTCTGGACTTGCATGAACTGTATTTGGCATGTTTGTTCTGTAAAATAGAGCGGTTTG
Source organism: Haliotis asinina (assembly GCF_037392515.1). Lineage (NCBI taxonomy): Eukaryota > Metazoa > Mollusca > Gastropoda > Lepetellida > Haliotidae > Haliotis > Haliotis asinina. The sequence continues at coordinate 20,538,571 of NC_090280.1, forward strand.
TGTCAGGTTCTAGTTGTGCAAACTCATAACAATCTTCAGCCCTCACAGTTTTTATCAGTCCCCATTGCTTTTGTATGAACCTTTTTATCCTTCCCTCCTCTGTCCATGTATATTCCTATGATGTTTGTATAAACTTTTATAAGATTAAAGAAAGATAATGTGAGACTCAAAGGATTCAAAACGCAGTTTCAACTCCTTGCAAAGTAGGAGCAGTGGAGTTGAGTTGATAAGATTGAGCAACTGCTTGGAGGAGAGTGGAGGAGCATTCTATCCATTCAGCCTCCCATGTTGACCAGGTGCGGGTTCTATGGACAGTTCTATCCTGCTTGGGTAGTCTAATGGTGAAAGCAAATATTTAAAATTTTGTTATATTCGTTATGAAAAAAACCACTATATATACAACTATGATTGCTGTAAAAATATAGGAATTTTTAAAAAATTATGTTCATTTAATTTATCATATAGCATCTGTACCAAACACAATAAATTTCTACCACATTTTATTCATTATTGAGCTGTATTTGGATACTTTTCTAATGATGTAGGTGATAAAGATGGTAAAAAACAGATTTTAGACTATATATTGAATTTTTTTATTTAATTTGAAAATTCTCTGGAAAAGTTCATTCTAATTTTGGCTATAATTTTTGCATAAATGTTGCTAAAGGTGGCATATAACTCACTCAATCTGGAATCTGCACTAGAAAGTTTATAAGATCCTGTGTATCATTCAGTTACCTATCAGTGTCTCAGCAGTGTCCCGGAGCCTGGGCTGTCAGTGAAGCTCATCAGTGGAAGGAATTAACCCCATTACCTGCCTGCTACCTGAGAGTATTTTGGCAGCTGTGTTTATCGTAACCCTCCTTCCTAACAGACCTACTTGGATGGGTTTCAAGACATTCAAGTCTTTGACCTACTGTCTACATGACCAGCATGTCATCCAAGACAGAAGGGGGGGCATGTCAAAACTGATCATGTTTCGTGTCATTTTTATCTAAATAATAAATCAGGCTATTTATTATTGAACCTCTTCAGGATTATGGGTCAGAAATGGTTCCATATAATATATACTGGTCCCTATTAACGCAGGATGCTCCATAGAAGGTTTCACGTAAATTAGAAATGTAGAAGGAGTGATGGGGTTAAATCGTTTGCTTGTCATGCTGAAGACCCACGTTTGATTCCCCACAGAGGTACAATGTGTCAAGCTCATTCTTGGTGTTCCCTGCCATGATATTCCTGGAATGAATATTCATGGATGACAATTTTCTGTTGATAAGCAGATTTCAATCAATAAATTGTTTGTAACTGGTAAATTTTGTGAATCGTCTGAACCCGCATTGGATGACAGAATATAAAGTTTTCAGCTGAAAACCGATGTTAGTCTTGCCACCCCTAAATGTTGCTAAAAGCAGCCTAAAACCAAAATCACTCACAAAGTATACATCCAAGAACTGACACTGAGCAGATCAATTTGCATCAGTCATATGGCATTCATTATGTCCCAAAGGTATAAAACTGGCATAAAAATGCCAGATATCTGAATCTTGTAGGTCTCCGTAACATGATTGAAGCCCATATTACCCATTCTAATGCCTCTGGTGTCATGCTACTTTCTGGTGATGTCTTCCGATGTTCTCCGAAGTAGCTATTTGGAAGCAAGGAACTTTGTTTTGAGGCTTTTGTATAGATATTTAACTTACGCTATTGTTTGTTTTGTTATTGGGGGATTATCTACAAATTCTATCCATTTGAACTGTAATAACTGACCGTATAAGATCCAGGTTAGGACAGGTCGTCAGTAAACCTTGCTTGCCATATGAGGATACTAATGGATCAGGTGGTCAGACTCACTGACTAGGTTGGCACATGTCATCGTGTCTTAGTTGCATAGATTGATGCTCATGATGTTGACCACTGGATTGTCTGGTTCAGACTTAAGCGTATGCAGACCGCTGTCATATAGCTAGAATATTGCAGACAACAGCATTAAACAACAAACAAATCAAAGCTATTTAACACTTATTTATCAAAGCATTATTATCAGCAGAAGCCCTCAGTGTGACAACTTCCAATGACCAAATTAAATGCAGTATTTGTCAGACATGGTTTCTGAAAGTGATTATGCTATGAAAAATACACTTTTATGATATGTTATGTAAGCTTTGACATGGCCCCAGTTGGTGTGTAATTGCACATGGATACTTCTGCAAGAGATACTGTGTCGATCCTGCGTTTGAGCTCACAGTATCAAATTTATTGATGGCCTGAGGTTGTACTTTTTCTGTATCCGTTTCCATGGTGAAATGTACTCCGCTGCTGAACCTGATCTGCTGAATCTGGTGACTGGTTCCCGTGTTAGTCATCCGTTTGAAATCATTAATTTTTTGTTCATTTTATGCTTTATATTTACGAATATGCTTGGAAAATTTATACAAGGGAAGAACATTAACATTCTATGGCTCAAGGTTTTTCATGTTGTTTGGTTTCAAGTTTCTATGTTGTTTGATGTTATCATTTTGTTCCATTTTCTATTATGGTTGACATTAGTAAATCTGTAATTAAATATTGATAATATATTATTCGTTATATTTTACCTTTTACTGATCATATTTGACCCCAAAATCATTAATGACACATTTGTGGCAGTGGGGTAGCGTGATGGTTAAAGCATGTGCTCATCAGGCCTTGGGTACAATGTGTGAAGCCCATTTCTGGTGTCCCCCACAGTGATATTGTTGGAATATTGCTACAGAATGGTGTAAAATTAGACTCAATGAGACATTCAATTTCTTGATTCTCCTGTGCCATTAATTACAAGCATACTCTCAGTATGAATACACAATCCCATTTATAAAGTGGTCAAATGCAACATGTAATATGGAGAATTACACTTTTACAGTAAACTACAGGTCCTTGTACGTATCTTTTATTTTATGATGGTTGAATTCCATCCAGGATTTGAACCTACTACTTCAGTGTAAGACACCTAATCATCATCACACAAAGTCATAGGGTTGGATCCAGGATTTGAACCTACTACTTCAGTGTAAGACACCTAATCATCATCACACAAAGTCATAGGGTTGGATCCAGGATTTGAACCTACTACTTCAGTGTAAGACACCTAATCATCATCACACAAAGTCATAGGGTTGGATCCAGGATTTGAACCTACTACTTCAGTGTAAGACACCTAATCATCATCACACAAAGTCATAGGGTTGGATCCAGGATTTGAACCTACTACTTCAGTGTAAGACACCTAATCATCATCACACAAAGTCATAGGGTTGGATCCAGGATTTGAACCTACTACTTCAGTGTAAGACACCTAATCATCATCACACAAAGTCATAGGGTTGGATCCAGGATTTGGGAGAAGGGGTTACCCTGATCCCATTTAGCCACCATTAGATAGTGAAGATGTTGGTGTTTAATTTGATTTTTGATATGCTGATATGTCTTTTGCATTAGGAGTTTTAGAATTCATAGACTCGTGAAGGTCACGGGGTAGAATAGGCCTTCAGCAACCCATGCTTGCCATAAAGGGCGACTCAGCTTGTCGTAAGAGGCGACTAACGGGATCGGGTGGTCAGGCTCGCTGACTTGGTTGACACATGTCATCGGTTCCCAATTGCGCAGATCGATGCTCATGTTGCTGATCACTGGATTGTCTGGTCCAGACTCGATTATTTACAGACCGCCGCCATATAGCTGTAATATTGCTGAGTGCGGCGTAAAACTAAACTCACTCACTCACTCATTTAGAATTCATAAATGGTACTTTGTAATGGATCTCCAAAATGTTCCTATAAATAAAACTAAAAATACCGATAGAATTGCCAAACAAGTATTATCAGATAAAATCTGTAGTATTGTCGGTAAAGTAAAAAGCCATCATGAGCAGGTTTACAACACCTGCTGCCAACAAAACATTATGCAGCTAAGATGGCCATCAACCCAGTCAGTGAGCAGCTGTAGCTGTTATTGCTGTAGTCCTGTTTGTAGAAGATGTAAGGTTTCACGCTGCTTGCAGCTATATCCCAGCAAAATCTTTGTGGACGACTCAAGAAATGGGCTTCACATATTGTACCTCAAGGGGAACCAAACCAGGGTCTTTAGTGTTACAAGAGAATCCTTTAACCCCCAGCTATCCCCTCACACTTGAGACCTCCAAGTTAGTCTCACAGTCTCTGAACTGCATTATTGTCCCTTCTACAATGCTAAAGACCTAAATGAAACAAGTCTAGATATCTTCTGAATCCCCTATCTCACTGGATCTCCTTTTCAATTTAAAAGGAATTATTTGTCTCTATCAAAATTACTTAAATAATGGAGCTAAGAATCAGTTTATTATCATGTATGTTTCTTTGGAGTAGGATTCAGTTCTCATCTTTGATCTGACAAAAGACACCAAATGAAGGTACTTGTTGTTACCCTGCCCTGAACTCAGCAGCAACAATTGAGCGTTGCTTTACGCCGTTTTTAGCAACAATCAAGCAATAAGATAATAATAAGTGCATTTATATTGCATTAAATGCCATTCACTAGGTGAATGACTGAAGTCCTAACAATCTTGTTGTAATTACCCCAAATCACCAAAGCTGCCTGTGAAGCACTAGAAGATTACAGTCACATGACTTATCCCACTTATGACCCATTTTCTCAGTGTTCACGATGGTGTTTCAAAGTAACAGGACATTGGGTCCTGTAAGTTTCAGATGTCTGTCTGACCCACTGAAAATTCACAGGATCCACAGAATAAAGTTAAACAAACATTTCAGATTTAACATTTCTTATAATTGACATTGAAAGTGTTAACATTATATGATAACAAACATAAGATTTCTCACCAGCAAACAAGTGTCACATGCCTCAAATAACAACTTCACACAAAGACATTGTGAAATATTCAGTCAGACACTCAGGCTGGCGGGTTGGTGATTTCTATCTGACCACTGGCGAATCTGCCAGATTTGTCAGAGGGTCAGGCGCTATTCGTGAACACTGTTTTCTGTAGGGTGAACAGGGCAATTTGAATGAACTCATAGGGGTTACACCATAAATGGGCTTTGCACATTTGGCCCATATGTGCAATAAACCCAGATCTTTGGCTGCCCCACCGATGTCAGCTACAAGGAGTGGTTGAATCTGATTATACTGCATCAGTGTCAAAATCACAATAACTGGCCTTTTTCAGTTAAAAGTCTACTATTTGCTTTAAACAGTCAAACCCGTCTTGACATTTAATTTTTGTCTATCCTTCCCACCCACGTTTTTTTCAATACCTTCTCAATAATGTTTTTCTCCCTTGGACTTTGATTTTGAACCCTGATAGAAAAGATAATACTCTCATCAGAGAAAGTCAAACTTTTACATCACAGTGGCTGTATTTCAGCCATATAGTGGCGGGGTACTGTCATTAGAACAACAGAGGACATAGTAGTAATGTCGGTTACTATTCTGGGAAATCTCTGGTTGTACTTTGGGTACATTGCACTTTTATATGGTGTTAATCTGTACGTATCAACACATGCAGTCATTGACAGGGACAACATAGTCCACTAACCGCAGGTCCTTTCCATTCATTAGGACCCTGGTACCATCTCTGTTGGAAGTAATCGATAGCCATGACTTCATTGTGGAATACATCCACTTGTTTGGGGCAATATCTCCCCTTTATTTCCTCAAGTACAGGAACCTCGATGGCCAATTAGGGTGAGATGGAAGTCTTTGGGGGCAGGCACTGAGGCTGGATGGGACACAGGGCCGCCCAGGAGGAACTGCCATCTTGTTACCTCAGCACAAATTGGGTATCACTCTTGTTAGACACTTTTACAGAACTTGTGAAAATTGACTGATGCTGGAACTGGGGCTGTATTAATCTTGTTCTGTGTGTGGATGGAATTGTGCTTGAGATAAGGAGTTAGGAAGGTCTGTCATACAAGCCCTGAAGCAAACATATCCACGAAAGCCCACACAAGTCTAGATTATGTGGCAGGTCTGAAAATGGAAAGTCTCAGGACTTTTTATCGTATTATTTCATGTCTTTTACTGTGAACCTTTTTTTCTGTCAATTATATTGATTTCAGAGACTAGTCTCACAGACCCTCTAACATGCACAATGCAAGTCTAGAGTTAGTGGCAAGTCTAGATTACTACAGTTTTTTTACTGGAAGCTTTTTTGGGGACATTTTATGAAGGGAATTTAGAAACTGTTTTTGTCTGTAAAATATGTTCATTTCAGAAACAAGATGTTAGGTTAGGAAACAATTAGTGCCTTCTCCAGAACATGAATTTCAGCTAAATTGCTAAAACATCATGCTTGTTGTTTTTACAAAAGTGGAAAATGACATTACCACGTGTGCTGTCTCACCACATCCAGCTCACACAAATTCATATGCAAGAGAAATATTGAAAATCAGAGCAAAACCCAACAAATGTCTCAAATATGACATATGTTGCAAGCTGAACGCAGCTGAAGAATCAGTCTGTCACAAACTTCTGGACCTCTCCCAAGAAGTTCTGTTTAGAAAAGATAAAATCATTGTCAGATTACATGGATTAGCGGGAATAATCCAAGACTGATAGCCGTTAATCTGGAAAAAGATGTTGTGATGCTCATCTAGTGTTTCTTGGGGACAAGCTCATGGCGTGTATCAACAGATGTTCCTAAAATCTCTAGATAAGGTGTGTATCTGCATAAAATATACAAACAGTTGCATCCCTAATTATTAATATTGATTTATTTGTGTATAAATATGATGGGTCATCTTTAAAAAATGATACCACTCTTACCAATACAGTAAGGCAGTAACTACAACAGGTGCTTGATAAGAAAAAGTATTCGGCTTCACTCTATGACCTGATTATGAACAAAGTGTCTTTTCCAGAACTTTGTTAGAGTGTTTGCCCATCTTGCCGTAGACCCACATTTGATTCCACACAATGTGTAAAGCATATTTTTTGGTGTCTTCCGACTTGATGTTGCTGGAATTTTGCTAAAAGTGGCTACAACACACTCACCATCAGTACAGACCTGTATTACCGAGCCTTCTCAATGTTCATATTCAGTAGGGAAACAACATATCCACTCTGAGCCATTGGAAACAAATATTGGGTGAACCAAAGCAATAACAAATCAGCAGTTGATGTATTAGTCATAATACACTGTTAAATATTTGAAATATATTTGTTGATATGTTTGGATAATGCTGACAGTATTTATTTATCAGGACAATACCCAGTCGCCACTTTACTATCAAATTCAAGGTATGAGAGTGTTGTTTATTAACCGTTTGTACGTCTTACTGTGAGAAATAGCACCCAAGTTCAATTAAAACATGACTTTTTGACAAATTTATAAACACTAATGGCAAATAGCAAACTGAAATTAGGAACAGGTATGGTCCAGTTCAAGAAGTGAATTGTAACAGGCATTTCATACATGATCTCTTCGGCAATGAATAATGCTGTTCTTGCTTATTGCATGATATAATTGGTGCTTTCCAGCATATGACACTAATGGTGAAATACATGATGCAATTACGTCATCCAAAACAACTCTTTAAGGAGTAAGCTTACAACTTAATGGATGTTAACTTCTTGTTTATGGCATAGAGTGTTACAGTGTAGATTCTTACAGTGTATCAAGTTAAAAAAGGATATAGTTTTCTGTGGCTTGATAACAGTGAAAGAATGTACATTGTATCATTGCTCTATGTAATAACCAGGAAGTTTTCCTCCATAAAACTTCATTTTCCACTCACAAACCTCTGGAATTCCGATCAAACAATTACCACAGAATGTGTTTCAAAATGTCTACTCACTGGTTTAAAACACTGAATATATTGGACACATTGTGATGAAAAAAAGTATGTTTAATGCCCAAAGATAGGAAGTAATCTGAAAAATACTGAATGTCAGTGAAAAAGAGTTGTCTCAGAGTAAATATTGCCCCAAGCATCTTATTATACACATGCTGGTTGCATGAACTCAAAGATGATCTGAGACTATTCAGACTCATCCATTGCTCTCCCATTGGGCATCTGGTAGAAGCACATCCCTGAAAGAAGGAAGCAGAAGTTAATTCCATCCATCATTTTGTATTCAGTGGTCTGAAAGATAATTTTCTGTTTAGAAAATGGGAATTATCTCCCTTGCCTAGGGGTAGTTCCGGCGTTTGGTAACTGATGACAGGGAATAACATAGCCTTCTTATTGGGATATTGAATACTGTCCACTTACATATAACCAAATTAGAATCTTGAGACAGAATCTTAGGCTCATTTGCACAAGGCAATTATCTGGAGATTAACTCTGCTAGGTAGGCTCTGTTATACCACAAGGTCCAATTGGCTCTAAGGCCAGACCAATTTCATTTCTTGTTTTACAGATCTGCTGGTTGCATTTTTTCAAGAATAAAAAAAACTTAATTTCAAAAAATAAAATGCTTATGTCTTTATTGGCCAAAAATGTAAAATTACAAGAAAATGTTTTTCAGATTGCATTGTGCCTCATATACACTTCATAAATTGCCCAAATTTAATAGGTTTTCTGAGGACAAAATCCACAAAACAAGAAACAAAGTTGGTCTGTCCTAATGCTTGTTTTTGTAGATGACTGTGACTGAAAGGGGATTTAAGAAACAACATTGAGACCAAATTTAACAATTACTTGTTCTTTTCCTCTGATTATATTTTGTTAGCAGAAGCAACTTATCTTGACTGGCTGTTCAATGTATCAGTTGATTTTTAGAAACATTTTATGTCTTTCTGGTCATTCCAGTTTTATTGCTTTTAGGTGTCATATTTCACAACTTTTATTTTTCATGTAATCCTGCCTTGCTTGTAGGCTGATTTAGGGGCCAAGGGCTGTGTAGAGTGTTTCACTTAACAGTGACAGGGTCTGGTGGTAGTGAACTCCCACCCTGTTACTGATCATCAAACTGTTTGTGATTCCAGGTCTATCTGTATCATTTCAGTCTGTTTTGGAACATTTGCATCTGCTGGCTCAAGTCTGTTGGCCATGAGAAGTTTGATGCTAATGAATGAACTTCTCTCAAGGGCTGTGTAGAGTGTTTCACTTAACAGTGACAGGGTCTGGTGGTAGTGAACTCCCACCCTGTTACTGATCATCAAACTGTTTGTGATTCCAGGTCTATCTGTATCATTTCAGTCTGTTTTGGAACATTTGCATCTGCTGGCACAAGTCTGTTGGCCATGAGAAGTTTGATGCTAATGAATGAACTTCTCTCAGCAAAACATACAAGACTGAAAGAAATTCCACAAGGCTTAGGTCCATGACTCATACCATTAATTTTCTTGAGACAGGTCATCCTGTATTCCTCGTAACTTATTGTTTACTTTCTAATCATCTCATCACTGTAAATAAAGCTTAATACAACATGCAAAACTTGTGGATCTACATAACAAGTAGCTGCAAGACTGGATAGTCTCAATATTTAAAGAACAGGGCTCAGGTCAGGTTCCAAAGCTCACTGTGTCTTCTTCTCACAAATCTTTGCCTGAGCTTTGCATTCAATGTTCTGGCTCAACATGAGCCAGAAAAATGCACAAGATTAATGCACAAAATTGCTGATTTAGTTTGCAAAACACAATCCCTACACATGACTTTTGCATGATTATTGATGTCAGACCACATTAGGTTGTCTACCCTTTGAACTTCGAGGCTCTGTTGAGGATATAAAACAAGATGTTCATTATAGAATAGAAAATATGCTGACAAGGAGGCCCAGTATGGGTTCTTGATAAGCACCAGTGATGGATATTTATTGTTTATTTTAATGAGCCTACATCAAAGTTACTCAGATGTAGGCTTGGATATAGATTACAGAGATCAATAATCATCAACTGAATATGACTTCTTTGATTGGCAACTGAATATCGGTCTATTGTGCATGGTTATCATTAGGTCTACCATGGGTCTATGGGCGCCCATAAACTACCTGTAGCTCCATACCTGTGCATATAACTTCAGGTACCAGCTGTACAATCATCACATGATTCTACTGGTCCCAGTGTATCCCTTGATGTCCCTTGATGTCCCCAGCCTATCCCTTGATGTCCCCAGTGTATCCCTTGATGAGACAACGATCACCCACATCCTCATGAGATCCTTCATGCTATGGACAGGTCTGCTAGCTTACAAATAATATGATGGAGCCACTCAAATGAGAGGGGTGTTTATTTCCTCGGTGATTAAAACTCCAGCTCAGAAGTATTGGAATCCTGTCATGATTTGTTGGGTGGCAAAGTTCAGGGCATGAGGTTGTCTTCACTTCTGATAAATCCCGCAGCCCTCCCTCAGGGTTAACTTTCTGGGCAGTCAACAGCTCTGTGCTGTACAGCTCACTGCCGAGACAACTCACAGGAACTGTGGGATGGGGGGTAGTCTAAAGGATATTTCTCATTACGCTGAACACCTGGGTTTAGTTCCCCTCATGGGTACAGTGCATGGAGCTCACCCGTACTCACCCACTCACACTCACAGTTAGTAGTGGTTTCTTAATTTGACTGTCCTTTGGTGATAATTTTTTCAAATACGAAGTTTTCAATTAGCTAGTCTGTTGTCAAGAACTAACAGAGTCTTTTGTATTCTGTAGTCACCTTTAACGATGAGCATAGGTGCTTGAGGTCAGTCCCTACCTGAATCCTTGTAGGCTCATAGGGATCGTAATGCTTGAACATATTCAAGGATGGATATGCATCATCTTGGATGTATCTGTTCAAAGATAAGAGTCATATAAGAGTCATATTGTCTGCAAACATTGAAGGATATGATAAGGGTGTCAAGTTGGTTGAATACATTTGAAGATGTAATAGGGGTCAGATAGATTGAATGTGTTCAAAGATGTGATAAGGGTCATATTGGTTGATTGTATTATTCAAGAACCAGATCACGATCAAAGACGATAGGTCATTCATATTTATCAAGAGAGTGAGACAGAGAAAGTAATTTCTCAACATGTTTTTGTCACAGAACCAATCATCAATCACAGTGTGGTAAGTTCAAAAAGTGTTTGCAGCCACACTGACACTGACAGATCATGAACCCACTGGAGTAAACTTTCCTTTCTGGTTGAGCATTAGCTATTGATTTAAATTCACCACTGAAGTATGGAGCAGTGAGTTCATGAATGGAGATAAACAATAGAAAATATTGACGTTAATGTATCATCCACAAATATTTGAGAAGGACATGACAGACTGCCAAGCATTGATCTGTACCAGAAGATTACATCCTGAATCAGCAAGATGAAATGTTGTGACTTTCTTTATGTTTCTGTCATTCCAGCACTATCACACAGGATATCAGCTAATGAGTTTACACCAATCAGCCCATATCTCCACTCCATCATATATTGATTCCAGTCCAAGCAGCTAGGTTGATGTGGCTGTCTTTATTGCCGACACAGATGTTTCTATTTAGAGTTGCATCCCCTGTGCATAACAGGATTCCATGATCGTGGGTTCTGATTATTCTTGGTTATTTTTTTAAATCCCATTCTTACCTATAACGTTGTTTGTTCTCAGTTGTTTTTTGACTTGGTTTCTTCTTACCTGAATTATGATGTAACCTGGTTTGTTCTTAAATGGATTATGATTTGGTGTGTCCTTACCTGGCTATGACTTGACTTGTTCATACCTGGGTTATGACTTGGCTTGTTCATACCTGGCTTATGCCTTGGCTTGTACTTATCTGGATTATGACTGCATGTTCTTACCTGGATTATGACTTGGTTTGTCCTTACCAGGAGTATGACTTGGCTTGTTCTTACCAGGATTATGACTTGGCTTGTTCTTACCTGGATTTTGACTGTTTGTTCTTACCAGGATTATGACCTGGTTTGTTCTTACCTGGATTATGACTTAGTTTGTTATTACCTGAATTATGACTTAGTTATTTCTTACCTGGATTATGACTTGGCTTGTTCTTACCAGAATTCTGTCTTAGTTTGTTCTTACCAGGATTATGACTTGGCTTGTTCTTAACTGGATTATGACTGGACTTGTACGTACCTGGATTATGACTTAGTTTATTATTAACTGAATTATGACTTACTTTGTTATTACGTGAACGATGACTTAGTTTGTGCTTACCTGTCTATGGCATGGCTTGTTCTTACCCAGATTGTGACTTGCTTTGTTCTTACCTGCATTTTTACTTTGTTATGAACTGGGTATAACTTGTTCTTACCTGGATTATTGCTTGGTTTAAGATTGACAAACTTTATGGATAACAACTTCTTTATTACGATAGTGCGATATTTAGGTACAGATTCTTGCAAGAAATGCTTGACAACGGTGCAAGAATCTGTACTGAAACATTGCACTATCGTGATAGAGAAGTTGTTATCCATAAAGTTTGTCAGTTCTGTACACCCCAACTTCTAAAATGCCACTGAAAGAGGTTATGACTTGGCTTGTTCTTACCTGGATTATGGCTTGGTTTAAGATTGACAAACTTTATGGATAACAGCTTCTTTATTACAAAAGTGCGATTTTCGGGACAGATTCTTGCACCGTTGTCAAGCAGGAAATGCCTGACAATGGTGTAAGAATCTGTACCAAAAAATCACGCTATCGTAATAAAGAAGTTGTTATCCATAAAGTTTGTCAGTTCTGTACTCCCCAACTTCTAAAATGCAGCTGAAAGAGGTTATGGCTTGGCTTGTTCTTACCTGGATTATGATTTTGTTTATCGTGATCCTTGAGACTCAACACACTGGTAAAGGATTTAATAATGCTTCACTCAAGATTTTCTTCCCACTTGAAGTCGCCATCATTGAAATAATATTACAAAAGAAGTGTAAACCCAGCTCCAAAATTTCCTGTACTCTACAACCTCCTTTAACCTCCCAATACCAATGTAATGTCAGGATTTCAGGGCTTCCCCAGCAACCTATCCTGGTTAAGTAGGTATGAACTAGACCAGATGGTTAGACTCTGTGACAAGGCTAATTTTGTGACATCATACCTCACCTTGAGGATTATTGCTCTCATTATGAATCACTGTATTATCTGACCCCAGTTTGATTAATTATACAGTGCCACCTTGTAGGTTGAATATTCCTGACAAACAACATTGGTACAATGATTACACAAATCTTTAAAAAGAATGTTATTGCAGAAAAACTGGCAATTTTTTATTTTTTGTACATCCATTCATAAATATTGTTTTATAATGTGCCAAATGTATATTGACCAAGACTTACTTTCATGACGATTTCTGAAAGTTAAGCTCGCTTAATAATTTATGCTATTCCATTCTTGGCTGAAAGGTTATCAATACAATCAATACACTTTCTTTGACCTAAGTCTGGCATTTCAATAGCCCATTAAATATTTCTCTAGACCAGTATTTAAAATAAGCATGAGTTATCATGATGAGACTTATGATAATCATAAGTGGCTAGGGACCTCTCCTTGACAAGCACCACTTTTCCAATTTTCAGGTCAATGGCAAGTTTTAGCGGATTTTGCAAACAAGTGAAAATGAGAATCAATGTTCGACTGTGTAGATGATGATCGGACAAACTGTGCAAGTGTAAGGCCCATCAGATGCAGACATATGGGTGCCGTTGGCCTTATGTCAGTCTCCCCGTTGACCATAGTATTCCTAATTCTATTTGTGTTCCAGCATCAAAAGCAGGATCCGTGGTAATCCTGTTTGGTCAGTAATTGCACTAGGGTACTCTGTGATTTAATTCTGAAAGTGTGCATTGTTTGAAAGTTTTATTGGTATTGGCATGATTACACATGAAATACTGTGTTCCTCAAAGCAACTTTGGTGCGTCTAATCTTATCACACCTACGTCAAGACTCCACGTAGTAAACTAATGCAAATTTTCTCTGAATGTAATAATCAAATTCTTTTCTGTCCATTTGTGCTAATTCACATTAATTCACATTTTTTTTACATGATTCACTGTGAGGATTTGCGCTTTGTCTGAAGCAGTCAAAGCATTATTTGTTAGCACTTGACATTGTTTCTTGGACATCCCCTGATAAGGTTCATGAAAGTAATCCAAACATACAAGGTTACAGATGAAGAATCCTTAACTTTGATGGAACTGGCAGCTTAATTGTACGGTCCTTTGAAAATGTCACTGACAGATCGATAGATCTGAGAATCTGCCATTGATTTTAGCAGTGTATGTGGTATCATCTTGTATCAGTATCATAAACTTGATGTCCCAGGCAAGTGATACTAGAGTAAACCCAGATAAGCAGTGACAAAGCATTGATTCCTGTTGTGACAAGCCAGCTTCTTCAACAGACAAAGACATGGAGACTCAAATTAACTTCAGTCATCGGACATCTTGAATCAATGACTTTCATTCTGTATGTGTCCAGTGTGTTTCAATTTCACATATTATTTGATTGAATCAGGATATGTGCTAAATTAGTACTAAGTCTTTGTAACTGAATAATTTTTATAGAGTTGTATCTCTGCAACTAATAGTTATACTTTCATGCATCTTTGTACAATGATCAGCTGAGGCTTTTTGCTGTTGAGGTAACTGGATCAGAGTTGCTGTCCTCAAATGAAGATGACTGTCATTGAATTTATGTTGTTTGTTGTTTAACGCCTCACTCAGCACTATTCCAGCTCTACTGTGGTGATTTGTAAATAATCAGTTCTGGACCAGACAATCCATGCCTGAGCACCAAAGTAGATAACTGTGAACCAATGACATGTGTCAACAGAGTCAGTGAACCTGACCACCCAATCCTGTTAGCTACCTCTTACGACAAGCATGGGTAATCTGGGGACCATCATCTGCCATTCTACTTAAGATCGAAAATGCACATGTATGTATGTGATAAGGGTGTGTGTGAGAAGGATCATTTGAGATTGATGCTCAGCAAGCATGACCACTTGATTGTTTAGTCACCTCTTACAGCAAGCATGGGTTACTGAAGACCATTTCTAAACCGGATCTTGACTGGTAAGAGTTTAGTGGCACTGGGCCAGCCAGATTGCATGAATGTTTGAAGACTGTTTGTGATTAATAACAGTTATTATTAATCAACTGCCTGAAATAATTTCAAATCAGCCCAGATCACATAGAAGAGCCAGGGTCAGTTCAGGTTTAGTGTGATAGATATTTTATCCCCATCCCTTCCAAAGAATGTTACTGTGAACCAGGCATTGTTGCTTTGCCTTGGCCTTACAGTGCATGCAGAAAAGTGTTCAGAAACCTGATTTTTTGTTTGTTTGTTTGTTTATTTATGAAAAACGGATAAGCAAGCTTGTGTCCGGACTGACAATTTTTCAAACTTAAAGTTACCAGTCTGACTGGATTGGAATTCAGGGAGTTTAAGATACTCAGTGTTGGCTCAAGAGAGGGTTCTGGAGTGTTTTCATCAAATTCAGTGAGGACCCCCCCTATTTTACACCTGCCCGTCTATTTAACATTGGAGGGGGTCCAGAAACATTATTTTCATCAATTTGGACCCACTCAAAAATTCACCCAAATCTTACACTGGATACTCATTACTGATATAGCGTTACTGAGGTTTCATATTGGCCTCATCTTAAATCCTCAGTCAGTAGTAACAGCAATCAGTGTAGCTCCAATATGGCCAACTGTGAAGCTGTAATGAACCAGTGTAAAAACCCCTCAACAGTAATGCAGTGTTATCACCAAACTGACAGCATAACAGGGTTAGAAGTTAACTTTTTAAAGCACAAGCAAAACTTGTGACTTATACAGTTACAAAGTAAATGAAATTTTAGTAAGCAAAATTAATAAAATTAATTCCAAAATCAATCACCTTTATTTTCTTCTCAAACTGTTTTAAGTTAGAAATTGTGACACCCACTTACCAATGATATTCTTCATATGTTCCCTGCACAGAGTGCACCATATTCTATACACAATCTGTAGTCTCTTCTTTTAACTGGTATCCAATTTCAGTATTAAGTTGCTTCGCCATTTTTTCAATGTATATGATTGGCTATGCATTCTGTTGATTTTATACTTAGAATCCTTTGTTAATTGTTGTCAATCAACAAAGGGAAGTAACTCCAAACTGAGTATGACAGTGTTTTTAAGTGACAATTTTGCTATATTTAATTCAACAAAAACAATGCACCCTTTTATTAAAAATTTGAACGCTATAATGAATCTTTAAATGCATTAAGTGTATAACGTCCGTATGTTTTGACCCTTGGTATAAATACAGTACTGTGTACCTGGTTCATAATTTTGACAATGTGCAAGAACGAAGATGGACGATGCTGTCACAGTGCAAGACAGCAGGATATTTCTGGACTCACGTGCTAGTGATCATTCACAATTATCAGGTCCTGGAGCCTGGATTCTTCCAGAGTTGACATTGTAACTCTGAAGATTTTCAATTACCTTGTCAGTTAGGATCATGGGATGCTGAAAAAATATGATGTACATATTATATTGTGCAACAAAATGTCCGTATTCAAAACACCTATGACTGGAGTACTGTGTAGCATATCCTAAGTATGTTATATTTAGGATTACGCTTTTCAACATGGTACACATCCTAGTACCTATCATGCATGTAGGATTCAAAACCTTATCCTCAGCAATATGCACCAAAGAGACAGCCCAGCTATCCTCAATGTAACCCGCCTTCAGCAACCCATGCTTGCCATAAAAGGCGACTCAGCTTGTCGTAAGAGGCGACTAACGGGATTGGGTGGTCAGGCTCGCTGACTTGGTTGACGCATGTCATCGGTTCCCAATTGCGCAGATCGATGCTCATGTTGTTGATCACTGGATTGTCTGGTCCAGACTCGATTATTTACAGACCGCCGCCATATAGCTGTAATATTGCTGAGTGCGGCGTAAAACTCAACTCACTCAATGTAACCCACTCAGCCACCTTGGCCTCCACACAAATGGTCTGACAACTATTAGTCAAAATAACAGTTTTTGTGCATCCCTCTCATTACTGAAACTATTGCACGCTAATTCAACTAACAGCGAATGCATGAGCAGTGGCCATCTTTAACTACTGGTTTGAAGCCCAAACCAAAAATATGTTAGGTCTGGTATGTACAGCCAATAAACTTTTGTATTTGTAAAATGATGCTCAACAATTTTCAAACAATATGAATATAGTCTGTAAATAATTGAATCTGGACCAGACAATACAGTGATCAACATAAAAAATGTAAATGTATAAATGTTTGACCACCGACTGCAAGCTGTTTTGTATGCATATTCTTAACTAAATATGCTGACCTTCAACAGCAATTAAATGCTGTGTATTTATTTATAGATTTACTGTGTCTTGAATATCATAATGGATGATGATCAACCAGTGCAATGATGTGTGTTTTTGAGCACAGTGTTCGTCATTCTGATCTCACATTGTCAATTAGTGTTCCATTTCTGTAGCTACAGATGTTTTTTATTGTAACTGTTTCTCCGTGGACTTGGTTAAGCAGACAATGCAAGCTTTCAAATGAAACATTCATTTTGCTTCATGGGTTTACGTAAAATAGTTCAGCTTATCTGTTTTAATGAACTTAATTGTTTATTGTTTAATGCCACTTTAAGCAATTTTCCAGCTGTACGGCAGCAGCCTGTAGACATGGCCATCTGGACCATCGATCCAAGCAGTTTGGATATGATGACATGTCAACCAAGTGAGCAAGTCGAACAACTGATCCATTAGTCAGGCAACCATTGCAATAAAACAGTAATCAATCCATAAAAATTGTTCTTCATCTTACCAGCTTCTAAATGTCATATAAAGAAACTGGACAAAACTGGACAAAACTGGAATACTGCCTGACACTGCAAGAAATGTAACTCTTTCACTACTCACTGTTTATTGATAAAACCTTTATACACCAACTGTGAAATGACATGAGTGTCACCAACTTTAACCAGATGTAAACTATGGTAGTGAAGTCAGTGTCACACATTAGCTGTTTGAAGAAAATATTAAGTGTCAGATATTGTAAGGTTTAGATTGAAAGTGTCAGGTAGTAGCTGTGTAGGGCTGAAATGTTGAATATTACATGTTCTAAGAGTGAAAAAAATCAGATGTTGGCTATGTTAAGATTGAAAAAGCCAGATATTATGAATTTTTATATTAAAATGTCTGATTTGATTTCCATCAATATATTTGCCAGTAATAAGAGGTCAGGGTCCCCTTTCACAAAACTCTCACAAGCCTAAGGTCTCATAACTCATAGCATTCCTACTTCCTATGTTACAGTATTGGATGTATGAATGCTATGAGAAAAGTTACATCGTAGGCTTATGAGAGTTTTGTGAAAGGGGACCCTGATTACTTTGCATTTACACTCACAAAAAACACATCCTTACTGACCAATAAAGGTGGAATCAATCTACAGACTATATAATTGTAACATCAGAACTAATCTGACTACCAGACATCCCCAATAGACCCTTGTCAAGGCAATCACTAGTGTCTTGTGTCAAGATCCGATTGAGAGACAAATTGCAGGTGTTCTCTGCAAGTACCTTGTAGTTTAGTGAGAACAGTTTATGAGGCAAGAATCATTTACTGGTGGAATGTGGCCGTTTGCTGCTCCTTGCAGCATGCCCAGTAGTGGGTGATGAATGACGGCTTTGTTGTTACGAGTGGATTGATGGGTTGAGTGGGAATGGTTTTGGGATGACTTGAGGGATGGTTTTGGATGAAATGAGGGATGGTTGTGGATGGATTGAACTTGTGAGATGGTTGTGGATGAAATGAGGGATGGCTTTAGATGACCTGAAGGATTTATTTGGATGAATTGAGGGATGGTTGTGGATGGGTTGAACTTGAGGGATGAAATGAGGGATGGTTGTGGATGGGTTGAACTTGTGAGATGGTTGTGGATGGGTTGAACTTGAGGGATGAAATGAGGGATGGTTGTGGATGGGTTGAACTTGAGGGATGGTTATTGCCCCCTGACTGACTTCTACACAAGATAGACTTCTTAAGTCATATTCTACTAGACCTTTGATAATCATGTACAGTTTGTGACATTTCCTTCTGCACTAATGCTTTTTCTGTATGGTCAGTGACAACTCTGCAGGAGAAAATCAAAATTCTTCGCCCCCATTATGAGGTAAATCAGGCATTATGGGGTAAGACACGTGGGAGTTCCATCCTTCAACACTGGGTCGTTGTCTTATCAAACAGGAAACATTATACCTTGAATGCCTGTGTTTTTTTCTTCATAATCTCTTGCATGGTCTCAGGAAAGCATATCTCACACTCCATGCTGGAAGATTCCTCCGAACAGTGAAACCTTTGACAGATAACCTGAGGAATTCCACAACAGTTCACTGTCTAAACAGAAACTTGATATTGTGACTAAGTGAAACAGTTGCTTTATCAATCAGACAGTGACTGATGCACCGGGTTTTTTACATGATGTAGGTTGGCTTTTTTCACTCTGAAGCAGATTAAAAGTTGATGCTTTATGGAGTGATGGCTTCACAAGATGTGGATGTAATTGGATGCTGATGCTAATTGTACATCAGTGATAGTATGGAATGCCACTGGGACCTGCTCTATCTTTTGGAGTTTTATAGTACAGCGAGTGAGTGAGAGAGTTTAGTTTTACACCGCGTTTAGCAATATTCCAGCAATATAACAATGGGGACTGGAGAAATGGGCCTCACACATCGAACCCATGTGCAGAACTGAACCTGGGACTTCGACATGACAAGTGAACTCTTTAATCACAAGGCTGCCTCAGCACCTCATTCATTGTTGGAATGTTGTACAGATGCTGTTATTTGAACACAAATAAGCAGGTTCGAGTTGTAAATATGCACCAGGAAAAACATAATGCATCAACATTCTCACATACATGCACATCTTCCCTCGGTGTGTCAGTCAAGATTTTTCAAACCATAACATGCCAAATACAGGGCAGATACAGCTTTTGGAGAAAGGAAGGGCACAGTTTCAATGGTCATTTGATAAACCTTAAGAACAAAAGAGGAAGAGGGGTGCATACCCCAGCACACACCCACTGAACATACCCCACCACCCACTTTCTGGACCAGTCTGTGCTAATTATAATTTTACACTTTTACTTTGAAAATCTGTATTTTTTATTGAACTATCTATTTGAAGAGGAGCCCCTGTGAAATGGGAGATTCCTTAAACTTAAAGGTCACATGCAACCAAAAAATCAAACATAATTGAAACACAATTATCACTTATTCATGACATATAATATGCATTGCTGATTATGAAAATACAGATAAACAAAATTATAAGCATGCAATTGCAAATTCGAAGTGCAATATTTTGTGCTTGGGTCTACTGCGTTCGCATCAAAGGACCCGGGATATAAAGCCAAGTCAGAGCCATTGGGTTTAAACTCAGGTATAACAAAATCTTTTCATTGGCCACAGGTTCATTTACCCATACGCTTAGCTAGCTCTCTGTTGTAGTGTATGAACCCGATAGGTGTTAATTTCAAATTGCATGTGCTCAGTGATTGAAGTTCAGTATTGCATATTGTCATTAGCAGACATATAGGTGTCAATAAACCAGACATTGACTTTTTTTTGTGACAGAGGCTGCTTATCACAATCAACATGGTTTTTTTATGTAACAAGTAGATTATTTGCTTAATTGTGTACACAAACAAGCTTAGAGTACTGCTCACGACATCATACTCTGGGTATGCATACTGTTTCAAGCTCCACGAACCTATTCACCGCGCATACATTAATGGGCACAGCACAGCACAGCTGTTGAAACCACCTTTTTTCCCCCAGCACAAGGGGAAAATTAGTGAATCGTTTAAACTCCAATTTCACTGGCTATTTTCATTTGCTTCTTTTCTCAAGTTTATAGGGTGAATGGGCATTTTTGATGGTTTGTTTCGGCAAGTGCATACCTAAAGGTATCAGAATCTGCAAAGTTGTATTTTTACATTGCATGTGACCCTTAACCCAAGGAAATCAAGACTTGCTTCATTTAAGGCCTAGGCATTGCAGAAAGGGCTGAGACAGACTAATTTAATTATCATGCTTCATGCATTTTTAAATAAGTATAATTCAATGAATAATCTTTACATGATAAATATAATGTTACTTGTAATTTCAGGTAAGTGACACAATGCATACAGTCCATGATGGAGGCTAAGTGTTCTTTCGTTGTCATCATGTGCTTCACATATATGTGCAGTGTTCAAAATGAAGGTAGGTGCTTGGGTCCTTGAGGTTGTCCTGGGAGTATTTGAATCTAGGGTTGTTGTTTTTTTCGTGTTTTTTTTTGTATGGCGATGGTCTGTAAATAATATAGTCTGGACCAAACAATCTAGTGATCAACAGCATGAGCATTGATCTACCCAATATTGGGATATGATAATTGCACCTGACCTCCTGATCCTGTTTGACGCCTCTTACAGCTATCATGGGTTGCTGAAGACCAAACTGGATCTTAAGGGGTTTTGAATCCAGGGACTTTTGTCAGCCATTCTACTGAAGATCGAAGATATGTGTGTATGAGTGTTATAAGTCTGTATGAAGGACCATTTGAAATTGATGCTTAATGTGAAGACTGTACTTGATTATTATGGCGAAGGACGTTAAACACTACTTGCACTCCTACCTCAGTAGACAATGCATAGATGTTTGAGGAGTGCTATCCAAAGGCTTGTATTATGGTCAGTAATTTGGTGAGCAATGACCTACTGGTGTAGCCCAGTGGTTAAAGCGTTTTCTTTTGTCACACACGAAAACCTGGGTTTGATTCCCCACATGGGTTGAGTGTGTGAAGCCAAATTTTAGTGTCCTCTGCCATGGTATTTCTGAAATACTACCAAAAATGAGTTAAACCTAAACCAGTCTACAGCTTTGGATGCTATGACCCTCCATCAACCAAATCAGCACTCTATTCATTTAGCTGCCTTGTCCACCCAGAGTATACTTGTGGCATGTATGTTTATATCTTCAAATCATTATAACACCTGTTTCTAGATTTCTCCAGCTTTCGACTAAACATAAACATAACTATTTTGAAAAGCCAATTTGAAATGTCTAAAATGGGATTTTGGTTTGAGTTTGTTGTTTTGCTGAAGTTGTTACAGAGTGACAGCTTGCTCACAACCATAACCAAATAATATTGTTTGAAAGGTATATACGCTTCTTTATCCTGTTTATCGCTTGCCTGATAACAGTGTTAGAAATGCCCCTCTTATTGTAATGAAGGTGTTGTTCATCTGAATATTGTTTTCCTTCCATGACCAAATACTTTAGAATCTTCAGCCCAAATTTGTCTATTATTTCGTGTACATATTGGTATTAGTGTACCGCACGAATAAGTTTATGTTACTAGACTGGAAGAAATTAGATCAAATTAGGGATAGTGTTATTGATGTGACAAGCCAATCCATAAACCTGGCATCTCAATCCGATAACTATGCAGATTGGGTCGCCAACTTTTAAGCTATATATCAATGGAATGTCTGCTTGTTCATGAAACTATGGACTGAAGTTACCAGTAAGTTTGGATAGAGCTTTCCCAATGTGTATAGTGTTTGTGTATCCAACATGGCTGCACATCCTCTGGGACAGTATGATGAATTAGGAGGTTCACTCAAACCTTGTACACTTACAGTTACACACTTCACTCACCTAATTTATGTCTTAGACATCGACTATTTTGTCTGAGAATGCTTTTCCACTGCTTTTAGCTATATGTTCCAGAAATCAGTGTTCACGAATAGTGTCTGACCCTCTGACAAATCTGGCAGATTTGCCAGTGGTCAGATGGAAGTCCCCAACCTGCTGGCCCCAGTGTCTGACTGAATATATCACAATGACTTTGTCTGAAGTTGTTATTTGTGGCATGTGACACTTGTTCACTGTTTATAA
Organism: Haliotis asinina; assembly: GCF_037392515.1. Taxonomy (NCBI): domain Eukaryota; kingdom Metazoa; phylum Mollusca; class Gastropoda; order Lepetellida; family Haliotidae; genus Haliotis; species Haliotis asinina. Next base: position 20,561,449 of record NC_090280.1, read on the forward strand.
ATTTATGTTTAGAATGTTTGTCATTATATAATGTTAATATGTTCAATGCCAAATGTGAGAACTGTTAAATCTGAAATGTGTGCTTAATTTTACTCTGTGGGTCCTGTGAATTTTCAGTGGGTCAGACAGACATCTGAAACTTACAGGACCCAATGTCCTGTTACTTTGAAACACCATTCATAAACACTGAGAAATATGACGTCAACAGACACTAGGAATGGGCCTCACACATTGTGTACCCAGGAACTGACTTCAAGGTTATCCCACAGTCACTCAGTCGTAATAATAATGCATATTATGGTGATGGTGATGTTAGTGTAGATATTTCACTTTTTGATAATTACTAGATACCAACAGCCCCAAATATTTTAAGGAAGACGTAATATGATAACAGAATCAAGATATTCTTAGCTTCATGTGAACAAAAATGCCCCAGACCTTGACTGGTTCAAATCCCTGTGCTTGTAGGTTTCAGCAAAGTGATAAATATGTGAGCCACTTTTTCTCACATATAACTAAACTCACTCACTCCTTGACTTGGGCTTTGAACCATTGGCTAGTATTGTACATATTGAGGAGCAGGACTACAAGTGGTATACAGACCCTAGAAACAATATACCCAATGCAGCCCATGCAAGTCTAGAATGTAGGACAAGTCCAAACTATCACTGATTCTGTCTGAAAATAAGGAAATGATCTGATCGCCTTTTTATTATGTTTTATTAATTTCATTCAAAACCGTTTTTTCTTGTCAGTATGTTCTTTTAAAAAAACTAGATGTTAGTCTATGCTATGACGTTTGTACAAAGCAACCTAAGTGCTTTAGCTGACATAACTCCATCGTAAGGTGTGGGAGTTACAAACTCGATTAGTGGTTACATCGCTTTGTGCAACGGCATCCAGTCGTTTACCCGATCCACTCTCTTACTCAGTGTAGGAGACTCAGGTTTTCAAACAAATCTGTAAATTTATGTTAATCTCGACTATGACTTCTGACCATGATGCCTTTGTACAAAGCAAATCTAGCGCTGTGACTGTCATAAGGTCTGGGAGGTACTATCCCCTTAGTGCTAAGGTCTCTAAAATGACCTCAGTGAGGAATATGGCTGCAGGTATTCTCATCTGACATATAGGTCAATATCTTGGTCAGGAAGTCTGGTCAACAGGCTGTACTGAAGGACATTTAACTGTCATTATTGAGAATCCCTATCAAGGCTGGACACTGGGTAAGTCACTTACTTGGACTACACTTAATGGGCTAGTGGTGACCTGCATCCAGATGTACAGAGTTTGATCCAGTGTTGATGTCAGCTGCTTCCTCTAATGGATGTTCCTGAACAGAATATAAAGGACACTCAATTTTCTTCACCATTAATATAAACCTTGTTTGACAAAGTCAAAGCTGAGTGTCTTTGACTCAGCTATTTCCTGTGCAGAGTTGCTTCCTGTGGGAATATCTGGAATGTGTCTTTGGTTCAGATTCAACATCCCCCAATTATGTTTCGAGGTTTATCAGGGGCAGTGATTTAGCCCAGCAGTTAAACCGTTTGCTCGTCACACCAAAGTGATGAGTTAAAAGTTTAAGTGACATTGTGTATCAGCCATATTGTGACTGTGCCAAAAACCTGGGTTCAATTCCTCACATGAAGCTCATTTCTGATGTCCCTCGCTGTTATATTGTTTGATTATTGAAAAAAAACAGCGCAAAACTAAAACTCACTCACTGTTTATTAGCGCAATATTTATGTTTGTTTGCATCACAAGCAAAACACTGCTGTTATACAGTTTCAGAACTATTGAATTAATGTTCAATGGCAGTTTTATACATATACATCTTTGTATAATGGTGTGCATTACTGTTCAAATATATTTTTGTCAGTGATGCGTTTAATGCATGGTGCAGCGAAAGCAGAATATTTGTCAAGAATGTATTTTCCCTTTTCGCTATTCCAGTGTTTGATGATTGAACCATGTGACAAAAAGTGATACAGTGCTTCCCTAGTTCGGGGGCAATGGGATAGCCTAGTGGTTAAAGCGTTCACTCATCAAGCTGAACACATGAGTTTAATTTCCTACATGGGTTCAATGTGTGAAGTCTATTTCTTGTGTCCCCTGCTATGATGTTGCTGGCATATTGCTAAAAGCAGCCTAAAACCAAACTCACTTCACTAGTCCAGCAGTCTGTTGACTGACTGAAACTTCAGACTAGTGGCTAGCATTTCAGGACAGACATTTCCCATCATGTTTAGAAATTATGAATATATTAAAATACACGAGCAGAACCATACTGAACTGGTTCCAGGGCAAGTATTCTTCACATGTTTGTAGCTGTAAGAATTCTTAACTTTAGCAAAATGTGTTAATATTGGTCTTAAGAGGTTCGTAGGGCTAGGAACGTTTGGAGAATAGCTATCCAGGTTCATAAATATTGACTGCCTCGATACATGGGGCATGACAGTATCCAGACTAGACAACAGCGACTGATACCACTTGATGTCATTGAGCACATGGGATATGTATATCAGCAGTTGAGCAACCTTCGGATGTAGGCAAAAGAGGGGTGTTCTTTCATGAAACAATTACACAAATGGTTCTTGGGGAATTGAAATTTGAAGGTTCTAAGGTGAGATGGTTTCCAGAGCAAGAAGACTTGAGTTTAATGTGTGTTTGGAGACAGGTCTTGTTTCTTGAAGTTTCTGGTGCTGCTGCCTGATGAAAGGTCTAAGTTTAGGGTCTATGGTGGTGTTTATTGGAGCCATTTTTCTCACTGACAGTTTCAGTGACAAGACAGCGGCCATGACACACCATGGTTTCTAATCATTGTCACCTGGGTAATGTACAAATTCTCCAGGAAGCATAGCAGTTTATCAGGAGCAGCATCATTGCCAACATTTGGTTTGAATAATGGTTAGATATTGATACTAATATTGTTGACATTTTTTAATATCTTGATGCGGGGACTGATGTGGACCAAGCTTTCGGAGGGAATGTTGAAAAGGCCCTTCTAAGTGAAGCGCTGTACTTAACTTGCTTGAACTTATAATGATTAAGATTAGAGGAAATTAAGTTTGAAGAAAGGGAAGATGGATGATGACTATGATGATAATGATGATGGACTGAAAAAAGGCTTCAGGACTTCAACAAATAATAGGCCTTGGTAACTGATCACTTGTGAGAGGCTCTTCTAACGAAGTTGCAGGTTCCGTCCGTCTGCCCTTTTGTCCACATGCTATGTCCGAAGTATATCTCCTAAAACTATTTGTGATAGCTTAACCAGACTTGGTACACATATCAAGCATGATCCTTAGTGGAGCCTTTTGGGGTTTAGAGGCAGATATGAATTTTATTTTTTGCGGTTTCCATGGAAACATTACTTAGGCTGTGACCAAGAGGATGTCATCTTGTCCAGAACAGATCTCCTAAACTATACATGCTAGCTTCATAAAACTTGGTATGTATATCAAGCATGATGTCTAGGGGTGCCTTTTGGGGATTAGACTCACATATGAATTTTATTTTTTGTGGTTTCTGTGGAAACATGACATAGGCTGAGACTATGACAGATAATGATAATGTCATCTTGTTCGGAGCAGATCTCCTAAACTGTACATACTAGCTTCACCTAACTTGATACACATATCAAGTGTGATCTTAAACTGTGCCTTTTGGGGATTAAACCCAGATAAGAATTATATTTTTTGCAGTTTCCATGGAAACATGACTTTGGTTGTGACCAAGAAGATGTCATCTTGTCAGGAGCAGATCTCCTGAACTATAATGTATCAAGCATGTTCCTTGGATGAAGTTTACTTTTTGCATTTTGCATGGAAACATGACTTTGGCTATGGCTTTGAGGATGTTATTATGATATGGGTCAAGGGTACAAATGAGGGTACCAGTGAAATCCCTTATCTAACTGGCGTGCTGGTTTGCTTGGGGGAATTAACTCAGCAAAGAGTCCGAAGTCACAAGAAGCTGTTTACAATTTTATTAACAAGAAATAGAATAACAAGGGTGGCCACAGAGAGTCGGTACAACCCTCTGGGCTGAGGGCTAGAGTTGGTCTGAGTTGGAAGTCTAAACCCTTCTGAGCGACAAATGGAGTTGGAGACTATTTAACTAAACTTGAAACAATAAAAAGGTTGTGGCTTGTTAAAAGATACAAAATGGGTGAGCCCTATAATAGCCAATGAAATACTGAATATACAGAGAGGGGTGTGACCTACTGGAATAACCAGACAGAGGGGAGTGCTCTTAATCCTATTAATCCTATCTTAAGTGGCATTAATCCTGCTGGCACATTTACTGTATGCTTGAGCTAGTTCTATCCAAGCCTGTTTTGATGTGTCAATTATAATAGCTTGGATTACAATAGATGTGCTTCACTGGGCCATGGCTTAATGACCCTAATTAAAAATGTTTTCACACTGTTGTACTAATGATATGTTTTCTTCAAAGAAGCTCATTAAACTGTCTAGATTCAGCTTTTGTCTTAATGAACTGTTTGCCTATCCGTGGCATTTTGAATATCTCAACAGCTAAGATTTATGTACAAACATCTTTAAACAATACACTTGTAAATTTAAACCCTTGTGGAGTTGTAGATCTATGAAATTAGTTTTTGCTTTATGCTGGTGTCTTCCTCTAAGCTACTACTGATCATGATGGAATTAATATGCTATGTGTATATTTTCTTAATATCTGAATCCTAATATATAATGCTTGTAATGGTAATAAATGAATTTTTGTATAAATTATTATTCCATGATAATGTCATCTTGTTCGGAGCAGATTTCCTAAATCTTTTGCTGTATCAAACTTGGTACACATGGTTTCCATGGTCACCATGATCCCTAGTTGTGCATTTTGGTGTGTGAAATTTACTTTTTGTGGTCTTCATGACACAAGTTTGACTTGAAATTGATGATTGTACTCTTTTCTGGAGCAGAACTTCAAAACCGTTCACTATTCCTTCACCAAACTAGGCATATGGATAGGTCTGGTGGTGTAATGTTGCCTTTTGGTAGGTTTTGATTTCTGAACAATATATTTTTTGCGTTTTGCGACAGTTTTGACCTCGAATGAATTTGGTGGTAGTGTACTTTTCAGGATCAGAACTGTAAAACCTTACAATACTCTACTTCCATTCTGCCATATGCAAACCAAAACACTGACATACTGTAATCATAATTAGTAGACATATTATGAAGAATATTTTGCCATTGCAGGGGATAATGATGACTTGGTCTTCTTGTTATGGTATTGATCCTGATGATGATTATTAAGTTAGGAGAGATGGATGGATCGATTAATGGATGATAATGATGATGATGATGATGACGATGATGACGATGATGACGATGATGATGATGATGATGATGATGATGATGATGATGATGATGATGATGATGGATAACAGAAAGAAAGCTTCAGGACTATAACAGATAATGAATCCAGCTACTGCTGATCACTGGTGCTACAACAATAGACATATTTCTTACACAGTGACATGTCACTCTGTCACTATCAACACACAGATACATCTTCCCTGTCAACACTTGTTTCCACCAGCAGGGAGGTAACAAGCAGTGAGTATATTGCTGCATGTTCAGCTGGCAGTGACCCAGGAAGAATCCCATGTTTTTCTCCATCCCTCACTGATCACATGTGACATTACCATGGGTGCCAACAACCCACGGGTCATCTGTCAGCGGGAGGGGAGGAATGCTAGTAGACATTTCTGCCAAACCTTCCAGGAAAGCCATTCCTCACGTCCCTGTCAACCTGTATCATTACTTGCCTTAAGCTGACACAGTGCCGCTGCCAAAACTCCTGGAACAGCTTTGTCGGTGGAATGGTAGATTTGCAGCCCCACCCTTGAAAGCAGACAGTTTGCTTAGACTAACCACAGTCTCTGAATGTATAATATTGATAACAATGAACAAACACATTTACATTGAAAAGGAACCTCAGGGAGACCAGAGGTTCAGAACCTGAGGAAATCCTGACTTGCTTCATTTAGGGCTTTAGCACTGCAAGGGAGGGCAAGGCTGTAGAGATCATAACATGGTCCAGGGTCTAAATTTTTGAAGCTTTATGGCACTTATGACTATATTAGAGCTATGAGAGCCTCGAAAATATAGACCCAGGACTGTGAGACAGACGAGCAGCTTGTTATATGGTGCTGTTTCACTTTTTGAGCAATGGTTGACAATATAGACAGAATAGGGCTGGTTACACACAAACAAGTGGTAGGCAAGCAAGGTGGCCAGTCAAATGTATGTCAGTCTGAATGATCATTATATGTTTTTTGTAAGACGAGAAATCATAATCAGTCCATTGCCCATTCCACAGTGCCATTTAGTCTGTCTCACAGTCCCTGAACCACATTTTTTTTCATTCTGCTAAGCCCTCACTGTAATGCTAAAGTCCTAAATGAACCAAGTCTAGATTTCCACAGCTTATCTCTGGTCTACCTTGGGCTCCTTTTCAGTTTATATCGGTTTATTTGTTACTATCAAATCTATATTTATCCAGAGACTAAGTGTTAGTATAAGTGACATTTTCTACTCTCCAGAAAGGTCTCTCTGTCAAATCATAGACTTGCTTAAGTCTCTTTTGCCTAAAATACATAGAACTTGTTAGAGATATAACAGACTGAGAAATCTAGAACTTGTTACTCATCTTACTGAAACTATCTCATGATAACAAAGTTTATAAGATGTCTGAAATTACATAGTACACCTGTCTAAGCAGCAACTCATTCCACAATACTCTTGCTGGCATTCCTGGTATTCTGTCCTGTTTCATGTGGACATACTGTTGTGAGGTCAAAGATTAGTGGAGAGTGTAGATTCGGTGTCTCCTGTTTTAATGTGGGTATGTCACTGCAGTATTAATATTGGTAGTTCAAAACCATAGCAGCAGCTCATTATTGATTGTACCACACTGGGATAATGGATGTCATGTTAAATATTTTGTATGTGTGGTTAGGACTTGCTCATCCAGCCATTCATTCACTAACTTACTCACTCACTCACACTGTGGAGCTGTGTGGTGCCCTAGTTCTTAAAGCGTTCGCTCATCAAGCCAAAGATCCAGGTTTGATCCCCCACATGGGTACAATGTTGGAAGCTCAAATCTGGTGTTTCCCACTGTAGTATTGCTGGAATATTCATAATAATGGCATTAAATCAAATCACTCACTCATACACAGACTGAATTGTGTCTCATGACCAGCAGTCAGACCATATAAATAGACTTTTAGCTATAAACAGATAAATGAAACATTGTGAAAATATTTCTTGATTATCTACAAGAATCAAACAATGCATAAGGATGTATATTCCAACATAATGCCTTCAGCTTGTGATAACGTGTCCAAGATCAAAGAGTCATTGTAGTGTCTTCAGTCTTTGATAGTCTGTTAAAGTCTTGATATTACAGCAGTTATTGCATAGCATATTGTGAAACCTTCCTGAAGCACTCCACAAGGAAATTGACATATCACTGAGGGCACTTTGATGCCAGATGTTTGGTACAGTCTTCTTCTGTTTAAGGTCATGTTTACTTTGAAGTTCATTGTTTAAAAGAGCTGTAGGGAGTCTTCGTACTTCATTGCATAGAATTGTTTGTTAAAGTATATTCTTAGCTTATTCTATGCTGATAGCAATGTCTTACTGTCTGTGTTTTCTTAAGCAGGTTAGTTACAGTTGCTAGGTGATACAGATGTAGATGAGTATCCATGACAACAGTGTTACAGATGGTGTAGGTTTTGTTTTCAGACATGTCAGCTGTTGTAGCCAGAAGGCAATACCTCTTTACTGAGGTGATGTTTAACAGCTTGAAAGGTTTGATAGTGACAGGAATCATACATGATACCATTATGATGTACAAATATGTAATAATAATAATAATATATGGAGATTTATATAGCAACAATATCCAGGTGTGTCCTCTTCAAAGGTCTTACAAGGAAAGAGTCACTTGGATCTTGAAAAAGAGTGTTTTGGACATTCTTTTTAATGTACAGTATTTCTCTGTACTTTTAATTTCGTTCCAAAGCACAGGACCTGTTTTTGCGAGAAATATGTATACAGTAACCTGCACTTATAACAAACTCTAAGGGACCATTAATTGTAGTTTGTTATATCAGTTATTCATTTTGCTAAAATATATACCAGTTGGCATGGACCCCCAAAAAGTCCATGATTCCTGCCTTGTATAAGCGTCTTTGTTATGATCAAGATTTATTCCACCTATGTGAAAATATGAATTTCAAGCCAAATGCTTTGAAAAATCTAGACATGCTGGTTCTACCTACCTTGGTTCTCTGTACTGAGTTCGTTAAAGAGGGGGCGATGTGGAAGCCTGGTGGTTGAGTCGTTTGCTCATCACACCAACGACCTGCTCTTGATTCTGCACAGCGGTACAGTGTCTGATATCGGTACAATGTATGAGGCCCATTTCTTGTGTCCCCTGTGTGATGTTGCTTCACGCATTGTAAAACTAAACTCACTCACTTGTTACAGTGATTTTCTTCTTGGAACCAAACTAAGCATGACTGAGTCAACCAAACCAAACAAAATGTGAGAGATCGAATTAACATCAATATCACATCATTAGTCCTTGTTCCAGACATATCGCTATGAAATCAAGTTATACATGTATGATAAACATGTAAGGAGAAAATATTAGCCTTTTGTCAATTGACATTTTAAATGCTAATGAGGAATTGTTGGCCAGCCTTAGAAGTAATTGTAAAGGCTGTGAACATGTAACCTTTTAAGGCCGGGTGCAATGAAGAACAGTATGTCAACATGTTAATGTCCATCCACTGTGGAAGAGTTCTTGCCAGTACGGCTAGAAATGATCAATGCAAAACTACAGCTGTTAATCAAAGATTTATGTTCCATGTTTAGTGTAAATACTGTTGAGAATGAACAAAATGTGTTAATCCACTGTCTGATGTAAACCGTGTTATGTCATAACTGAGAATGTCAGGCTCAATTAGCATGTGGTACATATGAAGTGCTGTCACATGTACCCAAATTTTTATTTTACTACCTAATGACAATATTTTAAATCAGATTGCCAAACCCCACTGCCTAGTTTTTGCGTGAAGAAGATTGTTTTTCTATTTTTGAAGGTTGTACATTTTTACATCCTTGCACTGACATTTTTCAGTTTGTTTTTGAGATTGTCTCCTACAGGCCCTCATAATTCTAAAAAGAATGACAAGAGTACTTTTATTAACCTTGTGACTGCGTACTAAAATGCAGCAATTACGCCCTTTTCAAAGGATTCATCCTTTGAAACAATAATTGTTTCAGAACAATTGTTGCAAGAACAGATCTACACTGAGGTAGAAAATTCAGACCGCTGCTTATATCAAGCACAGGCTATCACTAATACCAAGCCCAGCCATCACTTACCCCAAGCACAGTCCATCATGTATACCAAGCACCGAGGCCATCACTTATATCAAGCACAGACCATTACTTACCCCAAGCACAGTCCATCATGTATACCAAGTACAGACCATCACTTATATCAAGCACATGCTATCACTTATACCAAGCACAAGTCATCACTTACATCAAGCACAGACCATTACTTATACCAAGCACATGCCATCACTTATATCAAGCACACTCTATCATTTATACCAAGAACAGGCCATCACTTATGCTCAACACACACCAGGTCTTTGCTTTGAGCAAGCCACTCCATCACATATAGTGAGCCCAACCCATGTCTGCAACCAATCACAAAAATAACACAAATCCCTCAGGCTGACTGTCAAGAAGGGAAACAATAGCAGCTCTCTCCAAACAGATACTGTCGCCTTTATGGAGTCCAATTGCTGCCCAACACTGAACTCCTGGTAAGAACAAAATTGGAGAAGCAGGATTTGTGGAATGCTTTCCGATTCATTTTTTTACCCTGGGAAGATTAAACAGGGATTGCAAATAGCGTATTACATCTAAACTTGACTTTGAATGTGTTGAGAGATTTCTTAAACAAAGGAAAGTGTGTGTTTTGAAAGTAATTTTTAAATATGAGCAGATTTTCCCTATCATCTGGTGTACTTGTTGATTTGGGATTTAGTTTGGGGCTAAAGAATATTCAATACCCAGCAACATTCAACACCCAGCAACATTCAATACCCAGCAACATTCAACACCCAGCAACATTCAATACCCATCAATATTCAACACCCAGCAACATTCAATACCCAGCAACATTCAACACCCAGCAACATTCAATACCCAGCAACATTCAACACCCAGCAACATTCAATACCCATCAATATTCAACACCCAGCAACATTCAATACCCATCAATATTCCAGTCTTCAATTGACCAGACAAGAAATAAATTTTATTCTGTTCCTCAGGGGTACAATAACATGCAACCAACGTAACAGTAGCACTTGCCACTGAGCTGGTCTGTGCCATTGGGACACAAACATTGGGAACTGCACATCCATTTGTTTCATAATCTCCAAGAGAAGACAGACAGGTTGTGCTGCAATTGTTTTGTCCAAGAATCTCCATGGAAGGACAAACCAAGTCAAAGTACTGCTCCAACTCTCATGGAGGAGACGATCATTGAGTTATGCTCAATAGGTGCACAAATATTGGGGACAAGTCTGTCTCACAGTCCCTGAACCACACTATTTTCCCAAGTGCCTTGCCTTCCCTGCAATGTAAACCCCTAATGAAACAAAGACAAGATTCAGATTCAGGTTCTGAATCTCCCATCTCACTGGGGCTCCTTTTCAATTTAAATGGAATTATGAATTCACGTCAAAATTATATATATTCATAGACAAAGCCTTCGTCAATCACCGAGCCTTTCTACCAGATCTATAAAGTTGACACATTAGGTTATTGGGGACCTCTTCTAACAAGAAATCTCCAGCCGGAAGACCCATCTAGCCATGTTGACTGAGAACCTGGCAGGTAATTGGCCACATTGATATCTTCCTACAGAAGTGTGCAGGAACAAAAGTGGTCAATGAGATTGATGACATCCCAGTAGTGCACTCAGATGAGCCCATCACTAAGTAACATGTTTATGGTGAGCCGGTGCAGAGGGCACTATTGTCATCATTTATCAGTCTCAGGGGTCTGCTCTGTTAACAGAATCAGGGATTGACCATAGGAAAATCTGGGGCTGTGAATTATGTATAGGTATATGTATAGTGTATATGTCTGAGGTTTTCAAGCAAAGAATTCCAAAGTTCAATAGTACTGGGCAAAATGATTTTTCTTGAAGATCGGTATTCGTAACTCCTTCAACAATTTATCGTTGTGAAACTTTATAAAGTACAGAATTTATATGTGTATTCCAAAATCACATCATTAATATCACTAACTGAGCATTTCTTGAAATTCATATCAATATCAATACCAAATCAATGTATCTCACCTTGACGCAAATGTCACTAATGTCACCAGATGAACATTTCCTCAAATCCTCAAAAAATATTCAAATAATACCATATCAATGTGCATGTATCTCACTTGATTACAAGTTCACTAATTGAGCATTTTGTTCAAACAAACTATGGCTCATCTGGACTAAGTGTTATCAAAACACTAACTGCAGTCAACCATTGGTAACCCCACTCTGACTAAGTGAGAGACCAGTTTTGACAGAATCTGACTAAGTGAGATGACACCAAAGCAGAATCCATTGCAGATTTTTTAATGGAGCCATGAAATACAATGACACACCAGATGTTGAAGAAAAGGGTCTCCTGCCCTCAGTTAATACTGACCAGTTTCCATAATCAGAGAGATGTTTTGTAAATCGGGGCCTAGATTTTCGAAGATTTCTTAGCGCTAAGATAGTCGTAAGTTGATGTTAATGTATGGCACTTACGACTATCTTAACGCTAAGAGAGCTTCGAAAATCTAGGCCCTGGGGTCTTGGAATTATGTATGATATACACCATCAGTTCCTGAGTCAGCATTGTCCACCTAAACAAATTCCTCTGAAGAGGAATCCATATTGTGTAAGTAGTGAAATAAAAGTGAATTTTATTTTCATTGATCACTGATATTAAATGATTTACAGCAGTTGTTTTGAAAAGAGGTTAGCATGTTCTGTAATACCAGTGGTATGGACTAGTTTCCATTAAAAGAAGTATTTTTTGGAATATCTGGATGACGGGAATTATGTATGATATACAGTGTCAATGTTAGAGAATAATCAGTGTTTACAAATGGTATTTCAAAGTAACTGGACATTGGGTCCTATAAGTTTCAGATGTTTGTCTGACCCACTGAAAATTCACAGGAGCCATAGAACAAAAATCAAACACATTTCAGATTTATCGTGTCTTATAATTGGCATTGAAACAAGCATAAAGTTTATGAACAGCAAACAAATGTGACAGATATGACAATGTCAGTCAAAGTCATTCTGAAATACACAGTTGGGCACTGGGGTCCAGCAGGTTGTAGGCATCCATCAGACCCTTGGTGAATCTGCCTGAATTGTCCGAAGGTCTGATGGTATTTGTGGATGCTGGAATAATCAGTCTGCATTGTCCACTGAGCCTGATTCCTCTAAAGGAGAATCCATATTGTTGAGGAATTGCAATAAAAGTGATTTCGTTTAAATAGATTACTGAAATTCAATGATTGACACCATCCGTTTACAAAAAGGCATATTGCCTCCTTCCAGTTTTACTGACCTGTTTAAATTAAAGAATTATTGCCTGTTGCCACACAACAACATCGTTCGTATCCATGCAACTGCAGATTGTAAACACAGCTGACAATCAAGTTATTGAACAGAAAATCAAATGACATGATAATGCATTTATTTAATTTTTTTAGGACTTTCTTTTTCTGTGCTAAGTGATGACTTCACTTCTGAGCTGAGGCTAAGGAATACAACGGTTTCAGGGTATTTATCATAACAGGTTGATAACATGATACCCTGCATCATAGAGGATGGTGTAGATGGCATATTTTGGTGAGTGACTGAGTGAAAGAGTGAGTAATATTCCAGCAACATCATGGTGGGGACACCAGAAATGAGCTTCACACTATGTACTAATGCAGGGATTCGAACCTGGGTCTTCGGCGTGACAAGCAAATGCTTGAACCACTAATCTGCCCCACCACCCCCTTATCTCTGTCATCACTGGTAATTTGAATTTTTTTTATGATACATTATGTTGATGTTCATAACTGAGGTAAGATCAATGTCTGATAAAGCAATTGCATGTGATTTAATGTCATTTGATTCGTTAACCAGGCAATTCTATTTATGGTTTGTCTTTCCCAGCACCCATATAAATTAGATAACACCCACAAAGGGACTAATGTTTCCTTATTGGCTGATAGTTAAGTGGGTGTTGCTGGTGTTTTATGATGACACTGACTGACGATGTCACTTAATTTGTATTGCAGCCGTCTGTTTACTGATGAAATGAGCAGACTGTGAACTTCAATTTGTTCCTTGTAAATTTATTAGAATTATGAATTATCCAATATATGTTTGCATTAATGGTAGAATCATTGCACACTTTATGTAAGTATAGTGTACCACACATATTACCATAGACAAAACACCCATTTTGTGCTGATACATGCATTAATGAAAAATAAGTCAGTTGAATGTTTCTATGTTCCCATATTTTTTTCCATCAGTATGAATCTCCCTGAAGTCTTGATGGCTGTCAGCGTTTACAGTGTTAGGAATGAATCAGTTGTGCAACCTTCATGTATTTTTCTGGAAGGCTGCCGATGTTTGTTTTTTAAACAGCTTATGTTTCTTTGATACTTGGAGCTTCTGTTTGACGACAAATTCCTGTTGTGATTCCTCCCAGATGCTGTATAAGTAATTAGGTAGAGAGGAGCAGATGTCAGTGATTACAGGAAGGGTTCACGTAGGGCTACATTCCTGCTGCAATCTAGATGTACTGGTTGTATCTCAACACACCAGGATAAGGGCCTGTAATGCAGTTAGAATGGGTAAATGGTAGCGTCCAGGATGGATAACTCTGGTCGCGTCCAAGATGGTAACTGTGGTTCAGTCCAGGATGGGTAACTCTGGTTCAGTCAAGGATGGGTAACTCTGGTTCAGTCCAGGATAGGTAACTCAATCCAAGATGGCTATCTCTGGTTCAGTCCAGGATGGGTAACTCAATCCAAAACGGCTATCTCTGGTTCAGTCCATGATGGGTAACTCAATCCAAGACGGCTATCTCTGGTTCAGTCCAGGATAGGTAACTCCACTACCAAGCTTCTCCAGGATCAAGCTTCTGGAAACATTAGCGCATGATGTAATGAACCAGAGTCTGTTCCTACCCTAGCCTCAAGAAGAAGGCCCTTGAACCTTCTCACCTCACCTTACCTCACCTCACCTCACCTGGGTCAGAAACGTAAACCACATGTAGTTGTCACAACTCGGCTCAACTCAACATATGTCATATTTGGGATTTCACTTTATTAGTAAAGTACAAATTTTAGTACTGTTTTCGTTGAGTCCCATCCGGGCGGTGGCTGAGCGGGCAAGGCAGCTGACTTTGTGTGCTTGCGATTAGGTGCCTGACTCTGAGGGTATGGGTTCGAATTCTGGATGGGACTCAACCAAAACAGTACTAGAATCGTGTAATTGGCATCGTGTAAACTCAGCTCAACTCGTTGATGTTCCAAACTAGGACAGTAAACATGTTCCAACCCGAGCCTCAAGAAGAAGGCCCTTGATGTTGTGAACCTCCTCACCTTACCTCACCTCTCCAGTTGTAGTTTGGAAGTCCATTTTACTGCAGTATGAGGTGATTTGACAGACATCTATGTTTCCAATATTGATTTGTTACTGTAAAGTCTACTCAGTTTATCACAGTCATTTTTCTGAAGCTTGCTATTACCAATTCAGTTTCTGATATTGATGTCTGAAATGTAACATTTATGTGCTAATGAATATCAGTTTCACTTACTTCAGTGGTGTTATGTATTGAACAGTTTATACATTTGTTCAAAGGATGTTTTAAAATCGAAGCTGAATTACATTTTTTTCTAATCTGTTAAAAAGTTCTTTTTCAATTTGTTATCAGATTTCCTGAAAATGCATGATATCAGAATGTACTGAGGACAGAAAATAAAAGATCACAGGAAAATTCAAGCATTCCTTTGACATTTTCCAGATTTCAATACCTGCTTTGAATAGTGCTCTCGTGAAGAAAACTACAAAATAATAAAGGACAGCTTGACCTTTCCTGTGATCCCTTATTTATTTCTCTCAGCATAGATATTCACAGTGTTCAAGGCCAGAGGAGTTTCATTGTGGATCACTGGGTTGTCTGCTCCAGACTTATTATTTTCATGCTAGCATTATGCAGCTAGAAACCTGTGAAGATCTGGGTTAGAACTGATCTCCAGTTACCCATGCTTGTCATAACAGGCGGCTAACGGGACCAGGTGGTCAGACTTGCTAACTTAGTTGACACATGTCATAGTATCCTAATTGCTTAGATGGATGCTCGTGCTGTTGATCACTGGATTGTCTGGCCCAAACACAATTATTTACAGACTACCGACATATAGATGGAATATTGATGAGTGTAGCATAAAAGTAAGGTCACTCATTCATTTACTCACTCTCTCACTGAGTTGGCTTAAGACATTGTGAGGTTGAAACAACACACAAACGAAAATATTCAGGATGTGCCACATTCTCTGACAAAGACTGGAATATGCCACAAAACAAGTTTCTGAAGTAACTTGATCCAAATTCTTCCAGCTTAATGTCACACACACGTGCACACAGGACAGCATAAAGTTAACAAACCTTCTCATCCTGTGCCCCAGCAGCCAGGAATAATTATTTCACTGAAAAGATTCATGATCAAACAAATTAGGCCATAATGTCACAAACATGAACATGTATAAAGGGAGAAGGAGAGGGGTGGGGCTTGTTGGAGCTGGAGGGGGTAGAGCATGACCATCCCATGGTGAGCTCCCAGCTAGTATCCAGGGGTGCATGCAGGAGGGTTGGGGGCACGTGGGGGAGGGACGGGAATGTCTATAATTCCAAACCGATGATTCACCAGCAACAGAGGGGAGAGACTAGATATGTGGTACATCTTACCTTGTTATACCACCTGTGTATGTAGACCGCTCCTCCCTCGTTATACTGCTGATGATTGAAACATCTGGGATGGCTTCTGTGAGTTATCTGGTTGAAGAGGATGCTGGGTCTATTGTTTTAAATATTTGCCCTAATGTTTTACCTTAATGTCTCAACAATATGGCAATGCTCTTGTAGAACAGACATTGTCTAGAGTTGAAGAGAATCTGGTCTTGGGTGTGAAATGTTGGTAGATGTGGAAGGGTAGGATGCACATAGAGATGTAGTTGTAGTCGTTGGTGTTGACGTAGTAATAGTAGCAGCAGAGACCACGTAATATCAGCAGCAATAGTAGTAGAAGTTATAGAAATCATTGTAGCTGTAAGTATATCATTATAGAAGTCTGTCTGTCTGTCTGTCTGTCTGTCTGTCTGTCTGTCTGTCTGTCTGTTTAATGTAACTCTCAGCAGTATGCAATCAGTATGATGACAGTTTCTGAATCATACATTCTAGACCAAACAGTGCAAGATATTATGTCATGGACATCAGTGCAGTTGTTAGTCGATGACATGTTAACCAGGTCGCCCAACCATGAGAAACATGGGCTGTTGAACAGAAGTAATAGTATGTGCAATTGCAAGAGTGGTAGTGGTAGTCGTAGCCATAGTAGTAGCCATAGTAGTAGTAACCATAGTAGTAGTAGCCATAGTAGTAGCCATAGCAGCAGCAGCAGTTGATTTTTTGCTTTTTAATACCGATCTCAGCAACATTCCAGCTTTTTGACAGCGATCCATAAATAATGAAGTCAGGACCAGACAATCCAATGATGAAGCCATCAATCTACAGAAACAGGATACACAAGCATGCATCTACTCATCATAGTGCCTGATGACTTTGTCCAGTCACTTATCAGTACAGGTAGAGATGCCTCATACAGTAGCAGTAATTTTTAAACATGTTCATATTGACTCAATTGAAATCTGTTTAAACACTACAACTGTTGGTATGTCAGTAGTATGTCTGGTTTTACCAGCAGTGGTAGAAGAACTATAGTATAAGGCTATTCCAATACACTTACATCTGTTTGGTGAATCGAACCGTAGTACTTCATGAATTCAACTCATTATCTGTGGTCACCTGAGAACCAAATATGAATGAATATTTACATTTTATCTAATGGAGCCTACTTTAGACCTTATGTCCTTTGTCAAAGTGAGATATGCAAGAATGAAATATATGATATATATAAGTGAAAATATAATGTTTCATATAATTTGCAGAAACTTCTTTTTCACCGTGAAAACCATCATCAACTTAGTATCATCAAATATTTTATAAACTTTTTAACTCAAAATGTCTTGGTTATATTTATCTGCTAACAACAATTCTCACTGGATAATTAAGATGATGGCAACCAATCATGTTCAGAACTCAGGACTGCTTGAGATTCTGGATGTGTGGACATAATTTAAATTTCAAATCAAAATATAGTCTGTCGTACTGACCCTGAAGCAAATATGTCCAAGAAAGCTAATGCAAGTCTGGGAAAGGTGGCAAGTCTAGATTTCCTTAGCTTCTGAAAATGAAGAAGTCTCACTGCTCCTTTTCTTTATAGTTTGTTTTTTTGCAATGAACTTTTTTCTGTAAAATATGTTTATTTCAGACACTAGTTGTTAGCCTAATCAAACTAGTGATAATGGTTATTGAAAATTGAAAGGAGTTCAATGAATCAAACTGAATTGTTGCAGTTCTAGGTAGCAGTGTTTTTTTATGTCCAATTCAATGCTATAGTTGAGATGAAAAAGCTAAAAGTTGTACCGGATGTTTGTAGCTATCAGAATTTTTATATTTTCTTTCAAAATAGAAAATGACAATTTCAGACAACCAAACATATTCACCAAGAATTTGTTGGACTCATGATAGTACATGAACAAGAACCCAGGCCTGTCCTCTCAAGGCAAGTATGTCTCGTAAATTGTAAGCCCAGGAGAAAGATATTTTTAAGACTGAAAAGGTCAGACTGGTTCAAAGACATTTTGACTGAAATCCCCTGAAATTATGTTCCAGTATCGATGAATGTGCTGACAAGGTGCAAACATCATGAAATGTCTCAATCAAATAATTTTTAAAAACTTATCATCAATTTACACCTCACTCGTCCTTTTCTGTTGAGTTGAGAAAAAAATTCAGGCTACTGGGTAAATATATTAACTCACAGTAAAATGTGGCAAATTAGCACGCAACTTCCTTCTGAAGCCTTCAGAAGCAATTACTCTCTTTAAAAAGAATAAATTTGTTTACATTTTACAAAGAAACGTCCTGCAACAGTCAATGTTGTATTCACAGGAGAACATATTCCCCAATTAAAACTGAATTATATTGAAGCCTCTGTTGAAGGAACAGCAATTTCAAAGCAAGTGACACCTATGTCTGTAGACTTCCTTCACAAACAGCTCCAGTAATGAGACTTTCTGTGCCAGAACAGTTTGCCTTGTGAATTATAGATGTAGTATTGGCTTAGGATATCTTTATTGCTGTCCTCCTGGGCCCCAGAGAAAGTCAGAAGGGCCACATTATGTCAATTGGGAACAGAACAGATGTTTACTACCAATTTAACACTTGCTGATCAGGAACAGAGTAATTACTGGGTTTATATATGCTTCTGTTTGACTCTGCTTACTGTCTGTGAATCCTGGCTTGGAGAATTTTATGAGAGATTCTGTCTTTAAGGGGAGGTGGGATAATGGTTAAAGTGTTCGCTCATCTCACCAAAGACCTGGGTGGATGGAATATGGGTACAGTTAATATCTGAAGTCCTTATCTGGTGTCCTCCTGCAGTGACATTGCTTGAATATTGCATAAAATATTGTGAACCTTCACTCACTCACTCACTCACTCACTCACTCCTGTGTTTGAGTTAGTTAATTGTTTTTTGTTTGGTCTTGCAACTACTTAGAACAACTGACTGGCATTGAATATGGAGAAAGAGATTTTGCTATGAATTTGAAAGAACAACTAGAGACCATGTTTGAGGTGCTGGTGGAGAGAAGATCTAGTAGACAAAATGGCTGAGTTGGTTAGGTGCTTGAATGCATTGTCACAGTGTGGTTTCAAATCAACCGGATCCTTGAAAACAACACAGTTTAGATTGTAACATACACGACAGTCCAGTCCACAAAAACTATGATTTTAGTGGAAACAAGCAACTACATTCAAAGTTTTTAGGAGCCCTAATGAGATAGATATACGTTATGCACCTGGATAGTCCTTCAAGATCTAAATTAGAATTGGTCTTCAGCAACCTATACTTATCGTAAGAGGCGACTAGCAGGATCGGGTGGCCGTGCTCCTTGACTTGTTTGACACGTCATTGTATTCCCATTTGTGTAGATCAATGCTCATGCAGTTGATCACTGGATGCCTCCATATAACTGGAATATTTTTGAGCTCAGCATAACCAATCTAAGATTCACAGAAAATGTGAAAAATAGTTGCAAACAAGAGGAGTGTCAGTACTCCAGTACCTTTATGTCACTACAGTCTCAACCATGAACATCATCTTGGAAACCGCCACTGTCTCTGAACACACATTGCCATTCAGAAAGTGGTAAAATGTAACGTAAAGTACACATTCTCGTACCTACGTTGGGTTGAGTCCAACACCCTCAGTCAAGCACCTAATCACCAGGGCACAAAGTCGACCACCTAATCTGCTCAGCCAGTGCAGCTGCCATTGTCTCCTCCAATTTTAAACAGACTTGGTCTCTGAAAATGTATGATTTTTATTTTTAAAAAATAACAAAAAAAAAAAAATAAATGCACGAGAAGCTATATTAAAGATCCATTGAAAATAAGTGAAGTTGGGATGAACATGGTGCTAATATAGATTAATGCTAGACCAGAAGGGCAAGGCAGTGGGGAAAATCATGTGGTTCAAGGTCTGTAAGACAGACTGCATGATATAATAATACTGGATGAACAGTGTATAGTATTGCACAGTGGTGCTGAATTATTCAGCAAGGGCCATGTGGACCACCATCATGGTTTCCATCGTGTATCATGAGAGTTTCCATCGGGTATCATGGTTTGTGTTTGATAATATAGTACTTTAGCTATGGTGTAGGCCTTGCAATCATCTGACCAGTGATCAGGGAACATTGTAATCTGTTCTGGCAGAGGGGTAATTTTCTTGTCCCAGATTAGCCCAGGGGATGTCCACTTGACCAGCTCCTGGCCTGCAGAGATCTGTGCATCAAATGAGCTGTGTTGATTTGATAACTCAGGACTGCATTCACACTGGCCAGATGGTGAACATGCTGGGCAATTTCAGTAATGACAGGATGAGATGGTTATTGCAGATAATACCAATTGATGTGACCAGTGCTGTTAGATATGACCTGTCCTGGTCACACTTAGTGCTGTGATGGGGTGTTGAGGTAGCCTAGTGGTTAAATCATCTTCTTGTCATGTTGAAAATCTGGGTTTCTATTCTCCGCATGACAATGGGTAAAATCATACTCACTCACTAGTGCTGTGAGAAATGAGTCTTGTCCCTGCCACACTTGGTGCTTTGAGATTTGAGCCTTTTCCTGTGATGCTGTGAGATTTGAGACCTTTCTCTGGTGCTGTGATGTTTGAGACCTGTCTCTGGTTCTATGGTATGAGACCTCTCTCTGATGCTGTGATATTTGAGACCTCTCTCTGGTTCTGTGATATTTGAAACCGCTTTCTCTGATGCTGTTATAATTGAGACCTCTGTCATGTTCTGTGAGGTTTAAGACCTCTCACATGTCTCTGCCAAACATGATGCTGTGAGATTTGAGACCTCTCTCTCTGATGCTGTGATATTTTAGACCTCTCTCTGTCACACATTCAGCTGTGAGATTTGACACCTCTCTCTGTCACACATGCTTCTGTGAAATTTGAGACCTCTCTCTGTCACACAAGCTTCTGTGAAATTTGAGACCTCTCCCTGTCTCACATGCTACTGTGATATTTGAGACCTCTCTGTGTCACACATGCTGCTGTGAGGTTTGAGACCTCTCTATGGTTCTGTTAGATCTGCGACCCATCTCTTGTTCTGTGAGGCCTTAGACTTGTCTCTGCCAAACATGGTGCTGTGAGGTTTGAAACCTCACTCTGGTTCTGTGACTGTCTCTGTCGCACTTGGGACTGTGAGGTTTTGAAACATGTCCCTGGTTCTTTGAGATATGAGACCTCAGTGTGTACACACATGCTGTGAGATCTGAGGTCTCTTTCTACCAAACATGATGCTGTGAGAATTGAGACCTCTCTCTGCCAAACATGATGCTGTGAGACTTGAGACCTGCCCCTGATACACTTGGTGCAAGGGAGGGGAAAGGAAGGGGACTAATGAAAGTTCAGGTGTAAACTCAAAGAGGGAGTTGGAGTGGCGCTCTGCAGGTCAAAGAGTCCAGGCATGGCTGTAAGGGAATCAGGAAGAATGCCTGCTCTCTGATCGGCAATCTGCTGAAATTGCACCTACTGATCGGATCAAACCATGTGTGAAATAGGCATCACCCAGAGGTTGGGGATATTAGTTGGGAAGTTGTGGGTGAGGTGATTGAGGGTCCAGCAGGTGGGAAATTCAGCTGCTGCTACTACTGCTGATTTGGAGGTTGAACATAGCTGACTGCACTGACCTATGTACAGTACTATAGGGCAGTATACTAGGTGAACTTCCTGATCCACTGGCACACTGCCTCAGTCTACTTCACAAAGCTTGGTAAAGCATTCTTCATTTGCTGTTGTGGAGTATAGCGCTCTGACTGGTTGAATACATGCAGGCTATATATTTTTATTTCCTACTGCATGTACGTGCATGTGCATTCATGTGTGTGCATGTGTCCTAAACCTGTGTCAAAAAGGACAATGACAAGGGAAACATATCACTGTATCATCTTAGCTACCTGATACCTATCTCATCAAACATGGTGCCCATCTTATCATACCGTGTAACTATATGATTATACCAGATACCTATCTCATCAAACATGGTGCCCATCTTATTATACCATGTAACTATATGATTATACCAGATACCAATCTCATCAAACATGGTGCCCATCTTATCATACCGTGTAACTATATGATTATACCAGATACCTATCTCATCAAACATGGTGCCCATCTTATCATACCGTGTAACTATATGATTATACCAGATACCTATCTCATCAAACATGGTGCCCATCTTATTATACCATGTAACTATATGATTATACCTGGTACCAATCTCATCATACCAAGTACCCATCTCATACCAGGTACCCAAGAAAGCATACATTCAAGAGTCAGACTGGTTGTCCATTCAAGGATTCAGCTTGTCCAACTTTGATGTCATTTTTGCACCGTTTATGCACACTGGCCACAAATGTTGTTTCATGACATATTTTCAAGAGAATGGTGTGAATCATAAAGTGCAACCAAGCAGTCCAGCAGTCATAAGCATGAACAATGACAGCTGAAGCTGAGGTTGACAATATATGGTGTCAGACCTGAAGCGTGGATTCTTTGGACTAATACACAGGATGTCCTAGAGGTCTGGCCATCATGTATCAGGTTCCTCAGTCTGTTAAGAGATAACCAAACGTATTGTAACCGTATTGTAACCGAGTTGCTACAGTACTGACTTGCAGCAGATGTGAAACAGACTGATGAAAATAATCTCAGCCAAATGATAATAGCACTGAGTGCAGAGGCAGACCTTTTAACATCCTGTTTAGGTACAACATTGGATGTTCAGTGTTTATTGTTTGTTTCTTTCTCAAATTCCTGTTGGGGGGTTTTTGGCAAGAAGTATTTTTGGGAGGACATTGGAAAAGTCAAATCCTTATATCATCCACTCCTCACTCTGAAGACCCAGGTTCGATTCCCTACATGGTTACAATGTGTGAAAACGTGTGTGATTTCTGATGATACTGCTGGAATATTGCTAAGAGCGACATAAAACCATACTCATTCATAAACTCATAAACCTGAATCTGATAAATTTCACATTTTACTTGTAATAAAAATGTGTCTAAAAATACTGAAAACAGAGTCAAAGTATCATTTTGTGCTTAGAGACTTGAAGGTTTGGGGTATAGATATGCTAATAGTCTGTTTAGTTTAGTATGTTCAAATTATTGGAGTCCATGTAATAACTACTGGAATCATGCTAAGTTACATGCTAGTTGATTCCAGAGTATATACAATAACTTTATTGTTGCCAAAGTCTGAGTTTGTTTACAGTTTGCATGTGCCTGATGGACCAGGCAGGGTAGCAACAAGTGCCATGTTTTGACATCTGTGTGTAACTTAGGATCTATCAAACTATTGACCCTCTGCTTTTGAGACAGATGGTCTGTCCACTGGACCATGGAATCAAGCCAGTGCTGTCCCATAACACACATCGATCTAGCTCTAAGGTGACTATAACTCAAACAATCAAACATTAGTTTATGGTAGTGATAGTGCAAAGATCATTTTATGGAACAAGGCCCAGCACAGGATTACTGCCATGGCAGGTGATTGTAACTCCGATACTTTTATGAGTAAGTTTGGTTTTAGACCACTTCTTGCGATATGCCAGCTATGTCACAGTGGGGGACACAGGAAACAGGCTTCACACATTGTACCCATATTGGGAATCAAACTTGAGTCTTCAGCATAATGGGTGGATGCTTTATCAACTGGACTAGACCACTGCCTCTTCCAATCTTAACACTGGCTTACTATGGGTGAAATGCAAAGATCATCTAATAGAACAAGGTCCAGTACTGGATTGCATCCATGGTAGTCTTAGCATTGAGGTGATCATAACTCTACTACACTGGCATGAGATAGTTATAATGTGAAGATGGCTTTGTAGAAAGGGACCCTGTATTGTATGTGAAATGTCCACATGATGCCAGCCTGTACCAACTCTGTTGAAGATCTCTTTGACTTGTGAAGACCATTGTTTTTTGTAAGAGACTGCAGATCTACTGCGTCTCAAAAACATCGCAGGGCAAGGGCAAGTGCAAGTGGTCAAGCTCAACGACCTTGTTTACATGCCATTGTATCCCATTTACATAGATCAATGCTCATAATGCACATCACCAGGTTGTCTGGTCCAGACGATTATTCACAGACTGCCTCATACCGCAGTGGAATATTTCTGAGAGTAGCATTGGATAACAAAGATATCTTCCTTTCAATGGTTCCCAACACTGTGAAAGACAGGAGAACCCAGCTCAGTGGCTTGACCTTCCAGATTTGATCAGATCATGACTAGATTTGGTCAGAGATACTTACGAACTGTTTGTAAGCTTGACCTAGTTTGTCGGTCATTGCCACAAAGAACCACTGATTAATATGACTACACATTGGACTGAAACCCTATAATTTGTCTGCCAAGTACTGATTGGTTTGTCCGGTTCAGATTTTATTTTCATAATCCAATCTATAATTTTTGAGTTTTTTCCTAAGCTGACAAATGAATGAGGGAGTTGATCAATAACTATTGAATTCTGCATTATGGGATTGGACATGAGTTTGTTTGAATGACCACAAGACAATTGATGACACTTTTATTGCGGATTCCCCTCTGTGACTGTGGAAATGCAAGGAGGCAGTAGTGCTCTTGTTAATCAGAGTCTGAAAGCCAGGAGAAGCACTTGATAGACTGGAGGTTTTAATCCACCGATATAACTGCAGGGATGCCACAAATGGCTTTCAGTGGGCATATGCACCATGATATTGGGATGGACAAAAGATTGAGAAGCTGGTATGAATCCTCTGACAGAATTAAATAATATAAATGCTGTAGACATAAAATGTTTGAAGTTGTATAATAGGAATGACAAGTCCTTACGGATGATGAACTTTATTGTACAATAAAGCATGAAAACGGTTTAAGTATCACTATATGAACCAGGTGCTCCTTTCACAAAGCAACCTTAACTCTTAGTCTTTAACATTGCATTGAGGTTACCTTAGTGACTTACGATCATCTCAGTACTTGTGAAAAGCAGCCCCAGGACACTAAGACAAAGACTCTGAAAGTATACACGGTCTTGCTAGAAACAAAGAACTTTAAATTAAGTTGAAGATGAGCCTCAGTGAGATGTTACTGAGCTTGAGCAAATCTAGCCTTGCTTTATTTACGGATAGTGTCATGAAAGAAAGACTTGGGGGCTACCAGACCACTTGACAAATCCTAATCTTCTTGTAATTTTTGCAGCAGATCATGGCCTCTAACTGAAAGAATTAAAGATTAGCATTCATTTTACAAAAGGGTCCAGATCCACAACATGTTTGTAGCATTACAAGCTTTAATAACTGACATAGTGCTTCGATTGCATTTGGGATAGGGCCACAGGTCTTATTATATGAAACATGATTATAATCTGACCCTGTCTAGTTTAAATGAAAACTTGTTCTTGTTCCACAATGCTATCTGTTCCATTTTGACATTACAGGTCATACTTAAAGTTACGATCTGATTCATGAGATCAAATTTTAGAATGGGGCCAAGGGGGTGAAAGTTTGAAATAATCTAGGAATTTTGATTTTCTGTGATTCTAATGTTTATTTCATTCTAACCAGTGGGATCAGTCTGAGCTTGATAGCCATATCCTTTGCTTCTTTCGATGAAATATTGCTGATGTGGCATTAAATCTTAAGTCAATAAATCCATCAGTTGCTGTCAGGGTTGGTCCAATATCAAGGAAAGCCTGTCTCAACCATCCCAATACCTATCCATTAAAATCGAGTTTGAGTATCGACCCCTCGTTTGGCATTTTACCCTGGACGCTGGGTAATTATCAACAACTGAATGTAAAAGTTCTTCATTTCGGTCCATGTCAGTGTTTGAAATAGTATTAATAATTCTCCATTATTCCACACCTTTTCCACACACTCGTGTATGCTCAAAATGCCAAAATGTTGATGACCTGAATAACTGCCTGTTAGGCAATAGAAGGTTACCGTATGTACCCGCACGTAATGTGAGTTTTTCATACCTAGAATGAGGGGGTCAGGGAGTGGGGTCGCATTATACACGGGGTATAAGAACTTCAGTTTTTTTCCGACATTCGATAGCCATCCTGGCACTTCACAAGACAACTTTGTATTTAGTCTGAAATAACTGTTAATATCCGAAATAAAGACCATTTGTATCTTGTTTCCTTGTTTTTTATGTATATTCTCAGCAAATAAATTTGAAATGACCATTGATCCAGATTTACAAGCCAGCTGACACGGTAAAACAATGAACATCTGTCAGTGGCAGAGACAGAAGCGGGAGGCACAAGCGGGATCACCTCATATTTCTTTTATCTATTTAGTATATGACTTCCATATTTTCATATATTTAGATTAAATTACCACTGCAATTACTATGTTCCTCCAGATAGCTATATGGTTACATGTCTATATTGAAATACACAGCAAAACAGACAAACATATAACGGGAAAAGGGATGGGTATAAATAATTCGTTATTCCTTGACTTTTCATACCTCATCATGAGTTCAAAGAGAAAACAATTCGCATACAACACCAGTTTCAAGCTCAAGGTGGTTGCCTTTGCTGAGAATGGAATCAACTGTGCAGCTGCACGTGAGTTCTTCATTAATGAGTCATTGGTGGGTAGTTGGACAAAAGCAAAGTGATCCTTGGAGGACGTGCCAAAGTCGAAGAAGGTCATCTGGGGATCTGAGAGTCCATTAAAGCCACTAGAAGACCTTCTTTTCCAGTGGATCAGTGACATGCGGCAGTCAGCATGCACTGTGACACGCATGATAATAAGACAACATGCTCTGCAGCTTCATCGGACCGATGACATATAAAGCCTCCAGAAACTGGTGCTCAAGCTTCCTTAGAAGATTCAACCTGACACTTAGGCAGAAGATGCTCATCGCCCAGAAGCTTCCTGCTGAAGTGGAGACGAAGGTTGAATTTTTTCACCAGTTCATTCTCCGCGAGAGGAAGAAGGTTGACTACGACCTGAGTCAGATCGGCAACAGGGACGAAACCCCCCTTAACTTTGATATGCCGGGTTCGAGGGCCATTGAGATGAAGAGGAGTTCAACTGTGTCAGTTCGAATGTGTTGAGCTGCAAAAGCAACATTTCACAGTGGTTTGGGCGTGTATGGCAGATGGAACTAAACTGAGGCCTATGGTTATCTTCAGGCGGAAGACAATGCTGAAAGAAAAGTTCCCCAGAGGCGCGTTTGTCACTGTTCAGGAGAAAGGGTGGATGGATGAAGCACTAATACACCAGTAGCTTGAACATGTTTGGATGAAGACGGTGCAAATCCCTACTTGTTTAGGATATGTTCCGAGCACGTTTGTTTGAAAGTGTTAAAAAGAAGTTGGCATAGAGCAAGATCAGACAGGCAGTTATCCCAGGTGGATGTACATCCCTGCTACAGCTACTGGATATGTGCCTCAACAAGCCATTGAAGGCTAACATCCGAACGGAATTGAACTCATGGATGGTGAACGGGGAGCACACCTTCACTAAAACAAACAAGCAGCGCAAGGCCCCACTACCAGTGGTTGCAGAGTGGGTCAAGACAGCATGGGAAGCTATCCCAACTGCAATGGTGAAGCATAGTTTCGTAAATATCGAATGCCATGGATGGCTCTGAAAATGACATTCTTTTCAATGATATGGTGAAGTTGTCCATGGTCAGGTCCGAAGACAATGACGCATCCAACATACCTGACGACTTCGAGGATGAATTGGCGGACTTTTATGGTGATATGACAGATTCGGCCGCATGGAGTGATTGAGCGGCGATGAATCCGACACTGAATTTGATGGGTTCATGGCAGCTGACCTCTAAAACTGCTACAATGTCTGTACAAAATATATGACTTGTAAATTGTACTTTGACTTTGCTTATATTTTAGGGTGTCGATTTCATGTCACACCGTTTGAACACAAAATGGCGACTTGTTTAGGAGTTATACACTCGTCAAAGCTTCGTAGAAAAAACAGCAACGCAAGGCAAACACGTATTTATTGGATGTGTGCTGGTGATGTGCTTCAGTCTAGGTTGTTTTGGAGTAATACGCTCCACAAAGCATCGTATGAAAACAACAACACATGACAAAACACTTTTTTATAGGTGCCGGTGATGTGCTTCATCCATGGTCGCATTATACGCAGGGTATATGATTTATCCTCCATTTTGAAGGGGTGTAGAGTGGGGTCGCATTATATACGGAGTCGCAGTATATGCGGGTATATATGATATTTGTCACAGGAATTATCCCATCAGGTACACACTTTCTTTATTTTCTGAATCTCTTCTCTCCCTGGGGCGCGTTTTCTATTTAAATGGTTTTATTTGTCATAATCAAAATCATATATTCAGAAACTAAGTGTTATTCTAGGTTAGATGCTGCAATTAGCAATATTCCAGCAATACTGTCTATGGGACAACAGGATTGGACTAACTGCCAAACCTTACAAGTGTGGGGAATCAAACTTGGTCCTTCATCATGATGAGTGGAAACTTTAACCACTAGGCTACCCTACCACCCAAAGAAATTGCCAGGAATCAAAGCCTTTTGTTGCAAAAGGACATCTGATTCTGTAGTCTATCACTGAGTCATCAGCCCCAAAGACTGCAACACACCTGTTGACAAAATACAGTTGATGTTAAACTGACACTCAATTTCTGAAAATGCAGTCTCGACAGACTGTGTTAGTGTGAGACATTTTTGGTCTGTGAAAATAAACATTGATTTTGATGGAAAAAAGCTTGTGATTTGGAAAGAAAGACAGTTTCCAGATGGAGGATCTGGACTTGCATCATGTAGACCTATAGCACTGCAGTAAAACCTGCTTGGAAGGGAAAATAATATGGTTCAAGATTGTGAGACAGTCTATGTTATTGTCTGCACTTCAACAGACAAGCAAGCCTATCATTTCCGGTAAGGCTGCTTCTGATTTGCTACGTCTGCTGCCCCATGTAGACATAATTTGTCCTTTCTTAACAGAAGGATGAAGGGATTGTTGAACTTTCCTGGCGATATTGTGTTCTATCAATCCTTGTGCACAGTGTTCATGCCCAATAAACTCGATTAGTTGATTCCAGTGTACTCTCCAGTGTTGTTTGTCTTGAGGATATGGGATGTTATGTAAGCAAGGTGAACGATTAGGGCTTGTCTGGTATAAGCCAGGCATGATGTGAAGTAAATCCGATGAAAGAGTTGACTGCAGCAGGCATATTGGAGTTGCTGCTTGATTGATTGATCATTTGTTTGGGTTTATTGTTCTCACATGAAGCATTACACAGTATCAGAGAGCTTTTGATCTGGTCGGCATTCAGATTTGGTGATTGTCAGTGGATCTGGTTGTTGCACTAAGATGATTAAAAATATGGTTCCTTAATATTTGTCAATGTCAGTTCCCTTAGCTGTGTCCTGGAAAGAGTCTGGGTTTGAATTGAGACCGAGGAACTTGTGTTTGCTAAATAAGGCAAATCCAAACACTGGGCTAAAGGAGATTCAGGGTTCGAATTGGTAGACAGCAACCTCAAAGTTCTTGCCATACAAGGCAGTTCCTGCAATGGCCCTCTAAACATTCTGGGTTGGAAATGGTCCCCATCATCCTGTGTTTGTAGTACAAGGCAATTCCAGAGTCTGGGCCCTGTAAAGATTCTGAGTTCAAATTGGTCCTCATCAACCTGTGCTTGCCTTAGCAGGTAGTTCCAGTGACAAGGCTCTGAGAGATTCTGTGTTCAAACTGGCCTTCTGTGCCCTTGCCTTGGACTGATGGTTAAGGAACTGTGAGACAGACTATATCACACTCAACTCTCCCTCAGATGTCCAGGGAGCATGCTGTGGGTACTGGACACGTGTTGTATTATTTTTATTGTATTGTGGGTGAAGGCACTGTTAGGTTTCAGACATGAAGCTCCCACTACATGCCACCTTGGTAGTAGAGGGAAAGTAGTTCACCAAAGAGTCCGAAGTCACTGGAAGATAATTCCAGTTTATTTACAGGAACAAAATAACTCTTTTACATATAGCTGGGATGGCCACAAAGAGTTGATACAACTGAGGACTAAAAGTCATACATGTTGGGGAATCTTAACCCTACTGCCCCACATTTCCATTTTCTTTTTGTTTACCTACAACTTAAGTAATGAAAACAATATGATTGGCTGTTCCTATGTAATATGATGTTCCCTTCCATAAATGATTGACTAGACCTATCATGAAGTAATAATTAATAGTGAAATTTTGTATAGATTTTACTCATTGATGTATCAGATGCCAGAATTAGAATAAAAAGTAAGAAGTTATTCCTTGCCCCTTAGTGAAACAAGCTGCAGCAACCAAGTGACACCACAACTAGCAAGTCGTGAAACCTACAACCAGCAGACTGTAACAGTTGTCAATTCACCTGACAAAGGGGCAAGGATAGCCCAGAAACATTGTGACATACAATAACCACAAAGTTGTTGTTCATATTATTTGCCTATTACTGCAGTATTAACTTCTATATGCCAAGAGTTCACAATTGTGTTTCAAAGTAACAGGACATTGGGTCCTGTAAGTTTCAGATGTCTGTCTGACCTACTGAAACTAAATCATAGGACCCACAGAATAAAGTAAAACAAACATTTCAGATTTAACATTTCTTATAATTGGCATTGAAATTATTTACATCATGTGATAACAAACATAAGATTACTAAACAGCAAACAAGTGTCAGATGCCACAAATAGCAACTTCACACAAAGACATTGTGAAATATTCAGTCAGATGATGGGGCTGGCGGGTTGATGATTTCTGTCTGACCACTGGTGAATATGCCAGATTTGTCAGAGGGTCAAACACTATTCGTGAACACTGTATGCCTCCCCAGAATCTCAACAGAATTAGAATATGTTGCAAGTGTGGCACATTTCTCAATAATTTCAACCAATTGCCTCTGTAACTAAACTGGAAATTCAAGCACCATTTCCTCATGAGAACAAGCAACAGCTGTGGGAGATATATATGTATGGATTGCATGAAAAATGAAAGCAATGAGGCAGTGATCAGTGTGCGAAATACCGGTATGCAAAAACAATATTGTACTTGTGTTTAGAAACCCATACTGTGATGGAGAGTGATATGAATCAGCTACAGTCTTGATGCACATGCTTGGAAAATACATGTGTTCCTGTCTGTTTGACTGCATGGTGGAGTGGTACACAGGCTAACATGGCATTTTCCCATTACACATACACAAAATACATTTCATTTATATGCTGGAGGTCCGGAATAATTTGAGAGAAAACATTTTGTTGAAAAAATGTTTTATAACAGAAACAATTGTTTGGTTCCTATGAACAGTGCAAAAAATGTATCTCTTGAAGCAGTGAGGGAAATAGTCAGTCTAGCAGACTTTTCAACCAGTACATCCACAACAGCATGTCTTGAAAATGTGGCAAGTCCAGATTGCTAGTTTCAGGTCTAAATATAGTCTGTCATAGAGAGCCTGAAACACATTTACTCAATCGGCCCATTTAAGCTTCAATATAGGGCAAGTTTAGATTATTACAGTTTCGGGTTTGAAAAGGAAGACAGTATCTCCACTCCTTTTTATAATATTTGATGAATATATGTACAATGATGTGGGTTATGGATCATTTCCAATTTGCCAGGCGGGTGCAATGTGTGAAGCCCATTTTTTTTGTCCCTACTGTAGAATGGAAGGAATATAATTTGCTAACAATGGTATAGTACAAAGCTCACTCACTTGTACCTGAACCCCATTTTGTATAAAGTAATGTTCTGCTCTTGAGCCTGTAACTTTACAACTCTTTGATGTCTGAGTGGTAGATAACGATGACCAGACATACCAGTTCAGTAAAGTCTCAGGGCTCCGTTCCATTATATATTTTTTCACTATGAACTATTTTTTAAGGAAAACATGTTCATTTCAGAGACTAGTTGTTAGTGTATTGGTTAGCCTATTGGTTATAGCATTCGTTCGTCACAACAAAGGCTTGTGTTCAATTCCCCATCAGGGTATGATATGTGATTCAGCTCACTCTGGTGACCCCTACCATGATCACTTACTCACTCACCCACCCAATCCCATCCACTCACTCACTCACTCACTCACTCACTTACTTACCCACTTGCTCGCTCGCTCACTCACTCACTTGCTCACGCGCTCACTCAACAAGTGAATTTAGTTTTGAACTGCATGAATTGCAAAGATACAATAAACCTCATCATCTAACTTAGAATCCATTAAGTTGTCTCATACGACTAGCATGGCTACAGGGGGACTTAATCCTGCCTACAATTTCCACAGGCATATAAAAGGTTAAAGAATTAATCCAAATATTCAATCCCAGTGTCTGAAACATCACAACTGGCCAATCTACCTCCTTGTACAGACCCCTTGATTGCCAGCTTCCATACAACCAACAGCACCATTGTGAGGTCAGGCCTAGGGGATCAGACCACAATTGTGAGAGTGTTCACCCAATGGAGATTATATGATAAGGTCTAACTGTATTCACTGAAGCTGAAGATTGGCCTGCACTGACTGGGTAATGGCCAGTACTCTTATTATACCCTGTATAACAACACAGTGTTGTGGAAAGTGGTAGGGAGGGTTTAGTTTAGTCTGTCATACAGAACCTGGAACAAATTCACCCAAAACACTCCATGTAGACTAACATCTAGAGTCTGGAATAAACATACTTTACCGAAAAAAATGTTCAGTGAAGATAATAATGAAATAGAATTAAAGGAGCAAAGAGACTTTCTTCATGTTCAAAGCCTGAAACTGTGGAAATCTAGACTTGCCACATATACTAGACTTGCCACATATCCTAGACTTGCGTGGGCTTTCTTGGATATATTTATTTCAGGGTCTGTATGATAGACTATACCTTGGGATCATTTTTATTGTATTCTATTTTGATTTAAAATGTATTTAAAACTACCCTTATTTAATTACTGACATGTGTATCTGGTGTCCCAGTTGTCATACTGCTAGGATTATGTTCAAAGCCCTATACATCTAGGACACACACTCATGCCTGGTTTTAGATAAATCACTTGTCTGCGAATATAATGTACAAATTCATTCTGTGAATTTTCACTACTCTGTAGATATTATGTACAAAGCAATTAGTTTTCACTATTCCGCAGATATTTACAAATTAATTCATGTCACTTGTTCTCAGATTATGATGATCCAGATTCATTCATTTTCAGTGTGTTGTTAATATGATGTAGATATTTGTTAATTTGTAATATTCCACAAATATGATGTAGAAATTTGTTAATTTTCAATGTTCCACAAATATGATGAGGAAATTCATTAATTTTCCTAGGATGCAAACATGATGAACAAATTCATTAATTTTCACTATTCCGCAGGTATGAGGAACAAATTTGTTAATTTTCTCTATTCTGCAAGTATAATCAACAAATTCATTAATTTTCCTAGTATTCAAATATAATCAACAAATTCAATAATTTTCACTGTTCTGCAAATATAATGCTAACAACAGCCATCTGTGGTAGTGAAAAACAAATGCCAGCAGACTTCACTGAGTGATTTAGTGAGTGAGTTAGTTTTATGCTGCCTTGAGCGACATTCCAGCAATATGAGACATGAGCTTTACAGTGTACCCATGTGGGGAATTGAAGCCGGGTGTTCAGCCTCCAGTAATCATCTGAAACTGCCTGCCTGAACAGTGGTGATCTTTTTTACTTCATTTCAGTGACATGATGCAGACTATTATAATTTGATCTTTTCAGTATGTAACAACTTTTCCTCTTGACTTTTGACTTTAAAAAGGATTCAAATTCAACTTTTCCTTCCTGATTTGTAGTAGTGGTTTTCTGCCTGTACAGCAATTAGTTGAAACTACCTGGTTGATCATGGATTTTTGCTCTTTGTACATATTTTCATGATGTGGACTGTGATAAGTTCATTTCATTGCTAGGACGGGTTTTACTTGTTTGGATTTTGGACTTGTGGACTGTTCAAGCCTCAGACTTGAGTATTTTGAATCCTTTTGAGTCCAGTATATATCATTTTGATATAAACAAACAAGTCATTTTGAACTGAAAATGAGCCTCAGTGACTTGGTTGACACATGCCATCGTATTCCAATTACATATGTAAAAATTGGTGCACTGCTGCAGTTGCGTAACAATAATGCATCTCATGGGGAAAAAAGAGATGGGCAAGTGTGCCTGTTGTGTGAAGTCCTCTGGTCAAAGATGACACAACACAAAAGGACAGTAATAATGTGTACTGAGACAGAAGTCTTAGTGAGGGTTTGCAAGTTCTGACTGCACAGTCCAGATGAAACCTAAAACAACATCCTGAGGTTAAGATGACTTCTTGTGATAGAGAGTGCAGGCAGAAAGAGTTATTATATAGAGACAATCATGACAATTAACAATAATCTGAGTGGTATACACGATATGACGACAATACTTAGTAGGAGAAGCGATATGATTAGTGGCTAAATAAACACAATGTTGGTACCAAAACATAGACATATATGTAAGCATGCAATCCCAAGGTATATTTACATAAATAACTTTAATTTGATACTCCCAAAGAATCGTCAAATCCCCCTATCGGTGGATTGACATTTGAACCCACCTGATGTGAGGTGAAAGTCACATAATAAAAGGGCCTGATACAAAATGCCCGATCCCCATTGAGACCAGACATCCCTGAACCCGGGGAAATCTTTTAGGACTTTAGCATTTCTAAAAAAGCTAGGCTTAAGGGAAAATAATATTGTTTAGGGACTGTGAAACAGGCTGCACTACAGTAGGCTGTAGGGGAAATAATGTGGTTCGGGGTTTGTGAGACAGACAACATTACAGGGAGGGCTTGCCTGTGTGGAAAATAATGTGGTTCAGGAACAATGAAACAGACTACTTTGCATGAAGGGCTTGGTTGTAGGGAAAAAATATGGTTCAGGGACTGTGAGACTAGGAAAGTGCCTCTGTCTTTTCCCTGCTATCTACTATCAGGTCATACAGTATACACATCAGCTTGGACTTATTCATCTCATGGTTGTGTTCGTTGCGGATGACCTGGAACTATTTCCATCTCATTTGTAGATCATAATTGTGGCAATTTATCATTTTGGAAATAAATATTTATATTTTTTTTATTCTGGAGAATTCATGTGTTTCTGTTTGAGAGGCCATGTTATTTTGTCGTCTTGTCATCGAGAGTCGGTATTGGGAACCTACTTTTTGGTTTTGGTCTATGATTTTGCTGAATGGGTGTATGTGAAGGATGTTCAGGGTGAACAATGAGGGACATTTTGTGGAGACATCGTCTGTTTTTATGAATGAAATATACTGTTTTGAGATAGGTAATAAAATATTATTTGAACATTTTCGTATGTGTGAGTCATGGTAGTTATGCATCATAAATTGACTTGATGTCATGCTTTGGATGCAAGAAAAAGCTGCAGAATCATATATTTAAGAGATGTACACAGACTCAACTGCAGTGAGTGAATGAGTGAGTGAGTTTCATGTTACGCCTCTTTTAGCAATATTCTAGCAATACCATGGTGGGGGACACCAGAAATGGGCTTCACACAAAGTACCGATGTGGGAAATTGAACTCGGACCTTTTGCATGATGAGCACATGCTTTAACCACTAGACTACCACAGCACCAATGCAGTGATTGTGTTCCTTAGTGTGTCAGCAGCCCGTCTGCTGGTAAATAATAACATAGTATACATGGCTTTCAGCTTTACTCCCACATTAAGCTCATAGACTGTGATGTAGTGATGTACTGTTGATAGTGGGGTTAAATTCACTTACAGAGTAACTGTGCGTAGAGGATGCTCACACTGTTGATCACTGGAATGTCTGGCCCATACTTGATTAATTACAGATCACTGCCAAATCGCTGCAAACACTTAACTTACTCACTCACTGTAACCAAATTTCTCTATTACCCTACTGTTGCTTCACTTTTAAACTTTTATTACAACTTTGAAACTGAGCTCTGTGACTGACCATACAGAGTTGCTTACCTTAGTAGCATCAAGATCTTATGTGTCCTTTATTTGCCCAGACCTTTATAGATCCAGGCTAGAAATGGCCTTCAGCAACTCACTAGCAGGATAGCATGCTCGCTGACTTGGTTGACACATGTCATTGTATTCCAAATGCATAGTCAAAGATCATGCTGTTGATCACTGGATTGTCTGGCCCAGATTCAATTATTTACAGATTGCTACCAAATAGCTGGAATATTCCTACATGTGGTATAAAATAAGAAAAATAAAAAACAAAACAGAAGGGGCACTGGCACACTGCAAGTTTGAAAACGCATTCAGATGGCTTCAGGTGTATATGTAAGTGAATGAGTGAGTTTAGGTCTACACCGCTTCACAGTGGGGTACACCAGAAATTGGCTTTACACATGTCTATATGGGGAATCAAACCCAGGTGTTTGGCATGACGAGTGAACACTTTAACCACTAGGCTACAACACCGCTGTGTGATTCAGATGAATGCTTGACTGTTGCAACAGGTGACTCAACTGATAGTGTGTTTAGTCTTGCTGACATGGTTCATGCCTGTCATGGTATCTGAGATGTGTGGATCAATATTATTGATATTATTATTATTTAATATTTTTATTTAAGGGTGAAATTTATGAATGCCTACTTCTGTGTTATGATAAACACGATTTTCGATGAAGGAGTCAGAAGACACAGAAAAAAATGTCATGTTCCCCATAATACTAACGTTGACATCCATAAATTTTACCTTTCCGTATTATTGACGTAAATAACTTAATTTTCCAATCAAGACTCAATATTTTATAGATCTCTCTTATGTGACTTGAATAATGATGAGTAAAAAGTTAAACAAGGCAAATATAATACTAAGAAGAATCTATTTATATGGCACAGAGTTCTAGCTTGGATGCTCACAGGTGCTTCACCTTCACAGGTGCTTCACCTTCACAGGTGCTTCACCTTCACAGGTACTTCACATAATGTGCTTCGTAATGTCAAGTACCAAGACACATCAATGCGAGGAGAGTATATGTGTTTCTAAGTGGTGGACTTTAAAGTAAGATGAAGTTTGTTCCAGACAGTGGACACTGCACATCTGAAAGAAAGATTGCCTAATCAAAAACAATCTGTGTGATACTGTCATGCAAGTTTGATTTTTTTCAATGAAATTTTGCTTTCTTCATGACATAAACTCTCTATCAAAAGTTTAGACTCACTTAAAGCACTCATTATATGTTATGTATATATGTATGGTAACATCAAAGATCAGTTTCTCCACTAACAAGGGGGAACCAACTGCAAACCTTAAGCCGATGAAATGAACAAGAATCACATATCAAAATGCTGAAAAACATGGAAATATCATGCTTGTGATCATCTGTGTTTGGTTGTACAGATTTGTTAAGAATTTTCTTTGAGTTTCAGTATTTTTTGAACACATGACAAAAATCTTTCCAACGTTACAAATTTGTTTTACAATACATCAGTTCATGTGTAGACAGCACCTTTAAACAGTATAGAATTTTTACCAAATTTAGCTCAGAACAGTTGACTGAAGTAACTGGCTATATTCACTAGTGAGTCTAAACTTTTGATGGGTAGTATAGCATGAATCATATTTTATGTTGTCTAATGATGTTGTGTTTTACTTTCAGGTAAGTGACACATACTGTTCAGTATCAGTTGATGATTACCAAGGAGCTGAATGTCATCTCAGAAATGATTATCATCCTGTGTGTAAGGAGTGCCATAAATATGTGAGTTGATTGCACTGGTAACAAAACATGACGTCTCATGATAAGGATATGTGATTATATGGCTGCTTCTAGTGGTGTCTTTTTCTCACACGTTTTGTAAAAGGACAACCATTCTCAGCCTCTGCCCCATATGATTCACAAGATTTAAGGATCTATTCAGCACGTTTTCAAGATTCATTAGGGTGTACATGGTTCATTAAAGGCAAATTTAATTGGTACAGAAGTCAAATTATGCTAATTTAATGGCATATATAAAACATTTTGGTATTTTTTTTCCATAATTTTTTCAGTAATTCAGTTTGAAATCACACGCTTTTATGACTTTTATGTGTGATCTTTATCTTTTTCGTCAGCGATCCACATATGGTTCTTGTAGAAAGAATAATAATAATGCTGTATTCTGTATTCAGGATGACTAATTAGAGTGAAAATTTAGATGGAATTTTAGAGTCATGAGTGGGAGTTACCATCATCATTTTTTATGGAAAGAAATGGTGGTAGGGAAATATTTCAAAATGCTTGGTTTTGATGTACAATGGAACACCTCACATCCTCAGAGATGCAAACGTGTATTTTATAGCAAAAGTGTAATCCCAAACATAAGTTGCATTAATCATTATGACTGTCGTACATGGAGGCCTGGTTAATTAAACACTAAATGACTGCACTACGTGCTAACTGAAACGTTCCTGGCAGTCTTGCTTGGTTCAAAGCAACCTTTGCCTGTTACCTGAGGCAGCTAGATGCATCTGGTGGTCAGTGAGTGAGTAATACACATTCAGCAATATTTCAGCTATATCATGGCAGGATACAACAGAAATGGGCTTCACACATTGTACTCATATGGGGAATTGAACCCGGGTCTTTGATGTGCTGAGCAAATGCTTTACCCACTGGGCTAGCCCACTGCAGCTACCCCACTGCCCTTGGTTGTCAGACTCAATGACTTTACTGATGGTCTGTCCTTGTTCACCAACAGTGTGAAGCATTGCTCTGAGGATTAATCACTGTTTTCTCTGGTCAAGGCTCGATCATGTACACACAGCTTGGAATATTACAGAAAACTTCATTGTTAAAAATTCATAAGCGGATGTGTGGACAATATATCAGGATGTTAACTGATGATAGCCTGATATGATCTGCATGGAGACACTGTGTTCATTATGCAAAATAAATTTGGAAAAGTGTTTTAATGGATAAAATTCTTTTTCTTTTGGTATTAAAGTCAGTTTTTAGTATCATAATGTATAATGAGAGAGATTTTCATCAGCCTGATAATAATATGGCTATGTGTTCAGTATTCACCAGTTTTGGACGAGTTAATAGTGGCTGTGGTCATTGTACGGAATGGTTAATAGCAATCAGATTGTCTTCAGCCATGTTACACAAGCATTACCAGTGTCCTAGATTCTCTCTGGGGGAGGATGGTTGTTTAATGCACCATTGATTCCTGGAATACCAAATTTCCTCTATAAGATACAAAGCTCCCAGTACATGCTGGCTTCTAATTGGCTGAGTTGTGTCATGTGCTCTGTCCATAGATTAAAAGATGAGTCTCTAATATTGTGGTATGTCAGTAATGGCCTCTTCCTGCAAATACAACCTTTGTATGTCTGTAGTGCTCAGGATCCTGCAAGGTGTGCTTGTTCTTTGTTGTTTTTTGCTGCACTCAGCAGTATTGTTGCTATGTGGCAGTGATCTGAAAATATCTGAGTCTTGACAACCAAGTCAGTGCGTTTGACCACCCAATCCCATTAGTTGCCTCTAATGACAAGCATGGGTTGCTGAGGACCACAGGTTCTGCAACATATTGAGGGGTTATTGTCAACACGAGTATTACGGATATATTATACACATTGCACAGTACCCATAACAACCAACAAATGCATTTTCCTCAACTCCTGACCAAAACCAGTTGATGTTGTTAGTTTGTTGTTTAACTCACTTTAATGTTGGCAGATTCAGAAACACTGAAATTCAGTGGCCTGGGTCCCAAGGCACAAACCTTTTGTAACATGAATGTTTTGTGGATGGGGATGCTATATCCTGTTTGTAAAAGTCATTGCCTTTAGTATTTATGCAAAAGATATTTGAAAAAATAGCACAGGAATGTTTGATATGTGTGAAAACTGATTTTCAGGTTACCATTTTACAGAACCACCGTAACAATATGATTGTTGTGAGTCTATATAGTCTGTGTTATTATACAATCACCTTACTGTTTCTACCACCATCCACAATGGACAGGGTTCAGAATTTCAAAAGGGACATCCTTATTCCTAAGAGAGCATGCAGTGACAGATTTTGAAGTATTATGTCAAGAAGGTCATTCATGCAATCTTAATGGCTGAAAGAGCACTGTTATTTCACTTAACTTCAACATGGAATAGAAACTAGAAATCACAAATTGTGAAAAAAGAAGGTCAATTATTTACATTTAGGAAAGGGAAAGCCATCAAATAAACATGGCAAGGAACTGTGCCCTGCTAAAAATTCCAAGGGGACACAATAAAACTCCTAAATACATCAAATTAGATAAATGCTGCAAAGAGGTTAAACCTGTAGGATGTCTTGCCCTAGGGTAGCCAACGAGCCTTGGGCAGGGATTATAACCTAACACTGTTTTCAATGTCAAAATACTGTACCAGCTGCCCAGTGTGTCCTGAAGCTAGTCCTTACCAGTCATTGCCTGTCCAACAATCTTAAAGGAAGGTTTTGCTTGAATGCAGACTTTAGACTTTATATGAGAAAATGCACATGCACATATTTAAGCTCTGTTCACTTGTGACATGGAGTCTGATTCAAGTTTCAGATAATTTTGTCTGACTAAATATTTTCAAAAATTTATTTCTATGAGCTGTTCTTGGTCGTGCTGTTACATGTCCAAATAGCTGTCCTCTGTCATAGAAACAACCACAAAAACAGTTTACGTTGAATAAATGCCTTTGGCTCCTCAGAGCTATCTGTGGAAAACGTCACGGAAGTGTTTATGAAGTTTTGATAAGGTGCAGGAAAAAAGTTGAAAATCACAATTTCCTTCTTTTGATACATTTGATATCTAACTCCTGGAACTTGGTCTCACATAGTCTAATGCTTAGTCCCTTAAGATATGTAATTTTGATAGTAACAAATTAACCCATTTCAATTGAAAAGGAGTCCCAATGAGTTGGAAGAACCTGAGAAAGTCTAGAGTTGCTTCATCTTGGGCTTGTGGGCTTTGCATTGCAGGGAGGGCTAGGCAGTAGGGAAAATAGTGTCAGACAGACTACATCCCACATAGTATCCTTAACCCCAGGAATTGTAATTTAAATACTTGCGATAACTGACGTGATAAGATCACTTTGTGGCACAGGGTGCAGAATGAGTGTTGGACAAACTTTCATTTGACCTTACAAGTTCAGATTGTTATCATGATCATATTTCATAAACTAGGACTAAAGTCAGAGGTAAATTGAATAGGAATGAGCCCTGTTATCTGATTGGGTCTGGATCCCGAAGGGGTCAGGGTGGTAATGGAGGGAATTTGTTTTGACTTTTCAGTGTGTATGTAAACTCTTCATTGTGTATATTTTTCTTTTTTTTCAAAATTTAAGAAAAAAGTTCTTTATTCAGCACAGGAAAGTGTCTTTGTTGCATTTGTTCACATTTCATTGTTGTTTTGACCAAAGTGTTTTTGAACAATGTGTTATGATATATTGTTCGAAACTTGATGCAATGTCCAAAAATACCAGTGTTTTTTCGGTTTTAATTTTCTAACGAGTCAGCAGATCTGTATTGAGAAAAGGAAAAGCTGGCTGCCCATTCATCAAGTGTATCATACACCCTCTACATAGTTTCATTCACACTCTGATTCTTACTCTAAACAGTGGTGAGATAAGAGGCTAAATTCTTCCTCCCTGACCATGACATAACTTTGATTATCTCCTTACCAGCAAGCCCAGGGGAGCTCCCCAACCTTGACAGCAGGTTTACATCCTCTTCAAGTAGGTTCCCTGCTGTCACTCTTATTGAGGGGTGGTGGGAGAGGGGTGTAAAGTCAGCCTGAAAATGTACTGACAGACATCAAACACCTCCCCTGGGGCACCTGCAGAAGCCTGGGGCCCCTGGTTCCTATTGGTTACTGGAGACCAGAGTGTTCTATTAGTCATACCTAGTAATTACCATTTTATTGGAAGTCTTTTGAAACTTGGCAATAAATGTTTATATGACTGCTTGAATGACCATTAGTATTACCCTCTCATATTGTTGAATGACCAAGGTATATCTTTTGATGTGTAACAAGGTGAATAATCACATTTACAAAATCACAAAGAAACAATTCAAGAGGTCTAAAAGCTAGGTTCAACTTGAGGAAGACTCTCTTCATACTTATTTTAGGATGAGTACTGTTGGACAGAAGAGTTTTCAAGTGTGTGATATTAATCTGAGTCAGTTCAACATCTGAGTTGTGCAGCAGATATAGAACTGAATTACAGTCAAGGATAATTCTCTTCTCTTTATATGCTGTTGTATCAGGTTTCAGTTTTGAAATTAAAGGTCGCTGATATGAAATTTTCTTCTCAGTGTTTGATATTCAGCAAATTATTCAGCAACTGAATTACAGTCAAGGATAATTCTCTTCTCTTTATATGCTGTTGTATCAGGTTTCAGTTTTGAAATTAAAGGTCGCTGATATGAAATTTTCTTCTCAGTGTTTGATATTCAGCAAATTATTAACTTTTACCTTTTGTTATTATGAGAGTTACCCATTAACCTAGCATATGTTTTCTTTCAAAGAGTGGATCTTTGCACATTATTGTGATGCTTGCAAATTCTGACTACTGCAAGGCATGTATCTTCTCATGTTATGGCTATTGAAGATTGACATTTGAACATTGTATAATATTGATTTAAATTTTTGTGTCATGTATCCAGTAAATTTTACATGGTGTAAAACCAGCATTCACTGTCACACCCACACAGCAAATCTCACAGCAGCACAACTCAAACCTTACTTCACCAGGTGAATATTAACTTTCTCCAGTTACCACACATTCCTTCATTCACTGTATATTGAGGTAGCAGACTACCGGAATATCATGTCTAGAGAATCTAAGAGACGACTGTCAGACACCCCCCTGCCCCAACAAGCCTCCAGCCTGCTGTACAACCACACTGCAACCAAGCCTCAGCCCGTCTGCCTGCTTGCTGCCCGTCTGCTCCTGCCTGCCAGCCCGTCTGCTCACAAGGCTCTCTAAGGTTACTCTGCTCAGCCTGCATAGTCTGCTCCTCGCTTGCTTGGACTCCTACCGTGTGTACTACTCCAGTGGCAGACGAAGAGGACACAGGGATGTGTTAGCTGTGGATAAGCTGCTACACACTCACTCATGTAAGTACACCTTCAGTTTGTTCTCACTTTTTGGCCATGTTTTCGGTGGTAAGGGGACAGATTCTGACTTGTTTCTGTGACCAAACTAGTTTAGGAGTTTGTGTGTGTGTGGTAT
The DNA here is from genome assembly GCF_037392515.1 of Haliotis asinina. Lineage (NCBI taxonomy): Eukaryota > Metazoa > Mollusca > Gastropoda > Lepetellida > Haliotidae > Haliotis > Haliotis asinina. The sequence continues at coordinate 20,604,824 of NC_090280.1, forward strand.
CTGTTCGATGAAGTGACTTGGCCATTCTCACTTTCACTATATTCCCAACTCCCTTTACCTTTGTGGTTGTACACTGTTGTATGGGACAAACTGCAATATAGGAATACAGCATGATTGTGTAGAAGTTGATTCATGATTATTGTGTCAGGGCTTTGTTGCGTAAACACCTCAACTACCAAAGTACATACGATGAATGAAAGGACACTTTCATAGAAGGGTATTGTTAGCTGTCAAATTCTCCACCTATTTCAAGAAGAAGATCCTTTACCATTGATCAATCCTATAAAATCTTAGTGTGACTTTGTATCACTGAATAAGTTTACTGGAGGTATAATGCTACTCGCCTTTGACAAGGTATGTAAAGCCAGGCGGTAGTACAGGCCTGGTTGTGTGTGGGGAGGTGCAGCAGATCTTGGCTGGTGTTGGATTATCAGTAGGGAATCTGGGGTGTAACTGGAGAAGGGATGCTCATGGTACCTGCATCAGGGAGGATAAAGGAACAGCTGGCTCCAAGAAGCTGTACAACAGCAGATATTCATACATTGAATTGTTCTAGGTTCTGTTTGTGTATCACAGTGATATATAGGTCAGTGTGGTCACAGTCAGGAACAGTCTTCCTGGGTGTTCCATTCAGGATCCTCTTCCTGGGTGCTACAAATCTCATCCCATCATTCTTGAGAAATGGATACATATCTTTGCTTTAAATGTATGGATTGTTCTGTTCTTTGTTAAATATTTCAGTGTAATTAAAGGTTTTATCAGTTTATGTTGTTGGCAGAAGTTTGAAAGTATATGGTTATATTTTCCAATAACTTCTGGATCTTTGTTTTAATATTGCAGTGTAATTAGAGGATTTATCAGTTTACATTGTTGAATGATGTTTAAGCATCGGGTCATATTTTCCTGTATCTTCTGGACCTTGAACTTATTTTTTTTCATAAGTCGATGGCATTGGTGAAAGAAGTAAGTTTTCTGTGTTTGATTCCAGGTTTGCCCCGATTAAGTTTCTAGGGTTGTAAGTCTGGAAGCCATGCTTGTTCGTTGTGTCAAAGTGGCACATGGGTACAATGTCTGAAGCCAGTTTCTGCTGTCCTCACCGTGATATTGCTTGAATATGGCTAAAAACGGCATAAACCATACTCACTCACTGTTTCTGAATGGGTAATGCCATAGTTTAGTGGCATGAGTGTTACCTGGTCATGTAATTGGTTTCATCCCTCACTGATCACTGTCAGCAATGTCATATTTCCCTCATGTATCAGTTGTTCAGTTCTGTCATATTTAACAAATTTAGAACCCATTGATTTGAGTTTCAGTTTCAATCATATTTTATTGATATGTCTACATATATTGCTTGATGCCATGTCGATATGTGAAATATTTATCAATATGCAGTGATGGGTTTTCTAAGAGATCTCATTCACTGCATGGTCTTGTAAAGGGCCATTATGGTCACAACTTCAACATCTGTGCTCTGTGCATTTGTAATCTGATCCTGGTGATGGCGAATATGGTGAATAGATTAATATATGATGTATTTCAATGAGGTCAGGCTAGTGAATTACTGGAATTGGCTATAAATAATGTATCTCCTAGTAGTGTTTAAAAGTCAAAGTTCTGTACCCTTGAGTTTTGTTGGTTGTGTTTGAATCGAGGGGTCTTCAAATCCGGAAATGAAGACAGTTGACTTTCATGCAAAATGTGAATACTGTGGTCTGTGGTTGCTACTGTTCAAAATTTATCATGGAAGTTGGAGGTTTTGGGTCAGAGGCATAATGTTTATGTGAAAAAGGGCTGGATTCAAGTATTCTACTCAGTTTCTGACAGGGATGTTAGATATACACTTTGTAAAAGATTTAAAGCTAAAAGTGTTAGTTATAACAGTCGTTAGTCACGGTATGGGAGTATGGTTGTTGTAGGTTGTATGGTAGAGAAACAAGCCCTGGTTGTCGTAGGTTGTATGGTAGAGGAACAAGCCCTGGTTGTCATATGTTGTATGGTAGAGGAACAAGCCTTGGTTGTCGTAGGTTGTGCAGTAGTGGAACAAGCCCTGGTTGTCATAGGTTGTATGGTAGAAGAACAAGCCCTGGTTGTCGTAGGTTGTATGGTAGAGGAACAAGCCCTGGTTGTCGTAGGTTGTATGGTAGAAGAACAAGCCCTGGTTGTCGTAGGTTGTATGGTAGAGGAACAAGCCCTGGTTGTCGTAGGTTGTATGGTAGAAGAACAAGCCCTGGTTGTCGTAGGTTGTATGGTAGAGGAACAAGCCCTGGTTGTCGTAGGTTGTATGGTAGAGGAACAAGCCCTGGTTGTCATAGGTTATGTGGTAGAGGCATAAGCCCTGGTTGTCATATGTTGTATGGTAGAGGAACAAGCCCTGGTTGTTGCAGGTTGTATGGTAGAGAAACATTAGCCTTTGTGGTTGTAGGTTATGTGGTAGGTTAACAAGCCCTGGTTGTCGTATGTTGTATGGTCGAGGAACAAGCCCTGGTTGTCGTAGGTTGTATGGTAGAAGAACAAGCCCTGGTTGTCGTAGGTTGTATGGTAGAGGAACAAGCCCTGGTTGTCATAGGTTATGTGGTAGAGGAACAAGCCCTGGTTGTCATATGTCAAATGGTAGAGGAACAATCCCTGGCTGTTGCAGGTTGTATGGTAGAGAAACATTAGCCTTTGTGGTCGTAGGTTATGTGGTAGGTTAACAAGCCCTGGTTGTCGTAGGTTGTATGGTAGAGGAACAAGCCCTGGTTGTCATAGGTTATGTGGTAGAGGAACAAGCCCTGGTTGTCATATGTCAAATGGTAGAGGAACAATCCCTGGTTGTTGCAGGTTGTATGGTAGAGAAACATTAGCCTTTGTGGTCGTAGGTTATGTGGTAGGTTAACAAGCCCTGGTTGTCGTATGTTGTATGGTCGAGGAACAAGCCCTGGTTGTCTTAGGTTGTGTGGCAGAGGTGCAGCCCTAGTGGTCGTAAGTGGTGTGGTAGATTAACAAGAACTGGTTGTAGGGTTGTAGGTCAGGAAGCCTAGCTAGGTCAAGGTATATGCTAGCAATTGTCCTTCTTACAATAGCAGTAGACATGCGGATCAATACAATCTGTGACACGATTTAGCTTTCCCCCACATGGGCTGTTATCAAATGGCAGGGCTGGTTTGATGCTGTGTTTTACAGAGTATATTTGATAGTTGTTGGACTTGATGTATAATGCTAAATGTGCTGAATTCAGTGTATTATGCTGATTAATGGTTTGTCTCAGAATATGTGTAATTTTGATAGTAACAAGAAAAATATTAAAATTGAAAAGGAGCCTAAAGCAGACCAGAGATTCAGAGGTTCTGAACTTGGGAAAATCTAGACTTGCTTCTATAACATCTTCAGCACTGCAAGGAGGGCTAGTCTGTAGGGAAAATAGTATGGCTCAGGGTCTGTGAGACAGACTATGTATTATGGTGAACTTGGCATATTATGCTGTGTAAAGTGCTGACTTTACACAACTTGGGTATCAGGTTGAACTTGGTGTATTATCGTTAACCTACCATGTAATGCTTTGTGCATCATGATGAACTTAGTCTATTTTGCTGATCTTGGTGAACTGCACTGAAATTTGGTGAATTGGGCTGAACATTTTGAATCCTGCTGAAGCTGGTATATCACACTTGGTCCGTGTGTTGGCTCACCTGGATTGAAGGGAAGGTGTCCAGGAGTGGAGAAGCATCTGGAGGATTATGAGCATAGTAGCCAAAACCTAGTTATTAACAGAATGCATCTAAAGTGTGTCATAGTTTCAGTAGTTTCAGTACACAATATGTAACTCTTATATTCCAAATTCAATTACAGCCTTTTTGTATGCTTCATAAGATTGCCTATACCTTTCTTTCTGATAATTCACACCTTTTGAGTGTTTCATGTAGAGTTGTGTCCCTTGGTTGAACCAGGATTTTGTTAGAATGCCAGGTTTATCTTATAATGAACCTTGATGGTTCCACCAACATCAAATTAAAAATGTCAACTCTTGAGAGTATTATATCGGTCTTTAATAACAGGCATAACAATTTCAGTTGGGACATAGAAGGCATAATGGTAATGAATCCATTCATAATCATAAATGTCCAGCAATGGCCAGAATTGTACCCACCAGGAAATCAAACCCGGGTCTTTGGAATGTTGAGCGAATACTTTTAACCACTAGGCTACCCCATTGGACCACCACCACTCCCACCCCCCATGCCCAATGACATTTACAGAAAAATATCAGTGAATCTGACCCAGTTTGAATCGTTCACAACAGAAGCCACAGATCCAGTTGTTATGACCAACCAGAACCTGAACATGTTGGGATGATGACAGACAAGGTCTTTGATCACCTTTGAGAAGCCTGTGACATCTTCTACCAGCAGATTCCTCGTGAGATAATTCTGATAACATGGGGCAGTCTATCCTTCAGTACTGATGGCTGAGAATGTGGTCAATGAATGCAGATGGGAGTCCATGGTAGAACAGGTCTTTTATACTTACACTTTGTCTCTGAACGTCTATCATTTTGATAGAAACAAATAATCCCATTAAAATTGAAAAGGAGATTGGGAGATTCAGATGCTTAGTCCCTGAACATGTATTATTTCACAAATAATCACAAACAGCCCCTTTAAAATGAAGTGGACCCTCAGTGCGATGGGAGATTCAGGTGCATAGTCTCTGAACATGTATTGTTTCACAAATAATCACAAATAGCCCCTTTAAAATGGAGTGGACCCTCAGTGCGATGGGATATTCAGAACCTGGGGGGGAAATCTAGACTTGCTTCATTTGGTGTTTAGCTTCACAGGGAGGGCTAGGTAGTAGGTAAAATAATGTGGTTCATAGACTGTGAGACAGACTACATTGCAGGGAAGGCTAGGCAGTAGGAAAAACAATGTGGTTCAGAGACTGAAACAGACTAAACTATTTGCTACAGATCAGATAGATGGACAGGATCATGGTTCGGTTGATCATGTGTTATCACACACTGAAGGTGTTGATTATTTCTCATAACATCTATCACTGGATTGTCTGGTCCCGATTTAATTATTTAATGGCTGATTTTTACTGATTGCAACCATGTTAACCAACAAATAATCAAACAGGACAGGGGAATATTGATTAGAACAGGTTCATATGAAGGCTGTCTGAGATGATCAACTAGATAGGGTGCTCAGACTTGTTTTATTTCACATCATTGTACTGAACTGTTTGGATCAATGCTCATGATGTCAATCACTGTTTTTGTTTAATCCTCGATCGTTTATACATTTTTGCAGGATTATTTCTGAATGCAGCTCTGTACCTACAAAACACTCTTCCTTGCTTTTGTATGCCGGTGTGTAATATATTTGGAGATTTATCTCGAATGAAATCTAATGATGCATGAAAATTACATGATCACCTTGGCTACACACCAGGTATCTGACTTTTGAGATAAGTTTTCAGGATGTTCCATCCCCCGACACCATTAGGCTGCACAATTTTTTCAAAAGCTAGTCCCATGCTTGTCTACTACCATAAAGGATCTACAGGTATGTCAATCTAATAGATGGTTTCACTGATCAATATATTGATGTTCTCTTGTCTCCCACAATGGTGTAAATTGCTGAGTTGCTGAATTCAGGTAGGCCAAAATTCAATAAAGAATGGAAATTCACAAATACCTTAAATAACTCATCAGCCAAACATTTAATCTTTTCAAGAAGTTGAATCATCTGCTTTGAATCTATTTTAGTATTGTGGTGTTGTGAATATCTGGTGTCTGCAAGGATAAATTTTACAATGTGTCTGCTTAAAATGATGTTTGTTTTCTGTTTAATACCACTCTCTGCAGTATTCCAGCTGTATGGTCAGGTATGCGATGGTCTGTAAATAAGTATTTCTGAATCAGACAATCTGGTGATTGATATCATGAGCACAACTGGGATATGATGACATGTGTCATCCAAGTCAGTGAGCCTGGCCACCCGACCTGTTAGTCACCTCTTGCAACAAGTCAGTAGCCAAGTGATGGAGGTCTCTGACCTTTACCTGTGATGAAACTCACAAGCATGGATACAATGCGAAAAGTAAATATGGTTTTACAACGCTTTTAGCAATATTCCAGGAATATTACAGCATGGAATACCAGACATTGTACCCATGTGCGGAAACAAACCCGGATCTTCGGCATGATGAGTGAACGCTTTAACCACTAGGCTACCCCAAGGCCTTATCATGCTTATGGGAACATACTTTGAAACATAAAGAACCTTGATTTGAAGCCATGATCCTGGGTTACTATTGTACCCAAGGGAGGGGACTCTGTACAGCTTATTGTGAGATGGCCAACTAGGCCCCCTGTAATTACTTGGGTAGAATTTGGTAGATCTCGAACATTTAGTGGCCAACTTGCTATTATCACAGTTCTTATTGTTAGAGGAAGACCAACGAGGATGTGAAATTGCAGGATTGTTGTACAGAGTTGAAATTTGACCAGTATCAGAAAATGGGTTAAGTGGCCTTGTTTTGTATCATCAGTCACCTTCAGTCATAAAGAGACCTGACAGGGTTAAGTGTGAGGTTTGTTGTCGCCCTCTACCTCCCAAATGTAAAACAATGGTGACATATGATGCCTTGGCTGTCAACAGTATTGCCTGTTACCAACCCACAAGAAGGGCCATAAACCCAAACCCATTTACTCAAACTCATCTCAACAGTCTGTGTGTGTTTGTGTTGCAGTAATCTTGACACTGAGGCTGCTGTGTCTATGTTGTAATATATATGGCGATGTGCTCTCTGGCCAATAGATAGTTAGGGCAACAAATAGGAACTGGCTTTCTTAACACTGTAAATATATATTCTAATTATATGTGTCTCAAGATATGAGCAGTATTTAGTCATGCAACTTTGCTTATGCTTGATATAAACACGTAGATGTCATGAATATGTTTTTTAGTTTTTACAGTTGTTTGTAAGTTTTTAGATTTTTTTTGAGTGTTTATGAATATAATTCATTTAGCTATAAAAAAGAACAAATATGCTGAAATTAAATGAATCATTAAAATTTCAGCTGACAATCCTGAAAACAAAATAACTGGTGTTTCATCAGCGATTCCTTCTCAACATCTTGGAGCATGACTGTTTTATGCAGAGTTTATGTTAGGAAATCAAGGGAGTGTGTAACATGAGCCAGTTGACACACCTGTCTGACTGCCTCATGTTATGACTTAACTTGCTGCACCATCCCTGATTGAAGCAAGTGGGCCAATCCTTCACCATCCCTGTACCATATCTCAGTGTTACAAGTGCCCCATCAACTATAACACTTGTGCATAATGCACCTCCATGTAAAGGTAAATATGGATAGTCTGGATACCTCTACACCTCTCCTCTAGTATATATATCATTATATATATCATCATATCGTGATCAGCATTGCAGGTGCCCCTTCAGAGAAAGAGAGAGAGAGAGGGAGAGAGAGAGAGAGAGAGAAAGAGGAAAAAGAGAAGGGGGAGAGAACGATTGAGTGTTAGTACTATTACAGTGTGAACACACAATGTGATGAAACTGAACTTAATTCATTAGTACAGGTAGGCATGGATCATTAAGACCATTCAGTCACTAGTTAAAGTCATTCACAAATCCCTTGCTCAGTTGGATTACAGTGTGAACAATCTGCCACCTGCACAGTTATGTGACCTGGGTTCAGTACGCTGGCTGTCCGAGGAGTACATGTCAGGACTGGGTCAGACCAGCCACACGCAGGTACATTGTTGACATTGGTGGTTTGGCAATCCCAGGTTGGAAAACAGGTCTTGTAGTGTCCTCATGCTTTATGTGCATGATGTGGCTGATCAGACAGAAACTTAATACACTTTATGGTGTTAGTAATATGTCATTCTGTATTGAAATAAGCATAGCTTTTAATTAGTGAAACAATAATTTATGTGGCCTTATGTTTCTGAAACCTAAAGCTCGTCTTGCAGTCATTGATCGGACACAGAAGCTTGACATATTTACTGATGTTAGTAATATATGCTATTTTCAATTGGAATAATTGGCTATTGTGTGATTATATTGTTTTTGATCAGTGAAACAAGAAAATATTTGGTCATAATGCTTCCAAAACCTAAGGGGTGATGGGGTAGCCTGATGGTTAAAGTGTTGGCTTGCCATGTCGAAGACCACGGTGTTCAAATCCCTATGTGGGTACAATGTGTGAAGCCCATTTCTGATATCCCCTTTGCTTATGTTGCTGGAATATTCCTAAAAGCGGTGTAAAACCCAACTCAGTTAGTCAGTCGGTTCTAAACCTAAAACAGGTCTTGTGGTACCTACATGCTCTAGTGACATACGTGTCACAGGTGATTGGACGCAGAAACTGTAGACACATGCATCCTGATGTTAGTGATTTCTGTTGTTTTATACTGAAATAATTACAGAGCGATATCACTGCTTTTAATCTGTGAACCTAGAAATTATTTGGCATCTATGTTTTTAAAACTCTGAGTCAGTTCGTCCTTGGACTAGACTTACACTTATTCCCATGTGATTGGATTGCTTTTGATCTGGGAAACTGTTTGAAACATGCATCTGGTAGTCAGTCCATCAGTGAACAGGTACCTGGTAGTGTGAAAAGTGTGACTGTTAACACCCCACAGGCAACTAAGTGGTATATTCCCCAGGGAAATGGAAAAGTTAATCCATCAGTTAATGGATACCCGGTAGTGTGAAAAGTGTGACTGTTAACCCTCACAAGCAGCTTAAGTGGTATAGTCCCCAGGGAACTGGAAAAGATATTCCAAAACACACCATGGTGTGACATGCTGCAGTGCATGAATTACAGCACACATAGACTATGTATTTGTTGATATTGTCACTGATCCTTATCATCATTATCACATGAACCCATGGATTATCAGGTACATGTTTCAAACACTGGCCTAAGGAGACACCAGACAAGCCACATGTGCAACAAGCTTCAGTTTGGTATAGGACCAACCCATGGGAAATCACAGGAGTTAATTATTGTATATGATATTTATGAATAAGGTCTGTATTCATTCTACAGTTTACTCAAACTATTTCATATCCAAATAAACATTTCATTTTGCAAAGCAAGGTCAGGCTTGTCCAAACTGAAAATTCAGGTCGCATTGATTCATAACTGACATTCTTTGCATTATATCCTGTTTCCTGATTAATTCAGAATCACACATATGAAAGATGTCTATCACATATGAAAGGTATTATATATCATGCTTGTAATTCTAATGTTGGAAAATGTGTGCCTGATTTGGACATCTTACTACAACATGTAACATATGATGAATGAATGCTGCCTTGCCTTCATGACAAATCTCATTTGACTGGTTGAAATGTTTACCCCGTTATGCAAATTTGACAAGAATGTGGATGTTCTCTGTTTTCATATTTCACTGAGCTGTTTTGTTTTCATTAGAATATGGTTGATATTGATATTTTATTGTTTCATCCGTACATGATAATTTCCCAAAATATTTACTGTGTTACTGTCAAGAGATAATTTACCTAAATCAAGCTCATTCCATTATGGACATTTCAGACAATCTATCTAACAGCACTTAACTCAGCTCAAAACTGTTGTAAATGAAAGCATGTGAATATCAAAAAGTTGTCCACAAATACTGTCATTAGGGGCAACTTAGTTGATCGTGTCCGATTCTGTGTCTTGCTTGATGCATGTCATATCCTGTTTGTTTGAATGGATGCTCATGATGTCAATCACTGGATTGTCAGATCCAGGCTTGGTTGCTTTCAGACATCATAGAATGCTAGAACTGGAATATTGCTGAGTGCAGTGCTTAGAAACAAACAAACAAACATGGCAGAGATTTGAACTTTGTCGTTCAAACAGAAACTTATTGTTTTTTTTAATCCCACACATTGGACTGGAGGTTCTTTTACCTAAATAGATTCAGATTTGTTCTTAAGACCACATCAACCAAACCCACATTGACTTACAAACAGTAAGCAATTAGTGCATTTTCTAGACATTAAAATACAGAAATCCAAAGATGTGAAATAAGTTAGTTTTCAAAAGTGAAAATCTTAAATACAACACATCGATAATTTTGAGCCTCAGAGACTTGAAATAATCCATCTCAGAGTCAAAAGGTGTATGAGCATTGTTTGTTTGTTTGTTTGTTTGATTGTTTGATTGTTTGATTGTTTGTATGATTGTTTAGTCCACCTGCAGCATTGTTGAGTTACCAGACACAGGGAAACAAGCCCAGCGTGTTGTGAGACAGGCCCAATATTTGAGAACAGCACTTGTTATACAAACCAAGATTCGACAAGTACACGTAAGAGTGTTTTCTCCTTGTTGGCCCAAGTGTTAGCAAATCTTGATTCAATAGCAGAATCACCTCATCAAACAATTACTTCACACTCCACACATTGCCAGACTTGAAAGGTCATGTCAAGAGCTGGCATGGATCTACTACAAAAATTTCAAAGGGAATCACAATTCTTCAAAATTTTTCATTGGTTCAATGATGATATTTGCTTTGATAAAAAATAAAAAGCTACAATTCTGAGTTCTTGGAATAAGAGAGTGTCACGAATGTCCATGAAAATTTCAAAGGGAGACACAAATCTCCATGTTGGAACCTTTCTTATTGATTGAATGGTAACATTTTTTATTTTAATGTTTCTGTGAATATGAGAAACTATTTTTATCATATTGTGGTCATGGATGGCTTTACCATTTGGATTGTCAGTGGATCAGACTGAATTAGTAGTGTGGGTAGAGTGTTCATTTGTAGCTGGTTTGAATCCCTCTCATCTTACAAACAGTTGTTGAAAGATGGTACTTGTTATCTTGCCTGGTGGTCAGCATTATTGTCTCAGTGAGTGAGTGAGTGAGTGAGTGAGTGAGTGAGTGAGGTTTTACACTGCTTTTGGAATATTCCAGCAATATCATTGCTGGGGGACACCAGATTGGACTTAGCCGATCGAATGATTGTACCCATGACGGGAATTTAACTCTTTGGTGTCTTTGGTGTCTTCCCTGCAGGGAACTCCAGAAATGGGCTTTGCACTCTGTACCCGTTCATGAAATCAAACCCTTGTCTTCAGTGTGACAAGTGAATACTTTAACCATAAGGCTACCCATCACATGACAAGGTAAATGAAGATACATTGTATGTGGTTATCCCTGTAAAACAGAAGGATGGTGTCTGAGTAGTCAGATGAAATGAAATGAATGAAGCAGCTACATTCAAGAAAGCCCATGCAAGTCTTGAAAATGTAGTAAGTGTAGATTTCCACAGCTTCTGAAAATCAAGCTAGTGATAATGGTGTTAGTACCTACACTGAAACGCCGCACCTATTGCAATAGAAAAGTTGACTATCCATAGAACTTGGTTTTCCTTCATCTATACAGGTTCTAAAATGCCTTTCAAAGAAGGTCAGAATATAGGTGCTGTAGTCTTCACGCAACATTAAATATCACTTCCCCTTCATCATTTATGGATCAAGGGCTGGTGGGACGGAGAAGCTCATTTGATAAACTCGCTAATCTGGTAATTTGTAAGCACCAACATCACTCTGCCATCTTGGACTTTGTATTAATTGATTGACTATCATCAGACTCAGTTCATCAAGTTTGGTATCTGAGCATTAGTTGATTATAGTTAATTACAAACAAGTAACGAGATAATTTTGCTCTTTCTTATCATGGAGTGGCAATAAATTCTTCATTGTGATTGGATCATTGATAGTTCAGACTGCAGTTGGTGTAGTGGTAAACATTTCCGACCAATGAAGTAATGAAATAATCACATACTGCCTCCAAGGTTTAATGAAATATTGATAGCTTTACAATGAAATGTCAACAGAATAACATCAGTATTGAATTACCTACAGAATATCACTTAACTTTGTTGAGTGGCATTTAGAGGTTGGTGCTATCAAAGATGGTTCCATGTTTGGTCAGAGACTAGATGTTAGTCTGTGCTTCCTGTACTAGTCCAGGCTGGACTAACGCTTAGTCTCTGCAGATATGTGTATAATTGTAACAAATAAACCCATTTAAAGTGAAAAGGAGACCCATGGATACCAGAGATTGAGAACCTGAAGAAATCTACACTTGCTTCATTAAGCATTGCCATGAGGGCTAGGCTGTTGGGAAAATAATATGGTTCAGGGATTGTGAGACAGACTATAGTCCAGAACAGTGTGTGAAACAGCTTCCAGATTTTGCTAACCAGTCGAGCTTGCTATGCCTGATAGTTTCTAGCCCACAAAATTATTTTCACTAGCCTGGAATTCGACTGTAGACACTGGTTTCATCATTAAGCTGCTAATACGATGTACATTTTTATCAGGTCATAATTTTGCATGATTTAAAAAGTATGTCACATACTAACATGTCTAAGACTGTGATATATTTACAAAATAACCCATGAAAATTCATTAGTCAGTCAAGCCAGTGACTGCAGATTTTCCAGGTTGTCCCACTATTTACTAGCCATGGGCTAGTGGCTCATCCGTGCACTAGTCTAGACTAACACCAGTTTTTCAGTTCCAACATGAAGACACCATGCCAGTCGTAGCAAGAACTGCACCATGAGGACACTTATCTGTCATACAGACCCTGACACAGTATCATCCAAGAAGGCCTCACGCAAGCTCAAATATAGCTCAAATCTAGATTACAAGAGTTCAAAAGAAATGAAAAAGGTCTCTTGGCTAATTATCATATTCTAGATAGATAATTTAACAACTATTTTTTTAATAAAATAAGTGCATTTCTGATATGTTAATGAATTGCATCCATCAGGAACACAATTTGTCAAATGCACTTAACTTGGCATAACAAATGATGGAAACCTTTACACAAATACTGATAAACAAATCAGTTTATCTAGTGAGATGCTGGCAGACATTTGGCAGTGCAATGTACAGCCACAAAATCAGGGAGTCGGTAGAAACTGCCAAAACAGTTACCAAGGTTACAACATAAAAAAACAGCCATAAGTATGCTCATCTCTACATGCGTGGACCAGAGAAAAGTGAGGTGTTGAGCTCTCTGAGCTTATCTGTAGTTATCTGATACACAGTTTTATTCAGGGAGCGCACTCCACCAGATATCAGAGTTAGTGCCCATATGCTTTCAGATTGTTAAGAGATGATACTTGGTAGTATGAACTGACGTTTAGTCTGAATATATATAATTTTGATAATAGCAAGCAACCCCAGGGACACCAGAGATTCAGAACCTGAACCTGAAAAATCTAGACTTGCTTCATTTAGGACTTTGTCATTGCCTGGAGAGGTAGGGAAATATGGTTCAGGGACTGTGAGACAGACAGACTCAATTCCTCCATTATAAGGCTGCATGCTGATCAACATATAGACCCTGATACAATGTTATGATCTTAAGTTTCAATACAATCCCATCATTCTAGGTCATGGGTTTGTCATGCTTGTGGGTTAAATTGGTGAAGATAAGCAGCACTTTGTGCTTTCCTCAACACATTGTCAGGTAACTAAAGCAATGTATAACTGACTCACTTGATTTGATGATGACTGTCTTCTACTATGCAATGAAGGTTTAGAGACATTTGGCTTTCCTTAAGCTGACCCACCAGCTTCTAACTGTTCAAAGCCATGTTTTGCAGGGATGACAGTGTGATGATATGCTACCTCCTAAAACCATAAAAACTGACTAGTCTGCCAACCATGATGACTGTCAAGAGATATTTGGTGTTTCTGCCCCATCAAGTTGTCATGGTAATGGCACTACAATATTGTTCAAAGGGCGTTACATGACTGAATGACTCAGTCATAAGCCTGTTTCACCAGAAACCTGACAATACCATCGTGTGTACACACACGGCTATGCATTCCTGACATTATGTCTTCTCAGAACAAACCTGTCTGAATAAACAATGCTGCCTAGAGGTCGGGACAGAATCTCCAAGAAGATGATACTCAGTGTTGAATGTCTACAAAAACAGCCCATGGCTCCCGAACCCTGTTCTCAGTATTTTTGACAAAGAAAAACGCTTGTTTCTTGGCCCCTCCTCCCTGCATCCTGCAGATAGGGAAGTTTTGCTGCTGTCTTGGCTTGGGTCCTATTTCTGCATCCTTTGTTTCAGTTGCAGCATTCCATGGAGGTTATTGCACTCTCTGTTTTGTTTCTTATGCATTTGAAGATGTGGAATTTGGTTTTCTGAAAGTCCTGATGTGGAGACTAAATCATATTTCATTAGTCTCCTGAGTTATTATCTAGTCCTGCTTGATTTGTTTGTTTTGTTATAACTTTGTTGTTTAACACTGCACTCAGCAATATGCTTGACAAGACAATCAAGTGATCCACATCATGAACCTAGATCAGTGGAATTGAGATATGATGACATGTGCCAACCAAGTCGGCGTGCTTGACCACCCAATCCTTTCAGTCGCGTCTTAAGACAAGCATGGTTTGCTGAAGATAAGTTCTAACCTGGTTCTTTATGGGTCAGTCTTGCTTGAACAAGACTGTACTGTTTGAAATTATTACAGTATCATACACAGTGATGATTACAGTGTTGTTTTGTTCCAAGTTGTAGCAAAATTGAAGTACTGAGAACTTACAGTTAATGAAAACAAATTTTTTTTTCCTGAGCACAGTTTAGCTGTCCTTGGTTAATTTTGATAACTTCTGAAGAGCGCTCTCGGCTGTCTCAAACTGCTGGTCTTGTGTCAGAAGTTTTTTTCTGTAAATTCCTCCCATTTTTGACTTGCTTTGATCTCGTTTCAAATCTGATCTGTTGAAGGATGGCTTGAACTTATTTATTTGATTTGTGTAACATATGCAGTTAGATGATATGTGAAACATTGAAGGAAAACCAAGTTCTATGGATAGTCAACTTCTATATTTCACTGAATGCGACTATCCATAGAACTTGGTTTTCCCTCATCTATACAACATCTCAAATGCCCTACAAAGATGTGAAGCATTGCCAACCGTTTGGCTAAATTTCCTTTTGTGGGTCAAGGCAATGAGCATAAAACCATCTCTTCATTTTCTGAAGTCTAAATTGGTCAAAATATTTTGTATGGGATTATATTTGATATGTTGGTGATATTTTTGTTTTCGAGACATGTTGCAGAGACTGATTACACAGTCCTTCATCTTTGATCAGAGATAATTTATCTCAGACAGAAACATGACTCTCAGTTAAAATCCCCAGCTATAGATGGTTATCTTATATATATCAACCTATTGATGTTAGATAGGGACTGACAGACACATCTGAGGCCCATCACTTGAACATCTGTGCTAGTTGAGCTGGAACGGTAAGGGTAGAAGCCTCAACTTTATCCAGGCTGTGGAATGTGAAACACATGTGGAACTGTGGAACCTTCCTGATGAAGTATGGCCAGAATTTCTTACATTTATCATGGAGGATCTGACGACACATTCAGAGATCCCAAAGAATGGCTTCTTTTCATTTGCAACCATTCTGGGTTATGGATTTTAAATACCTGTCTGTATGTGTAAGCATCAGTGACAGTGTAATCCTGGAATCTCAAATGAATAATCTTTTTCATATGCAACTATTTTTGGTTGTAGATTTGAAATATGATATAAGCATCAGAATTCTAGAGTGTTCTCTGAAATTTGTCCAGTTGACAATTCTAGGCATCCTCTGGCTGTGATGAAGTATCAGGATTAGCATCTGTGACTCCTGCTTGAAGTGATTAAAAGGCTTTTCAGGTTATGTAAAGATAACAGGAGGATGGTTAAGTCTGGAGAGGAACATCTGGAGGAACAGATGGTTCTGCTGGAGGAGAGAAAGAGTTACATATCACTTTGCACCGAATTTAGGTGATGTGGCTTACCAGACATTTGATCCTTTGCCTATGTTAGTGTCCTTGAAAAGAGCGCTTCAGATAGCTCAGGATTAGGTGGAATATTGTTAGCAGCTTGTAATCCATTGTCTATATTGTTAATTGTCAGACGACACATTAGTTACCTGAGGGTTTTGCTGCATGGAGCTGAAAATCTTATAATGCTGAACACTTTTGTTGTCCAGAGGAACGATTAGGATGAATTAGGATGAGTATAGCTAGCGTGTTTGTAATCCTTGCACCTACTTTGTTAGTTGTCTTTTTGAGAGGAGCAAGTAACAATTAGCTTACAAAGTTTGACAGAAATGAATTTTGGTTGTTGTCTGGTGTCTGTTTCAGAATGGCAAATATATCACTGCTGAGGATTACATGAATGCTGGTGGCATTTTTCAGTCAGTCACAAAAACATTTGAGTTACTTGACCAAACTTAGATCTTGGCATAATTTTGTATACATCTTAGTGTTATGTGGTTTGTTGTTAGCTAATATCATGATCCTGGCATCAGATTTTTAGGTAGAATCACAGATTGTTTACCCATGAAAGAAAAATTGTCAGATCATTTACATTATTAAGTTGCACTGAATCATCCCTGGCAGGAACTGGGGTGGCAGTTGAAAGGCTCCTGAGTTGTTGGTACTGACTGTGCTGGGTTGAAATGGATTCACTGACACAGGAGTGACATCTGCTGCAAGTCACCACAGCCCCATCACACTGGTGTTTGGGATCTAGATGGACTGAGAATGCTGATATCACAGTGGAACAGTTCCCTTGTCTGCAGAGAAAACATGTCTGTGCATATAGAAGTCTGAATAATTGTATACAAGTCAGCTCAATTGTATACAAGTCTCCTTGGTTGTATACAAGTCTGCTTGGTTGTATACCATCTAGTTGAGTAAAATGTGATTCATGTAAGTCTGATTAATTCTTTTCATGTTTGTTCAGGGTGGTGGGGTAGCCTAGTGGTAAAAGCATTCACTCGTCACACTGAAGATGCGAGTTTGATTTACCACATGGGTACCATGTGTGAAGCCCATTTCTCATGTCCCCCTGCCATCATATTGCTGGAATATTGCTAAAAGCGATGTAAACCCAAACTCACTCACTCTTGTCTGTTAAGTTGTATACAAGTCTGCCTAGTTGTATACAAGTCTGTTCAGTTGTATACAAGTCTGCCTAGTTGTATACAAGTCTGTTCAGTTGTATACAAGTCTGCCTAGTTGTATACAAGGCTGTTCAGTTGTATACAAGTCTACCTAGTTGTATACAAGGCTGTTCAGTTGTATACAAGTCTACCTAGTTGTGAACAATTCTGTTTGGTTGTATAAAATCTGTTTATTTAAGTAACTAGATATTGGTCTTTGGTTACACTCTGAACCTTTTCCAAGCAAAGCTTGGTTCCAAGTGACGTAGAGCTGCTTGAAGAACCAGCTTTCTGTAATGGAGGAGCAGCCCGAAGACAGTTTAAAACCCTGTATGTCATATCTGTGCTGTGTTTCTAATGTTGAAACCATCTGCTGAAGTTTGGTGTTTAAAACTTCACAAATTTCCGCTGTTGTGGGATAAACATTCTCTGGCATCTATCGGTCATCTGGTGAAATAGATCTGGCAGGAGTTGGGCCTGTCTTATCAGCCGATGTATTTATAGCCATACTTGCAGATAACATGGAACAGACTGCAGGAATTGCACTGGAATTCGACAGTAAAATGTTGATACATGCAAAAACAAATAGTTGATTTGTTGTGTTTCTGTATCAAAGTTTCCACTTGTCTTTCTTTCCTCTCACCAGAAGGCTTTTCAAGTCTTATTAACAGGCCCACTGAAACAATGTCCTTTGGAAAAACGAAAGTTGTCTGCAACTTAAACCATAGAGTCTAGTAACATTTTGTTCACAGTAAGTACATAAAATTTTAGCTCTCTTATTCTCTGCTCTTGTACAACATAGCTTTACATACTGTAAATGTTTCAAATGTATGTACTGTATTTGTGATGCAAACGAGGTACCTCCTATATGACTGATATCCATAGCTAGATGATACTGTCTGGGGCTAAGGTAGCAGTGGAGGAGGAATGTCGAACCTCTAATCTCTGAATGTATGTATAATTTTGACTGAAACAAATAAACCTATTTTAGACTGAAAAGGAGTCCCATTGACATGGTACTCGTTGCTACCCTCCCTTGTGCTTGGCATTACGGGATAACACACAGACTAGTCACCTCAGAAACTGCATGGAGGTCCATTTTAAACTGTTGTGTCCTATCTCAGTCAACTGATCCAAGTTGTCCAGGTTACGCCAAATAACTACATACACACTCACATGAATAAACAATTACTATTTCCAGGTCAGATAGTTTCCAGGTGAAAGAGTAATGAGAAAATATTCCAGAAACTGCCTTTCAAATTAATATCCTTGGAATACATTTCTGCTGGAAATTTTCGTCTTGGGATATTATACCTCCTGGAAAAAATCTCCCGGGGAATAAATATGCATGGTCAGACGTCAATATAACTGCAATAAGCTTCATGCTGTGTCACTTTCCATTCATCTCACCATACAACCATCAACAAATCAGTGAGACAATTGATGCTTAGACAAAATATCTTGTTAAAGAAGCAGCTCCCAAGTCTCTCAAATTTGTTTGGGTGGAAATTGACAAGTACTATTTGATAAGGGACCCATGTGAGATGGCGTGTTTATGGCATTGATCTGAGGGAAATATAGACTTATTCTTTTCATGATTACAATAAGGGTAGGGCAGAAGGAATACTGATAAGTTTCAGGTACTCTGAAGGTGTTGCTGATAAAGTTATTGATACCAGCTTCTCTTGTTCTGTGAATGCAGCATTTCAATACCTGTACTTGTGCAATTGTCATTCTTTCTCCAGGATGAGTGATTTTAGTTTTAAGCTGCACCCAGCTGTATTCCAGCTATATGGTGGTGATCTGTCAGCAGCTGCGTTTGGACCGGACAATCCAGTGATCAACAGCATGAGTATCAATCTACACAATTGGGAACCAATGACATGTGTCAACCAAGTCAGCGAGCCTGACCACCCAATCCTGTTAGTTGCCTCTTATAACAAGCATGTGTTACTGAAGACCAGTTCTAACCCAGACTTTAATTTTATGGGAGCTTGACAAGAATACAAGAAACTGTATCACAAAATGAAAGAAGTGGTCATCCATATATTTGCCAGTGTATCCACTTGTAGTGTGCTTCCCAACAACTGGAATAGTTTAGTTCTTTGACTTTTGTTTTTTTGAAAAAGGTCAACAAAGAAAGGTTCTTGTTGTTCTTGTTATGTATATGCAGTGCTCTTTGACATAGTATTAAACTTCATCACATCTCATGATGATATGAGGAAGTTTCAGCATGCAATGATTGTATTGACAAACACTGACTTGTGATATCAACTGATGACAGTTCTTTTGTTTGTTTGAGGAAGCTGAAATTAAGTCAAATTATTATGATTCTGCAATTCATAATAAGTGTTGTATTTTCAAAAATGTTACTTTCTGTTTCCTGCCATCACATCTTTTACATGAGTTACAGATTCTTGTAGCATTGTCAGTCAGGAATGCCATGCAATTCTTGTTTGACAGTGGTACAAGAAGACAATGATACATTTTGATACAGATTCTTGTACAATTGTCAAACAGGAATGACTTGCAATTCCTGCTTTGACAAGAATCTGTATTCAAAGGTATCACTCAAAATATAAAAGAAGCTGTTGTCGGTAAATTTTATTCATTGTTTCACAATTTTATTAAAGGTTTTAGTTGATCTGGACTCAGTTATTGCTACATTGTTGAACTTTTTTCATCACATTTCAACAATGGATGCTCATGACATCTATCACTGGACTGCCTGGTTCAGATAAGATTACTGACAGACTGTTGCCATAAAGATGTAATGTTGTTGGATGTGTCATTGAACCACAAGACAACAATCAACCGTCCCGTTGTTGTGATATTGCTGAATGTTGTGAACGACAAACATACATGCGAACATTCCCTAGATGTTATTTAAAGAGGAAGCAGTAATGTTAGCATGAGGAAGTTTTCACGTAAGATGATGTAAATGAAACTGATAGTGACCCACTGTTGTGCCAGCTCATGTCAGGAAGATACCACTTTAAATTACTTCCTTGATTAAGTTCATGTTTAGTGGTCGGCCTGTTATTACAGATAATCAACAGATCATCTTTCTAAATAATAGTGCTGACTCGTGTACAACTGTGTCAGCAATGAAAGTGTTTTACAGCATCAAGGTATCAGTTTCCACAGTGATGACAGGGTTTGATTGAAGACATGGTCACCTACTTGCACAAGGTGCGGCCTAAGATGAAAACCTTGCAGCACCGACCAGTTGCACTGTGATGTGTAATGCAAGTGTATGTTATTTGATTTAGATGTTGTATTCAGAGGTTTACCCACCCACAAAAACCTCCTGCAAGTTAGACTTATAACTAGGTTAAACTTTCCTATATTGGATTACCAGTGCAAATAAAGAAGCACTAAATTGAGCCCTGGGTTAGAATCCTTAGGATCAGAGTAATTTAGTCACAATGAGTTTGATTTCCAATTGCGGAGAATATGCGAAGCCCATTTCAGGTCATCCCCATCATGATGTTGCTGGAACCTTCCTTAGAAACCTTCAGTGATGTCACTCTATTGTCTTGCAGTATTTCCTTTTACTGAGTAAACCTCTACAGGCAGTTTCACAGTCATTCTCCGAAAAATTCTAGGGATTTTCTACAGAACTGCCAGCAGCCCAGGGATTTCTAAAGAATAGCTCTTGACTTTGAATTATTTCACTAGTACATGTTGTAAATACAATTGTAAACTATCACATTATTGAAAACTTCCAGTATATTGTGCCGAAACCTGGTTTCAAGCCTGCAACCCTTTGCTTACTAGTTTGCTGATGTTGTCCACTAGGCTACAAGTATCTGCTGTGAAGAATGAGATTGTTTGTCAGTATGAACCATGTGTTCTTCACAACACAGATAGGGCATGCAGCGCAGTTGCAGGACATGTGTAGCGAAAGCAAAACATGCACATTATGCATGCTGATTAGATATCTAATATTAAAATTATATCCACAGTATAGCTTTGGTTGGTTTATAAGCTGGATAAAAACCCCCTCCTCAATTTTGTTTGAAAAAGTAAGCCGGGGTCAGCCAGCGGAAATCAGGTCAGGCCTGTCGGCCATCCCCTATTTCCCTCTGCCACGACTTCCTTTTTCAAACAAAAATCGTGATCATGGTTATGATACTGCTCATAAAAACCTTTTATTTCTGTAAACTGCACTTTCAGTCATATCCCCCTTGATGTGAGGTCAGTCAGACTCAGTGTTCAAAAGCATGAGTTTAAATGATGCAAAGACTGCTGGGTAGTACCAGGAAGCCACTGACTCCTAGAGTAGGAGGTGGGTACAAAGTGTCACACTCACACATTTCTGTGTTCTCTGATACCAATTAATTACCAGGGTAAGTGGTTCCAAGTTTTGCTGGCTCAGCTGAATTTTGATTGAAAATATTTAATTGATCTGTTTAAAACAGGCAGTAAGAGTCATGAATCTGATCTGTCATCTTGCATCACCTTTGCTGAAGTATCAGCATTATGCTTTTAATGTAGTTATTAATTAACTGACATCATCATGTTTACCTTTGCATTTGAATGTCAGATTTTTTGCTGTTGTTGTTAAGGGATCTCATGTTGCATAAAGCTGTCTTGGTCTGTTGATTCAATGTGAAAATGATTTTTTAAAAAGATTAAAATTTTGATCTTGTTTCAAGTGCAGGAGGATAATATTACCCTTATGACAGTTTTTTATGGGTTTTTTTGTGGTTCATAGATCTTACTATTTGTTTGTTTAGGTCAGTCAGTTCAATGAGAATATTACATGCACATTTTTTTAATATATTTCAAGTACAGACTGAAAATATTTTAACAGTTATTGTTAAAGTCAGTTACATTACCCTAATCAACTTACAAATCCGTTAAAGAGGAATCTTTACAAGCATAGTCTACTTGTTCAAATTATCTGCGTTCATCTTTTCATGTGAATTCTGTATTATCAGCATTACAGAAACAATTGTGAAAATAGTTGCCTCATACTATTATACAAAATGTTTAGAATTTTTTACATTTAGATTAATTTGTTCTTTGATGGAGAACCAGTTTAGCTTGTGTTTTGTTCTGTAAACATCATCTTTTGTCAATATTTCTGTACGCTTTAAAGATGGTATCTGGACATGTTTTTCTCAGTTCTCAGTCATATACTCTGTGTTAGCTATTGTTTGATTTACAGCATTTTAACATTAATATTTTATATTTTTTCCAGCCACTGTAATGTACTCATAATCATTCTGATCATGGTAGTGCTTAACATAGGGATAATTTGGAATGTTTAGTAGTGTTTATCTGTTAATATTTTTAAATCTTTTTTTCTGGGGCAAAAATATGATTGTAAACTATCTATACAAGCATATTTAAGGATAATAAAGAGACATTAAGGTTTTTTTATACATGTTTCTCCTTTTTATTTGGGTGGTGGGGTACTCTAGTGGTTAAGGTGTTTGCTTGTCACGCTGAAGAGACAGGTTCGATTCCCCACATGGGCAAGATATGGGAATCCCATTTGTGGTGTCCCTCGCTGTGGTATTGCTGGAATATTGCTAAAAGTGCAGTTAAACCAAACTCACTGATTCATTTTTATTGAAAACCACTTTCTTTGAGTGATGTGTAAGTCTAGGTCAAGGCGACCTGTTTGCACAAGAACTGACGTACATCATGACTGTGATCTTAGTATCTCCTAATGTCAGTTATAAATCAGAGGTAATAAACACTTTGAGATCCAGGAAGAACATTAGAATCTTAAGAGGAAACTGAAAACAGCAGTTAATTTTATGCTTTAATTGACATAATGTTGAATAAAATATCAGTGTCGGCAAATCACAGAATCTCTAAGCGTAACATATATTTGATACTGTTTCAACACTGTAGGCCTAACTGACCTGATTACATGACATTAGCTGCCATAATAACTGCTGTTAACTCTCATAAAGTTACTCTATCTCTTTGTCCCAGAACCACATTATTTTGCCCACAGCCAAGATTTTCTCAGATTCTCGATTTTCGATAATACTCTCACACCAGTTAGTTACTCCTTATGTGCTGCTGTTTTCAGTAAACAAATATGTAATATATTCACGAAAATGTTAGTTTAAGTCTCAATAAGGTGTTAGCTAGGCTAGTGAATAAAGTGCTCACACTTCACACCAAAGACTTGGGTTCTATTCCTCACATGTGTAGTACAATCAACTAGGATGGGATAAGCTCAATTTTTGTCCCACAGCGTAATAATATTGGAATATTGTAATAGTGGTGTAAAACCATCCTCATTCACTCGTAAGTCAATTCCTGATATGTATGATAACAATGTGGCTGCTCAGAAAAATCACATCTCGGGAACAGTGACCATGAAAAGGATGATTAAAACCATCCTTACTCACTCACTCACTCATGCTCACATACTCTCTCACTCACATACGTCCATACTCACTCACTCACTCACAATAAGGGACACTTATATCGCTGCCCTGTTGGAGAAGTGTACTCCATAAGACAAATAGGGTCCACCTTCTTGATTTTCAATTGAATTAGACTGCTTCAGACAACCAGACTCCACTCCATTCATTCAGTCAGAAACTCAAGTAGGTTGTTAATTCAAGGAAACACAAATTGCATCATTAAAATCTGGTTGGTTGTGTATGTTGTTTTTGTTTTGTACTGTTGGCTCAGTTTTAGTTTATGAGTTCAAGAAGTACACTTGGATATATTGTCATGAGAAACTAAGGGCTGTAATGCAAATGGTCTAAAGTCTAGATTCCTTAAGTTTGTGTGTCTAGAGTTTAATGCTACATTAAGCAACATTCCAGCTACTGATGAAACAATCCAGTGATTAACCTCATGAGCATCAGTTCATGCTACCGGGATATGATAACATGTGTCAACCAATTCAGCTAACTGGACCAACCAATCCCCTTAGTCACCTCTTACAGAGGTTTATTAAGTTGGGTTTCCGATGGGTGGCTAAAGTTTGAGAGATGGCTACAAAGTGGTTCTATAACTGAAGAAAATTATCATATCTGAGGTTAACATACCTGTTTGAAATACTGTGTATAGTGTGTTTAGTGTCTTTTGTTCTCACTCTCTATATGTTAGAAAGTCTAAACGCCTCTCAAATATGCAAGAAATCAGAAAACATTCCTCAAAACAAAAAAATCAAATTTCTGCAAACATATATCTTGCAGTCTACAATTTCAACAGCTATAAATCAATGTAAAAGCAAGCGTCTGCTTGTTATGTCGAGGAGATGAATGCTATCATAGAACTATGTAATACTGGAATGAAGCTACGCCTCCTGACACATGGTGTTCACTTGCTGTAGTACGATGCCGCACTAGCGGAGTACGTTTTCGGCACAAGCCAGCTATTCTGATGCATGATGGGAAGGGTGGGATGCACATTCCTTTCTGTGAGTTCTTCTCCAAACCTTTCTTTTCAAGAGAATAAGATGGGAGGCAGTTAACATCAACATAGTACATGTATTAAGTTGCTGGGTTGAACTTTACAAGATTTTGGTGAATTAGGGTGCATGTTTACAAGACGTTTTAAAGAATTTGTTTTTTTTATTGCTTGGCCAACTTCTAAAATGCCAATCAAATTTGTTGGTTGCATCAGAACAAATGTACAAGTGGTAGCTCCACCAATTCTAGGTTTAAACTGGTGTTGGATTACCATATATGTATGGGGCACTTTTTGTTATGTTAATCACAGGATTTTTAAGGTACAAAGTTTATTAGGGTTGGTGGGGTAGCCTCATGGTTAAAGTGTTCACTTGTAATGCCAAACAGCTGGGTTTGATTTCCCACATTGGTACAATGTGTGAAGCCCATTTCTGGCATCTTTGACCATGATATTGCTGGAATATTGCTACATGTAGCATAAAACTATACTCACTCACTCAAACTTTGTTAGTGACATGCTGCTGAAACGAACATACTGGAATGTGAATACTACCTGAAGACATACTAGGTGCATGGTTACACAGGTAAACAAGACTTGTGGTTTGGGCACCCTCTGAGAGTATGTCAGCAATGTGACTGAGTATGTCATTTCAAGGATGTCTGCACATGACATATCAATGCTTCTGTCACTAAGTAGATCATAGACATGATACCTATATATCAGTATCAGAACCCTGGAGTGGAGTGAGGCATCAGTAGAGTTGGAGTAATGTTGATAGCCATCAGTGGATCATGGATCATAGACATGACACATGCCTATGTCAAAACTGCTATCATTGGTGCTGGTTGCTGGTGAACACTGATGTCAAGTAGTCAGTTGTATTGGTATTGGGATAGCCATCAGTGGATTTAACATCGGTTGTGTGATATGAGGAAGTGTGAGGAGTAAAGTAGAAGGGATGTTGTCTTGGGAAGAGCCTGTCATACTCATCTATTGAGTGAGTTCATATTTTGGTAGTGGTTAGATAGGTTAAGGCTGTAATTAGGTAAGTGAGGAGGATGTCTTTCCCAGATCAGAGGGCATAGTTGTCTAAAGTGTTTCGTGATGCTGAAGTTTCAAAAGTTGTAAAACTTTCATGTCATTTGAGCGATGCAGTCACGTGACAATTTCGTTGACTGTGATTGGCCGCTTCTGAACAACACGAGTTTGACAACACTTCACACGTCAAATTTGAGTTTGAAAACACCAAAAGTTTGATGGAAAGGTTGGTGAGAATAGAGGCAGATCCTATTTCTTGAAATCATTTTGACAGCTCTGAATTTGGGGTTGGTTGAGAGTTGTTTGAATGTTCACACTCTAAAACTTGGGTTTGACAACATGTGTTTTCAAACTTTAGTTTGTTATGTGAAGACTGCTTAAGGTACTTAATGCTTTTGCATTCATATGATTCATTTATTTCACTCGTTATATTTTACAGAAAAAAACAAAAATAATGAAAATGAGCCCTGAGACTTTCTTCATTAAGCGGTGGAAATCTAGATTTGTCATATTTTCTAGACTTATGTGGGCTTTCTTGAATATATTTAGCTTCAGAATCACTGCCATTTTCAGCTCAAGTAGAAAGTAATGGGACACTTAATATGTGGATTAAACTCAACTTTGGTGATGATTGTTAAAACTATATCTTTCGATTAATCTGTCATAATTAAATATGAAATCTGAAATTATTTTTCAGTAATTCAGGATTAAGTTAAATTTAATAGGAGATTCATTTTGATACAGAGATTGAACATTTGGAATCAAGAACAGTTAAATAGTGCTTTGAATATTTCATCCATAATTAACTTTCAGTGTGCCAAAGATGCTTTCCATTACAACATATATGATTGTTATCATTTTTATAACACATGTATTTTAGAATTGGCAAGCTTTGGTATGACTAATGTATAACTGGGTCTAAATTTTCTGAGTGTTTGGCCCCGGATGCCTCTGATGTGTCCCTTTCAATAATTTTGTGGATAAACTCGCCCTGGAAATATTGAAAGGATGTTTGTGCTTTGGTGTTGCTAGGTTACCAAGATGTTATCAAGTTACTGTCAGCCATGATGAAAGATGGAGTCATGTCCCTGTATCCTGCTTAAATGGACTCTAATGACAGAAAATGATCTGACGAATATTATGTTGTTATGTAACAGACAGATTCAATTACAGGGTTTTTCAAAAGAGGGGTCAACTTTTTTAAGTAGATGGGGGAAAATGCCATTCAAAATACCTACCATGAAATATAGTGTGTGAGTCATTAATATTTTCTAACTAAACCAGCAGGGCCTAGATTTTCGAAGCTCTCCTAGCACCAAAATAGTCATAAGTGCCATACATTAAAATTACCATGCGACTATCTTAGTGCCAAGAGAACTTTGAAAATCTAGGCCCATATGATTATTTAAAATAAGAGAGTCATGCAGTTACAGTTAAGGTTACCCACATAGAGTAACATGCTAATGCATTTTCTTCCTCTTCCTCTTCCTCTCTCTCTTCCTCTGGCTCTTTTTCACTCTCGTTTGCTCTTTTTCACTCTCTCGCTCCCTTCACACACTCTCTCTCTCTCTCTCTCTCTCTCTCTCTCTCTCTCTCTCTCTCTCTCTCCCTCTTTCTCTCTCTCTCTCACACACACCAGCACACACTGACTCACTAGTTAAAGGCTCTAGCACACTAACACTGTGACACACATTTGAATACTTAATAGCTGACATGCTCACTAACACGCACACACTAACAGAAACACCAACAGCTATTAATATTGAACTCATGTTGAACCCCATTATAACTTGCAACCAAGATCAATGTTAACAATACAAATCAACAAAAAAAAGCACACCAATTTTTGTAGCAATTATTGATCATTCAAAAAATAAAAATAGAAAAATGTTGTCAGTGCTGTGATAGATTTAGGCTATCAGATCATATTTAAAGAAATGAATTAAAATGGATGGCTTTAAATAACCCATAAACAGTGTATTATTTTATCGTGTTCATTTCACCTTTCCAATCAAAGAAAAGCCCTCGATAACTAATTTATAGCTAACCAAGCACCATAGTAACTGCAGGCAGAACTTTCTCCAAGTATAATTCCAGAGACACTACATAAGATGTTTTCTACCACTTTGTTTGCAGATCCTAGTGCTGAGTTGTATTAATGTTTCCTAACCATTACTTAAGATCGAAGTATATGTGTATTTTTCTTTTGCTAAATAATTTGCTTGAGTTGGGGGATAACTTGTCTTTGTGAAACCTGTGGGTAGCCGAAAGATTTCATAATCATGCGAATATTCCCTGTGTACCACTACACTACTCATTTAAACTAGTCACGTTGCATGCACGTATTGATTCACTTCAGTACAGGAATAATAACAGGGCATTTATCGCTTTCCATGAATCAATTCTTTCTTTAGAGGAACCTATATTTGCCACTTTCCTTGGGGCTCCTTGTGTCCAGCCATACACTGGTCTTATGTTGCTGTTGTGCTTCTATACACAACAGTCGTTGTGGTACAGTTAGACATCTTGACAACCAGCAGAACTTTCTGAAGGTGTGAACTGGCATTTCTCTTCTGTGGATTTGTTGGTGTTTGGTTGGAGTCTGGGACATAGTGGTTGGTGTTGCATGCTGTTGCTGCCTATGTTGTCAAAGACAATGTCCCTATTAATGTATAACAGCTGAGGGAGTCTTTGCTTCAGACTTAAGCTGTCATGGCTTGTGTGATTTAAAAAGTCTCGGTATTGATGCAGCCTTGTGAAATTTATTTTAGATTTGATGTGACAGTTGAAAATATTCTGTTTTAATCTTTTTTACTGGTACTGGCAAAAGCTTTTAGAAAGATTGAATTTGTGTAAGAAGTTGTCCACATTGATGATGACAGTGAGGGATAAATGATTTAGGCTGTTTGTTAGCAGTTTATCTGCACACTCGGCAATACTCTAGCTATGATCAGGACTGAAATGATTGGAAGTTTTCCTGCTTTGTTGGGAAAAGTGTCAATTTCCATGTACATGTTCCAACTAAGTTTTACAATTTTATTTATAATTCATCATTCCACAGGCAGTGTATCATGTATAAAAGAGATTTGTTTTTTTGGATTAACAGAGACATTCTAACCTGTTCTCATGTCAACAATAGCTTTAGTGTTGCTTTGGAATTTTGTTCATTGTAATGACTGTCCTTTTTAATTTGATGCAGTAGGGTAGCCTAGTGGTTAAAGTCTTTGCTGGTCTGGCTGATGATCTATGGTTGAGTTCCCACTTGAGCATGATATATAAAGCCCACTTTTGATGGGCCACTTTTTTGTATGATATTGCCAGAACATTGCAAATAATGGTGAAATTACATGTTTTTATGCTTTGTTTTCTCACATAAGTTAAATTTTCTCTGAGTATCAAAATGATGAAAATGTATCAGCAGTTTCAAATGCTTAACTTGATGATTTTCCTATGTGACAGTGTTCAAAATTAGGGTCTCTTAGAGATCTTGAGATTTACTCCAGTACTATTTGATTCATGTGAAAAGGAAATTGAGTTTTTCAGGAAAGTATGTTCGACCACAAGACAGTTGATGGCTGGCTCAAATCCCCCACACAAAATTCTACAGAAATAAACTTGTTCTTACCCTGCCTGTTGCCCAGATTTATGGGGTAGTGTTGAAGGCATTACAAGATTCGATTCCACACATGGGCACTATGTGTAAAGCATATTTCTGGTGCCCCCTGTCATTATATTGCTATAATATTGCTAAAAGCTGCATGAAACTAAACGCAAGGGAATACAACCAGGACTTGTCAGATTGGTATCATTGTACTATGTCCAGACTGGATATCCTTGTATTGCGAAGTCATTGAGCTGGCATTATCAAATTGGTGTCATAAGTCATAGAAAGAATGTGCAACCACACCAACATACATGCACATTACTGTTGAGAGCAGCTAAAGCTCATTTGACTTAATGCTAATTTTGAACACTGTATCATTTCCTTGAATGAAGAATGTGTTGATATGTTAACTTGACAAAGTCACTCATGATTGGTCTTCTGTGTTTCAGGTAAACAAAGCCAAAACTATCACCATCATCTCAACTAGAATCACAAGCCAAAGTCAGTAGCAGCACATCTCTGTAGTCCCAATCCCTGACTCCAGTATGGGAAACTTCTGTTCCATGGGGGCCTCCAGACAGGCCAAGAAAGAGGCCATGGAAGACGGCAGCATGTACGAGAAGAAAAAACCAGAGGAACCAACAGCAGATGCCGCTCAGAGTGATGCCACAAAACCATCAATTGTCATTAGCGACGACCAGTCCTCGAAACCTGCTGAAGGTGGAGGCTTCCTTGCTGGAGCAACCAATCTCATTTCTGACACTGGTAGCCAGCTGAAGGACATGGCTGAGAAAGAGATTGAAGAGAAGAAGAAGGAAGCTGAGGCTAAAACAGAGGAAGTGAAGGAGACAGTTACCACTAAGGTTGAGGAGGTAAAGGAGACTGTTGTTACAAAGGCGGAGGAGATCGGTCAGAACTTGTCATCAGGATTTTCCAGTGCTATTGGTGGGGTCAAGAGCAGCGTGGATGAGAAAGTGAACGAGGCTGAGGATGCCAAGAAGAAAATGGAGGATTCTGTTGCTTCAAAGAAGGAAGAAGCTTCCTCTGGCATCTCTGGAACAGTGGCTGGAATTGGCAAGACTGTTGATTCCACAAAGGATGCTGCTACAGCCAAAGTTACTGAGGTAAAAGAAAGTGTTGATAATAAAGTTAAGGAAACCCAAGATTCAGCCAATGAAGCTGCTGAATCAGCCAAAGCTGCAGCTCTTGCTGCCAAAGAATCTGCTGAAAGCAAAGTCACTTCAGCCAAGGAGCAGATTGAGAGTGAAGCTAATAAGGCAGCCAAGAGTGTTGGTGATAGTGTTGATTCCACCAAGGAGTCTATTGTGGCTGCTAAAGAGTCTGCTGAGCAGCGAGTAGAGCAAGCTGCAGAGGATGCTGGTAACAAGGTGGAGTCTTTGAAGGCAGAGGCTGAGGCCAAGAAAGAGGAACTTGCAGGATCAATATCTGCAGTAGCAGCTGATGCTAAGAGCAAGATGGATTCAGCAGCTGAGGAGGCTAAGTCAAAGAAGGATGAAGTTGTTGCTGGAATCTCGGCAACAGCTGATGATGTTAAGGAGAAAGCTGAGACAGCTAAAACAGCTGCTGCAGCTGAAATTGAAAGTAAGAAACAGGAGGCAGAGGCTGGTATTTCTTCAGCTGTATCACAAGCTGAAACTGCAGCACAGTCTGCCAAGGAGTCAGTGGAAGAAGAAGCAAACAAAGCCAAGGAAGAACTGGAGAGGAAGAAACAAGAGGTTGAAGCTGGTCTGGCTGCTGCCACAGCTGAAGCCAGTTCTGCTGTTGAATCAGCCAAGGATTCTGTTGTCAGTGCAAAGGATAGCGTTGTCACTGGAGTAACTGAAAAGGCTTGTGAAATAGAAGCAGGAGTCACAGAAGCTAAAGAATCTGCTGAAAAGAAAGTTGATGAGGCTAGCAAGCAGGGAGAGGAAATGAAAGCAGGAGCTGTAGCAGCTGTCGTTGGATTTGGTGATAGCGTCACTGCAACAAAAGATGCTGTAACTGATGAAGTCAGTGAAAAGGCCAAGGAGGCAGCTGGAAGTGTTGAGGCTGAGCTTGCTGCCCAGAAGGAGAATTTGGAGTCTCTTGTTGATGATGCATCTCAGAGAGTAGAGGAGGGAGTTGATAAGGCCAGTAGTGAGGCAAGCGCTGTTGGTGGTCAGATTCAGTCAGGGTTGGAGACAGCTGCAACAGAGGCCGGTGATGCTGTCGCAAAACAAGCTGATGCTACAGGTGAGGAGGTCAAAGCTGCCGTAGCAGAAGCTTCTGAAAGTGTTGAGAGCAAGCTGATTGAAGGAGCCGACTCTGGTGCTAAGAATGTTGCAGCAGGAGGTATGGACTTGCTTGGTGAGATTGAAGCCAGTTTAGGAAGTGGAGAGAAGAATTTATCCAAAGAGGTTGATGATCTTCTTGGTTCTGTTGATGAATCCATCACATCAGGTGAAACTCAGTCCGACTCTCTGATTGGTGATGTCACTCCTCTCACTGCTTCTGAGACATCACAACAAACAGAATCTTCCATTCCTAGTGGATCAGATGCTGTCACCTCACCCGAAGCCAGTATTGAAAATCGTGAGCAGTTTGCAGATGACATCAAACCAAAACAAATATCAGTTACACGCAACTCTGATTCAACAGTCACAACACGAGATATTATTTCCCACTCTGCTGTAATCCCAGACTCACCAGTCAAAGATCAGAAACCTCAGGAATCTGAAGGCTCTGGTGTTGGTGATCTCCTGTCCGGCATTACTGAAACGGTTAAAACTGGGATTGCCGACTCTGCACAAAAAGTCACAGATCTCTTAGACAGTGCTGTTGACTCCGTTGGTTCATCAGAGAAACCTGAGTCATCAGAAGAACAGCCAGCCAAAGATGAACCTACTGAAACTGCTGAATCAGAAGATGAAACCGTGAAGAGAATTGCTGCTGAAGTAACTGCCCAAGCAGTTCAACAAGCTCTGGAAGTAGTGGCAGCTGAAGAAGCCAATAATAACGTAGCCGTGCCAGAATCTAACCCTGATGATTCTCCCGTTGATGTTCTCAACTCAGAGGATGCTAAGCCTAGTACTGCCCCTAATGACACTTCCATAGTGAATGCCCCTAATCAAAGTGAGAATGCTAATGTGGAGGTTCAACCTGCTGAGTCCAATTCCACCCCAGATGCTTCTCCAGTTCCTGCCCCAGTGAATGGCAGTGTAGATGTAGCTGCAGTCACAGACTCAGACAAGCAGGCCAACTGTTCAGACTGTTCAACAAGCCAAAACACAGAAATTCAAAAGGAAGCTATGA
The DNA here is from genome assembly GCF_037392515.1 of Haliotis asinina. NCBI lineage: Eukaryota > Metazoa > Mollusca > Gastropoda > Lepetellida > Haliotidae > Haliotis > Haliotis asinina. The sequence goes on from NC_090280.1 coordinate 20,637,176, forward strand.
TCTAATATGTGTGTAGTGACCACTGTACATGTGTAAATTCTTCTACAACTATTCACAAACATACCAGGAGGATGAACCTTTGTTCACCCCTACCTGGTGTTGTGCCTTCTCGTTATAATCGTCTTGTGTAGCATACAGAGGCTATTTTTTAAAATAATGGATTTTGAAACGTGATATGTGATCTGTTATCAGTGTAAACATATCATATGTGCTCCTTCTAGCACAGGAATTGTCTCATCAGGATCTAGTTTGAATGAACCTGGATTTTGTGTTGTCATGGAAACTGGTGGATTCCGGAATGAGGATTCTATGAGTGTGTGAGATAGTGATCCATGTGGAATGTATTGATTTGATTGCTGAAGAAATAGAAGCTTTCATTGGGGGTAAATGAATTACTTTAATTAGAAGCTTCGACAGGAAGTTCCAACATGGGTAATGGATGAGACCTGCGGAATTCTGATTGGCTCGTAATTACAGTGCTTCTCTTCAAATCCATGGTCCATGTGAAATACATTTCTAGTGTATCCAACCATGATATTATTAAAATCGGCCGAAAAGCAAATTCACTAATACTTTTGGAACAAGCCTCATTGAACTGTTTATCCTCTTAATTTTGAACTCTGCCTTGTGAAAGGTTAGGCCAAATTTGGTTTACAGATTTTTGGCCACAAAAATCAAGTCAGTAAAAAAAATAGTTCTCACATAATTGCCTTTTTGTTCTCCTCTTGTAATTTGTCACAATTCAGTTTGTTTTGATCTATTTAAGATATATTTTCAGCTGGTTATAAAGCTAATATTTTAATAATATACCTATTTAATTTGAGCATTAATTTCTTTTATTTAATTTTTTTTAACACTTTACCTATGTCTGATCATAACATTTAAAACATAAACATTGCTTTTCATGTTTTTTTTGTTTTTTTTATTAAGCACTTGAACAATTTGAAGGCAGCAGATTCTTAAATCAGATTTTCAAAAAGTTAACGAAGCCTGTCATGATGCTCTTTTCACAAGAAAAAGGTTTACCAGTTATCATCCAACTGAACATTGTTCAATTGAAATTAAAGCATAATGATCAAACGTGAAGCAGCTCTATACACAACCTACAGTGGTCGGTAATAATGTATCTCTGACTGAATGAATTGGACAGGCCTGTTTGTACAATACAATATGTTTCGTAGATAGCTGTCAGTAGGATTCATATAACTAATTTATCATACACAAGCTAATCACTATAGGTGATATAAATGCATATCATGTGGTTCATATATATATATATATGTTCATCCAATAGTCTCATTTTGAATATCTATATTGGGAATGAAAATCCAACCTCTCCTGAAAATAACTGAAATCCATTTTCATTGAATTCCAAACTTGTCTCACTTTAAAGTTAATTCCGGTTGACCCCAATAAATTGTACTAGAGAGACCATGTTGTAGCTTCGATACATCTGAACCTTCAACATATTGTAGTTCACAATAATGGGGTTCTTCTGTGCATGTTTTAAGAAGTATGATATTTTCTCAACTTATTTATTTGTCTTGGCTTTCAACAATTTGCAAGTTTACAAGTTGTTTATAAATTATTATATTTGGAAATATACCTTACAGTGCATATTACATAGCAAGTTAAGACCAAAATATTTAAATCTAAATTGATTTTCATTCATAAAGTTGGCAAAGTTAGCTCTTTTCCTGAAAGCACATGTTCATGATTATGATTTTTATTTTGTATCATACCCTTAACAACTACTAACAATGGCATGAATAGCCTCAATTAACTGCCCAAAACAAAGCTGAAATCACCATAAGGATGTATTCAGTTTACACACTTGCATTCTTGAAACTTCTTCAAAGAGTTTCTTTCTTACCATCATCACTTTTAAATACTCCAGTTTTCGCATTTATATATTTCTCAGTCAATGATGCATTTATCTTTAGGGAAATGTCCCCAATGTGTTAATGACCCTTACACACATATCAGAATTGTTGCTTGCTGCTCAAGGACCAGACAGGATGACATCAGATGAACTGGCTTGACCATTTTAACAAAGTCCTTGTGAATAGGAAACACTTTCCTGTAACGTGAAGAATATATTGACCTGTCCTTGTCATCTACAGCTTGTATTCAGTGCAATGAAAATACTCTTGGAATGAAATATAAATGGTATGCTTTATTTCCAATACTGTCGTAGGACAGTGAAGTTAATCCAGTACTGGAGCAACTCAGTAAAAATCAGATTATTTTCTTCAAAATTATGTTTTCATTAAACACAGCAACTGCAAGTCCAAAATTTGTATAAATGTTTTGTCTGATAACTGATAGATTTGACAGACATGTGAGATCAATGTTGCTATGTGTTATACTGCAGCGTCAACTTCTGTTGCCTACAGTGAATAAGAAATATACATATATCCAGTATAACAGTCTGCTGAAGAACACCTCTTGACCTCAGTATTTCTGTATTCTCAGATTTCCCCTCAGTGCAGTACAAGGCTTGCAAAGAAACCTAATAAAGAATATAGGAGCACTTGAACTTTCATATGATACCTTATTTGTTTCCTTCAATATATGTAGTCTTGGGCATGTTGAACAGTACGTATGAGGAGTATGAAGTTCAGTTAGTTGTGACCCCAACCACAGTGCACTTATCTCACGTCTTGCCACCTCAATAAATTCCAGAAGTACATTACACATGGTCAGGGACCTACTGTTCAGAATGCTATCCCTGATTATATGTAGGTACTGTTTTTGGTCATTTTACATAACACTTTTTACACTGACAACAGTTCTTTGCTGTCATTTACGCTAGTTTATAGGTGTGAGCAAATTTAATACCATGGGAAGTCATTTGATGGAGTGTGCAAGAGTGAAGAACACTGATGCATAAACCTTCAAAAGGGGTGAATAATTATTGTGCTTGAGGTAAATGATTTATGTAGAGTTATACAATGTTGGCAGTCTTTTATGTCCCAGCCCTTTATCATAAATTGCAGTGGAAGAGGTGAAGATGAAATCAAGGGAGGTCACCAAAAATATAACTCTTTGCAAGGTTCATATAAGTGTTGTGCACATTTAGGGAAGGTCAATAAGCATGGGGAGGGTTGTTAATATGTATGACAAACATGGGAGAGTCCATGTTTGCACATTTGTGAAATGTCTGCCTTGTCCAAAGTTTAAAATGAACGGTCTCTTACACACCCAGTTACAATTTCTTTGATTTGAAAATACTTTTTCACCTTTGCTGGTGAAAAGGTTGGAAACAATGTTTAAAGCGTTAACTGTGTGCAAAGTAATGAGACATCTTGTGTAAAAACAAATTAATAAGGGCAGTAATGTATCTGTATTTTTATTGCTAAGTAAACATCCAAGATCTGCAGAAAATCTCAAAGATCACTCAGTCTTCATTACTGCATGGTGATTCTTTCTCACCCTGTAAGCATCTCAGCTGCAGATTCCTGAAACCAATTTAAGCTGGAGAAGACTCTAGTTGATCTAATCACTGCCAGAGACACTCTACAGTCCTGCTGCAAGTTTGTAAGAGAGGCAGTTCCTTCAAGACTTGTGTGAACCAATCATGAATTTAGGTGGAGGATAAACTAATTACCTCGCTCTCACAATAATGGCTGGTGTTAGAGCTCAAAATACCAGAAATAAGGACTAATTGAAAGTTAATTTTTGGGGGGTACTCGCCAATACTTTCACAGGTTAGGAGGTTAAGTGATGAGAATGGACTGTTTTCCTGGTTGTTGGCTCTGGAAATAGTTTTCATGTATCTGATGAATGTGTAGTGTACATTTACAGTAGCAGACTTTGGTAGTGTAAGTCACAACATCTGGCTGCTAGTGTAAGTCACAGCAGCTGGCTGCTAGTGTAAGTCACAGCATCTGGCTACTGGTGTTATTTAACAGCAACTGGCTGTTAGTGTAAGTCACAGCAGCCGGCTGTTAGTGTAAGTCACAGCAGCTGGTTGTGCTGAAGTAAGGTCACACACCTGTTTCAATATCTGAAAGTCATAAGTCGGGGGGCATTTCCTTTATCTCCTATAGTTCTTGATAACTAAATACCAACAGATTCAGATGCCATCCTACAAAGTCTCAGTTGTCCCAAGTGAAACTTCAGCCTGTAGACTGATTTAGAAACATTGACACCCAACTGTGTCAAGTTACATAGGCTTGAGTCTGCAGTGACTGCAGTAGGTGCTTGCAGCTTGCTTTAGTGTCCATATCATCCAATTCCATTTTGTTTGCTGTAGGCTCTTTTAGTCTTGGAATTAATTTAACCTGGATGTCAGTAAGGACACATTGGATTTATAAGAATGGAAAATGTTTGTTCCAGATAATACTCAAAAGTAAACTTGTTCTTCAAATTTTACAATAAAAAATCAATTGTTTGACATGCCAGATGTCAGACACTGAATTGATTTTTTGTCATGACAAAGTGACCAAAAGACATTCTGTCTCTAAAATATAAAACCCAATGCATGTTTTCCACCTGTCATTTTGACACTTACAAGACATGAAAATAATGTGATGAATTTTTTTTCAACGACTTATTGTGTACGTCCCAGTGGAATGAACTAATCAGTGAATTTGAAATGAAATATCAACGATGAAAGTGTTAAATCACATCTCAAGTTTTTACCTGGACTGCCTGCGGGTTTTAGGATCAAATCATGCTGAAAGAAATTACCATGTTTCATCTAATATGTTTGCAACAGTTTCTTGTTTGAAGTTTTCTCTTAAACTGAGGTATGTAGTATTTAGAGATCAAGGACCCCAATCCACAAAGTGTTTAACGATCTGTTGTGACTACAGCTTATTAAATAGAATGTGATGGCACAAGGAATGTTTTGTGGATCAAGCCCCATTGCTTTATGTCACATCACTGATGCATGGACTTCAGTGGCTGGTAAAACGATGTATCGAATTCATGTTCCTGTTTCAGAATTTATCACATGATTGAGAACAAATATGAACAAAGCAAAATAACTAACAAGAAACTTTGTATGGAGTGTTAATAAAATAAGTACAAAATTGAAAATATACATCCAAAGAGCGGTAATTAACTATCAATTACTAGTTCCAACTGACAGTCATCAGAGATATGACAATTATTAGAAACCAGAGCCCTGTTTCAGAAAGCTGTCATAGTGCGAATCTTTAGTCTGGGTTACAGTATGGGAATTACAGCAGTTGTATTGGTACAATAGCTTTGTGAAAGGGGGCTCTGGTTCTTTTTGGAGATCTGGGCCAAGATTTTCAAAGCTTTCCTAACATGATGATAGTCATGAGTGCCATTCATTAACATCAACTTTTGACAATGCTGAGAGAGCTTAAAAAATCCTAGGCCCACTGATTTGTACAGGCCCTTTTTGGAACCCAGTATCTTTATGAGACTGAGCACTTATTAGAGGAAATACAGTGTTTTGCTGGTGGAAAGAAATGTCTGAAGAGTGATCTTGCCATTTGTTTGATGAAAGGCAGAACAAAGCCTGTCATGTTGTGACATGTGGTAGAGACCAGAAAATATTGTATTCTAGTCCACAGTTTTTATGTGGCATAATATTGAGTCTGATCCTGTATTAAGTTTTAGCAGTTCTTCTCACCATTTTTTAAGAAACTAAATCAATCAGATTCACTGATTTGTGAATTCCCAAGGGAGATGATCTTTAGAAGAGGCAGATTGAGTTATTTAGGAATAAATGGACAAATCGGCGCAGATCCTTCTTCTTTCAGACAAAGATTGCATGAAATTAATTACTGTTTCATCTCATTTGGATGAAGTGTAATTAGAATTTTTTAAGAAAAATCTTTCAGATTTCTTGAGAAATTGAGAATCATGATGATGACAAGCTTGTCGATCTCTGGATTTGAGTTTTGCGTCATAGTCCAATATTCCTCAATGATTTCTTCTCCAGCTTGTGTTTGCTTCATTTGCAGTGGGTCTTTCTGTGTTCATGGGCTTCTAATTATGTACTGTGCTAATTATATCTTATTATTTCTTTGCTGACGCCTTCAGCCCAGAGTGGTTGTGTAATCGCCTCTCTAGTCACGATAAAATAATCACTTTTCTACACCTGTGTCTGTTTTTATTTTATTTTTTATCGAAATGCTGCTGGTGATGTTTATCCAGAGATGCAGCCAGTATTCCTCTGTGTGAAACATTGAGACATATTCACACCTGTGAGAAACACTGAGACATATACACACATTTGAAACACTGAGACATATACACTCCCATGAGAAACACAGACACATATTCACACCATGAAAAACATTGAGACATATTCACACCTGTGAGAAACATTGAGATATATTCACACCTGTGTGAAACATTGAGACATATTCATACCTATGAGAAACACTGAGGTTTATTCACACCTGTGTGAAACATTGAGACATATTCACACCTGTGTGAAACATTGAAAGAAACCCATGCCTGTGTGAAACACCTGTGTGAAATTATAAGGCAAACTCACATATGTGTGAAGCATTTCACATGTGCAAAATACTTTAACACATACCCGCACTAGTGTGCAAAACCTGCCCACATCTAGGTGAAAATGTGAGACAAGTTTTCTACATAATTTGTTTTCCTCAATTTTATGAAGAAGTGTGAATCATGCACCATATCCTCTCGTCTGTGAAAACTGACTTCCCAAGAAAATGTGTTAATGGCCCAGTTCAAACTAGACTGACCTGTGACGGGTGTTTAGTAACACTGCTCAAAGCAGCATTAAACCCTATTTAGTCACTAACTCCACCTGATACAGATTAGTAATAACAGGTAAAGGTATTAAAATATCATTGCCTGTCAAGTAAAGAATCTTTACTAGGCAGAGAGTTACAGTTATATCTGACAACTTCAGACCACATTTTGATTAATGTCATTCACTTTCAGGAACATGGTATTTGTCTGTTTTCCTTCTGTGCAGCACATGTACTTATCATACATTGCTTGAACAAGTTTTGCCATAAAAGGGTTGCAAGAAGTATACAGTTTGGCCAGGCCAATATTATTTCTTGTTTTACAGATGTTTTGTCCTCAGGAAGCCTGAAGGCAGGAGGGGGAACAAAATATCACCAGTCAAATTAATATTCCTTTGACATTTTTGGCCAATAAACACTGTAGGATTATATATTTGGGGAGTGGAAAAGTAATTTTTGTTTCTGTTCTTCTTGAAAAAACATGACTGATGGACCTGTAAAGGTCTGGCCTTAGGTACTGATGTTGTAACACTGGTTGGCAGAAGAGGTATCTGAAGCCCTGTGTATGGTATTACAGGCTTTATTTCTAAACCACACACACATATCCATTGTCTAGAACAGGAAGGAACATGCAAACTTTAAAACCAACACAGCAACAAATTTTCATGTTTTTAAGAAAATGTCAAATATATTTTACCATCTAAATTTCGATAAACAGAGGTATTTTGAAAACAAAATGATCAGTATTGATTTCATTTTATTCCTTGCTTTGTATAGTAAGTACACCATGTTCTGGCAGTGTATGAAACTCCTACAAAAAGACAGGAAGCCCACGGGGCTGATAACTAAAAAATGTTAACATGTAGCCAGCCCTGTATTAAATATAGGAAATTGACACAAAGTGTTAAAAGAAAGTAATTAATGAATAACTCGTAGTGAGGTAAACTTAAACATGTGCAAAAGCAAAAGTGTTTAATAAAACCATGACTTTGTGGTCATTGTTAATTCATTTAGTGTCACTGCCATCAGAAAAGAATGACTTTCATTAGCTGAAAGCATTCTCCAGACCAGTCCCATCTAGTGTTAGATAAATGGGTAGGTTGATCTGTGGAAGTTACAGTTTGATTGATCATGAACTATACAGACATCATCTAGTTACCACAATTGTAAATTATTTTCGAAATATTTCCTGTAGGCAATGACATGGCCAAGTATATACCCTTGGAAAATGTATTGCGCACAGGGCCGGCTACAAAATAAGTTGCAAGCCATGTTGCTAGCATGCAGCGGGCCGCCTTGCAGACGCTATTTCATACACTGGTTCTGGATTACTAAGAGATTACCTCCCTTACATGCCTCATTTGATGAATGCAGGCTTGTAACAGAAATCAGAGCAGTAACCTATTCAGGCAACACCACTGTTGAGCAGTGTGATGTGAAGAACTGTCCCAAAGGCACTGTCTTCTGTCATGTATTATGTGAAACATTGTGACACATATGAGTTCACATATCCTTTTCTACTGACAAAATCTTCAAACGTAATACACATGGATGGACTGAAATATTCATTGTTTGTAGAAATAATACTTAATTTTTCCTTCCACTATCAAATGTTATATGTTATTTATATTATGTGCGATGTGCAAGGAATCATAAAAAAATGCTGTACCTTTATCCGCTGCCATAGCTAAAAAGTATTCATGCTGCGTAGGTTGAATTCCTCACATAATACTCCAACCCTCTGTATCTCTTTCAAGCAGGAGATACTCACCTATCTGATAGGTCCTTGTTTTCACCCAATTTCATCTCAGTTTCCTCCAAGTATTCTCCTATCATTTGTTATGATACAACAGTGTATGTAACATTATAATTTGATCGCGGTGGAAGAAATATGTATATAAGGGTTTTAATAAAGCTGAGACTGAAAAAAAGCAACATATTTTTGAAATGTTTAGATAAATTGGATCAAATATGACATGTTATTCATAACTGTTTAATGGAACAGAAATCCATGTGCATTCTCTTCAAATTCCCACAAAACCTGTATTTCAGATATCTATTACAAAAGGACTCATGAGAAAGAACCCCCGGACAAGCTACAGTCACATTTGCTGGAATTCTTGAGTTATGCATATATATTACATCAAATTAAAACAGCTATACTTATTCACTGGGGCTCTTGTTTTTCACCTCTGACCAATATAACATTACCCTATACTGTTTGGCATTTAAGGTGAGAACTGGTCAAAGGGAAGCAACTCTTAGTGGTGTTCTTACAAGGCCCTCCTTTTAAATCATCGTTCTGACAATGCCGTCCTTTGATGTAATTATGCGTAAGTGTGCTCTGTTGACAGTGATGTCACTCATCCAAAATTTACAGAGCTAACAAATCAAAGAATTTAGGTTTATTCAGATACAGTCAAGTCTCATTACTCTGACATCACAGCAAATTGTCGGATTAATATCAATGTTGGACTAAATAATAGAGACTTGGGCGATCTTTTTGTTGCGAGGGGTGATAACTCTCCTTTTGAAATGATATAAGCGACGGTCCAACTTCTCGCTTCCGGTCTGGTTCTGGACTGAAAGTGCGCTGCGACAACTTGCTACATGTAAAGACAGAACCCAGCAAACGGTCGCGAGTTGCCTTGGTCACCTTCAATGAAAACACGATCGTTTACTACGAATACTCATGAACTGACACATGCTTCGCTTTGATTTTTGGTTTAGAAAGGCATCGTTTGTTTATTTTCCAAGTGCAGTATGAACTGACACAATATAGATAAAGAGGGAAAACGCAATGAAAATCGGTATATTGTCACGACTTTTCCTACGACAGAACATGAGGCAGTGCAAGTCTTGGATGTCATAGCATCAATGACAATTGTTTTTATACGTTATCAACCCCTATGTTATTTCCATCAGTAATTCATTAACAATTGCCGCATTAAAATTCTACAAATAGTTCCCTTATTACCACCGATCTCAAAGTAAACAATTGGAGATACACCTCCAACCAACGACTATCCCCTGGAAGGTCTTTATCGCCAATTTGTGATTAGTACACATCCTTGACAATTAAAGAAATTTCGTATAGGATGTAACAGTTAGTTAGAAATATATTAATTACGTTTTGAGCAGCTGTTCCTCACTCATCTGAATCTGTTTTGGTTTTAAATTCTGACGCTACTGTATATTTTTATGCATACTTATAAAAGTGCTATAGCCCTATTATCCAAGCAGTTATTCAGTAGCATCAGAAACACCAGTCATTATAGTTGGCAATAAAATATTTACCTCATGTAAAATATGTGCATCAGTCAGTGTTGTGAGTCATTTTATATATGTGAATTTATTGATTCATTTCTTACAAAAAATTAATACAACATGAAGTTCTTAATATAAATAGTCATTTACAGAGATTTGTCTCAACAAACAACATATAATTCTGATCTCCCAAGAGGATGTGCATGATACAGAATTAGATATGTGTTTCTTGTTTTGATAACAATATATTGACAAATATTTCACATGACAGACCATGTATTATCTAACTTTAACTTTGTTTTCGGATTTTCATTCAACAGTTATTAAAAAAATGTAGGTTACGTAGGTTTGTTAGGAATTAACAAATAAAATGTGTTAAAAATTAAATATGTTTTTGATGACATAATATGAATTTAACCTGATATTATTCTATGAAGATATGTATATGCATTTATTTATATTTTTTACAAATTTAGCATTTAATATGTACAATGGCTGAATAAAGTTGTGCATCTGTAATTTAATCATCATACATAAACTCAGATAGAAATACAACTTTGTACAGTGCAGCTACAATGTAAAGTGGGAAAAGATTCTGACTTTGTTTACATATATGTGTCAAAATTTGAAAAATCAATTTCTTGTAACAAAACATGAAGAGCTAGCTCTAATAAATACAATATCAGCTTTTTCATGACTATTATAATAATCTGATTATTATGAAGGTAAGCTGTATGTAGACACAACAGTAAAATGTAAACCTTTGTTGCTTCAGCACTTATCAGTGCCACTTATCATACTATACTAAAGATTGAAATTTATAACCAGTATGGATATTTGTATGTTTTTTTAGTTATGCAATAAAATACAGAATTTGGAAAGTGCCCTTGAATATGTACTTATCCTAGTAGTGCTGCTTCTCTGTGTCTGAAATATTATATTTAATCAATGAATATTCTAAAATCATTCCTTTTTATTGAAATTAAGAAAAAAAACAAAACATTTGTATTTACACCCAAAATTCAGGATAATAAAAAGGCAGTAGAAATTGACAGTGTTTTATACATTATTTATCCATACTGTGATTTTATATTTCATGCATCACAAACAGTTACAGACATCAAAAACTTAAATTACCGATTGCAGAACATCAACAAACCAACAAAACATGACGATCAGCTGATTCCACTGCCTCGCTTCAAACTGCTATTTCTCAATACATTCTAGCAATATAAGTCATGACTATCCCATTTGTTTCATAGAAAATCAGAATAAATATATCAGGACATAACACTAGCTAGATCATCGTAAAAGGGAAAAAATATACGGTTCATACACCAGTGTGAACGTTCCCGGTGAAGTTGAAGGCTATACTGGTTAAATATCTCTAAGTGTAGTAGTAACACGTATGGCTCACATCGTGCATACGATGTGCGCTGTCAGGTTAAGTTTGGACCGTCCAGATTAGTGAAGATCAATTCAAAAAGATCACCCATTTACGTTTAATCGATTTGTTACCATCAAAAGCATCAGATAAAGCTGATTGTCAGATGAATGGAGGTCGGATTAACAAGACTTGACTGCATAACAAAGTTTCTTGGAAGGTTATTGATCAGCTTGTGTGGTATATTTTCTGTAGCAAACCTCACTTTTTTCTAAGGAAAGAGAATCATACTTCTGGAAAATAAGGAAATTATAGCCTTTCTTACATTACAGTGACATTTGTTTCGGCTAAGCTGACTTGACATCAGGAAGTTATAGGCAGCAATGCAACTCCTCTCTAGTCTGTCATGCAGACCCTGAAACAAAAATATAGGGCCATCTCCCATTCTAGCCGGTTTCCTGTTCTTGCGGTTATTTCTTTTTCTGCTGAGATCACTGATGCGAGATACTAAGCGGTTCTTTACATCACTGACATGTAACTAGGAAGTTGTTCAAGTCTCCGAACTATACCCAATACAGCCAATGCCAGGGTGTGAAACTCCCAAAACTTTCACTCAGACCACAAAAATGTGGCAGTCCAGACCCAAACTAACCTGCCTACAAAATATCTTCAGATAATAGTCTAAATTTTAACCCAACTTTCAGGAAAGGAAATTTGAGAATCTGGCAGTCTGTGTTGAAAATAATCCATCCTGGGTGGTCGACCAGTATTTTGAACGCTGACAATGCAAGCCTAGAACATGTGGCAATTCTTGACTCTGTTCTGAAAATGAGAACATTCAGTGTAGTACATTTTTATTATATTTTATGAATATTATTTGGGATCCAAACAAAACATCAGCTGTGGTAATAAGAAAGCAACGTATCTGTTACAAGAATTTTTGTACACTGTTAGTATAGGGAGTTGTACTTCTAAATGAACTGAAGAAGCGCCACTCTGTTGACAGCAGTAATGGAGGGAGGGGGGTAGTTTCAATCAACCTTATGTTGAATGGCCTTGGTGGAAATCTATGTACCCTATATGCAGCTTTACTAAGGTATTTGCAAAGCATTTTGCTGATATTAAAAGCTGTATCCAATTTTATATAACGGCCTATGTGATTTAGGAACAAACACTCTAAGGCACTTCAGTGAAAGAGTCACAAATGCTCCTGAATGTTGGTTGATTTTAAGAGATGGGTTTTTATGTGCTTCTTAAAAATATCAAAAGGTGTTGAGTTTCTCCGGGTAGATGGTTCTGCAGTGTTGCACTAAGTTATGAAGGCTTTTAATGAAACTATTACACTATGATCACAGTAGTTTGACCCTTCCATCATGAATGATATATAACATTGTAACCTAACCCTTTCAGTCACCATAGCTTCCACTTTCTAAATGGCATTGTGTATTATTATATTTCCTTGTCTAATGATGTTGTATCTTTGCTTTCAGGTAAGTGTCATGGGGACTGATGGTGGACGAGAGGTGAAGTAATGCTTAGAGAATGTTTGTATTTAATTCCTGTCTGAAGGAGGGACACAGAATGTGAAAGCTGATGTTGAGTGAGAGTGAGTTTAGTTTCATGTAGCTTTTAGCAATATTCCAGCAAGATTTGATTCCCCACATGGGTAAAATGTGTGAAGCCCATTTCTGGTGTCCTCTGCTGTGATATTGCAAGTGTGGCATATAGCCATACTCATTCACTCATGTCTGTATTTGCTGGATCGCATTTCATGTCTGTGATCACGTCGTCAAGCCTTATACAATTTAGCATAACAACTGACATATGGACACAATTCACTCTTCTGGTTTCACAGTAAAATGTATCAGTGTTGGAAATTATGAGGGAAGAAGACAAGATATTTAAGTTTAGGTACACATACTACCTGGACACATGTTGAAGGCAACAGATAGACAGACAGGCGGGCAGATGAGTGGGCGGGCAGATGGATGGACAGATGGAAGAATGGGCGGGCAGAGAGATGGATAGACAGACAAGCTGGCAGACAGTTTTATTCAGTATATAAGGCCATGGTCCACACAACTGATTAATTTTGCAATTTTTTTATTTGATGCTGGTAAACCAGTAACCATCATAATTTGGAAAACTATGCAACATTTTGGATAATATATAGGCTTATTTACCCTGCTAAAGATAAGGTGTGAATACATGCAGAATGTTGACTGAAATTTGTTTGCAAGTTGTGTCTTTCAGAAGTTCAAGATCTCTGGTCATACGTTAACATCATTCGTGATCTCATAGGTTCTCCCACAATCTGGACCATCACTTCAGACCTTCTCCTTGAACTAAGCAGACATGCTTTGACGCAGCTGCAATACTGTTTATTGTGTCTGTATATTTACTTCAGATTTATGGAAAGCTGACACTTTTAGCACAAACTTTCAGTGGCAGTACACTTACAACTGATTATTGTGTAAGAAAGACTCATCAAATAACAAATTTATTTGACTGTTTCACATTAGCCTTACAGTGTTGGAATAACAAGTGAAAGATAAGCACAGCATTTTAAACTTGTGTGTAATGTTTGTGTTGTGTTGTATCACCTCAATCCAAAGTTTAACAAATCAATGTCAAGACAAGACAATCATTTATTGTTATTGTATTTTAGGCCACCGTCCCTTATCCAAGAGAGTTACATACAGGGTTATCATACATGTTTTAGGGATATACACTAGGACATGATTCATTGTAATGCATGTTTAACAAGGAGAGCAAGGTTACAAAGGGTAGATTTATTATTAGTTGTTAATATACAGCGGAAGCTCTCTAAACTGGCACTCATTGGCACTGAAGAAAATATCCAGTTTCGACAAAGTGCTGGATTGTAGAGCTGTTGGTAAATGTTCAAGCCATGGATGGGGCTGATATTGTATGCTGGTGTTGACAACTTGCCGGATTGGACAGATGCCGGTTTTGACAGCTTCCATTGTACTTGTAAAAGCTATCAGTGATGGTTTCGATAGATAATATTCTGGGATATATTTGTAACATAAATCTTCATAAAATTGATAGTCAAGGGTAAAATGTGCTTCATCTTCAACTGAAGAATTGCATAAGGCACAAATTCTTTCAGATTTTGGGATGGACAGTTTTCTGCCTTTGTTTACCATTAAGTCCAACAAACCTATCCCCTATTTGGCAAATATGTTTCTATTACAGTTAGATAAATACAATTCAGGTTGTATAAGACTCAATCCAGTTCAGTTTGTTAGTAAAACTGCGGTGTAAATTCATACTCATGTCCTGGTCTCAGCAGGTAGTATTTTCAATTGCACTGTTGTGATTGTGTCTCATTATTGCCCTCATGAGTTTTGTTGATGGGTTTATGATTATAACTGATTATTGATTGATTGCTGAGCTCTGATTATTGATCTGCATATTGTCAGCAGTAGACAGCACTAATATGTATACATAACCAACATAACCTCAAGATATTGATAACAGCTTTGTTGGTTGAATACAGGGTGTTGTGATGGCTGGGTAAAGGGAGGTTACTCTTGTTAGTCTGTTCTATTGAGGAACTTGCTGTAAAATCACAATGTCAAGTCCCAGTCTTGAGGTGCAACATGCTTTGGTGTGTTGCACTTCTAGTGGCTGGTATGGATGAGTGCATGCATGCATTTGTATTGTGTGTTTTTTAAATTGTATTTTTGTGTGTGTTTTTCTTTGCTGATTTGAGATACTATGCCATGGTTTAATGGTTTAATGCCATGGTTAACCCTGACCATCCGATCCCGTTTTGGGTTTCTAATCAGAAAGCTTACAAAAATATTGTTATATGGGTGAATGAAGACAATGATTTATCTAAAATAGTAAGGATAGCAAAGCTGGGTGATTTTATACCACAGTTACCCTGGACCTGGGTTAGAACTGGTCTTCAGTAACCTATGCTTGTTGTCAAAGGCAAATAACAGGATTTGGTGGTCAGACTCATTGACTTGGTTGACACATGTCATCATATCCCAACTGCCTTCGCCAATGCTCATGCTGTTGATCACAGGATTGTCTGGTCCAGATTGATTGACAGGGCACTGACACATGTTTGGATTATTGCTGAGTGAAACAAGAAACCAGCCGGACCATGCTATTCCTAATGGCCTCATTTTGGGAGCAGTCCTCTCAGTCAAACCATCTATGACTGGTGAAATGATACTTATTCATTTAAATATTTCTGACATATTCTGGCAAATAGAACAGAACAGTTCCTGTGATCAGTAATCAGCCCGGGTTCATTATCATATTGATTACTGAGAAAGGGACATCTACAGTCTGACTTCCTCCGTTGTGACAAGTCTGATCATTCTCCTTTAGCTCATGTCTTAGACATTATGGCTACTATGGATTTTCTTGTTGTTTTTTGCATCATTTTGTTATTTACAGTTACATGTAATCAGCTAGCCAAGAATCCTGCCTGGCCTATCCATTAAATTGTTTGCTTAGGAAAATCCAAGGCTTGCTCTAGACCAATTCCAACCTGGAATTCACATGGATTTCCAATAATTAAAAATGGCAAATGATTCTCTGCATAAAGAACAATTCTTAGCAAACATTAGAACATATAACTGGTAAATCATAATGAGAGGTGATTATAGGCCAAATGTCCATTTTTATGATTTTGTTTCATCCTTGAATGCCCTGAAGGGATGAAGTGTATTTTACAGGTGTTCAAACCTGCACACCTGGAACGAGACAACAGATCACAAATGTTATTTTGTGCAAATCCATACTTTTTGTTACATCAATTGTCACTTTTGTTATACATGCCATTAAAATAGACCTATAAATCAGGAGACTGTGAAGATACAGTTTAGAGTCTTCAGCAGCGTGCTTGTCATGAGAGGCGACTTATGGAACATGTCATCATATTCCCTTTGTGTAGACTGATGCTCATGCTGTTGATCATGGGATTGTCTGATCCAGACATGTTAAGCAGCACACAAACATAAATCTTTAATTCCTCCGGACCATCCGATGATTGGCTTTTGAACGTTCTCATATATGTTGGAATATGTTTTTATCTGAGTCTAAGTTTGGATCAATGTAGGTCCTCAGTACCCTTCTTTGTAAGAGTTAATACAATGTGGATTGGATGGTCAGGTTTTGTGACCCAACGTGGAATGGAAGGTATTAACCACATGCACTCGTTTGCCTCTCCCAGACTTGAATGTTTGCATGAAGTTTATCTTTATTACATTCCACTGCTATGTCCACATGTGATACAGGTGAATGCTGGTCCAGTAGCCAGTAAATCTTAACATTTTCATGGTGTCATTTTGTAACTATATCACTCTCTCCTACTTGTTAAGTTATGAGACACTTTTAAAACATGCAAGATTATGGCCTGATAAGAATATTTCTTGTATTAACACGCTAATGATAAAACCCATGTCATGCGAACAATATCTTACTGTCTGCTTTTGTATTCTTTTGCTTAGTTACTTAACTAAATATTTCAGGCTAGTAAATTATTTTGTGGGTTTGCACCTTTCAGCATAGCTAGCCTGACTGGCTAGAAACTGGAAACTATTTCACACATTGAATGAAGCAAGATTCCCTCATATTTTCAGGTTTCAGTGGCAGCGTTGTGATTAGAACGTTTCTTCTTCTCACTGACAAATTGGCTTTTCATTCCCCTGAGACCAAATAGTGAAGCCCTTTCTTGTGAATACAGGATGCCTCACACGTCATTGTAGTTGGTGTCTCAATATTGCATTTTTGTGATATGCAGGGTTAATTCATATGAGTATTTTCAGGTTTTAGTGGTAGCCCGCTTCTCACTGACAAATTGGTTTTAATTCTCACATGGAAACAAATAGCAAAGTCCTTTCATGTGGTATTGCTGGAGCATACCTCTGGAAGGTTTGCAAAGTCAATAATAGGGGCATTCTTGCACACACAGAGGCTCAGAATACTCAGTGTATCTACAGGATCTTCTGCAGATTTTACTAAATCAGAGGACACTTTCGTTTTCCATGTGTGAAAATCATTATCATTGGCATTTTAGAAGTTAGGAAGGTACCATGCTGACAAATTTATTGATACAACTTTTTTTTATTTCTACCAGGCACGCCAATGACCCGGGTTTGATTCCCGAAATGGGTACAATGTGGGAAGCCCATTTTCTGGTGTTCCCCACCATGATATAGCTGGAATATTGCTAAAAAGTGGTGTAAAACTAAACTCACTCACTCACTCACTCACTCACTCACTCACTCACTCACTCACTCACTCACTCACTCACTCACTCACTCACTCACTCACTCACTCACTCACTCACTCACTCACTCACTCACTCAGACAGTGGTTCAAGAATCATCCAAATAAGCAGATTGATACTGATGCTGTTGATCTCTGGGTTGTCTGGTCTAGATTCGATTATTGACAGACCACCACCATAAAGTTGGAATATTGCTGATTGGGCGTAAAACTAAACTCACTCCCTCACTCTGTACCGAAATATCAGCCTCACAAAATAAAAGAATTTATAATTCATATATTTGTCAGTATTGGAAATCATATAGTCTCTCAAGTCCTTGCCTTACTTTCCTGAAAACAAACTTCAAACTACTTAGACAACTGTTTTGATAGTCCTCAGTCCACAAAATTTTTCAGTCAATTAAGCAGTGCAGGTCCCCCAAGAAATGTACACATGGCTCAGCATCAACTTGCTGTATCTTTCCTGAGAGATAGTGATTAGCAGGCTTTCAGGGTGGTTCATTTGCTCGGACATTGACTGAATGTGATGCATAGTGAACTAAACAGTTTGCGCCTGACCAAAGCCAAAGTCTGGGGAGCAAGGAAGATTTTATGCCACTTTTTATCTTATTCCATCAGGTGGAGACCAGGAATGCGCTTCACACTTTGCTACCATGTGGGGTTGATAATTGACAACATATATTTCCTAATGTACTTGAGGAGTAGATGCAAACTTTTGGCTCAGACTAGTGTTAGGTTATTGACAAATTTGGTCAAAAAAAGGTATCCAGTCTGAAGATAAAGAAAATGTCCTACAACAGTCACTTTTAGCGCAATGACTAAAGCATATTCCCACAGCCATTGTTTTTTAGACATTGAATCTACACCAACATTGTGAATTTGGTGTTGCTCCAGATCTGTTGACCTAAGGGCAGGGTATACCCTGATACTGAGGGTTCCTTTTCATCACAGAGCAAGGCACTCACACACTGACAGTAGGAGATTGAATTATGCTCCAGTTATTGGTCATGCTGCAATAATAACGTATTGATAAAGTCTGTTCTAGTGTTGCTGCTGGTATTTTGTGTAAGGATTGTGACAGTTAGCAGTGTTGGGGTTTACGACAGAGATTTTCTTTGTGATGGAGGTAGGATAGTGACAGTTTTTTTGTGACAGGCAGGATAGCAAGAGTTTGTTATGCTTGAAATTGAGAATTTGTTGTTTTGGACACTGTTTGTTGTTTGGGACAAGTATTGTAATAGTTTTTTGGTGATGGGTAGGATAGTGAGAGTTTAAAATGATAGGTGCAGGATAGTGAGTTTTTCTTTTGAGCATTGTTGTGAGAGTTTGTCATGACAGACTGCTTAGTGAGAGTTTGTTGTGAGAATGCTAGGATAGTGAAAGTTTGCTGTGACATTCAGGATAGTGAGAGTTGTGGTGTGGTAAAGTGCATGTCATGAAACTGTGGTAAATGAAGAATATCTAACGCAAATCACTATTTTGTGATGAAATTACGGGAATGCATAGCTATAAGTACAGGGCCAAGGAGTTCAGAGTCCAATACTTGCAAAAGTATAAGCAACATTATTTACTAATTATAGATAACTCAGTTAATTGGGTAGAATTCTATACATCAGTTCAATAACTAAGACATATGCCCAGGAGGAAAACATGTTGAGGCTATCATCATTACATGTAAGTAGGTGCAAAGTAATCTGCAGTTGAAAGTTCAACCATTTTTCATTGACTTGGTCTTAAATAGCTGATAAATATGATAGTACAGATGGTATAGACATTTCACTCATTCACTCACCTACCTCAATCTCACCCACTCAATCATTCACTGACCAACCTGTCTCACCCACTCAATCATTCACTCACCCACTTCAGTCTCACCCACACAATCATTCACTCACCCACTCAATCATTCACTCACCCACCTCAATCTCACCCACTCAATCACTCACCCACCTCAATCTCACCCACTCAGTTACTCACTCATTCAAACCCACTACCTCATTCACCCACCCACACTCACTCACTCACTCACTCACTCCCTCACTCACTCACTTCCTGCCATGAATGACACACTCCTTCCTGTATCAGTGTACAGCAAAAGGTGTTTGCAGTTAATATTTTATGCCACTGACAGCCTTGTGTGAGGCTTCACTCCTGTCAATATTTCATTCTCTGATTAAGGGTGGACTGTCAATGGAAATTAACCGGCATTAGGATAACACCTGGTCTGGCTTGACTCAGAGTACTTTGCAACCTGTTGGTTAAAGACAAAGGCGCAATGATATAATTGTGCACCTCAAGCAATGTTAAAGTATTTAGAGCGTCTTCATTTCACCTCTGTCCTTGCTGAACACCCTGCCACACATCATGTTACTGTCCCCACTGACATTTGCATCAAACAGATGTCCTTTTAATGATTTTTTAACATTATTTTAACTTTTATATATTGCTGTTATTTAGAATTGAAAAGATAGGACCAACATGTTGTATTTGTCGTTGTCGGGCAAGCTGGCTAAAGTGCCAGGCTAGTGATTTAGCGAGGAGGTCGGGATCGAGCCCACCTGTGATGGGGTAAGGTGTAAGAACCTTGGATTCCGCTTTGTGTGCAGACTCTTTGAGTGATGTCACAACACGTAGTGTACAGTACACAGCCCTGTGCACTTAATAGATGCCCTGAATCTGTTGGTAGATGACCTGATGGTGGCCACACGAATAGACTCAAGCACCTAGTTGCACGATGAATAGGGACAGCAAGAGTTGTATACTCCCAACGAAGTTGAGATTGATAATACAATGTGCCATTTCTTTTACATCCAATGATCAAGGGGAAAAAAATACCAGTGCCTTGAGCAAGCACTAGTTGCTTAGATATGTGTGCTATATAGATATTCTATAACAATAAAAAAAAATAATTACAACTTTAATCATTGTTCGAAACGAAGTTAAAAAATCAAACCACCCTTGTCACAAGTCCTATTAAAGTTTACAAAGGCATACTGTGGAAGCCTAATTTTTTAGTTCTAATCACTGGTTAGTCTTGGAGAAGCCTTCGATAAAATGTGTGAAGCCTATATCTTTTATTCGCTGCAAAATGTTAGAATTGCATGAACAGCCACCCTGTCTGAAATTAAAGATAACAATATGGAGGTTTGTAAATGTATATCCAGGAGATACAACCCCTAGGGTTGCAGGAACCGTGTAATTTCCGAATAATCAAATTTACAAATTGCAGCAGTGTCCTGCTTAATAACTATGGAAATTATATATGGGTATTAGAAATTTATTAAACTGTAATTGCATTAATACAACTTATAGCAATGAGCCATTTGATCAGGCTTTCTGGATATTGAAACTTGAAACCAAAGGATCACGATGTTCAAACAAACTATTTTTCCATAGTGAACTGAACAAACTCCAGTTTGTATTACATTAACTAAGAGCATCGCATTGGAAAACAGTCTGCTAAGAGATCAATACATGTTATATAGTGTCACGGCACATACCTATCCACTGTCTTGCACTTTCTGGAAAACACCTTATGAATGCTGAAAAGATATACATTGTCACTGAACAGAGAAATGGTATTGATTGTTCATGGTTACAGGGATATTGTGAATATTTGATATACTCAGTCAGAGTTGAAGCAGCTGTAGAAGAAAGAGGAGGATGTGTTACGACCATGGCCGAGGGTGGGGCATTAATATGGAGATTGTTTATCCCCTGGCAGGCAGCATTGTAAAAACCTCTGCATTTTTTATCAGCTCTCTCTGTGCAACATGATTACATTCAGGTGTCGTAGTTGCATCTTCCTGTCATTTGCATGGTGGTTGGGTTCCTTCTGGCCATTGCTTTGTCCTTGACAGTTAATTTGTTTGGGTTTGGGGTTAGACTGTTGTGTGTGCTTGTGGAAGGAATATTGGCACAGAATGGCAGCAATTTGATCTTGTGCCTACTTGTCTTCAGTTGTGGAGAGGGTAAGGGCAGTTTTACAGTTTTGTGGGCAGGGAATTGGGGACAAGAGCAGGCACTGGTGTTCATCTAAAGTGCTTCCTGTGTTTCCTATAGTGTTTCTTGTAGCTAGGCTGAGCTGTTGTGCTTCTTGTAGACTGGGTTAGCTTAAAAGATTCCTGTAGCCTGGGGATAGTGCTTCATGTAGACCTTTTTTTTTTGTACTTTTCATTGATTAGGAAAAGCAGGAGGCTTTCTTGTCGACCTTGTTGAACTTTAGAGCTTCCTGTGTCTGACCTGAGCTGTGGTGCCTCTTGGAGGCTTAGATATAGCCTTGTTATTGTGTCCTATAGTGTCTCTTGTAGACTTGGATTAGCTCTCGCAGCCAAGAGATGGTGCTTCCTGTGGACCTTGTTATGCTGTTGTCATTCCCACTGATTGAATATAGCAGGCCTTCTTGTAAACCATCTTGAGCTGTAGTGCTACATATAAATTGGAGGTAAAAGCCTTGTTGTTAGCTATGTTCAGCTGTTGCACTTCATGTGTCTGGCCTTAGCTGTAGTGCTACCTGTAAATTGGACATAAAAGGCCTTGTTGTCAACTTTGTTGAGCTGTAGTGCTTCCCATGCCTTTCCTGGGCTGTATTGCTACATATGAACCGGAGATAAAAGGCCTTGTTGTCAGCCTTGTTCAGCTGAAATGCTTCCTGTGTCTGACCGGAGCTGTGTTGCTACATATAAACTGGGCATGTAAGGCCTTCTTGTTGGCCTTGTGCAGCTGTAGTGCTTAGTGTGGCCTGAGATGAAGGTCCTCCTGGTGTCTAGAGATAGCTGCGGAAGTCCCTGTCCACTCAGTAGACCTGAAGTACTCTGTGTAAGGCACAGCAATGTAGAAGTTCCCTCCGACTCAGGATAGCTGTAGTACCCAATATGACCAACAGAGAGCTGTAGAAGTCCCCGTGGGCTCGGTAGAACTGTAGAAGTCCCATGTGGGCTCGGTAGAGCTGTAGAAGTCCCTGTGGGCCTTTGTGGGGAAGACTCATCTGGCTGCACCAGCCACAGCTCAGTGGTGGGTAATGAAGATACTACCCAGTCCCTAGGAGACAACACAATCAATAACCTTATAGCAAGTCGTTTGTTCATTGTTACAGAATTGTACTACTATTGCATGTCTGTTGTTCGTCAGTTTGAAGGATGAGACTGTGGTTGAAAAAGTCTCTTTGTCTATGTACAAGTGTCATTGGATCTGACTGTTGGATGTCATTAGTGGAACTCTTTGGTGATCAGCCAGAAAATGAACCTGTGCTCGTAAAACTAATTTAACTTTGTCATGATCAAACTATTTGCAGTGGATATCTAGATACAATGATTTTTCAGTATAATGGGTTTGTTTGTAACTAAAGTATTTACATGTTTAGATTCCAAAAGAGTTTCTTGTAACTTTACATGTTACTGAGGATTATTCATGATATATTTTGCTTCTATAGATAATACATTACACTGGTGATGCTGTCTGGACTTTCAGAAGTGGAACACCCCAGGTGTTATTTGAGCTCATGAAACCCTTCAGCTCCAGTTCAAATTATTCCAACATCCATGATCCACTCACCATCTTCCAGGTCTTCACCCACTCACCAACTCACCCACTCACTCACCAGGTTGCTCTTCCGTCTGTAGGCTACCATCATCTCACTCACTTAATCCACCTTCCATCCATACACCCACTCACCCACTCACTCAACCTGTTGCTCTTGCATCTGTAGGCTACCATCATCTCACTCACTTAATCCACCTTCCATCCATACATCCACCCAACATCTTCCAGGTCTTCACCCACTCACCCACTCACTCACCCTGTTGCTCTTCCATCAGTAGGCTACCATCATCTCACTCAATTAATCCACCTTCCATCCATACATCCATCAACCATCTTCCAGGTCTTCACCCACTCACTCACCATGTTGCTCTTCCATCTGTAGGCTACCATCATCTCACTCAATTAATCCACCTTCCATCCATACATCCACCCACCATCTTCCAGGTCTTCACCCACTCAAACACTCACTCACCCTGTTGCTCTTCCATCTGTAGGCTACCATCATCTCACTCACTTAATCCACCTTCCATCCATACATCCACCCAACATCTTCCAGGTCTTCACCCACTCACCCACTCACCCACTCACTCACCCTGTTGCTCTTCCATCAGTAGGCTACCATCATCTCACTCACTTAATCCACCTTCCATCCATACACCCACTCACCCACTCACTCAACCTGTTGCTCTTGCATCTGTAGGCTACCATCATCTCACTCACTTAATCCACCTTCCATCCATACATCCACCCAACATCTTCCAGGTCTTCACCCACTCACCCACTCACTCACCCTGTTGCTCTTCCATCAGTAGGCTACCATCATCTCACTCAATTAATCCACCTTCCATCCATACATCCATCAACCATCTTCCAGGTCTTCACCCACTCACTCACCCTGTTGCTCTTCCATCAGTAGGCTACCATCATCTCACTCACTTAATCCACCTTCCATCCATACACCCACTCACCCACTCACTCAACCTGTTGCTCTTCCATCTGTAGGCTACCATCATCTCACTCAATTAATCCACCTTCCATCCAAACATCCACCCAACATCTTCCAGGTCTTCACCCACTCACTCACCCTGTTGCTCTTCCATCAGTAGGCTACCATCATCTCACTCACTTAATCCACCTTCCATCCATACATCCACCCACCATCTTCCAGGTCTTCACCCACTCAAACACTCACTCACCCTGTTGCTCTTCCATCTGTAGGCTACCATCATCTCACTCACTTAATCCACCTTCCATCCATACATCCATCCACCATCCACTCATGCATTCACTCTCCTTCCATTGAAATACCCATCCACTCACTCACTCATTGGCTGCATTCTGTGAGCTCACACACAAGTAACCAAGTGTATGTTTAACATTTAAAACAGTTTATTGAACCATGAAGGAAATGTTTAACGATTGTCAGTCAGTGTTTGCAATGTGAAACACACGAAAGTAATGATGCGAAACTTCTATGAAAACACAGACAGCATGGCACTGGAAGCTAACAGAGCATTACGACCGATTATCACCAAAATGATCTTTGTCATCAGCCACTTACAAAAACCTAAATCAACTCATTCCACATTCAATACTCTGTCATTGTTGCGGAGTCAGAGTAATTAAACCTGTGAATTCCCATACAGTCATTAACTGTGGATAATAGTTTCTTTACAACTGGTGATGCTAGAAGAAGCTGATGTACTACTGTCCTAACAACTAACTGCAGTGGGAGTGGTGCTTGAGTGATATTCTCTGCCAGTTTTGTAGGCCAGTGGTTACTGACAATGGTGGTTCATCAGTTATTGATGACAGCGTTGGTATCAGGACTGGTAGATGTAACACTGAACAGCAGGGGTGGGGCTGCCTTGGTCGATCATATGAAACAGACATATACAGGCAACTCTTTACTGTATGATTATACAAGCTTGGTAACTAACTTTGTTTTTACCTCGGCAAATATTGTTGCTTGATTTTTTTTTTGATAGGCATACACAAACTATAAGGTGAAAGTGCTTTAAACTCACTATTATTTTTGAAGGGGTCACACAAATTGTGGGAGTGAGAAGGGAGGAAATATTAGATATTTTTGTAGCTTTTTACATCTTTGACTGACATAAACTTTTTATTGTTTTTAACAGGTGTTGTCTATTCCAGGTAAGACTTTGTACCTAGCAAGCTAAGAGTGGCTGCTCAATGGATGAGGTGGTCAGACTCACTGATTTGGTGGTATTTTGCTCATTATACCAGTCACTGAATTGTCACATCCAAACTTGATTATTTACAGTCTGTAGCCATATTACTTTGATGGGTTTAGAGCTTATCAATTTAGTGGACTTTTGCCTGTCCTAGAAATTTGATGGGATAGTTGTTTGATTGGATTTGAGCAAGGGACTGCTGGTCATATGCCATTAAGTCTAGTTGAATTTTATTTCCAGTCAGTCGGAACTGAAATGTAGCCCACAGGATGCACGGAAACTATATTTCATGAGCCCTCAGACATGGTACCATGTCTGACTTGAAGAAACTGGAGTGTTTCCTGAATATAATTTCTTTCACTTAATCGTTTCTGACTTGTAGATAAATTGATGCATTGATAACAAGTTCAGAATTATCACCATCGAACTCTTCTCTTCTATAATGACATGTATTAATGGTGTTTTGCTTATCCTCTGTTCAGTTTTGTAGTCACAGGCTAGGTGACTAGCATGAATTTTGAAAGCGGTGTTGATGAGTGTAGGAATTAAGAGTCAAGGAATTATTCCTCACACATAAAAAAAACAAACAGTTAAGGATGAGATAGTCCTTGTTGTACTTCACACATTCTTGTGTGGAAAGATTCATGCCACAACGGGGCACCTCTGCCTTCTACACCATGTATTGATTACACAGCTTACCTTTACCTCAACCAAAATCCAACAAGCTGTCAGTGCTGAGGCTTTAGCAAATTATTTCATTTCACATATTCAGAACTTCCTACCCAAAGAGTTGCAATTCTTGCTATTTTATCAGGTCATTGAGTATGATATAGAAATTGTGTCCGACTCACAAACCACTGGCTCAATTCCATCATTAATTGATCCCGAATCGTGAGCTATCGTACAGGGGAAGCTTGGCTTGCCGAGACAGACAGGCAGGCTTGGTGGACTGGATGGGAGGGTACTGAAGCATAGAGGGTTCCTGCATGGCAAGACACATGTATTAATCATCACCTGCGTTCATGGGTGGACTTGAAGCAGTGTTCATCTGTTGCCTGGTTGGATGATTGCCTTCAGATGCTGATCGGGTTGCTGTGGTTTGATGGGAGTGATGACTTCAGTGGCGGCATAACTTTTGTAGAGTTCAGGGTGTATGACTTGATGTGAAAAGTTGATTTAATTCCATATGAGTTTTGGATACCTGACTTCTGTTGTGACTGGGAAGTTGATTTATTTCAGTTTGTGAACTGAGTTTATATGTCCTTGCTTGGTGACTGAAAAGTTTAATTAATTCAACTTGTCTGTGATCTGATTTGAGGATACCTCACATGACCTGTGACTGTGAATGGTGAAGTAATTCAGCTTGGTTTTGAACTGGGTGTTGGATACCTGACACGTCTAGTGACTTGGACAGGTGAATTAATTCAGTCTGTGACTTGAGCTCAGGATACCTGAATGGTAGAATTATTGTGAGATACACTGATTCAGGGAGTGAGGGGTTGGAGGTGTTTCTGGAGCTGTTCTTGACATTGTGTATCACTGTTCATGGTGTGAATGGATGTGAGCAGGTAGCAGATAGTGGATTGCTTTGGACAGGAAACCAATGGGGGGCAAGCTCTCACGATTGGCGGACATCGTCAACAAGAGGAGAAAGTCCGACGCCAATACAGGTGATTAACATGAGTAGTTGTAGTAGAACCTGTTAATCCATACATTGTCAGTGTAGTAACCCTCAACTATCATAATTTTGTTAATATCAATAGAGTGAGTGAGTGAATGAGTGAGTTAGTGAGTAAGTGATTTTTATGCTGCTTTTATCATTATTTCACCAATATCACAGCAAGGGACATCAGAAATGAGCTTCACACATTGTACCCATGTGGGGAATCAAACCCAGGTCTTCATTGCGATGGGCAAATACTGTACTAGGCTAATTCATCACCCAAGCGCCCTTTGATATTAAATGTATCATCATGAAATAATAGAAATTTTGAGCTCCTCAGAGAGATTAGAAGGATATATGGGTTAGGTTATGTTTCGCATATTACTCCCAACAGGTATAATCTACTGTCAAGGTTGTCATAAGTTTCCATGATAGCCCCTTTCAGCAGAGTGTTTAAAAAATACAGTTAAAATTAATGTTATAATCACTACTGATGAACCTAATGTTTTGTTAGTGTGACATCCATCTTACCAAGCCAGAATTTATATTGTTGTTTCTAAATTTGATTGTATAATCAGGCTCTTTAGAATTGAAAGCTTAATAAAAATCCAATAAACATTTTAGGGGAAAAATTGAAGAATCTCAACGTAAGTAATAATGCCAGTGAAGATTTTGGATTCTATTTGACACCACTTGTCAACAATACTGTAACAGCTCAACTCTTCAACATTATCAGAGAGTGAAAAACAAATAGAAATAGCTCCATTTTAAAGCCTGTGTTCTATATCTTTGATGTTTGTAGATACTTCCTCAGTATCCTTGTAAACACGACTGTCGCTTCAGGTAGTGTTGTGTTGTCATGGCGTTAAGCTGAGGAACAAAGATATCACATGATATTGCATGCATATCCTAAAACTGGAGTCTTCAAAGATGATATGAAGAATGGATCTGGATATCAGTCAATCAAAAAACACCCATTTGAATTAAAATAAGGTATATTTCTACATGCTATCTACTTAAGTAACTGTGTCCTTCATAGTTGGTGTTATTTGTGGCCTTTTCCTTGTTTCACTCTGACTTATCTGAGAATCAATAGACTTGAGGATCAAGTCAAACTATTGAAGCCTATCTCAGTAGCTGTTGTCATGAGATGTGTTACTATATGATCTGGTCTACATGTAACCGGGTTATATTAATCTGTAAGGTTTCAAGCAACACTGAGTGAGTGAATGTGGTTTTACGCTGCTTTTACTAATATTCTGGCAATATGGTGGGGGACACCAGAAATATTTTCTACACATTGTGACTATGAGGGGACTTGAACCAGGATCTTTGGTGTGATAAGTGAATGTTTTAACCGTTAGGCTACCCTACTGTCTGTTAAACAAACAAACAAAACAAACAAACATATTTGAAACCCATCCTTACATGTACACTTGTCTTAAAAATCACAATATTTCCATACAGCTGTAGTTAGTCTTTCGTTGAAGTCAGAGTTGTTAAGTTAGGACTATGCTTGTCTGTCATGCCAGATTTACTGTCGTCATACAAAAAAATGAATTTTATGACCAGCATTCTGGAAGTTTGTGAGTCAGTAATGAAGCGTACAACTTTATAGGAAACAATTTCTTTTTTATTGCATTGGTTTATTGCTTTTAGCTGGATAATGGTGTAAGAATCGACATATAAACTTGGGTGTTTTTACCTATTTAATTGGTATATACACAGTTTGAGGATACAAGCCCCAGAAATGAAGGTCCATCCTGTAAATATATTTCCTCAAAAATACAATGGATAATACTTATGGAACCAGAAGATTGTTAATTTCAGCCTCGCCAAGCCATTCTTGGCGTGAGTTGGATTTATTTTCGTTTCGTTATTCTCTAGGGTGAAGGAGGCGGACATCTTCTATATCTCCAGGAATCACTTTTCAGTAAACCAGCACTAACCAAGGATGCGTTCCCATTGTCCAGCTGTAATCTAATACAGTTACATTAATGTGTATGATAGTTCCCAGTCTCTGTGGAGGAATCAGTAAGGTTTGAAAATTTGATGCTGGATGTACAATGTCTCCTCCATCTCATAACTTCATTAGTGATCAAGCTCTCTTTGATGTGTGGTGTTAGATATATTGTAAATAATTGATTGGAGCCATAGATTTATGATGTCTTCCCAGGGCCCTTGATCAACAGTCTTACAGTGTCAAGATGAGACTTGTACACCTTTGTTTGTAAGGGGTATGTATAAACATAAAGGGTGTAGTCTGTGTCAAGACCTTGATCAAGACCAAGATGAGACTTCTTGTAGACCTTTGTTTGTTAGGGGTATGAATGAACATACGGCTGTGCTTTTAATTAACACTGGTCTAATCATCACTAATAGTCGATGTTAATGTTCTTGTATGAAGCAGTATCACCTGAGATTATTGAAGATTTTTGGGATGAGAATATACATTGTAGCATTTAGCATTACAGAGTGACATATACACTGTAGTATTTAGTGCTATAAATGTAACATGGCGTGGAGTCATACTACAGATGACATCCTTTCCTTGTCAGCTTGATGACAGGGTTGACATGTTTGGTCATGTGGACAAGGTCCGACTTGCCCGGATCAGAAGGTCTGTGAATACTTGTATAGGATTTAAAAATTTATGGCATCTGCACACAGGTACATGATACTAGTAATAACACATCCACACACACATGCACTTGCACACACACACGCATGCATACTCATGCACGCATGCGCGCACTCACTCACGCACGCATGCGCACGCACACGCACACACACACATGCTAACAGTAAAGCTTAGGCCCTTGTAAATCCATTAGTCTGAAATAATAGGCTGGGGCTACTAACTTTGTAAGGTTTTCCCCAATGGTGTTCGATTCTGGGGACAAAATGTCCATTTACTTTCAACATAAGGTTAGGTCAAGAACCTGCTGATGTTTAGGCCTATCCTCAAACACAGCCTGTTCAGTATCCATTGTTACATTGATATAGAGCACCAACAATTCTCCTCCCCCGCAGGTCCCAGTAACATCTGCACAGACTCTTGTCACTGACCTGCTAAGTGTTACTTGAAAGCATTATCCATGGCGTCCTTTTTTGTGTTAATCCATGAAATAATTTGCCCCGGAACGACTGAGTAATGTTATTAGTGAATGGTAGATGTATCGCTCTGATGTTCCCAAGGGAGACTACTCTCCCACTTTATCAAGTCCTTCCATCTAACTAAGTGGCAAGACGTAAACCCCAGCCCAATCAGCCAATCACGGGCCAGCATTTGGCATTCAGTGTCTGTTCCAGGTTTCTGCATTCTTACATGCCATACAACCTGATAAATGTTATGAATTAATAATATCCATTCAAGCAATGTGTTTGTTCATGTATCAGAGTGGTGTTTTGTGTTCTTTCATGCAGAAACAAAAAGAAACAAGCTTTGTTGTTGTGCAGGGTGTTTAAACTTACACTTCAGTGCTGTATTCTCATATTGTTTAGATTGTTTTTAATTGATGGCCATAGTCTGAAATATCATGTATTTATGTGACATGGAGCTCAAGGTAATCGAAAGGAAAGACAACTCTAAATGAAGACCATAATCAGTAATGATTGGGTGATTGGAGAAAGTCAAGATCATGCATGTATAAATGACTTAGGAAACATCACTAGCACTAGAACTAGCACGTACAGGCAAAGTTGATGTGTAAAAACAAAATAAATGGTTGAGATAAAATAAAAAAATAATTTAGAAAAAAAGTAAAAATTTATAGTATTGATCAAATGTTTTCATGCATGCAAGCTCAGGCGAACACACACTCATTCAATGATGTTTATTGTAAGGACTACGACGCTTTACCAATTCTTCCTTTCACACAAAAAATGCTGTCTCTGAGACAGTTCACAAATAGTTTCCCACAAAACATTATTTTCAATGGCTATGGAAGGGGTTTTATGCTGCCTTTAGCACTATGTTTTTTTTCTAGCAATATCACAGCTGGGAACACAAAAATTGGCTTCACATATACTTCGCAGGTTAATCAAACTCATACCTTTTACTTTTGCCACAAACCTATCCTGGTACCCCTAGTATCACTTTCTGCCATATTGTTTGTTATTGGTCTGTAAGACAACAAAGACAGGAATCAGTCTCAGGAAAGCAATTCCATCCAACAAATTTCATTACTCCAGAATGTTCAGATTTCTGTGTTTTTGTAACCAGAATAGCTGATTACAAGTCCAATCTTCATATCTGAGGTGTTGGTGAAACTGTCCTCCTTGAAGAACTCCCATGAAAATCGTTATGAATTCCCCAAACTGGTCCAGAACTGGTGAAAGGTAAAAACCTCATCTGAACAGGTTGTTTTGAAATTCAAATGAAATGGCTGATCTCATTGTATGTATCCTTGTATTTCATATCCTAGACTGTCTTTATTGCCATGTGTTTTATGTCAAGCTCATTGTTATTTTCAGTTTTTTTACTAAAAAAGCTGTTTGTAAAGATTACTTGCAAATCATATATATTTACAAAGGCAGTTTAATTTAATTTAATTTTCAAGATGATTGTCAGATGGACATGAATATTTCCTGTAGGACTTGGCTCTTTTACAAGCATTGAAAGGCAGCAGTTGTACATCAATATAGTGCCTCAGAGGCTAGTTGGTCTACCATTCCTTTTCTGTAATTCCCAACAGGCGGAGAGTAATTGTTCCTTCACAGAACGCAAAGCTGTAACTGAATTACAGTGTTTGGCCTGCGGAATCTCACTCTGTGTAATAAAGATAGTTCTCCCTCAAGTCTACTTATATCTCTACCAGGATATATGGATAAAGTATATACCATGGCTTCAGGTTATTCAGGGTTCGCAATAGAATTTATGAACTTGACGTAAGTATAAGGTGGTTCTGATGACTGTTTTTGTTTGTTTGCTTATTTGCATGTTTGTTTTATATAATGGCAATCTTCCTGGGATAGGCCAGAAAATTTTGATCATGGATTAGAGTAGGTGAGTTAAGTTTCACAATACGTTTATCAATATTCTATAACCAGTACTGAGTAGGCTACCCTATCCCTTATGGAGTTGAAGCCCTCTTTGCCCCCAATATATTCTTAGATTTATCAAGACTATACCCATCTTGTTGGTTTCACCCAAGTGGTAAACATGTGAGACCCGGTCATTTCTCCCATGCTATGCTATTGTGATTGGGATACTGTTCACAGCAGCTTTAAACTCATAACAGTCACGGTTAGAATTGGTCTTCAGTAATCCATGCTTGCCACAAGAGGCAACTAACGGGATCGGGTGGACAGGGTCACTGATTTGGTTGACACATGCCAGCTTGTAGATTCATCTTGTATCCCAGTTGTGTAGATTATGATGCCTATGATGTTGATCACTGGATTGCCTGGTCCAGGCTTTATTTTTGACCGACTGCCACCATATGGTTGGAATTTGCTGCATGTGGTGTAAAACAACAAACCAACCAATCAAAGTAAACCAGCTCACTGCATGTGATACATATGTACTGTAATTGAAAATATTTCTTTTCATCCTATTCACAGAGGAGCTGTATAAACCTATGTTGATTAGGGTCATGGTTGTGGATGTGTTGTTTTTGGTTAGAAATGATGGGATTGATTCTACAGAAATACATTCTTAGAATTTAAGTCTGAAGCCATGTTCATATACTAGACAAGAATGATTCCAAAAGCTAGTATCCTACAACTGATTTCTAAAATGGACTCCAAATACAGTTCTTCAAAATTAATTCTGAAGTCTGATTCTTGAAACCGAGGATTCAACTCATCTCAATCTGATATTGCCCAAGAACACTACAAGCTGAAGATATCATGACTCTTGTCTGTCTGAAGCAATACTCCAATCATTGTCCATTCGTGATGTAATTCCAGTATAGGCCACCAGGGGTGTTTGTACTATCCTGTTCAGTCTCGGAACAATCAACAGTCAGAAAGGTTAAGGACCTGTCTCTGATCGGTATTCAGTAGTACCGTCATTTGGAGGCCACTTTCAAGGCATGACAAGATTTGATGTAATATCAGTTTAACCCAACTGTTAGCTACTAGCACCGTTGTGGGTAGAAGTCTTTGATCAAGGATTGTGTCTGTGTTGTATGAGGTAATCCATTGCAGACTGTCCAAGCACTTACTGAGATGAGGTCACAAGGGTGGAACAATAATTGTGGATATGGGCCTTTTGGGTGCATGCTTTGAGCAACAGATCTCTACCATCTTGTAATCCAAGTGTTTAAGAGTCTGGACCAAAGCCAAACAACCAATTCCAGCAATAATGGTATTGGTTTACTGAAATATTGTTTTGTATAAATTGGATCTTGCTCTCATGTGTTTCGGTTTCTTCATCATGACTTTCTGGACCTGCTTCACAAATCGTTTATGAACTTTGTGAGTCCATGTTAAAGTCTGGAGGTACAAACACCTTAGCGCTAAGTTAGCTGTGTGCAATGGGCTAAGGTGTTTCATGGTAACAAGACAGTATGTGTTTAGTGTTCATTTGTTAAGTCAGAGGCCTCAAATATGATTTGGTGTCAATAATGACAAATATACCTATAACATCATATATTCTTTTTTTGCCCACTGCTTTTGGAGATTTGATGCTCATAGTGTCCATCTCTGGATTGTGTTCTCTACATTGGTAACGGTGGGGTAGCTTAGTGGTTAAGCTGATCACTCGTCATGTTGAAAACCTGTGTTCAGTTCTCCCCATGTGTGCAGTTTGTGTACCCATTTCTGGTGTTTCCCATCATCATATTGCTGGAACATTGCTAGTGACGTAAAACTAAACTCACTCACTCACTCACTCACTCACTCACTTGTCAACATATGGTTATTTATACTCAAGTGTTCAACATGGTAGCATTAAACAAATCCAAGCTAACATGACATCTAAAAAAAATTAAATATATAGGTCGCCTACCTCTTATTGATGTGATATATTGACTCAAAGTTTTAAAATCATCATTTCTAAGTGAAAAATACTTTTAATGTCTTTTTCTGCCTAAGAGAGGAAACTTGGACACCATACAAGCACTCTGAGCAAAAACTCCTCTCTGATTGATTGAACGTTCCTCCAACATGTTCACAAAATCTATGACCTAATGTATTTATTTCAAATTGATTCAATAATCAAATTAGAATTTGATTCTGAAATTCCTGTAATTGCTCTAACCACGTTCTGAGTCAGTACATTAATCGACACCATGAACCTGCATAGCTTTATGGTAGAATTTCATTTTCAAATAGCATCCAATCATTGATTCTTAGCTGGAAATATTGAGATCTTAATGAGGATGTGAGAAAAACCCTATTCAGAGCATGTATGAATTTTCAGTTAACCATGTTTGTGGGATTAATATTGAAATACCAAAACCAGCATGTACACACACATGCTGCAAGCAGGCGTGGAACTTTTTTGTCTCGATTAAATCTTTCGCCTTCATTTGTTGTATCAGATCCTCTACTTCTCTTAAACGTCCATTTGTTGAACATCTTCAGGCAACCTAAAAGGATAACAAAATTGATTTATACATAGCTGTGGTGTTTTGCTGCGTTACTATCAGTACTGGAGTACATTTTCAAGATGATATTCATTCCCTAGAAAGCCACGCAGAAGTATATTGACCTGGGTGCAATTTCAAATTATTGTGTAATGGCCAAAGACTTCTCACAGTTTTCACATATTTTCATTCTGTTTGACTTGGGGCCACTTAGAGTACTGTTTTCATTTCAGACAGCAAGATCACTTTTCAGTTATTGGAAGTGAATGAATATTTGGGGCTCAGTTCTCTGATCAGTTCTGACTGTTGGTCATAGTTACTTTGTATAAAGATTGTTTTGCTGATTGGTCCTACCTCAAAAAATGAAAAGTTCATATCAAGTCAAAATATGCCATGGTTCATTACACCAAATTAACCTATTTGTTCAACTGCAAAATGGAAAATAACAGGTTAGTGTTTGCAATTAGCAAATTACTTTAGACGGTGACCACTAACAATGAGGCAGGGCCAGTACTATCTTCTTGTGGGCCTCCACTTTTACCATTAATTAGACTTGTACAAATTATTAGGTAGAATGGGAAGTAGATTTTCCAGCAGCTCCATTTTTAAGGCTTGAAGAGAATTTACTTGTTTTGTAGCTGTTGACATTTAGAATTACAGACAATGTTCTTACTTATTGATGCATTTTGGTTTTCGTTCTTCCATGTCACCATTAGTGGGAGTAATTCAGTCTCATGATGTGAGATAAAGAGACATTATGGCGTGGGTAACAAGGACTTTGTTCAAGCCCAATTTCATCTCACCTTCTTCCAACTATTCATGGATGCATCGGTTGAGTCTCAAGGAAATTCTTGCGAATATAGTACCTTTTTTGGTGCGTTGGGGTAGTCTAGTGGTTAAAGTGATCGCTCATCACACTGAAGATCAATTCCCCACATGGATACAATGTGTGAAGCACATTTCTGGTGTCCCTTGCCATGATATTGCTGGAATATTGCTAAAAGCGGCATAAAATCAAGCTCAATCACCAGTACCTTTTTTTAAATCACTATTGTAAACCCTGTGTTTGGATTTCATTCTTCTTTAAAAATTAATACTTTCCCATTTGAAGTCTATTTCACTGTCAATCAACAATGATCAGTCGTGGAGACAGTAGTGTCTCACAGCTCTGATACAAGCTGGGAATCTCACTTCTGTGTGTGAAAACAAACAGCAACATGATCAAACATGTTAGACAGATAGACAGAGATATTGGTCGGGGTTAGCCCTGTGATGCTTGTTGTTTCAGCCTCATTTCTACTGTGTTGTAATTATTTCATTTCATAGGGGATTGATGAGTTTCATTTTCCAAAGAATCAATCACAATATCTGTGATTGATTCTTTTCTGATTAATTATGTTTCTTGAATTTTTGGAAGCTCATACATCATGTCTGAAAAAGGTTCCTGATTGTGTGTACTGTTAACCATAAAACAACTAAAAACTATCGTAAAAACTTAAGATGATTCAAGTGTTTCTTGTAGAAGATGATCAAATAATGTCCCTGGAAGAAATGACTGATTATTGTCATGCCAAAATCTCATAAAGTTTCAGGCACATAGATCCGCAGACACTTTCTAGTAGTCAAGTTTGTCCGCAGAAGTGAAACAACAGCATAAATAACTGTCACCATGTTTCCCTGCAGACTGATTATCTGTGTTTGTGTGGAGATATATTGGCATTTTAGATCCACCTTGACACCTTCTCTGCTATTGTGTAATTGCTTTTTACTAAGCTGGAAAATAATGACCACTAACTATAACCCATGATTTAATAGGTGACATCATGTATTCAAACCCTCACAATAAGGTGTTAATTCCTTAATAGATGAAGTGTTATTAAGTATTTGAGTGAGTCTTTGTAAGAAAGTAGTCTTGTGATTCGACTATCACATGGGTATGCTTTGTGAAGCCCAGTTCTGGCATCACCTGCTGTGATATTTCAGTGGTATTGCTAAAAACAAACTCACTTACTCTTGTTGAGCAGAGAATATTCAAGTATCTGTAACCAAACTGAAATTTTGGCTGAAAGAACTGGTGTGACTGCAACTCTTTTGCACATTCCATCCAATGACATCGATTTATTTAGAGACTCAATTCATTATAAGGCTGTAATACTGCTGAGACAAGCATATACTCATGATATGGTCATAATTGCAGAGATTTCTTATGGATGGACCTGTGAAGGTCCTGGGGTGGAATAGGCCTTCAGCAACCCATGCTTGCCATAAAAGGTGACTATGCTCGTCATGAGAGGTGACTAACGGGATCAGGTGGTCAGGCTTGCTGACTTGGTTAACACTTGTCATCGGTTCCCAATTGCACAGATCGATGCTCATGTTGTTGATCACTGGATTGTCTGGTCCGGACTCGATTATTTACAGACCGCCGCCATATAGCTGGAATATTGCTGAGTACGGCGTAAAACTAAACTCACACACTCACTCACTCTTATGGAGCGCAACAGGGTTCTGTTTACAAACCTGTGACTCAGGAAATATATGAACAGTCCAGCTGTGCCTTAACACTTCATTAGAGCAGTAACACGAAGCCCTTCTTCACCAAAGTGGTGACGTAAGTTAACGGTGTGATAAAATTGGTATAATAAATCTGTTTTCCAGTAATATCCTACTTGGAAAGAAATAATACAAAACTAATCTCTCAACATAAAAAGAGGGATTGATTTTTTCTGTCATCAGAAACCTGTCATTTTTTGAAGTGATTGACTCATTAAATGGAAGATCAATGTAGTGTTGCTGTATGATACGAGCTGTTTGTGTTTGTGGGAACAAAGACAACCGAAGGCTATTGTGGTCAATCTATCTATCATGGTTTTTATTGTGTTTGCCCATTTGTATTGATTCCTCATTCCAACATCACAGGGTTTATCACAATAGTGTGTGGGGGAATTCAAGCAGAACACGGCTACACTAGCTTGGAAATGGCCCTTGGGTAGAAGTTCAATATGACAAGATGAATATTGACTTTCACAAATCATGTCGGAAAGATTGTGAAATAAACTATTTTACAGCTTGGTTTTCAGGGGATGGAGAGCCTGACTGAATTGCTTTCGTTTATTATTGTCTTTTCATGATGATGATAAATGATCACCAGTACTTATTTTATGGCTGTTGACGTTTAGAATTACAAGCGGCTTTCGTCAGAGACTATCATGTTTGTTACGTATCTTTGTGTTCTGTCTTTCTTCTTCATCACACATATTGAAATAATTCTAGATCTGATGATGTGAGGTAAAATAGGTTTACTGTTATGTCGAGATTATTACTGTTATATTGTGTATGTGTTGGGGCTGGTGATAATCCAGGTTTATACTGCTTTTATGGTACTTTTCACTGACACATTATGCGTCAGTTTAACATAGAGAGCCCACCCAATGTACTAAAGCTAGCATATCATATTTGTGGCATGGTGTATTCATTGTAACCCTGACAGACACCTCACCCAGTATACTGCAGCTAGCATATCATATTTGTGGCAGAGTGTATTCATTGCTCAGCTCTGATGGACGTCCCACCCAGTATACTGCAGCTATCGTATCATATTTGTGGCATAGTGTATTCATTGTAGCCCTGACAGACACTGCACTCAGTTTACTGACTGTTGCTGGCAATTCATGTTTTTTTGCTATTTTGCTTGTGCTTTAATCAATTCTCCATTCTGACTGCATAATGCGGATGGTGGGGTAGCCTAGTGGTCCTGCCAAAAACTCTGGGTTCTATTCCCCACATGGCTTCAACATATTACCACGTGAGCTTGTTTCTGTAACTCACCGTGATATTGCTGGAATATTGCTAAAAGTGGTTTACAACCACACTCACTCACTCACTCACTCACTCACTCACTCACTCACTCACTCACTCACTCACTCACTCACTCACTCACTCACTCACTCAGATCATAATACCTTGCACCAGACAGGGAAAGCACAAAAAACTTTAAACATCTTTGGATACGAATAAACCATTAATCAAACTTGTGACCTTGGGCTCTTATGGCAGACACACTGTCCACAAGACGAAATAAGGGCGTGGTTGTAAAAGACAACTAACCAGACTGGGTGGTTCATGCATGTCAAATTCTTAGATCAGTGCTCATTTCAATAAACACTGGTTTGTCGACCTGTGAAGGTCCCGGAGTAGAATAGGCCTTCAGCAACCCATGCTTGTCGTAAAAGGCGACTATGCTTGTTGTAAGAGGCGACTAACATGATCAGGTGGTCAGGCTCACTGACTTGGTTGACACATGTCATCGGTTCCCAATTGCACAGATCGATGCTCATGTTGTTGATCACTGGATTGTCTGGTCCAGACTCGATTATTTAAAGACCGCTGCCAGTATTGCTGAGTGCGACATAAAACTAAACTGACTCACTCACTCAACACCAGACTTGATCATTTACTGCTCGTCTTCAGTGAGTGAATATGGTTTTACATCATTTTTAGCAATATACCAGCACTTCATGGTTGCAGACACCAGAAATGGCCCTCACACATTGTACCCATTTTGGGAATCAAACCCAGGTCGATTGACAGACAGAACAGCAATAAACAACAATCATTGTTTTGCTAATAACGTCCCACCCACACTTTCTGTATAAACCTCTATAGTCAGACTCAATCCACTTGATCATGGAGGTGCTCCCCGATCAGGACGTGGATGGATGTTGAGTATAGGCTTGAGTCTGTCTATACAACACGATCGAGGATTGTCGAAAGTGATTAGGTGTGTAATGATTCACTGAACATTACGAGCTGATAGTCTGCAGAGGACACAAGGGTGAGATCAAGACATCTTTGATGGAGACAAGGTCATAAGTATTGTGACATATAAAAGGAAGAATTATTTGAAATGTGATATTTAGTGGCGCTGTGCAAGCTAAAAGGTCTCAAACCACATTTGTAACGATGTAAATTATATGCCTTGACAGAACATGATATACATGCTACATACCAGATATACTAGATATACATATACTGTGTATCGTATTCAGGACTAGTCTGGCAGAAATGGATGATGATGCATGTATATTACCCAAAATAATTTCCCAAATATGGTGTATAGATAGAACTGCCTTATTGTGAAGCATGGTGAACAGGCATAATATGTGTGGGATCCAGCGTTTCGTAAAAGGAATATTTAATGGGTAATACATGGACAAGAAACTACATTGTACATGAAATTCAGGGTGGTGGGGTAGCTTAGTGGTTAAAGCATTTGCCCGTGCTGCTGAAAAGCCAGGTTTGATTCCCTACATGAGTACAGTGTGTGAAACCCAATTCTGGTATCCCCTGCTGTGATATTGCTGGAATATTGCTAAAAGCTGCGTAAAATGAATGTCACTCGCTCAATCACTCACTCATTCATGAACTTTAGATATCACCAAATGTATTAAATGAATTGTGCCACCACATGATATAGACTGAAAAATAGCTCCAAGTTATCCCAACATCACAAAGTCGTAGTTGGTATCTGGCTGTAATCCTGCTCATGGGATGATACATCTTAACCCTTTAACTCATTCAGTCTTTGAGTTAGTGAGTATGGTTTTACACCGCTTTTGAGTTTGGCAGTTTTTCAGCAATGTCACTGTGAGGAACACCTGGTAAGAAATGGGATTCAAACATTGTATCCATTTGGGGAATCGAACCCAGGTCTTTGATGTAAGTGAATACTTCAACCACATGGCTGATCAACTGGCATTTAAAAGTTTGAAGTTGATAACATTAATCAATCCATGTGATCGATATTATTAAGTTTTTCACTCAGGAATACACGGTGAAGTCTGACATCATGTCTGTGACATTAAAAATAAAGGTCTTTATTTTTTACAAAAGCAGTTTCTGGGAGGCAACAACTCTCCATGTCTCTAGGAAATGTGTAATTGCATCTGCAAACAGCCATAAAATCAAATTACACACAAGTGTCTCACTTCTCTAGACAAATAACAAGATTTGAATAAAACATGGAGAATGACAAGGGAACTGGTAGAAATCATGCAATTATGTGCTGAAACTCTCCTCGTTTTAGTTGTCATGGCTGGTATTGACCAAACCCAGCAACTGTCACCTCTGACGCTTAGTGCCACTCTGTCAACTTTACCCTAAGTGCAGTAATTAACACTTGAAGTTTCTCAACTGCAACTTGGCAGATTTGTTGTAGCCTGTGTGGGGGGTGGCAGGGTTCCTACTGTCATGATGTAGGTGTTGGTCATTTGAAGTTTCTCAACTTGTTAAAGGCCAGGGTCCCAGTCCTCATAGTGCTTATAATGTTACAACCTGTCA
This sequence comes from Haliotis asinina, assembly GCF_037392515.1. Lineage (NCBI taxonomy): Eukaryota > Metazoa > Mollusca > Gastropoda > Lepetellida > Haliotidae > Haliotis > Haliotis asinina. Next base: position 20,678,092 of record NC_090280.1, read on the forward strand.
TAACCCTATAGTTCACCATTGACTTACATATGCCATATTGCTACAAACTCTTGTGGATCGGATCTGTTGGTTTGTTGTTTGATGGTGTAGTCAGCAATATTACAACCATATAACTACCGTCTGTAAATAATTGAGTCTGAATGAGACAATCCAGTGATCAACAACGTGAACATTTATCAGTGCAGTTGGGATATGATAACATGTGTCAACCACCTGATTAGTTGCCTTTTAAGACAAGCATTGATTGCTGAAGATCTATTCTAACCTAGATCTTCACAGGTCTTTGTGAATCAGGATCCAGCATAATGAATGGACAGTCTCAACATTGTCTGGGCTTAAATTTGAAAGTATTTTTTCAGTTGGTGTAATCGCCTTCTGGTAGAATCATTGCAGTATTATTTTTTATCTTAAAGAAATATGGAATATTAAATTATTTTGAACCGTAAAGAATAAGTTGTCATGAAGCATGAAATATTGAAATGTGAAAACATTTACCTTCCCATCTGAGCACATTTCATTGTTTCATGGGCTGAACAGTGATATCAGTTCACTGACCTAGAGGTTCAACATATGGAGGACGACACACTGAATTATTGCTCCAGATAAGAACTTGTTTACTGAATCCTAGACACTTTGCCAATAAAACCGGCACAAATTATCAGCAGGCATGTATGCATCAAAATCAATAATGATGAGAGCTAAGCATTGCCACAGAGCTGTACTCTAACTTTGTGTCCTTGTGATCAGTATCATGTTGTCTTATACAGAGTAGTGGTGAGTTGTTTGTTCCAGGTCTTTGTTCCAGAGCACCAGGCAGGATAACCACAAGGACCATCTTGTTAAAGTCTTTTGGTAATGGCCATTGAAGTGAAACCCAACCTTCTTCTGTTTAGACAATGCTTTAGCCAACATGCAGTGTGACATGCAATGAGCAGCTGGAACGATGTTTTGTTTTTTTGTTCAGTGTCACACTTAGCAATATTCCAGCTGTATGGCAATGGTCTGTAAATCAATGAGTCTGGACCTGACAATCCAGTGATGAATAGCATTGGCATTGATCTACACAATTAAGATAAGATGACATGCGTAAACCATGTCAGTGAGTCTGACCATCTAGTCCATTGTCCATACATGACTGCAATAACCTTGATTGCACTATCATTTCAACTTACATCACTTTACTTGGTCGGCGTTGTGGTCAATGCTTTCACAAGGTATGATTCACCCTGTGGTTACAGTGTGATGGAACCCAATTTTCTCTTGTCCCAAGTGGTATATTGCTGCAACAATTGCTAAAAGAGGGGTAAAACCATACTCTCACACACTTTGTTTGGTGCTCAGGCCGCTGGTTGAAGGGGATCAATTTAATATTGATGTAGTTAACTAGATTGAGAAAATGAAACTGAGGAGAAAAGATGTCAAAACAAGAAGGAAGTTATCCTGAACCACGGCGCCAACTGCCCCGGATGATGGTAACTGGAAATTTCATGTGTTCAAGTGCATGCTCAATGTGCTAACACCGATAGTACCTAGCCTATGGCACAGTGTCCATTCGATTGTTTTACTCAACTCTCTGGGGAGTATACAACCTTGGGGAGACAGCACATGGCTTTGGGTTCATTATGCATTCAGTACAAGCCTATTCAGTTTGATACTCCAGAATATGCTCTAGCCAAGATTTCGCATAATTTCTTTGAAGTGTATGAAGTGTTTACACCCAAGTGAGAGACTTTGTACATGTGCCTAATTTTGCAGTATTTAAACTTTTTCCTCCAAAATATGGCGTCAGTTATGTTGAAATAGTCACCTTGGTTATTCTTGGTTTGATCATAAGATTGAGGAGTGTATGTATGTGTTTACACAAACTTTAACTATCTCGCAAGTCCTTTTCATGTGCCTTCTGTCATCGATATGTTCAATGCACTCTGCCATAGGGTGAGAGCCATGCCCATGGAAGAACACTATTTGAACTCATCTGATAAAGGATACAGTATGATGATAATTTGTTGTCATTGCCCGCACATTTGAAGGATGTGGAAACTGTCTGATCAATGCCATTTGGGATTCATGGAATTCCAGGGGTGAACAAGGTCCACAATATACCATGCTTGTGTCCCTATGGACTCTTGGCAGAATAAGTTTTGAGTACCCCAAACGTGTCCCAAGGGACTATTGGCAAAATAGGTTCTGAGTACCCCACACTTGTGTCCCAAGGGATTCTTGGCAGAAGTTCTGAGTACCCTACACTTGTGTAGGGATTCTTGAATGAATAGGTTCCGATTACCCCTTGCTTGTGTCCCTATGGACTGGTCAGAATAGGTTCTGAATCCCTTGTGTCCCTGATTACCCAAGCTTGTTCTCTACTAACAAAATTCAATAATTTTGACATCAAATCTACTTCATCTTTCATCTGCACTAAAGGTTGTGCATCATTAATCAGTGGCTGCATAAGCTGTCAAGATCCGGGTTAGAATTGGTCTTCAGCAACACATACTTGTCGCTACAAGGTGACTAACAAGATCGGGTAGCTGACTTGGTTGACACTTCATCATATCCCAATCTTGTAGATCAGTGTTCATGATGTCAATCACTGAATTGTCTGATCCAGACTCAATTATTTACAGACTGCCGCCATATAGCTGGAATATTGCTGAGTGCAGTATTAAAACTACAAACAAACTTCCTTGTTTTGAAAGTATTTGTGCCAGTTGTATTTTGAGAAATACATTCTTAACTCAATAGTTCCAGTAATCAACAAACTGTCAGTGTTTGGTCATGTCAGTTTGACAGCCAACTGTATCAGAGCATATCACATTACAGACCTAAACATCAAATTATATCAAATACAAAATTCCAGGCAATACGCAGACTTTTGAAGCTCAAACAACCATGTGTTTGAAATAGGGTCTTTCAGTAAGGAATACTCATAATCAAGTCCAGATTCCAGCTTGAAAATTTAAGCCTCTTCTGCCAAATATCCGTCTTGAAAACAAGCTAAATCCCTTTGCCAAATATCAGTTTCTGAAAAACAAGCTAAATACCTCCTACACAAAATATGCATGGTGCTAATTTACTCGCAAGGAAGCCATGAATAGTGGAGCCAGCTTTTCTGGAATGTTAAACCTCATCAGCTCAACACATTAGTTCCACACACTGAGGTGATTGTGTAGTGGACTTGCAGGGACTAGTGGACAACTGGCAGCCTGCACCCTCCAGGGAGCAGTGGAGAGATCTCAAGTGTCAACACTCACATCCTGCAAACATTCCCAAACAATGGTAGTCATTAGTGATGTTTATGTGACTTTGAATGGATGGAGGGAGTGTGTCAGAAACTAGAAGGCTCATTGCAGGGGAAAACTATTCATGGAAAAACTGGAAGGATGTAGAGACTTCTCATAGGGTAATGAGACTGTTTTTGTGTTGTCATCATCTTTCTAACAATACAAATTTGCGAGGACCATTTCTGGTGCCCCCTCTGTGATATTGCTGGAATGTTCCCACGAGCAGCATAAAACTCACCTCCTCACCTCACCTCACCTCACCTCACCTCACCTCACCTCACCTCACCTCACCTCACCTCACCTCACCTCACCTCACCTCACCTCACCTCACCTCACCTCACCTCACCTCACCTCACCTCACCTCACCTCACCTCACCAAAAATGCAGGTTAACTTCTTGAAAGAGCAATGTCCCGTAGAAAGTGTCCTAATGTAAAACATGTAATATTTGGGATTACACGTAGAGATTTTGATACATGTTTGGGTGAGTCCCTTCAGGGATTTGAACCCACTCTATCAGAGTGAAAGATCTAATCCAATCAATCACTGCAAAAGTAGAAGTGTAAAACTCCCTAGTCAAGATCACAGACTTTGTGTATCCTTCTGACAAGTATGTGTTGACATGGCTTCATGGCCAAAGCTACGAATACAGTATGCTTTTTATAAAGTGGTGAAACTTAACATATATTGCATATGGGATAACAACTTCTCAGTGTCTGACTCTGACTGTGTGCTTGGAAATCCCAGATGAGACTCAACCCCACAAAAGTACTAAAACCTGTAATTTACTGAGGGAAAAGTGTGTGGTCTGAACAACCATTTAGTTGAGTGACTCAGATTGCTGACTTAGTGTGCTGGCGTTTTGGAGCCTGACTGTAGGTATACATTTGACCACTTCCAACATGGCATTTTATCATACCTCACACATAAATGCTGTTTTCTGACTGGCAGAGTGCTCTTCGATTATTTTCTAAGTATCTCATTTACAAGCAAGTAACATTTCTATGTTTCCCACTATGAAAGCTAATCTAATTTGATACTCTGTGGTTGGAATTCTTTACCTCAGATAACAATGAATCACATATGATGTACGGAAATTACCAATGTTTTGTGAATGCATTAATGTGTTCAGTAAGATAAATACATTGTTCATTGGTCCCACAAGGTCCATGGGCTCAGTCAACATAAACAAACATTGAGGGTACATCAACCCATGTTCCCCTCGTGACCAGTGAACAATTTAGAATGTAGTCAAAACTTTCCACTTTTTGGATGGTTGTTTAACACCACACTCAGCAATATGCCAGCTATATGTCAGCAGTCTTAAAACAATGAAGCCATGACCAGACAGTGATCAACAGCAGAAGAACTGATCTGCTCAACTGGGATACGTTTTTGGTGTTAACAAAGTCAGCGAGTCTAACCACCCTATCCTTTTCCTTACCTCTTCTGACAAGCATGGGTTAATGAAGACCAATTCTAACCCAGATTTTCCCAGATTAACCCAGAGTTCATAGTTTTGGGCAATGGGCAAGTTCAACTGATATGTGTGAAAGTTCATTGAGTATATTATGATGCTTTGAGAAAAAGTATCATGTTTAACACACACTGAAGTTTATATTCATATGAAGAATGTGAGACTGTACCCATATTACTGCTGTAAGAAAGAATTCATTTTTAAAAGTTTCATCTCATGGTTATGAACCTTTTGCAAAAGGTTTCCAATTCACAGCACAGAAAACATGATTCTGTGATTGTCAAAATCCAAGAGTTTCAGCCTTCAAGCAATACCACGGTAGTTTCTGAATTGTCTTCAAGTTTCATCTCAGGCCAGTTTAAACATTTCCATAGGTTTTCAACACTGTAGTCTTACAATTCAATCATTGAAAACTGACTTCTGAACTGTTGACATGGTCCCTCAGTGACTAATGTCTTAAGTAGAATAGTAAAGACGTCTCACAGCACAATAGTTAGATTACAGGGGATATGGACAGATGAGGGGCACCTGCTAGGGGCTCCACCTGCAGCACATCCTCTCATAGCTCAAGAGTCTGGAGATAAAGACTCTAAAGCCTTCTGATGGTGTTTCCAACCAATGAATGGTTGGACTGAGGATGATTATTCGTGAACGTAGAAGATCTTCACATTTTTTCAAACTTTCTAATTATTTTTTAAAGATAATCAAGTTGAGTTTCTGTTTTCAAGGTCTTTTGTTGTCTGTCCTGCAGGAGGATGTAATTATTTGGCTGAAAACATTGTTTTTCTTAAGTCTCACTTTGATTGATTTTAAAAAGTGACATAGTGTTCTTCATGCTGTGGTGGCTTGTATGTGAGTAGGTCTGAAGTGTCTGGAATCAGTGGTTTAATCAGACTGACTTTTCAAGATGAATCTGGATGGTATAGAGTTGGATTATTTGACAGGTTTTAATCTGTTTTTTTTTGGTTTCTCTCAGTTTGAATTTATGTTGATGATGGCATGAAGTGACTGAGAGAGTGAGTATGAGTCTGCATCACTTTAAGTAATATACCAGCTTTATCATGGTCGGGACACCATAAATGGGCTTCACACATTGTGCCCATGAATGGAATCAAACCCAAGTCTTCAGCATGACGAACAGATGTTTTCACCATCCAGCTACCTCACCAACCTGGCCTGAAGTAATATACGTCTTGAACATTTCGTTGAGTAAGTGAGTTGAATTTAACATCAACCTTAATGTTTATATTATTGCTGACTACCTAGCAAAACAACATTCACTCTCTCACATCCAGGTTCATAACTTGAAAACTAATTCATTGACAGACAAACCAAATATCAAGCATAACATATGTCTTCAAATTACCACCATCAGATTGAGTCGTGGAAAAGCCAATGGGTACAGATCCAAAGGAAGTCGCCCGACTTGATGTCTTGGCGATCAAAGTCCCAGCTCATCCTCAGATTGATTCAGCTAATGGTTGACATTGATCTCATGATTAACCCTCCACTACAGGCAATCAGGCTTAAGGAACACCAGTTCTCATCCAAATACTCACATAGCTCTAGCCTAAATTAAAAACAGATTTCTAAGACCAAAGAAATTAGGGTGGTCAATTTGTGTGTCTAAATGAACTGGGATTCCCACTGGCAGATCAGACTGTGGATTTTTGTGGTTATTGGTGTAACTGGAGTAAATGAGAGTTGTTTAGACGAAGTCTTTTGAGATAGTTTTTTGATTTTGGTAATTGGATGTTATGAAGGCTGGGTTTGTGTTGCTTTGGTATGGATGATTTGGCTTGTGAAGAAAATCAGTTTTTTGTCTGTCTGTCTGTTGCCAGCAATTGGGCAGATTGTTGTTTCACAGTTATTGATCTGTTGTCACAGATGTTTCCTCTTTGATGAACTGTTTAAATCCATAACCTTGTTGGAAGAGTCATCTTTTCATGATCGCACTAGAAATATCCTTCTATTTGACAAACCTCACAGCTTCTTTATTCACGTGTGTGTGTATATAATAGAGTCTGCTTGATGGATGAGTGCTTGATGAGGAACTTTCTTGCCTCTTTAGACAAGTTGAAATGCTGTCAACCCAATTACTCCAAATGTATTCAGACACTATCTGGGCACTTGGTCTTTCTTGGAATCTTTGCAAACTAGTGATTGATGTAAAGGGAAACATTCCATGCATTCTTTGGGTAAGGTGAAACACTGCCAACCCAGCCTTCAGGCCTCCAGTCACCTTGAACAGCCAGGCTGTTTGGTGTCTGTTCTCTCCTGGCATTTCCACATGGTTTACCCAAAGCCACTCACTCACTCACTCACTAACTCACCCACCCACCCTCTCACTCCTTCCCTCACTAACTCACTAAATGACTCACTCACAGATTTGGCCATGCACTCTTTTCTACATCAGCATACCTTGACCTGAAAGCCTTGACCCAATCCTATGTATTCCTCTGAAACCTATGTAAATTATAAACTATTATGGCTACGTTAACATTATGGATATTGGCTTCTGGTCGGTCAGTCAGGTCAGAAGATCAATAACCTAGTAAGGTCTGTAGCTCTGTTTAATCGATAGCTTCGTCCAGTCATTGGCTTAGTATGGTCAGTAGCTCAGATGGGTAGCTGGAAAAAAAAAGGAAACTTTCGAGTTAACATCAGTTCAAGCTCTTTCATTTTAACTGTTTAAGAATTCTTAGATTTTTGTATAATTTATAGGAACATGCATGTTTGATGACATGATTGGAGACATTTAGTTGGCCATGTTGATCACCTCATATCTTAAACCATGTCCTACAACCAGTATTAGTAGTTGTGGACTGATCCCTACGAAAATCCCAAGGGATTATGTTAGAGAATGCATAAAGAGCTTTTATGTTTTGGATAATAACTTTTATTCACATTTTCCAGCATTCAATTGAGTGTGGACACACTTTGGAAAAGAGGAAGTGGACTAATGGCCAAATCATTTGGGAATGAATTTACATGTTAATCGCCCCAGACACCACACACTTGATGTTTTGTCAGAAATATGTGGAAAAAATGAGTTTTGCATGTTTATATAAATCACGATTAGGACCCAGAGCCCTTGGGGATCAGTGAGGCTCTGAGATAGTCTTAGAAGGAACCTGTGCTGGCCATTAGAGGTGACTTATTGGATAAAATGGTCAGATTCAATGGCTTGGTTGATAGCGTGTCATCGCATCAACTTTCCTCACTTAACAACTTTGTCACCATGCCAATAGATGGCACCAATCACGTCAGCCCCGAGGATGCTTTGGTCTGTTCTAAGCTGTTCCAGTTTTTTGTATGGCCAGCTACTGACTACAGTGCTGTGTCTACAATATCTGCTGCTGTGTCCAGGAATCTTGAAGTTGGAGTGGTTGACTTTCTAGGAGGTCCTGCCTCCAAGATGGCTAATTACCATGCAGAGGAGTGATGCTAGTGGTCATGATTAAAAAATGTTGATCCTTGCGGCAACAGTTACTGAAAGTCATATCTGGATTGTGCCATACAAACTGAAGTAATAATGTTTGTCAAGAAGTTTTTCAAGAAGGGAATTGGCACCGTTTGATACTTTTTAATCACCTCACAACTGCTCACTTACAACCACACATTCACAAACACTTTGGCGCGGTGGGGTAGCCTAGTGGTTAAAGTTTTCATTTGTCGTGCCAATGACCCAGGTTCCAATACCTACATGGGTACAATGTGTTAAGTTCATTTCTGATGTCCTCCACCTTGATATTGTTGGGATATTGCTAAACGTGATGTAAAACTATACTGATTCACAACCCTTTTTTCGCATCCCATCATTTACAGCCATTAACTCACAGCTATTCATTCAAAAACTGCCATTTGTAACATTATTTTCCCACACCCATTCACTAACAGCCATTTTCTCTTATTCATTCGTTTCACAGCATGTCATTTGCAAACATTTTCTCACAAATAATCACTGACACTTATTCACTCACAACCATTTCCTGACAAAAATTCGCTCACAACCAATTTCTCACAAATATTCAGTTACAATCATTCACTCACAGCCATTCCCTCAGTCATCTCCCTTCCACCATTCCCTCACAACCATTCACCCAGAACTGTTCCCTCACAACCCTTCCAGTTTCCTGTTTGTTTCCAACCACAACTGACTCCTTATGTAAGGAGACTGTAACGATCTATCCGATTGACTGACCTTCCTGTAACTGCCGGTCTGGGCTCTCCACTGACAGTGAGTGACTGGGTCTGCCATGTCTATATCAGATGATGGTTAACAATGAGGGAGACTCCATCAACATGTGTTGTGACAAGTCAGACAGTATCGTTAAGCATTGATCAAGTGCCGGGATACACATGGACGAGATGCCACAGTATTTACACATCCGTATGTTGTAAACAGATTTCGTATCTGTATGGTTCAAGGTGATTATCGGTGTCTGTCTCAAAGCTTTTAGTATACTAGTCATTTCACAGGAAATGGGTTTCTCTCATAATATTTTCGTACTGTGACTTGTAATCTTCGTTTTCTGCAAAGTGTTGAAGCATTAGTGGATCAGACTTAGGGTCTGGTGCTGCTTTCAGTGTCTATCAAAATCTTTTCAAATTGAAGTATGTTACCATTTTGAATATGCACCAAGTCAATTTTTGACCTGAAAATGGGACTGCAAGCATTGACCCATGGCCCACAGATGGCCCTATACCAGTACCGCGCATGCAGTTGTTTGCATAGCAACCAAATTTTCTGAATATTTTGTTTGTTTCAAGAATTAATGTATTAAAATATGATTTCTTCCTTTTTTCATCTGAATAATTATGTCAGTCAAAGGAAAAATGAAACCTACAAATATTGTCAGAGACATCTGTGGAGAGAGTTGTTATTGTTTAGCTTTGCAGGATCTTTGAATGTGAATGTTATATGTTTCAACTGGTTTGAATCAAACTGAAATGTTACTTCTGTCCAATATAAACACTCCACTAATATCAACAGGAGTTGGTTTGGTAGGAATAGATACTAAACACACTTTGTTCAAATGAGATTTGAAATCACTCAGTTTCAATGTACGGCAGACAACTCAATGCCAATTTAAATACTGCAACTCCAGACTGAAGGATTGAGAGAGTGAGTTTAGTTTGATGCCACTTTCAGCTAATATTCCAGCAATAGCATGGTTGGGGACACCAGGTGTAAGCAAGACACGTCAGCTAATGACCCTACTTGTACTCTCAGTAATAATGTCCCATGGATGTAATGGCAACCTTTAGTTGTGTGTTTAGATCCATGTTGTGTAAGCTTCATTAGTACAATAGTGAGAGAGAGAATGAGTATGGTTTTCACCAGTTCCATGGATATTTAAAAGCATGGTATATTTTGTCTTTAGCCCATCTCACTCACTCACTCACTCACTCACTCACTCACTCACTCACTCACTCACTCACTCACTCACTCACTCACTCACTCAAACTAACAGAATCAGTGTTGAAAGTGAAAGGAGTCTTGGGGCCTTCATGTCCTTTGATGTTGACTCAAGATTCTTTTAACTTTTGACATTAGGGTTATCTCAGGGAGCCTTCTCAGTGAAATCAGATCCAGCAGTGACTATATCCAACATCAGGTCCCTGTATAGGAGTCCATTACTATTGATTGCTGTACCTAATAGGATTGTAGCAACTCTTGCCTTCTTCCCTAAAATCAGGTTAGATTTGCCCTTTGTAAATCTCTTTGTTCTTCCAGAGCAATTAGATCTTCGTGCTGGATCAGCTGTCTGAAGACTCACATCAAACCTTTATTTTAGGAATTCTATAAACGTTATAATATCCTGTACACTTATGATGGAGCTATTTGTATTGGGTCTCTTTCTTGTGAACTCCATCGTATAACAGACAACTAAACATTTATGTCGTCAACTGATTTCGTGTGTCTGTATGAAGGTTTGTCAGGTGACCTAAGGTGCTTCCAGGCTTTTAACTAGGATAGGGAAGTGAACGGAGGAATCATCATCATCATCATCACTGTCATCGTCGTTGTCGTCGTCATCTTCATCATTGACGTCGTCATCACCGTCATCATACCATTTTATCAGCAGCCTTTATTGTTTTCTGCATCATCATCAATATCATCGTTATTACAGTATGAAGCTAGTGCCAGCTTTTGTTTCATGTCATAGTCATGGTCATCATCATTAGATTCATAATCATCATCATTTTCACCATCAGTATGTTGTTATTACAGTACAAAGCTGTTTTGTCACACATTTAAAAGGCATTGTAATCACAGGATGTTTAGGAACTCAATGGCTAGCATCAGTTTCCAGGAAAAGGTTGGGGACAAACTCACATTGTGAAGTGACATCCATCATGTTTTTAAAATGATCAAACTTTTTCTTGATGGCATACTTAAAGACAAATGGCACCTCTTAACTTCTTTATGAGTCCCCTGAGATACTTTAAAGACATACATTTGGTCCCTGACATACAGGTGAGGTGAGGCGAAATCCGTTGGTCGTTCTTAAGAGTGTTTTGTATATGGCAACATACATGATGTGTATGTGTGGCTGCTTGTACTAGCCCAGACTTAAGCTGGTGTTATAGTGCTAGCTTACTGAGATACCATGCAGCAGTTATGCTTGAATATCACAATCACATTATAATGACTCTGAGCCGACCAGTCCTTGTTGTACCTATTAATGGTGAGCGGCATGCAAGGATGAACAAGTACAATATTTTCACATCTTTTGGTTTGAAACATCAGGGGATCGAACCCATGCCTTCCGCTCTCCAGGTGACCACTCTAACCACTACGCCATGAAGACGGCCAAGCTCTGACCCAACTCAAGACATTCATGATTCTTCAGTGTAATGGGTAAAGGGAATGAGCTGTAAGGAGCTTACATAACTTCCTATGACATGTGTGAGGGATTTAAGCAGCCTTCACATGACAAACTAAAGTGTGACAGCACATGTTGAAATTTTGAAAGTTGTCAAAGTCACATTTTCACAGGTCAAACACATGTTGTCAAACTTTCGTGTCATTTGGGCACCATGTCTCTATCGGTGTTGTCACGTGACAGTTTTGTTCACTATGATTGGTTGTTACTGAACAACACGAGTTTGACAACACTTCACATGTCAAACTTGAGTTTGACAACACCAAAACTTTTATGGAAGAGTTGGAGAAAATAGAAACCGATCCTATTTCTCAACAACAGTTTGACAACTGTGAAATTGGTGTTGGTGGCGAGTCATTGGAATGTTCAAACTCTCAAACTTGAGTTTGACAACATGTGTTGTCAAACTTTAGCTAGCTGTGTGAAGGCTTCTTTAGAAACTAGTGGATTAATATTCAGTTTGCACGGTCTCTTCAAATGGAAGCACTTGAGAGGCTTAATCGGTTGATGTTTCTTTGTACAGTTAGAGAACTGCTGTACATCATTTGCTGAATCTGTAGAAATTAGCACTTGCCCTGCTGAGCATGTTTCTGCTGGTGACCACCTTGGGTTGTGGCTGAGGGGTTTCAGATGGTCTGATCAACTAGGTGATCGATTTGGTTTGTGAATTACTAAATCATGTAATGCTTGGTGTCATCAGGCCGGATTAACTGGTCTTTGAATCCCTTCAAAGTATAATTAACTGCTCATGGATAATTAATAGTGTGTCCTTTTCATCTGTTAGAGGCAGGGACTATTAATCCCATGGAGTGGTTGGTTATGGGTGGGGCAGATCAGATAACAGGGTGGGGTGGATTTGGGTAGCCTCAACCCTGATATGTCATGATCTGCAGCTTGTCAGTTTCTCCCATATTGCAGCAGTCATCTGAGCTGTATGTTGTCAGAAATATGAACAGCACTACATGTCTGTTTGAATCCTATATGCTATTGCCTAGCAGCACATCAGTGTATGATGTAGCGTAAGTTATGTTTGGGATTAGACTTTATCAGTGAAGTACAGTTAAAGAGTCTAGTATATTTTCCTAGGTTGACTTCCATCAGGGCCCACTTGCACAAAGCGATCTTAGCGCTACAACTATCTTAAGCCTATACTGCAGAATGGGAGTTACAATCATTGTAGTGCTAAGATCGCTTTGTGCAAGTGGGCCCAGGAATTTAAACTAACAGTCTCAGAGTCAGGCACCTAACTGCAGTCAGCAGTCATGCACCCACTCATGCACCCATTTGGCAAGCTGGCACATTTCCACCAACTGAAAGCTCTGAATACCATGTAGTACATGACTGTCATGACAGTTCAGAAAACTGACAAACACTTTTCCCACTTTATATCAGTTTGGAGAACAATGTGCTGACATAACACAGAGTTCATGGGGGTTACTAGTAATGCACTTCAAATGCATGATGAAATCATAAAGTGATTTCTAAATGATGCATTTGTCTCTGTAGGAAGCAATTGTTCTGTCCGGAGACTGGTGAGCATGCCGAACCCTGTTTTGTGTTTCAGAACTTGTGTTGTGAAGTAGACTTGCTTGGTTTTTGCATTGTTTCTTTTTTCTGATTGACTATTTTTGTGTTCCAGAAACTGGCCATGATCCTGCTGTACAGGGCGCTAGGATAGAGGACCGCTTCTACAACAATGACTCTTTCAAGGTGAGTTCCTGTCTGGCTGATGAAGTTAACAGTCCACACTATAGGTTGGAGTACTCAACTCTGTTTAGATAAGAGATTAGTGAATGAGTGAGTATCGTTTTACACCACTTTTAGCAATACACCAGCAATATCTACAGAAATGGCCTTCACATATTGTATCCATGTAGAGAATCGAATGCATGTCTTCGACGTGACGAGGTAATAGATGAAGAGAAGACGTTTTTCCCAATATATTATATTATCATATATCAGTTTTACTTTGTTTATTATAACATTGATGTTTTTTGTGGAATCTATGAAAGCAGTATTCAAGTAGGAACTATTATGCAAACTGGTTTAACTGACAACAATGAAACAACATGTATGACAGCAGATTTATTGTGACAACACCAAATTAGTCTGCATGGCATGATGTCACTGTAGAACAGTTCATCTACAGTGTGACATTTTAGTCTCAGATTCACAGCATCCTTGGATCAAGATAAATGTTACTGATTCACAGATGTACAGATACATTTCAGTTATGATACAGATTTCTGTTTGTCTTGTTTGCTTTTCCATCATCAGCACCCAACACATAGACATGGGTTTCACAGGTTTCACAGGATTTCATAAGAGTAAATATTTCAGACATGCTTCATGCCCGCCTATCCTCAAAAACTGACATTCAGTGTTATGACAGAAAACTTAGTGATTACAGCATTGGATCATCACTAGTTCATCATGCCAAAGTTTGAGTGTTGTACATGGGTACAATAAGTGATGGCAATTTTTGGTGCCTCCAACCATGATATTGCTAAAAGTGGTGTAAAACCCAATTTACACTCACTCAGTCACTCACTCTCTCTCACTCTCTCACTCACTCACTCACTCACTCACTCACTCACTCACTCACTCACTCACTCACTCACAGTTTGATCTTCATATTAATCTTGAATGAAATAACAACATGGTGGCCAGTGATGAAAGTGGCAAAAAGCCCCATGCTGCTCTCAAGCCTTGCTGCTTGCTTGAGTTATATTTACATCATGGTATAAATCTGTAGTTTGGTAATTAAACAATGCATATCTACCACATGGAGATACTGTAAAATGCGATCCAGCTGGTGTACTTAAGATACGCGGGTCTAGATTTTCAAAGCTCTCTTAGCACTACATAAGTGCCATGCATTAACTTATGACTATCTTAGTGCTAAGAAAGTCTAGATCCAGGATTTTTTTTATTGAGTTGTCTTGCCTGGTAGGAGGACATTATTGTTTTGTCAGAAAGTGGTCAACAATTTGTTCAAGACCCACAAACAGTTATGATGTCATGAATTGCCTGAGGAAACAGTCCATAATAAACCCATATGATACTATTTCAAAATGTATTTAACGCCTAGATAATGCACACTATCTGGTGAACGGCTCTGAAACGAATTGTATGATAACAACCGTATTATACTGACACAAAAATATGTGATAATACTCATGTAGCATTGACACAACCCTATAGTACTGAGACAAAAGTTTTGGTGCAAAGTGTATGATAACACCCTACATTGTTGACACAAAGTGTATGATAATACTTCTAACGTACATCACAACTGTTCTCCTTCCAGAACCCATCTGTGGACCCAGCCAATCCCCAGCAGCAGGATGCAGCCCTCACCATCCAGACCAACTACCGCCAACACGCAGCCAAGGAAGAGGTGCAGGGAATGCGGGAGGAGGAGGCCGCCATTGTCATACAGTCTGGTGTCCGTGGTTACATGGACAGACAGAAGGTGCTAGAGTCCAAGTGAGTACCACACCTAAGATATGTACATGTCTCACAAAGTATTCCTGTTGTCAAGACTGGCGACTGCTAGGATCGGGTGGTCACGCTCGCTGACTTGGTTGACACAAGTACTTGTATCTAAATTGTGTAGATCAATGCTTATGCAGCTGATCACTGGATTTTCTGGTCCAGGCTCAATTATTTACAGACCATGGACATATAGCTGTAATATTGAATAGTAGTGTGGCGTAAACACCAACTAACTTTTGCCCAAAATATCAATCACTGGATTGTCTGACACACACGCATACATCTGGAGCAACATAACTAGAACAAATGGTAATTGAAAATCAGCCTGACCGTCTATTACAAGTTGCTGAGTACAGCGTTAAACTACAACCAACCCTCCCACACGGCCTTCTTGGTGCTACGAATAATGTAACTCCTATATTTATCATTGATTTACACAAGTCAGCAAGATCAGTGTATACTGTGCAGCTTTCTGTAACTGATGACTCTAAGCATATTCTTAAGTCACCCTGATTATGATCTCTGGTCTGTCAGTACCGCACCATCATGTTCCACCAGACATCCACCAATCTTTCTAAATGATTATGGTATGTCATGGGGAGACTAATGTTTTGGCGCTGAATATAATGTCATCCCTTGTTTAACGCTCTTCACAATACCCCAGATGCAATTAAACTGCCAAGTAATATTCAGCTCCCATAAAAACAGCCCAGTGATCACAGATCTTCACGTCATCAGAAATAGCATATCAACAAATCCACTGATGCATATAATTTTGTTTATAACAAATAATCCCATTTAAATTGAAAGAGAGCCCCAGTGAGATGGGAGATTCAGAACCTAAGGAAATCCAGACTTGTAACATTCAGGCTTAAAGCAGTGGGCACAAGGCAGACGGGAAAATAATCTGGTTCAGGAACTGTGAGACAGAATATTCATTAGAAGTGAATGTGTTTTTCAACGTCCCTACATCAAGGTTTCAGCTTCCAAAGACCACCATTCTGTTGCAGTAACATTGCTGAATGTTGTAAAACAACAAGTATACATATAAACATCTCCATATTGGTGTATTTTTAGGAAGAAACAGGAAGTTTCACCGGTGGTAAATATCAGAAACCCACCTCGCTTTAGGTTCTCATCCCACATCAACATGTGTGATAAATCTTATAAACTATGCGAATGTTCACAAATAGCATCTGACCATCACTGACAAATCCAGATTCACCAACATCAACATGTGTGATAAATCTTATAAACTATGCGAATGTTCACAAATAGCATCTGACCATCACTGACAAATCCACATTCACCAACGGTCTGGTGGAAGTCTGCTACTTGCTGGCCCCAGTGCCTGATTGTATTGTTCACAATGACTGAAGTTGTCATAATTATGTGTCACATCATGCTTGTTTGCTGTTTATATAATTTTACTTTCGTAAATAATTTCAATAGCAGTTATAAGAAATGTCTGAAATGTGTGTTTGGTCAACTGACATCCCTCAGTATATAATTCAACCCACACCCTCCATGTTTCAGAGACCCAGAGGAGTTTGAACGGCGTCAAGAGGCAGTAAAGGAACGTCTACCCTCAAAGGATGTGAAAACTGAGGAAGAGGAGGAGGTGGATATCGACCTCAATGACCCTGACGTGGAGAAGGCAGCCATCAAGATCCAGGCTGGCTTCAAGGGCTTCAAGGCCAGGAAGGAAGTTCAAGAGGTCAAGGTAGGACTGTGACAAGGGGAGATAACGCTTTCAAAGGAAAGATAACTTAGAATATTGATTTATGATGTTATGAAATGTTGTCATCTTAGTTTTTATACGGACTATACAAGTATGCCTAAGTTTTGGATATATAAGGATATATGCCTAAGGATATATGCAGATTGGGTTGATAATTTTTTCTAATGGTGTAAGGTCTTGATATTGGGTGCACAAATGATATGGTCTATAACAAGTGTGCTGTGGTTTGCTGTGGAATGTGGTGCTGTGCTGTTGTTTTGGCGCTGTGCTGATATCGTCTGTGACCTGATTTCTTATTAGAGACCTGGTTTATGCTCAGTTATTTTCCAATAGATTTATATATTTACTGATTGTTAAAAAATCTCATTTATACTTTGTCACATTGACCTGATTTATACTCACTGTTCTGTGTGATCTGATCTTAACTTGTTCATTGTGACCTGATTTATTTTCATCTTGTTTTGTGTGATCTGATTTATTATACCCAATTTGTTTCAAGTGACCTGATTTATACTCTTTCATATTTCTCTGTGACCTGATTTATATTCATCTTGTTTTATGTGACCTCATTTATGCTCTTTTTCTTTCTCTTTTCTTTCATGTGACCTTATTTGTACTCTTCTTGTTTCATATTTATTTTCAGTCATTATTATACGTGAACAGACTTATGCACATTGCTCCACGTGAATAGATTATATTCATTGTTCCATGTGATCAGATTAATACTCATTGTTCTGTGTGAATAGATTTACTTTCAATCATTGTCTCATGTGATTTCATTGTCTTCAAGTTGGACAATGTGGTTTATAGTGTTTTCATATAAGTACTATGGAAAATCATGTCATCTTGTCTAACGGCTGGAACATTGCTCTGACTATGAATCACTGGATTTTCTGGTACAGGTTGTACTATTTATAGGCATCTTTGGCTGGTTGGAATACAGTTGACTATGACATAAAGCAACAAAGACAAAAGAGGAAAGCCTGGTGTTTAAAGCATCAAACACAACTTTCTCACTTGCTGGGCAGTTCAGCTTGTTACTTGCCAGGGATAATGATCACATGTCATCTTGCCCATGTTCAGGTGTTTAGTCACAGGTGTGCCTGGCTAAGACTTGAAGATTTACTCCTGCCTTGTGTGGCCAGAATGACAGCCATAAAACAATATTCAATATTTCATGTACTGTTCCATAGGGTTATGCTTGCGTTCATTCCTGCTAAAATACAAACAGACGCAAAGATTTTGGTTGGAATTGAACTTAAGCAATCAATGCTTGTCATAAGAGGCGATTAATAGGATCAGGTGGTCAGGCTTGCTGGCTCAATTGGTGCATGTCATTACATCTTAACTGCATGGACAGTGCTCATGATGTCAACCACTGGATTGTCTAATCCAGACTCAGTTATTTACTGCAGGCCAATAGCTGGGATATTGCCGAGTCGGCACAATTAACAGATTGTGAGGAGGGTAAGTCATGCTGAGTGCAGTCTGAGCTGGTTCCATGCATGCCACATTATTTGTTTTGGTAAGTCCATTGTGAGGCTGTTCTCCATCTCTGTATGTTCAAACTAATGCTTCTAATGGACTTGTGATGTTTCGGGATTATTTGCTCAGACAGATACACGTTTCACTTGCATCAAAATCTGAAGGGGATTGAAACTTGGAAAGCTGATTTTTATTTGGATGAGATTGAAAGTTTGCAAGTCCACCCCATGGAGATAGAGGGTTGGAACAGACACCAAGCAGCCAATGCTCGTTGTGATATGCATGTTGTGATAGGCAATTACATGGATTGAGAGGACATGGTGGGAAGCATCACATCCAGTTTGTGTCCACAGATGTTGTTTCAGCTTGTCCTGACGTGGTTGGCGCAGTGGGGTGTTCTTGTGGTTAAAACATTTGTTTGTCATGCTCATGACCCAGGTTTGATTCTTCTGTCCCCCCCTCTCCTCCTTCACTCCCCTCCCACCCCACCCACCTAAGAATTGACTCTCCGAGTTGCATAAGATTAGACTCACCCACCCACCCGTCTGACTTGGTGATGGAAACACCAAACAAAAAAGGGACAAATGTCTGTAAAACAGACTTATATAACCATAAATGTAATGTGCTAGTCATGTTGTTAGTCCGTCTCGAAACAAGCAGTTTTCCCATTTTTCAGCCATTCCTTAATAAGACTTCAAGTATCTGTTCTGAAAATACTCCAAAATGATAGAGATTGGTAGTTATGAAAACGAAATTAAAAATAATTCTGTGTATTGCCATCTCGCCATCAAGTCTGTCGGGGGAATATGTCTACATTAATTTAATTGATTTATTCTGAAAAAGATTGCATATTCCTGCCTTCTGTCTGCACTGGTGGTATTTATACCACACTTAGCAAATACTTGAATTTCCCTCTGCACGTTCCGAGACACGGAGCCAGCTGCTGTTGCATGTAATATGGATCGGCTGTGGATACTTGTAATACCTTTGCACACAACACAAAACAAACCATGAAGCTTTTATTGTCAACAGAGACACCAGTTTCCACTTTCCTATCTTTCCACTGATGAGGAAAAAGTGAAATTCAACTACCAAGTGGATATTTCTGTTAACTCTATTGGTGGACTGTGCAGGTTGTGAATGCACACACGCACAGTGTTATTGTACAAGTCACTTGAGATTTTAACACGCAGGCACAGAGTCTGTCAGAGTTTAAAGGTGTACTGATGGCTTAGAAACATGATCCTTTAAGAGGAAAGATTTGAAGGGATGGGGTGCTTCTTGAAGGAAACCTTGGATTTCAGTGTGGATGGTTGAATATCAAGGCAGTCTGTGCCAAAGGTTTGAGTCGTCAAGCCCAAATGACGTGGTCATCAGTTTCAGTCAGTTTTAGCTATGTCTGCTATTCCTTGTAGATTCACTTTTACACCACACTCAGCAATATTACAGCTGTATTATGGAGGTCTATAGATTATTGAGTCTGGACTAGACAATCTTGTGATCAACGGCAAGAGCACTGATCTATGCATTCGAGGGTTCCAGAATACTTTTGTATCTCCCTTCTGAGAGTTGCCCACCTTACCTCTGCTTGGATTCAGTGATTACTTTGGAGTCATAATTACATGATTATGATCCCTTGTGTCATAGTGCCATGTGTCAGTCATTTACAATGACTCTTGATCAGAATAATTTAGGAACTGGTAGAAAGCGCTGACTTATTCATCAAATGGTCTTGCTCTCAAAGTCTTTGTGATCTGAATCAACCTATGCTAACAGCCTTTGATGTCATAGTATCAATCATGGGTTTGTCTGATCCCAATACATTCAACCTGTCAACATATGACCGGAATGTTGCTGAAGGAAAGGGTGAGTGAGTTGGGTTCAGTGCTACTTTCAACAATATTCAAGCAATATCACAGTTGGCGACACCAGAAATGGGCTTCACACATTGTACCCATGTGGGAAATCAAACCCAGATATTCATAATGATGAAGCAGTGCTTTGACCACGAGGCCACCCACCGCCCCAGCAAAGACAGAAGACTGACAAATGTTTTTTGTTATAATCTTCTCCGACCTGACCCTGGTACTTTAATCACTTGTAAAGTTTCCATGTTCTGTGAGTGCCCAGTAACCCCAGTGAGATGCGGAACCACGGCAGGAAGAATCCCACTGGGAGACAGTCTGCTTCCATGAGAGTTATACTCAGGGAGTCCTGGTGGATAACGTGTGTAACGTCATAACAGCTCCCTCTTCCTCAGCAACCACACAAGCATGATCAAACAAGTTGTTGGCAGATGCCCCCTAACTGTCAGTTTATCATTCCCTTGTAGACGTGTGAGCTGGCCTGTTGATAACTTCACATGTGTAGTGCTTGCAAGGGGATTGATGTTTTGGCTCGTGAAGACCATTGGATAAATGCCAAATTGTGTTTTACCCATAACGCCTATGCTCACTTTTCTCATCGGTAATAGGCAGACTAAAAGTTTGCGTAAAATGGAATCTGATGGGATCATTTTTAGGGTTGAATTATTATAAAGCTTTGCGAGATGGTTATCAGAGATTTGGCATGTTGTTGAGAGAAACTCATCAACTGTTAATGTATTGGAGCTTGTGTCTAGAAGATGAAATATGATAGAAACCTGTTTTGGTCCACAGAAAAGGTCAGATTGAGAATATGTGCAAGACCAGTTGTTATCATGTGAACATTAATGTTTCTTGGCCAGTAGAGGACGCAAGTGGTTAAAGCACCGAAGATCCAGATCAACATAAGTGCAACGTGCAGAGGTCATTTCTGATGTTTCCCCACAGTGATATTTGCTGGAATATGACTAAAGGTGGCATGAAACTATCTTCACTCACTCAGATATAAACTTTTATGTAATTTGCCTATTGTTGTCTGAGGTGTCAGGGTTTGTTTTGTAGGGTTGTGTTCTTTGGGGATGCCAGGAACCTGTGGTCAGGAGTTGTCTCCTTGGTTGTCTGCTGCACCCTCATTTGTTGGTCTCACCAATGTGAAACTGGCCTTAAGACCAACTCACTCACTCACTCACTCACTCACTCACTCACTCACTCACTCACTCACTCACTCACTCAGTGAGTTGAAATTTAGTGTCACATCAGCAAATGTTGAGCCATATTTTGTTGAGAAAGTGTATTTCAAGTTTTTATTTTATTTTATTTTATTTTATTTTATTTTATTTTATTTTATTTTATTTTATTTTATTTTATTTTATTTATTTATTTTTTTTTTTACATTGTGCCATACAGGAACTGCAAGTTAAATTGAGCAAGTTAAATTGATTGCCGATATGTTTCATTCCATGCTGCATCTCATCTGTTGATGGTAATATAACTGTGAAATTGCCAAGTGCAGTTAAGCCACTTGCCATGTAATGACTAGAACCATTTAAAGTGTAGCGGTGGGCAATACATCTTTTCTCCTGCATCAGTGAATCTGCTCACATAGCGGTAGAACATCAGGGTTTTAATGTGTTTGACGTGACACTAATATCACACTCCTTCATCATCCTGCAGTTTGAAACTGTATATTGTGTTATGTTGACTTTTTACTCATTTAAATTACTGTCTTCTGCCGATGAAAACCATAACGTTGATTGTGGTCTCACTTTGTGGAGGGGAATCGATTTGTAAATCTCAATGAACATGTGATGCATAAAATATTGAGAAATTACATAGTTGGTTATGCTACAAAACCTTTGTGAGCAATATCAGAGTTTTTGAAACCTGACATGTTTGCTGTTTCTCGTTGAGACAAGTGTTTAAGCTCTAGGTGTGAATGTTCAATTTCAGGGATATTCATTTTGATTGCATATCGATTCAGCTTTTAAAATTGTTCTATTTTCTAATTTGCATTTATGGCTTCATTTGAATAATTATTACCCTTGGTTGGTTCCTCATAATGAGGTGTTAACAACTACACAGGGATTCTGGACTAGAATATGTCCTCAGTAAACTCATGGTGGTCTTCAACGGTCACTAAGTGTATTGGTCGGTCACTCTGACCTGATTGTAGGACTGTATTTCCACAGTGTAGACGATAAACAGTTAAAACTGGAGTGTTATTTATAGGCTTCTGTCTTAGTTGGAATTTTACTGAGACTGTCATTATCCATGCAGCTGAGTGAGTGGAGGGGTGGGTGAGTGAGTGAGTGAGTGAGTGAGTGAGTGAATGGGTGGGTGGGTGGGTGGATGGGTGGGTGTTTGAGTGAGTGAGTGAGTGAGGGAGTGGGAGAGTGAGTGGCTGAGTGTGTGAGTGGGAAAATGAGTGAGTGAATGAGTGGGAGAGTTAGTGGGTGGGTGAGTGAGTGAGTGAATGGGAGAATGAGTGAGTGAGTGGGAGAATGAGTGGATGAGTGCGAGAATGAGTGGGTGAGTGAGTGAGAGAATGAATGGGTGAGTGCGAGAATGAGTGGGTGTGTGACTGGGAGAATGAGTGGGTGGGTGAGTCACTGTGTGAATGGATTCAAGAATGAGTGGGTGAATGCAAGAATGAGTGGGTAAGTGACTTGGAGAGTGAGTGGGTGGTAGGGTAGGGGATTGAGTGTGTGAGTGAGTATTAACATACAAACTGGGTTAGCATGTCCTATCCTTACTGATACTACAGGTACATCCTGGAGTTTGGTCTCAGTTTTGGAAAAATGAAGGTGTTACCGTAAAACCACATACATTATTGTGTGCAGTCAACCTTAGGAACATAATCAGGGTAAATCCTGGACTTTTACTATTTGCATAGATTCCTGGCTCACCAGGGATTCATCTCAAGATAGTCAGTTTTCAGTCAGTCAGATAGTCAGTGACATTTTAGCCTGCAGGACCATCCACTGCCACAGCTGTGTTAGTTCATAATTCATTCAGTTTTCAGTTTCAAATTTGCAGTCATATATCTGCTGCAAGTTGTCATTGTCTTGGTTTATTTTGTTTAAATGGAGTCATTGAGTTCCTCGTCTTTCAACCATTCCTTCAATTGTAACAGCTATCCAGCCATCAGCTGACATCCTCCCAGGTCAAGCAGGAACCACCAGAGGATTCCTAGTCTGCAGTCAGGCAGCATCTCAGGATGAAGAACATCCAACAGGCATTCCACCTGGCTACAAGAACTATTCATGAGATGATGCACCCATGATTAGTCAGTAGGGTGATCTTTTGAAATTTGGAGGAGCCTGGCATTAAAGCATTCATGAAACTGTTCGTTAATTGTATGCCTTGTGTTACTGACTGGAGAAATCTTTAGCATGAAATAAATGTAGCCAGACCTGCTCAACATACCAATATTGGTTCAGCCCATGTAGCATGAACACTTTCAGGATTTAGGGGACCTCAGATGCAGTACTATGAAACTGAAACTCAAGGACACCAGGACCTTTTGAAATTGACAGCTTTGTTGACAATGACGACTTTGATATTGTTTGTGCTGACGAAAGGAAGCACTTGTTTGCAAAGAAGCATCAGATTTAAGTTCTCGTTGACATGTGTTACATTTTTTATTCACCAATAGACTTTTATATTTATATCAATTTGATACTGCTTATTATGTGTTTGTATCCAAAGAAATGAAGGTGATTTGTTTTTGTTGACCTTTGAAAGAAGGGCTTGTTTTCATGCCAGTCCTTTATTGTTGTGTTCTGTGACAGAAAGCTGTTGTCTAAGTACAGTTTGTTACATTTGGTCTTTGTTCTCTTGTGAGTCTGACCAGTTTTTCTGCTTTCCAACCCATGCATGGCGTTGTTTGATGTTTCTTTGAGTACAACAATGGCAGGATCTTCAAAGACGACATTGGAGTTTGATGATGAAAATTGCTTCATGTTACTTGATAATGTCGTAGAGTCATGTTTCAGATCTGGATGATTTAGCTACAGGATACAATACTTGGAAAAATATAATTGTCAATCTTGTCAGTAAATAGAGTCAGTCAAATCAGATCTTTTAGCTCTCTGCATCAAGATCTGACAAACCATCAGCATAGCCCTTGCAGGATTCTGGGTTTGAATTGGTCCATCAAATGGAATTGCTCCCAGGTTACAATTGGTCCCTCAGTTAGAACCGGTCCTCAGGTTACAATTGGCCCCTTGAATAGACCTGATCCTCAGGTTACAGTTAGTCCCTTGGAGAGAACCAATCCACAGGTTGCATTTGGCATCTAGGGTAGAACCAGTCCTCAGGTAACAACTGGTCCCTCAAATAGAACTGTCCTTCAGATTACACTTGATCCCTTGGAGAGAACTGGTCTTCAGGTTACAGTTGGCATACAACCGGGCTTGGATAGAACCGGGCCCCAAGATACTATTGGCATCTCAGACAGATCTGGTTCCATGATAGGACTGGTCCCTTAGGTTAGAACAGATTAGACTTGGTCCCTCAGATAGAACTTCTCCCAAGGTTACAACTGGTTCCGTGGATTTGGATAAAATGGTTCCCCATGTCAGAATTAGTCATTGGATAAGAATTTGTCCATAGGTTAGAATTGTTCCCTATTATAAGATTGAAACAAAGTTAAAATTGGTCATCAGGTTAGAATTTGTCCATAATATAGAATTGTCACCAGGTTTGGAACTGTTGCAAAGCTTAGAATTGTTCCACAACAAACCTATATTGGTTGTAAGAGGTTACTTGGATCGAATGAACTTCAGTGATGGCAGGCGTCACTCATTGTTCTTAAACATCCGGTTTGGAATTGGATTTCAGTAATCCATACTTGTCCAAAGAGGTGACTAACAGGATCGGGTGGTCAGACTAACTGAATTGGTTGGCACATGTCATCGGTTCCCAGTTGATTAGATCGATGCTCATGCTGTTGATCACTGTATTATCAGATTGCCTCTGTAGCATCTGTCTATAAATGTAACAAATGTATCCAGAAAATTAGTCTGACTCTGTCTGTTTCACGTTTTCTACTGACTCTCTTGTTAGTGTTAAGTCTACCCAGGTTTGATTCCCCAGATTGCTACAGTGTGTAGAGCCCATTTCAGGTGTCCACTGTCGTGATATTGCTGGAATATCGCTAAAAGCGGGATAAAACCAAACTCACTCACTCTGTCTTTGTATATTCATTAATGTTAAATCTTGTACACACAGTCCAGGGACATAATATTCAGTACTGTGTTGGGTCTAGCCTTCTTGATACTGATATTTCCGAATTCTGAATATGGGACCAAAATATCTGAAATGGAATCGTTGATTTTGATGGTCAGGTTGGACATTTATTTTCAGACAGTGTTAGCTTGATGTATCCTGTCCTATTCATGGTTGTCAGGTCTTGATGCAGACAAATTCAATGTCAGAATGATTTTACTTGGATTGGTGGCACATGTACATCTCAGATTGTATTGTTAATCAAAACATTCCTTTGAAAAAATAAATCATACAACCATAACAATCACTCTTGCTTTTGACATGAAAATTTAAAAGGATTGCAAGGTAACACTTCATGACCCGTCATTGTATACCGAATTGTTTTTCAGATTGTTGTTTGCTCTATCAATCATTAAAATGTCTTATGCGGACATGATTATGTACAGACAGGAATGGAATGAAACAACAACAAAAACCCAGTAAACAACTGCCTCTACACACAATTATCAGTGCTGATGAGAAAAAGAATCTGTTGGTTTTTGTCTTGGAAATATCTTGGGCCTTTGCCTTGAGTGAGGGAGTGGTTTCATTTTTGTTGTTCATCATTAAATATCGTTTTATTATGTGATAGGAGGTCAACTTAACTGAAAGGAAATCCTAAACCTAAAGTGAAGTATGATGTAGACATTTCAAATTTGGTGCAACCGTGAATGCAAATGATTTGCTGTGATTCATAGGATCCTGTCTTAACTAAGGTACACAACTGCACATGGAACTGTAGCATAGTAAGCATCCTCACCTGGACACACAGAAATTATTTTGAGATTATCCTCTTTGTTTCTTATTGTATCCATAATGAAACACAAATGAATTATGTTTCCTGATATAATTGTGTCATAATTGAAGAGAAAAAAAACAATTTTCTGATTAAGTGTGAATATTTCTTAAATTTATTTTTGAACAGGATTAAAAAACAAAAAATCAATGACAATTCCTGCAGATCTTTCACATAAGTTTCTTAAGGTAACAGCAATTGTGAATTAAAAATATCCGAAAATAAACAACTATAGTTGTAGCAGGTATTTTTATTCCAGTGAGCACCGAACACCTAAGACAAAGCGCCTCGGTCTCTTGAAATGAGCTCCCATGTGGGAGCTGTACATGTAAATTAAGAATTAAATTACAATGCATTTTGCTGAGTAGAAGAAAACGGTGGATTGCTGTGTTGCCACTTGTAGTGTGTTGAGGCTGGCTTCTTCAGAGTGATTACTGATCTTACAATCACTGAGGTCTCTAAACAAATCCAATTATAACTAACCCCAGCCTATCTTGATCAGGGCTTGTAAGAAATTGGATTATAGTCGGTTTGTTCCCATGCAGAAGACGGAGATATACTCGCACAGTATGGTGAGTAAAGGACCTTTTTTCATTTGCGGAAATTGTCTCCGTTTTCATGGAACTTTTCAAGGTGGATATTTTTGTGGAGATTTCAGAATGAGAGGTAAGCTGTTTTGTGTTTTCTGGTTAGGTTTGTTACAGTTTTTGCTTCATTAATGTTGGTTTTCTGATTTTGAAGATACTGTTATCTCCATGTTAGAGTTATCAAGGCTGGTCACTTGGTGAAGTTCTCATTACAGAATCAGGTTTAGGACAATTTATCATTCACATCTGACTTCCACAAAATATCATCCCAATTATTTGTAGATCATAGTGGTAACATCTGTTGCATTGATGTCACAATGAAGTCCCTAATCTCTCAGCCAATACAAGTGGATACCTGGGTATTAAGACACTGATAACAAGCCTGAAAATGTGGAAAGAAGGGTTTTAGATGATGACAAGAGACTCACAAGAGTGTTGTTCATGAAGATAACAAGTGTTAGATTCTTTTTGAGATGTTCATGTTTCTGTTTTGGCAAGACATTTTGTATCACTGTAGCTCTTTGCTTCAGTGGTGCTGGCATAGTAATTTTGAATTGTTAATAATTGTTGCACAGGGTGTGTTCTCTTAAAATGGGAATTATCCAGCTGGCCTGGAATGTATCCTAAAATCATGAATTAGCAATTTTGGGAATTACAAAAGATGTTTCCTCAATTCATTATGATATAGAAATTTGTCTTTTAAGTCATCATTCTAGCTGTATGACACACTATTCTTGTACAGTGCTGATCTCCCCATGCATGACCTGTCCATCCGTGATATTTCTATGACCTGTCCAACCCTGATCTTCCCATGACCTTTCCAGACCCAGTCTACCCATATGACCTGTCCAGTCCTGATCTACCCATGACCTCTCCAGTCCTGATCAGTTGTTATCACTCACTCATTTTTAGAAAGTTTATTTGAAGAAAATGTTTACATGCTTTAGGTGAGGCTGGGATGGAGTCAGTTACATAAAATGATAAAGGGTGCAGTGTTAAGGCAGAAAAGTGTGATAGTCTGAAAACCAATCTCACAGTCTCCCTCACTTCATCCAATAAATTCCCCATCCCTTACACTCGCCTGGTTATGCCACGTATAGACTCTACATAATTTACTGGTGTTTTCTGACATTATCTACATTTAAGTAGATCACTTAAAACAATACCATATTAACGTTCCATTACTACAGCTAACTCTCAGCAAGGGTCTGTCTCAAGATTTAGAAAGTCATTTTTCAATTGCCAGTGTGAGAAGAATATTCTTAGCATTATTTGTAAATTGTTATGAGACGATCCCTATTGAACCTACTCTCGAACATGACAGTTCAACCATCTACAGCCTGTTAGCTGTATGACCTTAGGGTCATCGAAGGTCAGTGGTCATGATTGCATGCATGGATATTTCATTATGGGTAGATTGGCCACACTCTTCCAAATCTTTCAGACTCATTCGTGGAGAAAAAGGAAGATAAGATGGTAGGTTGAGTCTATTTCTGAATTCTTATTGTCAGTATTTTGACGTAATATTTGTTTATGCTCACTGAAGGTAGTATATTCAATGTTTAAGACAATACTAACATGACTTTAGGCAGAATGTGAATGACATGCTAAGTATTATCTCGCAAACTTGTTTTTTATGAATATTACATAATATACAAACATGGCAAGGATAATGTGTTCATTGAAGATGTATATTCAATGTTAAGACAATACTAACATAAGAAAGAGATACTAAGTATTTTTTTAATGTTGTATGTTTTATGACAAGGATATCATGTGTACAATGGCCTAATGGATAGAGTGTTTGACCATGAAGTGGAAGGTCTGTAGTTTGATTCTTGGCAATGTCATACCGAAAGACTCTAGAACAAATGCCTTGGTGGACTTGTCATTACACAGCAATCATTAATATTTTTTAGTCTGTTAATAGGTAAGTGTGGTTTTTAGCAGCAAAGATAGTTTGGACCAAAATTATTATTGAGGACAGAACATTTAGAAACAATAGATCAATGCTTTTATAAAATAGATTATGAGAAATTCAAAACAGGAAATGAACCCAAAAGCGCGTTTGTGATTGTGTGCCCCATTTCACTGTGACATGTCTGTCTGGATTCCTGTGAAGTATTCGAGCCTGCCTCCAGCTACTCAGAGCTTCCCTTCTAAATAACCACATTGCTGGAAATAAATTCAAATTTACAACATGAGCTGAAACACCTACTGCGTTAATCAGTTCTTGACAACAATTTACAGTGGTTTGAAGTCATACAACAAACTTGATTTGAACCACACACGTGAAGGGGACTTTTAAGAATTTGGTTGTACTTGGGCCTGAATTCCAATTTTGATGCTAATGTTAAGAAATGGCTTCAGTAGTCATAGCTTTATTTGACCTGCTCAGAGGCTTCCTCCCTCCCTAGTCTGCAGCACATGTCTGTGAAAGTTTTAGGAATGTTAGAAAATTCATTACACTAAAGTATGTTTCACAAATATGTTTGTAAGGCAAACAATCAGTCAATCACATACTCGCTCACTCGCTCACTCGCTCACTTGCTCACTCACTCACTGCTTGAAGAAATTAAGGTAATAAAACAGTCTTAGACAACTTTTCAAAGTAGACCTGTCAAATGTTTTTTGGGAATGCTACGAAAATCCCTGCGAATGTGATATGTTTTCAAGTATTGTGAACCAGTCCACCAGAGAGCTAAAGAGACTCATGTATGACACAAATGATGTCATGTCCGTCATGTCAAGCGTTACTGCCCAATGACAGAAAGGGGTCAATGTCAAGCCCTGTGACTATGTCTGTTGTCTGTCTTGTCACACGCCCCATGTAGCGTAGATGTTGTAGTAAGAATGAGGAATGTAGGCATCTCGAGAGACAGGTTTCATCACAGACATGGTCACAGCCATGAGGAAAGTGTGCCCCACTTCAAGATAGTTGGTTGAAAATCAGATATATCTGGAAAGCTTGATTCATGTAGTTATTTTTGTCTCATTTTTTAATCCCCTTTTACTTGGACTGTCACGTTTACAGCTGATTCGTCAAGCACAGATGGCAATTTTTTAGTGTTGTTTATCATCATAGTACAACAAGGCACTGACAGACAGAATACCATCTTTTGGCATCATGTGAAAGTGGCAGTTCAGGCGGGCAAGAAATGGAGATCCCTGTTGACAGCAGTATATGTAAAAACTAGATGTCTAAACTGATGGGGATTCCCTTTTCTTCATCAAGAATTAGCATGCCAATGTGTCTTGATCGTTTTTCTGATGTGCACCCAATACATCATCTGAGACCTGCGAAAAATGTCCGAATAAAACCAATTGTTTGCTAATCAATCCTAATTTTGTAATTCGATTAATTTGAAGTGTGTTACTTCTTTAAGTATTTAACTCTCTTGTTAAAAATATCAGTTTCAATTTTCAGGTTTTAAAATCAATATTTTTTTCGGTTTAGTTCATCGAAAGTAATCATCTTTTCTCATACCTTAAATCTAATCTTATGAATTTATTGATGCTTGCTCTTTTGCTTCAAGAAACGTAATGTAACTCTGCGAATCAAACTCTTAGTGCAATTTGAAATTCCAGGGAGTTATTCATCTGCGTGAAGGCAAATCGTTCTTGTGAGTAGCTGTGACAGGTTCCTTGATCCATCGGCACAATTATCTGCAAATACCATTCCTCTCATCTCAGTCTAATTCGGCATTGGTCACCACATGCAGGAATCCAAATTGAAACTGTTCTGTGCGTAGGACTATCCCATCATGCAGTGCAGCTTGCCAGCCATCACAGACCTTTAATATACTGCTATATCAATGTCTCTCCTCACTGCTGTTTGAAGTAGACCTATGTGTAAGACAACTCTCCTGTATAAAGGTTTAAAAAGCTGGTGCTAATTGATGTACCCTATCTAAAAAGCTGGTGCTAATTGATGTACCCTATCTAAAAAGCTGGTGCTAATTGATGTACCCTATCTAAAAAGCTGGTGCTAATTGATGTACCCTATCTAAAAAGCTGGTGCTAATTGATGTACCCTATCTAAAAAGCTGGTGCTAATTGATGTACCCTATCTAAAAAGCTGGTGCTAATTGATGTACCCTATCTAAAAAGCTGGTGCTAATTGATGTACCCTATCTAAAAAGCTGGTGCTAATTGATGTACCCTATCTAAAAAGCTGGTGCTAATTGATGTACCCTATCTAAAAAGCTGGTGCTAATTGATGTACCCTATCTAAAAAGCTGGTGCTAATTGATGTACCCTATCTAAAAAGCTGGTGCTAATTGATGTACCCTATCTAAAAAGCTGGTGCTAATTGATGTACCCTATCTAAAAAGCTGGTGCTAATTGATGTACCCTATCTAAAAAGTAATCCTGAACTAAGAACATCACCAGTGTGCACTGAATTGCTTTTTTTTGTCTGTTGTTATAAATGTGCTTGGTCACGTTGTACATGATGCATTTTGTGTGCCATGGTGCAAAATGTAAGTGGTTGCATTAAAAAGTCTGTCTATTTTAAATGCTGAAATAAATTTCAAGAAAGACAAGATACTTTGTGGATGATAATTTATTTCGTATTATTGCACAACTATTAGTTAACAACTTAACACCAACCAGATATTAAGTCATATGTTAGACCAATAATCTACCTATAATCAAGTCTCCAATTATCAGGGTTTAATGTACGAGGCATAGTTTTGTGAACAAAGAGTTGCCCTGTTCTATTTTCTGTTTAGCTGCCTGAAGAAAGCTAATTCTATTGGAATACTTCTGATATTATGAACCAAGTTTCACAATTACATCAAAGTAAGATATTAAGGCAACATCCCTATCTTGTTTGGATGTTTTGGTTTTTTTTGTTTTGGGGTTGTTTTTTTTGTTTTTTTGCATTATACTTTCTTTTAAATGTTGGAGTAATTTATTGTCAAAAGAATGTTAATCACTGATATCATTTTAAAGCTTTGGACATTTCAGTTTTAAGAAGATTCTGATCAACTGTAAAGTGTCAAAGCTGTGTTTTGCAGAAATTCTGTCAAGTGTTTTATCTCAGGACCCTGTGGGTTTTCTGACATGTCAGATATCAATTCTCACTCATAATGACACAGTTGCGCGGTTCAAGGTTAAGGGTAGTGGCGTAGCCTCGTGGTTAAAGCGTTTGTTCATCATGCCAAAGATCTGAGTTCGCTTCCCCACATGGACACATGTGAAGTCTATTTCTGGTGTCCCTGCTATGATATTGCTGGAATATTGCTAAAGCAGCATAAATTCATACTCATGTACCATCGTCAAGTAGCAAATCTGGCTTTAAATTGTTTTAAAATTGTTTGAAAACTTGAGAATTGACTCGGTTGACTGCTATAACGCTGACTCAGCATCTCACGCACTTCAGGGGACATTCTCGGGGTTATAGAACTATTATCTTTTTTTGATTAAGATAATAAATTAATTGTGAATTCTTTCTTACGTTTTGTATGTTTTTTAGTACACAAATGTAACTGATGCAAATCTACTAAATTTGAGTGGTATTAGGTGCCTTTTCACTCAAAACATTGACCTTGGATTTCTGGTGCAGAATGCTAAAGGGCTTGGAAATTAAGCCATGCCTAATTCTGAAATCTTGTTAAAGTTGGATGAAATACTTGGTGCAAAGATGTATCATTAATTCCAACAAGGTTGTGAACATTGATGTGAACGACCTGAAAGATCACAGTGACACAAAGTTTGGAGTGACCTGGGATTAGCGTGAAGAGTTGAGTGACGAGTTTGTTGGGCATTGTACCAGTCTAACAAGCTGAACCTCTAGCTGTGTCAGCAGGACGAGTTCTGGGACCCTTATTGTCAGATAAAGTACACATGATGATCTTACCACCGGGCAGAGGAGTTCAGTATGTCACTGGGGCAGAGGTGTAGTATAGTGGTTAAACCTTTTGCTTACACCAAAGACTCGATTACACCAAGGTTCGATTCCCCACATGGGTACAATGTGTGAAGCTCATTTCTGGTGTCCCTCACCTAACCATGGTATTGCTGGAATATCGCTAGAGGCAGTGTAAAACCACTCACTCACTAAGCCTGACAATCAAGTGGTTGGTTGGTTGGTTTGTTGTCTAATGACACACTCAGCAATATTTCAGCTATGTTGCAGCTGTCTATAAATAGCTGACTGTGTACTGGCTCCCTTTGTCCACCCCATTTCTGTTCTTGTAAATAACATTGTAATTAGCTTCTTATGACTTCGGGTCCTGCTGAGCTAATTCCCCACAACAACCATCACGCCATTTAAAAGGGGTTCACCAGGAACCTCCTTGGTACATTAAATGGATGACCATAATAGTTTTTTGATTTTATACCTAATATTGTTGACACATCCATATACTTCATCATGAGCCATCACCACTGGCCTTGATCTGGACCCACTGCAATGGCTGTAAACTGTGTTAAAAGACGTGACACTGGCCTTGACCTTGACATCAAGGTTGACCAACATCTGTACCTCTGTCATGATGATGTATGTGACATGTTCTAGGCCAGGACCCACTGGTTTGGTGTTTTCATGTCAGCCTGTCCTGGTGACCTTGGTGACAAGTCTTGGGACCTCATGTTTTCTGAGTTACCACAGGTTTCACTGATTTCAGTTGTCTTGAAGAATGGAATATCAGGGGATCACATTCTAGATGGAAGAACATAGGATGGGATGGCCACTTAACGATGCATCATGTTGGTTTGGGAGGATGGACCAGTGAAGATTCAGATTAGAATTGATCCTCAGCATCCTATTCTTGTAAGAGACTGCTAATGGGATCTGGTGGGCAGACTTGTTGACTCATGTTAATCACAGGAGTGTCTGGTCCAGATGCGATTCTTTTCAGATGGCCACCATATAGCTGGAATATTGCCGAGTACATTTAAGATGAGAGTATATAGGAAGGGGATGTCCACTTGACACTAGATTTTGTTGTTTCAAGAGGTTGGCTTTGATTGCAGTAAATTATCTGTCTGCTCTTCCAGCTACTATGGATGCAAAGTTCCTTTGACCAGGTTAGGATTCAATACCCAGATGGTTCCTATTGTTTCCCTGCATGGAGGTAAAAGAAGTGCTGGTCAGTAAACCAGTGCCAGTTGCCATGGTATAACTCACATGCTGTTCAGCATGTGTTCAACCCAGGTGACTAGCCACTCATGTCCATTCAAAATGAAGTGTGATGAAGTTTGCACAAATTAGTCATCTAAGATTGCTTTCCTTTGTGCAACCATCAAGAAAACAATACCAAACCGAATATTCCTGTAGAAGGCCCATTTTAAGCCATTGTTCCTTCAGTGATGAACCATTTCACTGCTGACAGTCTCTATCCTGGACTGTGATTAAATTGGTGTCTCAGTGATTTCAGCTCTAAGTCCTGACAACTAACCATAATATATTACCTATCACTGTGTTCAGAGCAAAATACCCTTGATTCAATTCTGGACCTGATTGATTCAGATGGCCAAGAGTTTGACGAAAAATACTTATTCCATCACAGATTGTCCATTTGAATTAGGGTGATGGATGATCTCAGTTCATCCGTGTGGTTGTCTCTTAACCCAGTTTCTGACCTGTGTGATTGTATTGACCATTGGGACACAACAGATGTGTTCTTATGGTTAAACATGCTCAAAGTTTCAGGTCAAGCAGGTCCATTTTGGTGGCCATCTTCTGTCACAAATAGTATTCGATGATTACCAATTTGTATTGGAAATTGGGACCATTGAAGAGTTGTTAGGACATATATTCGAGATCGATCCCAAATTTAACAGTTCCGTGAGTGAGTTGGATTCTAAGCCACTTTTAGCATTATTCCAGCAATATCATGGTGAGGGACATCAGAAATGGGCCTCACACATTTTACACATGTGGGGAATTGAACCTAGGTCTTCAGTGTGACTCATGAACATTTTAACCACAAGGATATGCCACCGCCCCTCCAAATTTGAACAAAGGGGCATGAGATGTACATGGTGATCGTTATTAGGTACCATCTGTTGTATCAGAAAAAGGGTGTACATGTGTTAACAATAGTAGGAACAACTATAGCAATGTGGGAAAACATTCCTCTTTGAAACTGTTCCATGGAAACAGTTTCTGAAAGGAAAATAGCACAAGAAACAATTTCACCACAGTACGGGATACTCCTTGATGTGTGTAACCTTACAGTCCCTTTCTGAATCCCCAAGTGATTTTCCGTGTATTATTTCTTTAACTATCCGATGTAAGAGTCTCCAGAAAAGCTGAATGATTAAATGATCGTGATTGTCTTTTTCTCATTGCCAGCAGTGACTACATTATGTCTTCTATCCTTACAATCCAGCTGACCATAATGAATTCTTCTTGACCCAACTGTAAACCAGAATTCCCCTTTAACCACTCATCTCACTAATGAGTACTCCCCTGTGACTAATGAGAGCCCATAATGAATTCTCCCTCATAGCAAGGCCTGGAGCTGATCATACACAACGTGGTTGAACACTGCTTGAAGATCAGTGGACATGTCAGATTCCCTGAGCTCGTGTCCAGGGAGCCCTTATAATGTGTAATCTATAGAGAAGAAATCTATAGAGAACCTGGGCCAGAGTTCCTTTTGTCCCAATCATCATTAGTTACTGGGCAGCATGACATTCTTGGGGAGTGGGGATTTTTTAAAAGATATATTTCCAGTTATCGACCTGTTGTGTGAAATGCAGAATGGAATGATGCTGGTCCAGACTTGATTTGTTTAAAAACAGCTTCATACCAGAACCAAGCTATTTGTCCTACTGCCTATTCCTTCCTGAAACAAAGCAACTCTAGATTTCCTCCAGTTCTGAATCTCCCATCTCACTGGGTACCTCTTCAATTTCAATTTATTTGTTAATGTCAAAAGGATATATATTCAGAGACTAGGCATAAGTCCAGCAAGTACAATGTGTGAAGCCCATTTTCAAGTGTCCCGCGGTGTGATGTTGCTGGAATATTGCTAAAAGTGTTGTAAAACTAACTCACTCACTCACTCACTCACTCACTCACTCACTCACTCACTCACTCACTCACTCACTCACTCACTCACTCACTCACTCACTCACTCACTCACTCACTCACTCACTCACTCACTCACTCACTCACTCACTCACTCACTCACTCACTCACTCACTCACTCACCCACCCACCCACCCACCCACCCACTCACTCATTGTTTTCACGTCCCTGTTTGCTTTCATATCATATCATCACAGTCCCCCGAACAAATATTCTCTTGACCTTTGGTACTGGCTTCACAAATGAAACAGGATTCAGTGAAAAAATATTTTAGAAACCTAATGGCATACCTTCACAATAACAGATGAAAAAACATGTAAAAAACATCCTTTGATGTTTAGGCCATGTTACATTACAGAATTAAGAGATGGGGAATACACTGAGTCTATAACTCCCTTATGGATAATCCATATTCAATAATGGAACATTTCCAATTGCCAATTGTGGTAATTTATTGTGGCATTATTGGTACAGTAATTGGCACAGGCAAATATGATCGTTAACAGATTGTAGCCGTAAACTATGCTGTTCACATCTTGATGGTTCCACCAACCTGTAGCTTCATCCAGCAACACTAATTGTGTTATGCATGCACAGTTAATGCAGACAAATTGGATGATTCGACGTACAGCAAGTGCGTTAATGAGGAAGCTGTAGACCTTTCTGATCCCAAGATTTACTGGAATGGCGTTTTGAGGAGGCTGTTGGTAGGGATATAGTCATTGGTAACACAGTTCCAAGTTGATCATTTGTGGGATATGGAAATTGGCAGGAATGTGGTCCCATGAGGGTCCTTTGTGTCAGTAACATCCATGAATACAAATACATTCTTGGTGCAAGGTCATTTTAGTGCACTACATTGCACTGACCGACATGGGAATCTTTGAATTATTGTTTGGAGTGTTTTAAGATGTGTAGTAAATATATTATATTTGTCATGTATATGTGAACCACTGGTTTATGGTTCACTGACTGCTGTGGATGGATGTATTTTCCATGAGGCCTGGTATAAATAATTTATTCTCGATCTCCCTTGCAAAGATTTCTATCCCTCATGGGTTTGCTTAAAGGGCGTGCACTGAGCATACATTGTAATTTGTAATCAAGTGAACCAATCAGAGGTTAACATTCTTATATCAGGTAGGATAATGGATCTTGAAATGTTGATGTACTGGAGAGTTGTATTTTGGATCTGAGAAACAGATTGATATTTTGGTCATGGCTTGTATCATTTTAAAAGATAAGCAGTTGTTTTCTTCACAACGTTTTAGCAATTTTTGTGTATAAAGCCTGAAGAAGAAGATTTCCACTATTGTTTCAAACATCCTAAAAATGAAGTGAAGAATCAATGCTTGATTTAAGAAGCACCCAAAAGGATCAGGTGGTCACTGACTTTGTTGACTCATGTCATTGCATCACAGTTACGCAGACCAATGCTCATGATGTTAATCACTGGATTGTCTAGTCTCGATTCAGTTATTCACAGAGTGATGCCATGCAGCTGGAATTCAGCTCAGTGCAGTGTGAAACAACAAACCAGCCAGCCTCACTCGAGGCTATCAAATTGTTAGCCCTATTTTGACTATCAGTTGCATGAAGTTCATCTAAGGTGCAGGACCGTGGGTTAGAGTAGCATGACTTGACCAGATTGATATATTGGTGGTGTAGTATGTGTAGGTCTAGTGGGAGGAACCTGCAGCTCCATTAGACCACGACAGAGGAGATGGAGACACATTTGATAAACTAGTGCAGACAGCTTGGGCTCAGCCAGCTTCTGGTACAGAAGATGAATAGGACCAGTCATCTGTGTTGCTTGGAATCAATAAAGGTGTGCTGAAATACTGGCACCAGCTGTTTTTGTATTTTATTTCTGGTTTTAAAGACAATATGGGAGAGTCGTTTTAGGAGCTTTCCCAAGGTTTGAGCAGCATGGCAGATTTTGAGGTAAAGTTTCTCTGACACAGGACATTTTTGAGTTCTGGTTTTGTGAACATTGTTTCCTATGTTACAAGTTGGATGTTGCTGATTGTGGATTTGATGAATATATGTATCTTATTGACAGTTATTCCTGGGCTGCTTGTCACTGATTGTGGATTTGATGAATATATGTATCTTATAGACAGTTATTCCTGGGCTACTTGTCACTGATTGTGGATTTGATTAATATCTAGTTCTAACTGCCAAGTATTTGTAATGCATGTTATATTTCGGATTACACTTTCTCAGTAAACCACAGATTCTGTAACTTTTATTGGGTTGAGTCGCATCCAAGATTTGAACCTTCAGAGTCAGGCATGTAATCGCCAGCACTCAAAGTTACCTTTCTAACCCACTCAGCCAGAATGGTTTTGACCACTTTTTTAATGGATAGACAAGTATTTGATGCCAATACATGAAAAACGTCATGCACTGAAATTTGGAATATGGACTTTGTCCAAAAAGAACAGAATCTAATAAGTGGACAGTGTTTATTTACATTTCTACTAATGTTTTATATTATGTTTTATCAGTCTTATATTGATACTGACCTATCACCACCCATGGTATTCTATAGAGCATGGGTTTCTGTTACAGAATACATTGATCAGAATCAAGACTCAGAGATGAGTCAGAGGCCATTGTAACATTCTTGTTTCTTTTACTTTTGTAATTTTAGCAGTTGTTCTTTGTATTTGTTTAAACCCAAGAACCTGTTAACGTTTGCTCGTTATTGTTCCAACTAACAGCCAAAGGATTCAGAACAGCCTCAAGAGAAGACAGAGGAAGACGAAATCGCAGACATAGATCTTGAAGATCCTGAACTTGCATCTGCAGCTACCAAAATACAAGCAAGTTTTAGAGGTCACAAAGCAAGGAAAGATGTCATAGAGAAGAAGGTTTGTAGGTCAATGTAGTTCTAGATCTAGTTTTTAAGTAAGGTCATACAAGGTCAAGATTAAGCCAGGTCCACAGTGACTAGGTCAAGGTCATGTATTAGTTTGAAATAGGACAAGATGAAAGTTGCATATATTATCCAATCTGAACGATGTCAGGATTGTTTTAGGTCACACTTGAACGATGTCAGGATTGTTTTAGGTCACACTTGAACAATGTCAGGATTGTTTTAGGTACACATGAATGAGGACAAGGTTTTCTTTGATATTTTCATTTGTAATCGTCATTTCTGTAATGAACTGTTTGTTGTTGTCAATGTAGTTCTAGAAGTGTGACATCTGTAAATGCCTAGATGAGACAGAAGTATCTAGATTGCTGTGGAGGAAGTTATCTCTATATAAACAGTGATAGAACAACTCATCTCATTTTCTCAGTGATGCACCAAAGCTTTCGGATATCTGTACAGTGATTATCATATATGACAGTAGATGACAAAATCTCAAATAAACCCAGTGTATAAACCTGATCCTTGAAGTCTGCATGAAGTACCTGCTAAAGTACCCAAACATGTTTGAAAACATACTTCAAACATTCATTATGTAACTCAGGAGAGTTTTTATTTTGTGAAACTGTATCATGCTGTTCATCTGGTCTGTGGGGCAGCCTTGTGGTGAAAGCATTATCTCATCATGCCAAAGATCTGGGTTTGAATCTCCACATGGGTACAAAGTGTGAAACATGTCTGGTGGTCTGCCGCAATATTGCTGGAATATTGCTAAAAGCAGCATAAAACTATACTCACTCTCTCACTCACTCACTTACTTCTGTATCACTTGGGAGGAGTCCTCCCATATCAAGCTGTCAAATTGACTTTAAAAGATATCACCGGATTAGTGTTCAAAGACTTATTAAACCCAACTTACTCACTCACTATGGAGTAGTGAAAATTTACCATTGACCACTACTTACCATTACCAACCAAGCTCCCTAGGTTGACTTGGGCTTCAGATGTTTGACTTGGAGTTTAGTTTGTAGCACCACAGTTAATTTTCGGTGTAGGTGTAAGTTTGGTGAAAACAGGTCTCCAAATGGTCAGTATGTTTGCCTAAAATCACACAGAATCTGTCGGCATGGTGCATCACAGTGTTCCTATTATTCCAAAACAAGAGGGAGATTAAAATGTCCCAATTACCATATTCACCATAATAAGCACCATGAAAATTCTAATGATGGCACTTATTAGAATCTTACAGAACAAGTCATTTTTGATTTCAGAGATTGACAGGCAGTAAACAGACATTGTTCAAATGTAGATGAAGCTAAACCGTTTCTAATATAGTTACCATGGTGATAATATACTCATGTTTTCTGTCCATTATGTATGTTACACAAGAAAATATAGACTTGTATAGTTTGGGCCTGACTTGAGATACAGATTACTTACTGTCTAGAAGTTTTCAGGAAGTATTCATCAGAACGGGTTGCTTATTTTGGTAAATACTGTAAATCGTTTTAGACATTTGAACTGTCACAAGATTGAATTTTGAATGTGTAGTTAGGCATTTAGTGATGTTATGTGCAGTACAAGTTATTAGTTGTGTGGATAATAGTAGTTGTGATTGTGTCTGTATTCAAATGCATTTTGATTAGATGGTTAACTTGATATTTATTACAGTAATGTATTCTAATTCAATTTTAATTCTTTTGACTGGATGGTAAATTAAGCTGAGTTTTCTTTCAAAATATCAAAATGCATTTCACGTCTTGTAAAAGATAGTTGTTAGT
Organism: Haliotis asinina; assembly: GCF_037392515.1. NCBI lineage: Eukaryota > Metazoa > Mollusca > Gastropoda > Lepetellida > Haliotidae > Haliotis > Haliotis asinina. The sequence goes on from NC_090280.1 coordinate 20,718,684, forward strand.
TTGATAGTACATGTGGATAGTTTTTGCAGATGATTACATTATTTACTGTTGCAAAAGTTTAAGATTTTCTTCAATAATTTCAAAACAGGCCGAGAGAGACCACAACAGAGAGTCCGAGGCAGAATTTGTAGATGATGAGATTGTGGATATAGATTTAAATGATCCCGATGTCAATAGAGCTGCAGTCAAGATTCAGGCAGGCTTCAAAGGGCACTTAGTCCGTAAAAATATGCAAAATTACAAGGTTTGAGAGCCCCTGTTTTTGTATAATTTTTGTCATTATCTGCTAAATATTCCTTTCGTAGAAACCCCTTTTGTAGATTTTGTAAATATGAGTAGTTGCTTTGATTGTATATTCGTACAACATTAGTTGCATGTCCGAATGTTTAATGTTTTCCTCAGCATGATCGTCACTCCTATCATATCTTTCTTTTCATGTACCCATGTAGTTTAGGTTTTTAGTTCTCTTCTTGATTCCAGTCCAACTGTTTTATGAAAGTGGGAAAATATCATAAGCATCTTTTATGGAAGAAATGCTTTGTTTCTTTTAGTGCCAATTTAAGTTTTAATGTACATTGTCTTATTGTATTATACATCGTAATAGATGCTGCTCATGGATCAAATCATTACAATAGATTCTAGGGGAAATTCCTGTCGTTTTTTTTCTGTACCAAATTTAACACTTATTTTACAGTATCTTCTTTTTTTATCACAAAGCAACATAGTTTGCTTTCTTAGTTTTCTTAGTGCCCCAGGGCATGTTTTTGCCAATTTTGGAAAACATATCTGGTATCTTTTTTCAGTTGGGAAAAAATTGTTTTTCAAAACAGCATCATATGGTCATTTCATGCAGCAATATAGTTTAGTTTTTAGTTGTTTTTTAGTTTCCCATTGCAACTGGTTTGTCAAGTTGGGAAACTTTTATCATATTTCTAATTTAACAAAATTCTTTTCTTTTTCACATTATGCCCTCTTGTTTCCTTGACATGTATCAACATAGTTTAGTTTTTTGTTTTCTTTTGTTTTAAAGTGTAACTATTTGTGAAATTGGGAAAACATTACAAGAAGTAGCTGTCTTTTCGCTGTGACAATTAATGTTTAGTGTAGACTGTAGTTGTTTGAAGAGCAACTACAGATTTGGCAGAGTCAACATGTACACAATGTATCTGACTTAAATTAAAATTCATGACATTTTTTTATGAAATACTAAGATAGATCAAAGAGAGATGTTTATCGAATATAATATTAAAATGAATTATACAATATTAATGGTTGTGGAGGGTAGGTGAGGAGAGGGGAGGGACATGTTGCATAAGATGTGGAACGTGAATACCACATATGTGAAATAGTTTATATAACACTTTCAACCAAACCCCACCATCCCAGGTAATATTTATGTTATTATATTTCTGTTATTACCTGATTAGTTTAACATGTATAAATCTTGTATCCGTCATTACAGTGTAGTTGTGTTGTAGTGGAAGTTGTAACTGCCATGGATGCTATAACTGTGATGTAGCAATGTCCTTGGTGTTCTGTTGTGTTTCATTTTTATGTCTCTCGTGTCTGAACGTGCCCCAACAGCATGCAGCAATGGGGATATGTTTTGCTCACTGATAGTATGTAATGGAATCATAGTTCACATAATGATATCATACTTTTATTTTCAGCAGATGGCTCTTATTTCAGATAGTTATCATGATTAGTTTCAAATAATTAATTAGTTTCTTCGACAAAGTAACATGATATTCTTTCCCTTTGCCAAACCAATCTCTTGTGTGTATTTGAGTGGGCCCTTCTAACTGCCTCCACTCATCTAGGTTGACGATGAACCAGCCCCCGAGACAGACACTAAACCAGTAGATGAGGAAATTGTGGATATAGACTTAGCTGACCCAGAAGTCAGTAAAGCTGCCCTCATGATTCAGGCAGGGTTCCGCGGACGTATGTTCCGGAAAAATAAGAAACCAGAAAAGGTTTGAAAAGCATGAACATTGAGCCTTGTACAAGTTTGATTTTGACCCTGTTTGTGATTTAGTCCAAGATGGGTTTAGCAGCTGATATAGACAGTTCGTTCAGTGCATGGCTCTGTTGTTTAGTTTAGAAACATTAACACTTTTCTCATTGCCTTACTATCTCTAGGTTCTATTCCAGAGAAAAATTGGAAGGTAGTACTGTGGGGATTCACCGAAAACATGATTTGGTTTTGGTTACTGGACACTTGATTCGATCATTTTTTATTTGGTTCTTCAGACTAGTGAAACATCAGATTTCAGCTAAGGCTTTTTTAATGTGTAAGCCATCGTCAACTTGGCGATGTCTGCAATAACACTGTCACTTTGTTCATTGCTATTGAGAGTCCAGAGGGACTGGTTTACTTTGCCTACATCTGGCCATTGCAGATGAACCACGAGTCAAAGAACTGCAGACTAACTGGGCTTGACCATCGGTGTCTGCCATTTGATGGTCAGTGTTCAGGTTGGACAAAAAGGCAACACATTCCCAGTGTGTGGAGTATGCCATACAGCCAGCAGTATCAGTATTGCTATATGTTTAGGAGATATTTGTATAGTGAATTTTCAGTCAATGAGAGCTCAGTCAGACCTCTGTATCAGTGATAAGAGCTGGCTGATGAGCACATTGTTCTCAGAATAGCTGCTGCTGATGATATTAGTAATGATTAGCTGGCTGGCAAGCATCTTGTTCTGTGAACAGCTGCTGATTGTAAGATGATGATGATGATGATGATGATGATGATGATGCACCCTGAAAGCACATAGCGTGATATGCTTGCGGTGCTGCCTTGGTTTACCATGATCAAGGGATCTGTGTGTACCCAGTTTCTCATTCTTAAATTCCCGAGGACAGTTTACACTCTCAAGCATGTTTAGAAGTTTTTAGCCATTAACGTTTACCTTGATGTGAAACCAAATATCAGAGAGAATTTGTGTTCACAGTATCAATAAACAGTCAACAGACTGAACGAATTACCCATGAAGATCCAAGTTGGAATTGGTCCTATAAGCAATCCATGCTTGTCATAAGAGGGTACCAACAGGATTGAGTGATCAAGCTAGCTGACTTGGTTGACACATGTCATTGTAACCAGCTGCATAGAATAGTGCCCATGATGTTGATAACTGGATTGTCTGGTTCAGATTTGATTATTTACATACCGCTACTATATAGTTGAAATATTGCTGAAAGCTCACTTACTCATTTAACTTGGTGTGAGACCATCTGGCAGAAAGGATGTGTGTGAGAAATGAAGCAGTGCTCACAATATCAAACAATAGTTTACAGACCAAATGAAGTTAACAATGGCTGAACATACCCCACCATACCTATATTAAACAAAACAAAAATAATAGTTTATTATGTCTTGAAAATACAAAACACAAGTAGACATGTTCAAGGAATGATAATATAATTAACTTCATGTGTATGATGCTCAGTTTATGATCCATTTCTCTTCGGTAGCAAATATTAAAACTACAAATTTTTCTCTTGGCATCCTCTTCCTGTCTCTAACACCACTTGTGTCTCTCTACACCTCTTGTTCCACCTCTCCTTCCACACCAGTCTCCCTCTGTGAATATTCTCTCTCTTCCTTAGAATAGGCCTTCAGCAACCCATGCTTACCATAAAAGGCGACTGTACCTGTCGTAAAGGTGACTATAGGGATCAGGTGGTCAGACTCGCTGACTTGGCTGACACATGTCATCGGTTCCCAATTGTGCAGATTGATGCTCATGTTGTTGATCACTGGATTGTCTGGTCGACTCAATTATTTACAGACCGCCGCCATATAGCTGGAATACTGCTGAGTGCGACATAAAACTAAACTCATTCATTCACTCACTCACTCACTCACTCTTCTTTAGCAACACATAATAAGAGGCATTTTATCCCCTATGGGTATCCTAGATGTTGTTGTACAAATCAACCTTTGAGTTATGGTTATAAGCCTTGTCTGTCTACGTTGCTGAGTAGAAGGTAACAGACTGTCTCTGTATAGCTAGAATATTGCTGAAATGGTATTAAACAAAAAATGAACAAGTCTTTACTCTATACCATCTTGTTTCACGTCATTTATATGATGAAACTTCCAGCGTTTCAACAGCAGACAGAAGTAAAATTTTTATGAAGTTTCTTTTGTTTGTTTCCATTAAATATATATGATGGTGATATGTTTATAGTCAAGTATTACGTTTTGGAAATGTAGAGAATTCTTTGGGAAATGTTCTTTCCTTGTTTCTAGCTTGTTTTTGGAAAGACTGTGTAATAAACATAGGATCTTAATCCCTTGTGTTGGTGGAGTTGATATAAATTTAAAAGAACAGCATGGTGTTATTTTTTTAATCTGAAAATATCTTATCCAAGGGACACGTCATGTCAGATCTGTTTTTAGTGCCTCAAAGACAGCAGGATTTTGCTATAGCTGATGAAATAACAAGTTGATCTCACAAAGTTGACATTCATGATCACAATACACAAGAAAATATCAAACTTTTCGGGTTACTTTAAGAGATAGATATGTATTTGACAAAGAACACAACAATCCTGTAATGTAGTCTTCATGTTGATTTGGAGGAGGTGGAGGGGTAGTCTAGTGGTTAAAGTGTCTGTTGAAAGTGGTTAAAGACTATTTCTCACATGGGCATAACTGGTGAAACCCATTTCTGGTGTCCCCAGCAGTGATGTGAATAGTGGAATAGTTGGAATAGTGCTGAAAGCAACATAGAACCAAACTCAGTCACTCATGATGATTTTACATAATTCAGCAGCAGGTTGAGGAGAAGGACCAAGAGCCTGAAACAGTAGTCCAAGAGGCTGAGGCTGAGGCTGAGGCTGAGGCTGAGGCTGAGGCTGAGAGTAAAACCTTAGAGGAGGAGGAAGTTGTGGATATTGATTTAGACGACCCTGAAGTCAGCAAAGCCGCTGTCAAGATTCAGGCAGGGTTCCGTGGTCACATGTCTCGCAAAGCAAACCAAATCCAAAAGGTTTGAACATGGACTAGCCCCAAATTTGAAATTTCGCTTAATACTCACTCATGTAGATGTTCCTACCTGCGTAGTGTACACTGACGTATGAGAGCACTCATGTAGTGTAGTTCTAACAATCCCAGCATATAGGATATTGCTACTAACATTGAGCTATGCTGAGTAAATTGTCAGATTTTCATCCTTAATACTCCCAGGGTACCTGTATATACAAAACAACCTTAGCACTTCAACTGTTGTAAATATTTGTTACAGTCCCCTTAGTTCTACGACTGTTCTAGGGATATGTTATGGCATGAGAGTTACGATCACCTTAGTTCTACGACTGTTGTAGGCATATGTGAAGGTATGGGGGTTACGATCACCTTAGGCCTGCGACTGTTGTAGGCATATGTGAAGGTATGGGGGTTACGATCACCTTAGTTCTACGACTGTTGTAGGCATATGTTAAGGTATGGGGGTTACAAGCACCTTAGGCCTGCGACTGTTGTAGGCATATGTTAAGGTATGGGGGTTACAAGCACCTTAGGCCTGCGACTGTTGTAGGCATATGTTAAGGTATGGGGGTTACAAGCACCTTAGGCCTGCGACTGTTGTAGGCATATGTTAAGGTATGGGGGTTACAAGCACCTTAGGCCTGCGACTGTTGTAGGCATATGTTAAAGTATGGAGGTTACGATCACCTTAGGCCTGCGACTGTTCTAGGGATATGTTAAGGTATGGAGGTTACAATCACCTTAGGCCTGCGACTGCTGTAGGCATATGTGAAGGTATGGGGGTTACAAGCACCTTAGGCCTGCAACTGTTGTAGGCATATGTTAAGGTATGGGGGTTACAAGCACCTTAGGCCTGCAACTGTTGTAGGCATATGTTAAGGTATAGGGGTTACAAGCACCTTAGGCCTGCGACTGTTGTAGGCATATGTTAAGGTATGGGGGTTACAAGCACCTTAGGCCTGCGACTGTTGTAGGCATATGTTAAGGTATGGGGGTTACAAGCACCTTAGGCCTGCGACTGTTGTAGGCATATGTTAAGGTATGGAGGTTACAAGCGCCTTAGGCCTGCGACTGTTGTAGGCATATGTTAAAGTATGGAGGTTACGATCACCTTAGGCCTGCGACTGTTCTAGGATATGTTAAGGTATGGAGGTTACGATCACCTTAGGCCTGCAACTGCTGTAGGCATATGTTAAGGTATGGGGGTTACAAGCACCTTAGGCCTGCGACTGTTGTAGGCATATGTTAAGGTATGGAGGTTACAAGCGCCTTAGGCCTGCGACTGTTCTAAGTGTGGGCATACGATCACCTAGTGCTGCAACTGCTTCATGTTAAAGTCTCAGAGTTTTGATCACCTTAGTGCTACAACCATCACAGGTTTGATTCAAGGTATGGTGTAGTAGTACTGCCATCACAATGAGCTCACTATAACTGCAGTTGACACTGTAGTCCAGTTTTGCTTCATTAATCATTTCAGATTGTTTTCTGAAAACAAAATACATGACTATGTTCACACATACACTTGAGCAGAATTCATCCAACAAAGATACAAACACAAAGACATGATTAGAACAAAGTTGTTTTAGCTCCAGTTAGATCATTTAGTTGCATAACTCTAGAAGACCATAGAAGAGAACAGGTGTCACAAGTGCACCTTCACTCTGCAAATTATACTAGCCTAGCAATTAAAAATGAAAATAATTTAGTTACATAGTAAACAGATAACAAAAAAACTAGAAAAGGACAGGTGCTAGAAGTTCACTGTGACTCACAGCAATAATACTAGTGCTTAAGAATGAAAGAGCACTTGTTAGTGTGTTTTGTCTCACTGAGATAACCTATGTGGTGTTTCACAGTTCTATTGTTCTGATGACGCCATCAAAGAGTTCATGATCAATTTGTCTTGTCATCATGACAAAGCCATGTGTGACATTACATTTGTCTTATTTTGATTCCTTATCAGTTGAAGTAGCAACATTTTATATTCAACTTAATATTATTTGCGTATATTACTTGTTGTATTTTGCCATAAGATTTTGATTGAAATATGTCAGTAGAATTTCTAATTTCAGCTTTGTCATTCCCTTGTATAACACTAATCATGTTCCTTTCGCAATCAGATGCTTTGTCACTCACATGAGCAATCTAGGGCATGTACCAAGAGCTTTCATTGAGCAAGTATTAGATCCTCATAATGAACCCTTGTTGTGATTGTTGTTAGGCCAAGAGAATGCATTATCAAAGTTCAATTCAGCATCTGTTTCAACTGACCCATATCAAAAGTCTAAATTATCATGTTGCAATTATTTGTAATTGATGTTATTATCACTGGAAATGTGTTGAGAGCTTCTTTCTTGTCAAAGCAGTATGAACACATTTGGCAGGTGCTTTATTCAAGAAAATTAAGCACATATTGTTCACAACTTGAGCAACTAATCACTTTTATCACTGAATGACAATGGGACAAAACTATATATCATCCCAGCCTGGCTTCCATAGGAGATATTATATAACAGTGCTTTGAAGAGCATTGTGATGTCGTTGGTTACTGTGACTACGCAGTCAAGTGTTATCACTGTTCTCTCTGCTATCAAGGCTGAATAGCTGTACTGTTTACACTCAGTATGCTGGTTATTACTGCTTCTAAATGAACATGTCCGGAAGAATGATTTGGGATGAAAAGTAGATCAGGCAATATGTTCATTGTCAGTTCATGCTGCAGTTCCATTCTCATTTATGCAAAGGCAGGTTGGTTGATTTATTACTGAATGCCGCACTCAGCAATATTCCAGCAATGTGGCAGTGGTCTGTAAATAAACCAATAATCCAGTGATCGACATCATGAGCATTGATCTGCACAACTGGGATATGATCGCATGTGTCAGCAAGCCTGACCAGCTTTCACTAACCATGAGACCTGTGAATATCCAGGTTAGACTGAGTTGTAACCAACGCATACTTAACTTGAGACCACTAATGGGATCAGGTGATCAGACACACTGACTTGATTGACGCATGTCATATCCCAAGTGGATTGATGCTCATGATATCCTTCACTGGGTTGTCTGGTCCAGACTCATTTATTTACTGACCACTGCAGGAATATTGCAGGGTATAGTGTTAATCGACAAACAAACATGTCAAAACAACAATGCATACATGTGGGAAGGTGAATGAAAACAATGAAAAGAACGATGAACAATGTGTTTGATAGGAAGAACGACAAAATGCTTCTCTTGGCTTCATTTTGCATGATGTTCACCACATCATTATAGAAAATACAACCAATGTTTCAGTATATTGCATGTATTTTCACTTTATAATTGTACGTTCTGGATATGCAAGTGAAGCAGATCTTATGATATTATCTGTTCAACTAATTATATTGTGATGTATATACCCTTATGACTTTCATTTATTCAAATAACGTGTAAAAGCCTCCACAAAATGATAAAATATAGTTCAGTTTACATCTTATGGCTTTTTATCTTAATAGTGATAAAAATGTTTCTGTCTATAAAGAAGTCAACGTCTTTTATCATTACAGAAGATATTATTATAAATTCTGTGTGAATAACTTTGCATTTTCAGAAGATATAGGACATGCTTTTTAACGATGTGTGTTTAATCTAACCATAGTAACCTACTCACATGTGTGATGTGTGTGTGACGTGGCACCCTCTGCTTACAGACAGAGGAAATCCCCGTTCCACCTCCAGAAGAGGAGAAACAGGAAGATGAACTAGATATAGATCTCAATGACCCAGAGGTTGAGAAAGCAGCGACCAAAATCCAGGCCTCATTCAAAGGCCATAAGGCTCGTAAGGAGGTGCGGGCCCTGAAGGTAGGTGACTGTGGTGAGCTGCTTTGGCTGTTCGTTTCAGTGTCACTAACTCACTAATGATCACTTGACTTCATATGGGTCTGTAGTTATCAGTCAGACATTTGTAATACCCAACAAGTGGAATGTGTGAAGCAGCAGGGAAAGCAGAGGGTCAGTAAGGATCTAATTTTAGTTGTCAACAACAGATGATCCATATGTGAGAGTCCCAATTTTGCCCAAGCTATGATCCTTTCAGAGTCAGCACCATCCTTGCAGGTTTCAGGAAAGTGGTGAATATCACCACTGAGGATTTTACTCCCCTACTAATCCATGCCATGACTCACACTCTTACTGTGTATGCTTGTATTCCAGGGTGAGGAAGAGGCTTCACCAGCAGCTGCTGAGGCCAAACCAGAGGAAGAGGAGATCGATATAGATCTGGAGGATCCCCAGACCGAGAAAGCTGCTGTTATGATTCAGGCACAGTTCCGGGGATTCAAAACCCGCAAGGACATGACCAATAATAAATCAGGTAGGCAAGCCCTCCTGTTGTCAGATGAAGTACACACAATGAGGTGTTCAGTATGTCAGCAGGATGGAGGTGCAGCCTAGTGGCTACAGCATCCGCTTGTGGTAACAACTTAACACACACTCTCTGATACCTGTGACAGTACTGAAATAGAGGGGAGGTGGGGTGGACAAGTGGTTAAAGCATTCACTTTTCATGCTGACATCACTTTGCCACTGTATGGGACTATTCAAATCCCTGCTGGGAACTGTTTGAAAACTTAGTCGCCTGCACCCTTATCCTGCAGTGAAAGGCAACACATGCAATGGTCAGTTGTGATAGTGTCTTTGGTTGTAATATAAATCACTGGGCTGTCAGTTCAAGAGTTGTTTCTGAGCCAACATCATATTGCTTGAATATTGCTCAATGAAACAAGTAAACTACCCATGAAGATCCGGGTTAGAATTGATCTTCAGTAACCGATGCTTGTCGTATGAGACAATTAACGGGATTGGACATTCAGCCTTATTGACTTGGTTGACACATGTCATTGTATTCCGGTTTCATAGATCGATATTTATGCTGTTGATCACTGAATTGTCTTGTCCAGACATGATTATTTACAGACCTCTGTCATATAGCTGGAATATTGCTGAGTGTATTGACAAACAAACAAGAACACGATAACAACCTTGTTGGTAGTCTAACATTGTGTTAACATCAAAAGTTTTCATCTAATGTCAGAAACCACCACAGAGGCTGCCCCAGAAGAAAGCAAGCAAGAGGAGGAGGAGGAGATTGATATCGATCTCACTGATCCTGAGGTCGAGAAGGCAGCTGTGAAGATTCAGTCCGGCTTCAAAGGATTCAAGGCTCGCAAGGAGATGAAGGCCTCAGGAGGAACTTCTCCCACCAAATCTGAGAATGAAGAACCAAAGCAGGAGGCAAAGACAGAAGAGGAAGAGGAGGTAGACATTGATCTGGATGATCCTGAAGTGGAAAAGGCAGCTCTGAAGATTCAGGCTGGATTCAAGGGATTCAAAGCCAGGAAGGATATGAGTGAAAGCAAGAAGGAAGATGACCAGCAATAAAGTTTTGACATCAAGTTTCCTATGATAAGAACATGTAGATGGACTTTAGCATTATGTGTCAATTTGTGCCAACAATGTATGTCATGAGGATTCACCATTCTGGGCATGACTGAGTTGAGTTTACCCTACAGGTTGATCTGGCTATTTGTATGGATCTTTCACTGGTCAAATGGAGGGTTGTTGAAAAGTGGGATACTGGAATGTTTGGGATTTATTTTTACTTTAAGAGTCATAAACATGGAGGCTGATGGTAAGCAATAATTAAGTTTATATTTTTGGATGTCATTCTGTGGAAAACAATTCAAAAAAGAATTTGAATGATTGATTTCAGGCAGTGGGATTGAGTTTTATTGAAGCATAAAAGTTAATTGATCATGTATTGGGTGAAGTATTTCTGAAGAAATTATTCATAATAGAAGTAACAGAAGGTGAATTTTAGTTGTGTTTGATATATGTTAGGTGTTAATAGTTTTGTTTTTGTTCATAATTCAGTTAGATTTACTTGCTGTTTCTGACTGTAGTTTTCATGACTGTTGTCAGCCCAATTCAATAATACTACCAAATAGTGTTGCAACTGTGATACAGTGTTGAAAGTTCATCATGTTCTCATTTCCACAGTCACTGTAACATGATATACAGTATATCAGTGGGGAGATGCACAACATATCATGTATGAATATATCACTGTGATATATGAACGGCATATCTCAACATCTGTATCTAGATATACAATATGTGTATCATGGTGTTTCATAGCCATTACATTATACAGTGAGATATACAATATGTTAAGGTGTGATATACGAATATATGTCATTGGATCATATAAACATGTTTTAGGGGAAAGACACATCAAATTGCTTTGGGTGATATAATATCTTTCATCGGATGAGGTCGTTTCTGTATATCAGTGTGAAGTGAGATATTTGGTATATTGTGAAATAAATACCTCCCTGGCTTCCAGTTTATATCCATAGATTTTCTTTCAGATTTTGAACGGCATGTTAGTCTACCACTGCACAAAATAGTCTCCACTAAGCTGAAACATGGGATGGGTCTGTTAACACCTCTTGAAATGTCAGATTTGGCTGATATGAAAGAGATGGGGAAAATACTTTTACAGAATATTTAAGTTTATACCAATGGAAATGTGATTTCACAAAATGGATTAGCACCATAAAGCATTTGGAAAGGTACATGGCATTTTTCCTTACTTTAAATTCTTCACTGAAGTTCCATCTTTGTGGATGGAAGTACTTTAGGGAGTAGATCTACCTCTGTATACAACTTGAATCATTTATACATGTGTCTTGGACTTAACGGCTATAATTAAACAGGTACATGTATTTTATCTTTGTATAATGAAAGCAGGATTAATCCAGAAATTAAACATTGTCTGTTTTCAACATCCAAGTCCCAGAACTCTTCTACATGTTGTAGATATTGCAACTTGGGAGTTTGTGATTAGCTGGCACAGTACTCAGTGTTTGGAAATATACTGAGGGAAACAATTGAGTTAACACCACTTCAGTGTTCCTTTATTTATTCTCAGATTTCCTCCTTAGCACTATTGAAAACTTGTGATGAAAACTGGAAAATATTAAAGGAACACTTGTATTTTCCTGTGTTATTTGATTTGTTTTTCCTCAGTGTATGTGCTGTTTTCTTGGAACGTCCAGCACATTGTAGTCAGGAAGAGTGTAGCTGGCGTATTCTCTAGAGAGATGGTATTTTGATGCTACACACAATCAAGTGCACTTTCAGATTTACATAACTATATAACTTGTTGAAGTTGTTGTTGAATTCCTTTTTAAATTGTTATAGTGAATAATAAATGCATCTTCAACCAAAGTCATGGTTTCATCAAAGTTCTTTAGCAGTTGTGTCATTCTTGGGACCACTTCAGATTATTCCAACACACAAGTGAAATTCACATTTTCGTCTTTGATGAAACTATGAGTTTATGCATGGTTCTCAATTTTTCAGCCATTATCACAAACTGTATATGCACGTTAATATTTCTCTGAGAGAAATCTGAGTGTAACGTATATCACTGAACTATGCACATTGTGTAAATTCCAAATCCTAAGCAATTCTAGCTCTTCTTTTATAGGTTGTTATTTATGAATATTTACTAGAAATTCCATGTATTTTCAGATATCATATCATTTTAGCCATGTTGACATAACTTTGTACTCACAACTTTATATACGTGTTTAATTTCATTTGTAGTTGTGTAGTTTTTGTAGCAAGTATATCTTGGCTCTGTTCCATGAATCGATCCTACTGCTAGGACTATCGCAGGCCAGTGTTAAAGTATGGGACTTACAATTACCTTACGTATAGGAGTTACGATCACTTTACGTGTATGAGATGCGATCACCTTAGCATGAAGATCACCTCGTGGAATGGGTGGGCTCAATATCCCTTTTTCCTAAGTTTCAGTAATTATGGATTTTACCATTTTTTGCAATGATTGTAATCTTTAAAATTGTGCATATTAGTATGAATGATCAATAAAATGTTCAAAATACTCAAATTTCAACCTGTTAGATGAATAATCTTTTTATCTCTGCGTCTTATCTCCTCTACCATTATCAGTCTATGGTATGATTTTGTTGTCTGTATATCTGTCTCTGTTGAGTGTATATTTCTGTATATCAATATTATTTATCTATTATTTAATCATGTTTGTGTTCTTGTTGACATATTTTTCAGTGAATCACATTCGGAAGATAATTTCAGGATATCTGCAGCTTAGCATGCACTGTCAAACTTTTATGTATTTTTCGAAATGAACATTTACAAAATAATCAAAATATTCTCTGTTTAATACATTCAGGCCCACATAATTCTCCTCTGTCTTTCCTTTGAGAGCTGTTTTAATTAGTATTATTCAGTTTATGAACTGTCTTTGAATTGATGATCTAAGGACAAATTGTTTTTGTACGGTATTCATAAAGTTTTTAGATGTAACCCTCAGGCAAAATACTATATACTCACAGGACCTGGATTCATTTCTTAGAGTGGTTGTATTTCAGAGTCAAGGGAACATTTGTTAAACTGGGCCAATGGTCCTTGAAAAAAAACTGACTTGCAACCACATAATTTAAGACTGATGAAAACGTTATTCAGTGCTGCTACATTCCAATTCAGTAAATTTTGTGGAATGTTTTATTTCCTCAGAAACAGGGAGCTCTTTGAGAATGCCATAGCCTTGTAGCTATAGCAACCAGATCCTGCCAATGTAAGCTGTGTATATGTATGATGGCGTAGGTTGTCATGTTTGTATACTGCACCTTCTGCACAAACTGTCCTGGTAGACGGGGTACAAACTCGAATGTCAGTTTAAGCAGGAAGTAGTTGAAAATGGAACTTTGTGAACTCACTGGTTTGATGAAATTGACGTGTGTCTGTTCTTACCTTGCAGGTTATCCTTAAAAATCAAATAAGTATTAAAAGTTTAAATGAATTCAAATCCATAAAACTTATTTTGTAATACTGCTAAGTGAAACTAGTATTTTGCAATTGTCTCAATAAAAGGAAGTCTTCACTACAGCGTGGAAATAGCAGCAAAGAAATAAAAACATGCAGAGTACATTGGACATGTGATATAGTAAATATGACAAAGTGCAAAGACATTCATTATGTACAGTTATTTCTGGAACACATGGTGAGTTTGTAACCACAATAGACGCTGTTGTCTCTCTCTTCAACACAGTTGTATAGCTGGAGGCTCACTTGATCAGGTATATTTGCTTGTAATGAAAATATATCCCAACGAAAAGGCTTTGTTTTTATTTGCTTGTTGGTTAGATGGGTGAAATGTTTGTTGGTGAGATGGGATGAAATGTTTGTTGGTGAGATGGCGCTAAATGCCTGTTGGTGGTAAGATGGGTGAAATGTAGTTTGTTGGTGAGATGGGTGAAGTTTTTTTTGTTGATCAGATGAGGTGAAATGCTGTGTGCTGGTGAGATGGGTGAAAGTTTTTTTGTTGATCAGATGAGGTGAAATGCTGTGTGCTGGTGAGATGGGTGAAATGTAGTTTGTTGGCAATGTGGGTGAAATGTACATAGGGATTTTTCTAGGTTCTTGTTTTTTTCTAGACCACAACGTTTCGGGGAGGTGGGGGAGGCTTGTTCTATCCCATCATCAGGTAGAACTATAAGGGTAACGCTATTTTTCAGGGCATTATCACTTATAGAAGCCCAAGGTTTTTCATTAACTGCCCGAGGGCTCCTACCGATGATAGTGCCCTGTTAAATAGCATTACCGGTACCGTTATTATAGCTAAAATCAGGGAGCCTATAGAGTTGTAGAGTATCCCTGCTAAAATGAATAGAATTTTTAATAAATTACAACAGCATCGGTATAGAAGCATTTACTGCGAAAAATAAATGACGGAGGTCACTGACACACTATTTTTACAAATACAGACACGTCATAGAACGATACAGATGGCATCACTATTGAGAGTGACAACATTCAATCTTGACCTTTGCCCATACTACCAGCCACCATTGTTTTCAGTGCACGACAATGTTAGACTTCCAGTCTATATTTTCATGACTGTATGTTGTAATTTATCGTACACTTGTTACTGTTGGCACAGGCAAGAAAATGCATAATGGCACAGGTACATGTGACAAATGTGAGCCAGATATATCGTAAATAAAGAACCCAAGTTCAAACGAGCCATAGGTGATTGAACTTCATCAGCTGAGCTACTTATGACGTCACCTAACAAGGGCTTTGATAATGGCCCATCCTCAAGCATTTAGCGGGCATTATTAAGTTACTGTGCCTCGCCCATTTATGATAACGTGCGTGCTTTCTAACGATAATTCTATCCATTTTAGCTATACTGAATAGTAAGGCTTAACTGATAACTCTGCCTGTGACATCACAATGCTTATGACATCACAGTGCTACATAATACATATGGAAGTCAATGGTTACATCTAACAGGGCCAATAGAGTAAATACATAGAGGATACTAAACGACCTTCTGTGTAATACCATTTTTATTAAACAAGTTAACGGTTTGGTATCAAATGAGTGAAAGCGAGTTTTATACTAAATCTTTAACAAGTTTAATAAAAATTGAACTTCACGGAAGCTGGGAGCCTATTTAGAGTATCCCTGACGGAAGCGAGTTTAGTATTCTGGTTATTACTCGCCAACATAAATAGACAGAAACTGCTGCGAAATTGCCTACAGTGTGAGGACTCTCAGCTTTCCATGAGTCGAGCAAGGTCTAGTAATTGCGACAGCGACATAAGCATTGTGACATCACAACTCTGAACCATTTTGACGTCACACGTCAAGCGGTATTACTGCCATAAAAATATTACACTGCAGTTTCTTCAACTTGCGAGGAATAAATGTTATAATAAATATATAAAATAGTGTTGGATTGTTTATTGGTTTAGATATGTACAGAGACATATTTTTATAAATGTATAGAATGTAAAGTATTACTTATAGCAGTGTGTAATTATTATAGATATATAGAAATTATTGTTTATGCATGGGAACAGTGACGAGGGTGGGGTTTTGTCTTTGATTGTTTTATGTACCATGCATTTGTAAGGTACACACCCTGATGTTTTGCTTGGGGAATTCAGTTTCCCAGTTGATTTTATGATGGGGATTAATCATAACGTGTTGGGATCCAATTTATCCACTGAACTGAAATGTAATTTGGTGGTGAGATGGGGTGAAATGTAGTTTGGCAAGATGGGTGAAATGCACTTTGTTGGTGGGATGGGGTGAAATTTAGCTTGTGGGTGAAATGGAGTGAAATGTTGTTTGTTTGTGAGAGGGGTGAAATGTAGTTTCCTGAGATGGGGAGAAATGGAGGTTGTTGGTAAAATGGTGGAAAATGCACTTTGGTTGTGAAAGTGACATGCTGTTTGTCGTTGAGATGGGTGAAATGTAGGTTGTTGGTGAAATGGTGGAAAATGCACTTTGGTTGTGAAAGTGACATGCTGTTTGTCGTTGAGATGGGTGAAATGTAGGTTGTTGGTGAAATGGTGGAAAATGCACTTTGGTTGTGAAAGTGACATGCTGTTTGTCGTTGAGATGGGTGAAATGGTGGAAAATGCACTTTGGTTGTGAAAGTGACATGCTGTTTGTCGTTGAGATGGGTGAAATGTAGGTTGTTGGTGAAATGGTGGAAAATGCACTTTGGTTGTGAAAGAGACATGCTGCTTGTCGTTGAGATGGATGAAATGTAGGTTGTTGGTAAAATGGTGGAAATGCACTTTGGTTGTGAAAGAGACATGCTGTTCGTCGTTGAGTTGAGTGAAATGGAGGTTGTTGGTGAAATGGTGGAAAATGCACTTTGGTTGTGAAAGAGACATGCTGTTCGTCGTTGAGTTGAGTGAAATGGAGGTTGTTGGTGAAATGGTGGAAAATGCACTTTGGTTGTGAAAGAGACATGCTGTTTGTCGTTGAGTCGGGTGAAATGGAGGTTGTTGGTAAAATGGGGTGAAATGCACTTTGGTTGTGAAAGTGACATGCTGTTTGTCGTTGAGATGGGTGTAATGTAGGGTGTTGGTGAAATGGGTTGAAATGCAATGAAATGCAATTATCATCATGTCTAAGATCACTGCATTATCTTCAGCAACACATTTTTCGTCTGATGGTACCACTTTGGATAATACACAAGTTAGGATTCCAGCCCACTGAAATACCATGCTGGAGGTAGACATGGATGGCCCACTCAGACACAGATACTGACACTAAATAACAATGCTCAATGCTGAACACCATGTTTTAACCTATTTGGTATGACCAGGACAAGGATCAAACCAGAAACTTCTGCTCTCCTGTCAGTCGCTGCACCCACTTTACCATGGAAACAGTCTTAGCAGTTGTTACACAAAATATGTGAATACTGATGTTTCACTGGAATGGAGATAAGGCTTGAATATGATAAAGACGCCCTAAAGACCACTCAGTCGCACAACAGCCCCACCCTCAGAGACCACTATGATCCAAGATGCGATTTTGTGTTCTTGCTTACCACACTCAACAGTAGTCCAAGTTTGTGACAGCGATCTCAAAATTTTCTACAGAAATAGATAGCACTAATCTAACCAGCCACTTTTGATTCGATGACATGTAAAGTCAGCGAACCTGAGCATCCAGTCCTGTAAGTGACTCAACAAGCATGGGTTTTGGACGGTGGTCAAACTGTTAGTATCTGGGCAACACTTATAATGGTATACTGGTAGCAAAATGCCACACACACCTAGAGGCCCGAGTGTGGTTTTATGCCACTTTCAGACATATATTCAAGCAACATAACAGCAGGGGGCACCTCAAACGGGTATCACATTGTGCCCATGAGTGGAATCAAACCTGGACTTTGTGTGATGAGCAAACATTTTAACCACGAGGCTACAACACAAAGGCTGGAGCTGCTGAGTTATATCATTCGACATGTAGGGTGAATATACTGGTGGAAAGTTGATGTCAGGCTGCTTGTTATACTGTATTGTATGACGCTGTTGCCAAGGAGCACTGTTGCCAAGGAGCGCTGTTGCCAAAGAGCACTATTGTTTCAGTAAAGTCTGCAGGAATCGACTGATCAGGCTGCTGTAACAAATACGATGTCCTCTCCCTTGAGACCAAAACAAACTCACTTGAGACTTCTGAAAGTTCTAAACGTCAACGCCAGAGAATTATTAGTTCTGAATATTTCGAATCTGATTCCGTGGGGCGGAAATGCAAAGTATGGATAAACTTCATATATTTTCACCACTGAAACTCGGTAGTATCACCGGGTGTTCGAGGGGAGGTTGTATACATATAGGCTGTTCGGACGGAACCGGCAAATTACACCATTTTCGTTAAAAAGTGAAAAATCACGTAGAGCTCACACTTAATGTTATTTTATCAGTTTTGTCAAGTTTTCTGAATGTCTACTACGGGATGGGCGGTGGGAAGTTCGCTGACTTGGTTGACACACTTTCCCAGTTTCGTAGATGGATGCTCATGATGTTGATCACTGGATTGTCTGGTCCAGACTCTATTATTTACAGACCGATGCCATTTTCCTGGAATGTTGCTAGTCAGGCGTGAAACTAAACTCGCTCACTCTTCAGAATGACCATCCACTCAGACACACTAGGACCTGCCCTTGTTTTACACACACACACACGCACGCACGCACTCACGCACGCACGCACGCACACACACACACATTGTCTGGAAAAGAACAAGAAGCGAGCAAAAGTTTCAACAAAGTTACAGTGAAGTCCCATTTCTTCTCGCTAACCTCTGTTGTACATTCAGTCACAGCAGGCCAGGTTAATTCCTCTTGACAGAGAAGTCATAGTCTGGAATCTTGCCGATCCGACCAGCCGGATCCCCGACGATGGCGCCGGTACACCACGTTGTAGACGCTGACAACGTCGAGAAATCACCATCATTCTAAATCGGGAAATAGCTCCATTCTGAAGGCCCTACGTTTCCGTGGGGATGAATATAAAGCTTCACCGCTGATTCGTTAATCAATTTGTCAGTATAACTAACTTCCGCCCAGTCTTGATCAGACTGGGTTTGACAGTACGGGGAGAGAGGGGTATTTCTGTCCGATGGGACTAATAATCAGCCTGTCGGTGTCTGACGTATACAGTCACCTTGGGCCCTTGTGCTGACAAGATGTACCAGAAGAACTCATCGCGTTATTTCCAGGTAACGTCAGTTCTTGATGTCTAAATAACGCAGAGTCAGCAGAATAATAAAATCACAATAAAGGATCCCCCCCCCCCTCCATGGCACGAGTTATGAATTACAACATTACATGTGATGCATGGTTTAGTGAGTGAATGAATTTAGTTTTACGCCGCACTCGGCAATATTCCAGCTATATTGCGGTGGTCTGTAAATAACCGAATCTGGACCAGACATTCCAGTGATTAACAGCATGAGCATCACTCTGCGCAGCTGGAAACCAATGACATGTGTGAACCACGTGAACGAACCTGACTACCCGATCCCGTTAGTCGCCACTGACAAGCATGACTGCCTTTTATGGCAGGCATGTGTTGATGAAGGTCTATTCTACTCCGGGACCTTCACGGGTCGATGCATGGTTTAAGAATGCTTATAATTTGAAAAAAGGAGGGAACTAAGTTAAGCAATGCAAATATTGTACTATTTACGAAAAAGGGAGTTAACTTGGTTCTCTTTATATAAACCTTAAGTGTGCTTCTCGCTATATATCAGGGCATCTCTTGTTTTCCCAGAATAACCGCATTTGGGGTTTTTGTTTTGGAGGAACAGTTTTCACATTTCGTTAGTAAGACCGCTTCCCGCCCCTCGGGATTTCTCTCTCCCTCCGGTTTTACATTGTCTACCAAAACCTTTCTCCTATACATAAAAAAAGGAGGGAACTGGGTTAAAGAATGCGAATAATGCACTCTTTACGGAAAAGGGACGGAACACTTATAATTTACACTTTAAGAGACTGAGAGGTACCACAGTCAGTGGGTGTTGATATGATAATAATGAGAGTGATTATAATGTTTGAGAGTGCACCACGTATTGAACGTCTTTAGGACCATAGTTGCTTACACAGTAATATGACGTGGAATCTGCATGTGTACTATTTTCATTTTCAAACAAAATATACAGAAATAAACACTGACAAATGTGTGATGTACGATAATTGTCAAATTTAATTATCAACAGCGATTTATCGACCTTCTTGTATACCGTCAAAATGAAGAATGACACCTCATGCACGTGTATCCCGTGTCTCGTTTTTAGGGGTGACATAGAGAAACAGTGATGCGTTCATAATATGTCTGTCTTTGAAAAGTTTGCTAACGCTTATACTTCCTATCCAAACTGAAAGTTCAAGTATATCAAGTTCTGAGTATATACAGATCTTATAATCCTTGTCTTGATTCGTCTTTTCCATACACAGGTGGGTCGTCTAGGGTCATACAAACAGATTTACAAAGTTCTCCCACCTGTAAGTTCTGGTTGTAATCCCAAGTTCGTATTTACTTTGTTTTCGTTTTGATATTTGGTTACCCTAGTGACTGCAGCGTTCGCTCGTCACGCCAAAAGACACAGGATTGACTCCCTACATGGGCACTACATATGTGTGAAGTCCATTTCTTGAGTCCCTAGCCGTGATATTGCAGGAATATTGCTAAAAGCAGCATAAAAGCAAACTCACTCACTTACTCGCTACTAAAATAATATAAAATGTCTGTACTCGTTAGCGATCAGTTATCCCCGCGTACCAATTATCGCCAACACGTGGCTGTAGCGCCAGCGCAGACAGCTTTACTTGTACTTCCGTAGTATTTCACACATCGACACATCCAAAAAACGATAGGTTACAAGAGTTTAAACTACTGTGAGTATTTTACGTTGTAGACGTTACAAATATGAATCCGTCGGAAGACGAGTCCCAAACACGTCTGGGGGGGGGGGGGGGGGGGGGGGGGGGCGAGAGTTGAATAAAAATCATCCTGGCTGTGTTGTGAATCTATAATCTCCGACTTGACAATTCAGTCCACAAAAAGTGCAGATTTTAATGTGTCTGAACCTACCCATAATGCCAACAGTCAATCACTTAACTTTGAATTGACACACATTTCCATCTCCGTTTTATGGACTCAACAGATACTAAGCAGACGATACTGACAAATTATAACTGTCAGTTTTCACCTTTATCTTAAAGTTTCCCCCCGAGAAAACAAACATTGCCAAAATTGCAAACAACTATTCAAAATGTCAAGTTTGGTAAGTTCAACCTCGCGGTGACATCTCCATATTCCTATCAGCTTATATCAGCATCCGTCAACATTCACAATGAAAGCGAGTTTTGTTTTTTTAAACTTCCTTTTTTAAAACAAATTCCTGTCATGAATTTTCCTCAATATGTCAGGATTTGAAACACAATAGTTTTATTACCAAGTGTATGTCAAATTAGTTGAATAACTTAAAAACTTCAGAAATGGCGATAATTGGTCTTGTTAGTTGCAGGGTAAGCACAATCTACACTACCGCGCCTCCTGTTGACCGCGTTAGGAAGAAACACGATCGACAGCAGTAAACAATCAGAAAACATCGGTGAATAGCTGATCTATCATCAAAATAAATTTTATTTCATTCTGTTAAGAAATAATGGAGCAAATTAAAGACCGCCTAAAAATGGCGATAACTGGTCGCTAGTCAGTAGCTGTTTCGTCTTGAGACAGTCACAGGGACTGAGTCACACAAGTGCAGTATTGATCATTTAGGTCAAATCATATACTCTTAAAAAGTGTTTCCATCGGACACAGTTGTATTGTTGTATCACAAGGTATTAAAAAGGAAGCGTTCAGTGTCAGTATATACAAACCTAAAATATTGACCAAACATGTATTGCGTCGTTTCCCCCTGCGCATGCTAGACCGGAAGTTGTTCTATTTCGCAGGTGCAGCACCACACTCCAGCGCAGCGTTGACATAATCATGCTGGCTCCTCGCATGGAACTCTGGGTAGGCGAGTGGTGCAGCACCAAGTTTTCAACTCTACAGAACCCTACTCTCGCCGGTGTGTCTCTTTCAACTATGTCCAGCTTAAATTTAGCATTTGTTCAAAGGACGTTGAAACAGAATCACTCTTTAAGATCTACAGTTATTTTCTTGCGAAAGGTAACAACTTTTTAACGCTCGAGGCATCTCAAGCATCATGATTAATCCTGTTGAATGAAATCCTAGTCTTGACGTCAGACTCCTGGGTTATACTGCGTATATAAAACAAACAGTTCCAAATTCAGATATACATAAACTCAAAAACAATTTTCACAAAAACATAACATGTTTTAATGTTGAGTATTCAACTTCTCGCGTGAAACTATACTCACTCACTCATTCAAAACGTTTCATCATTGCTTGGCGCTATTGCTTACTCATATTAATTCACCTATCGCCGATCGGATTGTCTCACCCTCTGTGGTCTTGTAATCCATTCGATCTTTCCAGTGAAATCTCGAGTCTGCGAGAGGTAAGTCTGTATGTTTTGATATAGCATTTACCAATGTTTCGTTTATGACTGTTTAGCAACACGAAGAAAATGTAAAGATTACGATTTTATAAACCAAAACACTGCCACACTCGAGCTCTAACATAGATTCATGAGTTTTGAATATTTGCCTTAACACGTGTCAGATCGTAAAGATCGGACTTATGATTGATATTCACCAACCGACACTTGTCGCAAGATGCGACTAACGGGATCGGGTGATCAGATTCGCTGACTTGATTGACACGTCATCGTATCCCATTTTCGTAAAGACATGTTCATGATGTTGATCACCGGTCTGTCTGGTCCAAAACTGTACTTGCAGTTTTGCATCTACACATCTACAGCTAAACGTTCGGAAAGATGTTCGAAGTGATACAAATAGTTCTGTTGTGGAGATGCGTTTGACACACCGACTGAGAATCATTCTGATATTGGCTTGTTTTGTTTATTTTCTGTTATTGTTTGGCGCCCCACTCACTAATATTTCAGCTATATGGCTTACGGAACGTAAACAGTCGAATGTGAATCTGACAATCTAATGACCAACATCGATCAACGCAGCTGTGTTCTACGACTACATGTGTCAACCAAGTCAGCGAGTCTGACCACCCGACCCCTTTAATCGCCTCATATGACAAACATTGGTTATTGAAGACCAATTCTAACCCGGATCATTTTGTATATGGAATCGCCTGATCTTGGATTTTAATTCAAGATTGAAGATTGCTGATTCTTGCAGTTGGTATGCTATCACCGTGATTGAGTGAGAAATAAACCAGTGCTCAAAAGAAACTATACACTGCATACGTTTTTTTGAGCAGTAGTTCGTTAATGTGAAAACAAATGTTTGGTTTTTGTTCAAGTACTCATCGTTTTCTAACTGAATTATTGTTCAGTGTGGTGTTTAAGAGAGTTGAAACGAATAACAAATATCATTCTATAATATTGTATTTTATTAAATGTTTACTAAAACACATATTTACATAAATGCTGGGATCCTCAGAATGATGAAGGTGAATTAACCCTTGAAATGAACATCACGAGGATCTAAAAGGCTTGGTGGGTGATTACACTAGGGAATGACGTCATAACATGTATGAAGTCGCTGAATTAATATGACATACAAGAAATAGGTCGCACAGTCTCCCCTTTTCAAATGTCAGTCACAAAATCTCCTCTTCAAACATAACGTTTCCATTTTACATGTCGGGTTCACATGAAAACTGAGAGAACTGTGTTCGCGGCTTGTGAAATCATGCGCCACAACGCCGTCATTTCTGGATGCTTAGGCTGGGAGTGTGGGACAGTCGATTATCGTAGATAAGTCCATTATTTACAGAAGGGTGACAAGGTCAGTTCCAAAATGGTAACATCCACATCCAATCGTTGTTGGCGGGTTGTTGATTTCTACCTGCAAGATGGATGAGAGGGAGAACTAACATTAGCATTAAGACCAATTAAGACACATCCGAAACCAAAACGTTGTATTTACGTTTTGCATAAAACGGTTTACTCTGCTTAAGGAAGCACGTCAGTAATATCTCAGCTCATTTTGGGCTGGGAACGATCTCTTGTGTAAGCCTCTCTTACACATGCACACACACACACACACACGCACATACACACACACACACACACACACACACACACACAAGACTGTTTCACTCATGTAACGACAAACCTTTCTCTCTCTCCCTCTCCCTTTTCATCTCTCTCCCTCTGTCTCTTTCTCTCCCTATCTCTCCCTTTCTCTCGCCCTCCCTCTCTATCTCCCTCCCTCTCTCTCACTCCCTCCCCCCTTCTCTCTCTCACACACACACAGACACACAAACTCTCTCTCACACACACAAAATAACCCACTCACCCACAACCACACACAGAATAGTGAAACGCTGTGATATACGGGGCCGATAGGGTAGCTTACTGGTGAAAGCATTTCGCTCGTCAAGCAGAAGGGCCGGGTTCGATTCCACTGAAGCGCATTCCTGGTGGTCCCCGTATTGGCGGAATATTGCTCAAACGGGGTAAGACTATACTCCCTCCCTCACTCACTCACTCACTCACTCACTCACTCACTCACTCACTCACTGTTATATATCTTGAGACAAAGTAAACGGGAAATTCCGAATGAAATTTCTAAGGTTATGATTTAATGATTTTAAAGTATTTTCACACAACCTTTCGTTTCTGAACCCCATGCTATCGACATTGAAAAGGTTTACCATCAACTGAATATCAGTTAGGAGTAGTGTCATGTTGATAACACCCACCACTCTATCTATTAAACAAAATCAACCAACTTGCCAAATCAAACAGCTAATTACAAATCTTGCTACTTACAACTTCTGGGTATTAGGATTGATTCGGGGTAGCCGATTATTCGACTTATCCGATGTTGAATGCATGTGGACCTCAACTTACCAAACTGGTTTTGTTGTCTTTGCCTCATCATCCAGTACAGCCACGCCCCCTCTCCCCCGAACAACTCCGCCGCCGCCATGCCGAGACCTGTGTCAAAACAACAGCATTTTAATACTTAACAATTGTACTGACGGTCGTTGCAAATATGCCATTTTGCTTAAAACATTCGTTCTGAAATGGAAGTCCATTGAGATTCGAAACCTGTGGAAAATCTGCCTCACATCAGATCACCTCACCTTACCTCACCTCACCGAGTTATAACAGGGTGATGGTTTGTAAGTCACCTCACCTCACCTCATCTCACCCCACAAAATTATAACAGGACTGGTTTGTAACTATAAATTCTATACTTATCCAGAAGTTTTATGACTATTTAACTGAACATTTACCCTGTAACGTCCTCTTTACAAAAGCTCGCATGTTGATTTATTTATTATTCACCAAATTCATTCTTGCTTAGCAATGTTTATGTCTTTGACACCGCGCTGTTTTCACAGTGTATTGTGAATTCACAATGCAATGTTCCAGCTGTATTGCGGCGGTCTGTAAATGATCGAGTTTGAACCAGACAATCCAGTGGTCAACAGCATGAGCATCGATGTAGGCAATTGTTATACGATGACATGTGTCAACCAAGTCAGCGAACCTGACCACCCGATCCCGTTAGTCGCCTCTTACGACAAGCACGAGTTACTGAAGACAAATTCTAACCCGGATCTTCAAGATGACAAACGTTGGTTGCCGAATACCAGTTCTAACCCGAATCTTCATACGCAGGGAAAGAAAGTCTGCAGACTTTAACTAAAAGTCCATGGAGATGATAAGGAACCTTGGAATAACGATGGACCCTGTTTGCAGGGTTTCAGAAACGTGTTGCGTGAAACTTCTAGAAGTTGGAGCGTCAGATGAGGACAATCTGAGATCCTCTGTTCAGATGATACCACGTTTCGATACAGATACTTGTATCGTTGTCAAGCAGGTATTCTATGTGTTGAATATAGTATACGTATCGTCCGAAACGCGTATTATGGTATACCAGTAATTTCGTGAAGTTCGAGGAGTAATATCGCCAGTGTTAGTTACACGCGGGTTCGATATACACGTAGTATACTGTATAGTGAGTGAGTGAGTGAGTTTGTTTTTACGCCGCTTTCCGTAATATTCCAGCAATATCACGGGGGATGACACCAGAAATAGGCTTCGCACATTGTACCCATGCGAGGAATCGAACGTGGGTTTTCTGCGTGACGAGCAAAGGCTTTAACCATTAGGCTACCCCACCGCCCCCAGTATACTGTATAACCGGTTTTGTCGTTAATGGAGGTATACTATATTAATATTTTGGACTAATCCAACAAGGCCTTGTATTTTTGTATCAAGATTCTCAGCACACAAAAAACAGTAAAGCTATATGCAATTATGTGATGGGCAATTCCAGTTATATCTCGCCGTGTAAGCTTAATGTGGGATGGGAATGTGTCTCAGACATTTACTTCTTGGGGGAAGCTCACGAGCATGGGTTTGCTGCTGAATGCACTACAAACATATTCGAGAGGAAATGGGATTCGAACCCAGACAGTTTCGTGTGCCAAACATATTCGCGACTCTGGCCACACTGGTTCCTTGTCATCGTACAAAGCGCTGATTGTTTAAATTGTTTGATTAATAGCAATACCAATAATAAATTATTGCACATATATTTGCTTGATGAAGTGTGTAAATGAGAGAATTGTTCCTGAATTTCTATTTCACAAAACTGTTTTTGAATAGCATTGTGTTAAATTCGAAGTTTTCAGATCCCCTGATCGTTATGACTTGATTACAAAGATCGACAGCCAATTGCAAGTTTCATATAGGTTTAGGAACAGCACTTTTTATTCAAACACCAAGTTTGGCATTAATGTCTGTATATCTGCATTATGCTTAGAGCGCGATTTGGTTGAATTTGATAACGATATTTACCAAAGCTGTTTTGTGTTTCGGATGTTGACGTACAGCGATTGCAACAGTAAAGTACTTTAAACGCTCAGATCTTGTTTATGATAAATTGAAAAAAATATATGAGAATTTGATTAACAGTTAAACGACAACTACAAGTAAACCAAGATAAATAAAAAAAATTATAAAGTAATAAATAAAATATTTTTTCTACTTACACAGCAGGCACAGAGTCGCTACGATCAGGAATGTCAAGCTGTTGGCCATGGCGCCGAACGCGAGCTGGAAGAAAGCTGACTGGAAACGGTGAGTGTTCTCACAGAACATCAAACTGGTTTATATAGGCTGTGAAAACTGATTAACTCCTCCTCCTTGCTCCGGGGTAGTATTCCCCAAACTGTTGTACAACAGAGAGGTATTTTGCTGCGACCAGATCGGCCCTGTACTATATCCATCAGTTTAGGCGTGACCGTCTCCAGTGTGAGTTGGGTAATGTTGGGCGGGGACAGTCACAGGTGTGACGAGTTTGATGACATCGTTATATGCCAGTTACAGCTTGTACTCTAATGAAAACTGTAGGTGAAAACAAAGTAATCTGGTGCCTTAGCTCTTCTACCACATACCTCTGTCCTCTTTACAACCAATATCTGTCCAGTACATGACCGCTTGACGTTGACCAGGTCGTAAATGTTTCAAAGGTATACATGTTTGTGATGCTAACGCAGTACCTCTAGACTCTATGACGCACAAAACCCCGGAATGTCTGCTGACCTCACCTTGCTGACCACGCCTTGCGGACATGCTGACACTTACTTTCACAATTTAATGTTTGGTTTTGCCCCTCTTTTGCAATATTCCAGTCTATCACGACAGAGGACCCTAGAAATGGGATTCACATGTTGTACACATGTAGGGGATCGAACCCGGACATCGGCGTGGCAAGCAAACGCTTTGACCACAAGGCTAAGTCTGTGTCTACAATTATAACCATCTTTCCAATATGCACATCAGAAACACTCAACATAAACGTTTTGTTTAACTGTCATATTTCTTACACTGGAAGTTTTGCATTTTGGATCCAGTGTACATTTAGAACTATACACATGGGTATAAATTAGTTACTACTTGAATATAAGGGCTAATGCCCCAGTTAAGATCCGAGTTAGAATTGATCTTCAGTAATCCATGTTTGTCGTAAAGGGCGACTAACCGGATCCGGTGGTCAGCGTCGCTGACTTGGTTAACACCTATCATCGGTTCCCAATTGCACAGATGCTCGTGCTGTTGATCACTGGTCCAGAGTCAAATATTTACAGACCGCTGCCATATCAGTGTTCGCGAATAGTGTCTGACCCCCTGACAAATCTGGCAGATTTGGCAATGGTCAGACAGAGGTCCCCAACCTGCTGGCCCCAGTGTCTGACTGAATATATTACAATGACTTTGTCTAAAGTTCTTATTTGTGGCATATGACACTTGTTCACTGTTTATAAATTTATATTTGTAATGTTTGTCATTATATGATATTAATAATTTCAATGAGATTATGAGAAATGTTAAATCTTAAATGTGTGTTTAATTTTATTCTGTGGGTCTTGTGAATTTTCAGTGGGTCAGACAGGCATCTGAAACTTACAGGACCCAATGTCCTGTTACACTATTCGTCAACACTGCATATAGCTGAAATATTGCTGAGTGCTGCGTAAAACTAAACTCACTCACTCACTCACTCAAAGACAATTTAGTCCAAACATAAGCTTAGCGTACTGGAATGCACATGTAAAGCACGCGCTTCACACAATATATAAAAAGCTGTGTTCACGTACTGTGAAGGTTCCAAATAATTTTCATATAACATGCACGATAGTTGCCTGAACTGATGTACAAGACGACATTTCTTGACATGCAAAGACGAAGCTCGAAGACGAAGAAAATACACGATGGCGCGTCATTGGCATGCATGACTCGTGTAGGCGTTCAATCGTCACGGCGAAGCGCCGGGTTCGATTCCCCACATGGGTATTGTGTGAAGCCCAGTTCTGATTTCTCTCACCGTGATGTTTCTGGAAGCTAAAAGCGGCGTAAAACCATACTCACTCATGCAAGGGAGTTAACTGAGTGTAAACTGTAAACTGAAAACATCAATAATATAGTATAATGATCCTTTGAATACATACCTTTGCCAGTTGCTGAAGATGAGGCGCAGAACAGATGGCACTGTACAAACTGCTGTAAAGTGCTATCTACTCCTGCCGCCTACTTGGAATATACAGTTATTCATGCGTTTTATCGTGTTTGTATTATGAGCAGAGGCTAAAGTATAACTTTAATACAGGCTGTCCATCGTAGAACTCCGAACATCGGTAACTGGGACTGAAACAGAAGGACGTATATGATCAAACCGATGACTAGAAGTGACTCTTTGCCTGAGTCTCAGGGTGAGGGGAGGTAACCCGGTGGTCGTCACGTCACAGACCCAGGGTCGATTCCTTACATGAGTAACAGAACTTTATTTCAGTTTGTAGGCCATTTGCCCATGTACAAGAAAGCAACATAAATGCTACTTTGCATAATGACAATAGACAGACATTTGTCTTGCCATTATATAGAAGATCGACATTTAAGTGCTGGTTTGATAAATTTAGCACAATTCAATAAAAGTAACTTGTCATTAAAAATTATTAACTTTATGAGCTTACAAGAATTTATTAAATTATTCGATAGATGTAAATATGTTACCTCCTTACATGGGTACAGTGTGTGAAGCCACTTTCTGGTTTCCGCCGTTGTAATAATTGTAGAGCGGCGTGAAAACCACTCACTGACCATAAGGGTGACATTTTGGATCAAACTAATTCTTTGGAATACAGCAAATTCTACTGTGGAGTGGAACATGAATATTTAGACCGAAATAACAAAGGAATAAAATTAACGACCATCCATTTCAGAAGTGTTGGTTTCTACCTGAAGGGAAAGGTTTGTCATTCAGGTAAATTTTGTCTCTTGTTTGTTTTACTACGATGATATGCCTTACTGTAAACATAAGACGTTTTAATTAGCGGGTATGAATTTTTTCATGGGCAGTTTTTACGAGGTCTACACAGTTAAAATAGATCCTTATTCAGTTGTTGAATATAATATAATTTTGAAAGTAACAAGTAATCAACAAGAGATTCAGAACCTGGGGAAATAGAGCCTTACTTCATTTAGGGCTTTAGCAGTGCAGATAGTAGCTAAACGGGGGAAAATGCGGTTCAGGGACTTTGAGACAATCTGTTGTCAAGCATAGTTGTATGTTAAGAAATCCATAAACTGTTTACTTGAATTATTAAATTGTTTCTCCTGTCGCACTAATGTCAAAATGACTTTATAATTTAACTCACTCTTTCAACTCATTCGGTTGAAAACCGAAATGAAGAAAAAAATGTGGAGATTGTCATTAATATCCAAATAACCTGAAGCTAAAATGATTACGGATTTTTCCTGACGAGAGTTCATTGCAACCGTGTTTTTTATGTGGAGGCAGTATACACACTTACGTTTGAAATTAGGCAAGCATAGATTTTCTCCACGTTACGATATCCCACCTCACCGTTGAGTTATTTGTTGCTATTAGAAATATATTTTTGAAGGGACTAAGCCTAAGTTAAACACACATTTTGCGCTATCTGCGGGGAGTATAGTAAGATAATATTATGATTTCACACACTACTACTTATCTACATTACGAATATGATAAGCAGTTCTAAAACGGCGAGATAAGTTTTATGCGTTACGAAATATACTGAGTCAAAAAAGAAACTTCACATTCATTCTTCAGGGCACTATAAAAGAACAAGTGATAAAGATAAGATAAGATGGATAGAGGTAAGATGGTTAAATTGTTATGATTGCATCTGAGATTTGTGTGATGTACTCGATACACTGACAGTGTCACAATCAGTTTCATTAGGTTACACCGCCGTTCCAAAACATGTGTATACAGAATGTCAAGTCAAGAATAAGACTTCGAACGGAGACTGGCAGCCAGCAACGGATTTCGAATGGTTTTGGAGGACAGTCGACCTCTAAACATCTCAGCCCTGGTTCGTGTAGCTGGCAGAAATCTGCCACTTAGGTGACGTAAGGACCATTTGACGGTCTTCTCCTCGTGACGTCACACGTGGACGACCCGACCTGGGGCGATCAGAAATGGTACCAGTTTGATGTAGACGACCTCGACCTCATACACAGTACGACGGCTGCATCCCATTGCTCTTGCGACGTCAATAACTAATCTTCCAGCTTGCAACGTGCCAAAGGCACCTTAACGTTTCACATTTGACAATCGTGGCATTTAAAGTACAGTTAGAACTGTGGTTTAAAAGTGTTTTTGTTTCAGTTCTTGAGGCCAATGCAAACACGTGCAAATGAAGCAAACTTCGATACGAAGATCACGTGATCAACTGCACGTGCAAAACTTGATTTGGCACTTACGTCATTTGCAGGACGAATGGATGGGTTCGAGTGGGTTTTGCTAACGGTTTTCCACAGTCGAAAGATAGGCATCCCATTTCGGATACATAGATGTATTATCAGAGAAAAAGTATTCATTATTTTAAAAAATCACATTATGCGAAGTTTCATTTTTGACTCAGTATACGTCAGAAGGATGCTGACGAGACAATGCTGGAAGGTAGATTTATTGATGCAGTTTCTAAATACATTTTCAACGTACATAAACTTCGTGCATATGTAGTACCGTGGGTCGGATGAGCACGAGCAAGTCGCTTGTACCTTGGGTACGCCAGGAATCTGTGACTGTGGTTTCAAATGCCGGTTCCTCCGGTTAATCACAGGGTGGAAGCGCTGTCCACACGAAATGTGGAGTTGCCCCCAAATGGACAGTGAAAGAAGAACACGTGACACGAGAGTAAAGGTAACTTTCCCCCCACAATTTCATTATTTTGCAAGTATTATTTTGCAAGTATATATAAGTCTTTGCCATTTGGCTGACGGGTCTAGAAATCTACAGATCTTTCTGTAACAGCTTGACACCCTGTACATACCGAAACATAAGTCTCATTAACCTATTCAGACAATGACCTACTTTTCAGACGATCCGAATTTTCTCGTGTGAAAGTGTAAATTGATACCACAAACAACTCTGGTTAAACTGAATTCCAGTTCCTTTTTTCATAAGAAAATGGTATTTACAAATGAATTTTAATTTTAAACTTTAATTGCACCGACATTCTCTACTTTATGTCGAGGTTGAGGCAACATACCTTAAGTACTGATGAGGTCGTAAAACGATTTACAATGCATCTGGCTTACTGGTTAAAGGGGCTTTAATGCGGAGCAATTTCCGTGGACTGGTGTAAACTTTTGTTATTGTTTTTCTCCCGTGAGTACCCGGATGATGTCCCAGAATTCGTGACTGGTTCGTGACTTCTGCTGCGCAGTCCTTGTGCGCAATTCATAGTTTAATTATAGACAGATCAACTAAGGTGAAGTCATTTTTATTTCATTACAAATGTATTGTGAAAACAAATGAAACACTTTGAAGGTTAATCATCTGCCAGTGGTAGAAATAGTCAAAAAACTATTAGGACGGAAAAATAGCGAAGCCAATGTACGTCTCTATATTTTGTCTCATAACCCTAATTAGTTTATTGTATATTTGTATGATTTTGAAAATTACTAAAAGAACACACGGTCTGCTTATACTTATAGTACATTTCTAATGTGACAGCAACATTTATACATTGTATCAGGGATACCCTACCTCTATATAGGCTCCCTGATTGTACAGATTGCCAATGTGGATCCTATTTCACATACATACGCGATCTAGTGTGTGTTTTCTGTCATATAGATTCTGCTGAATGCTGCAACAAATAAATTAAAACAAAATGCAAATAATGAATGTAAAGCAGACTAATTTTATAGCAACAATGTCAGGATACTACCTTATTCAGGAATGTATCCATCAATATCCACATAAAAGAAATCGTATTCCATTCATCTGCAGCTGGTAAATAATCCTGCTTTGTGTCGTGTGTCTTGCAACAGTCTAATTTGCGAAAAAGTAACACATCGTTTCACGTCTTTCACATTGGTGAAAAACTGATAAACGTCTCATTGGTCACCCAAGATAGCACACCTGGCAACTAATTGTATGATGTCCGCCATTCTAAGTAATTTAGTTAACCAATAATGAGGAATCAATCAATCAACGCAGGGGTGGTTAATTCTTTGAAGGGAGGATCGATGTTGTTTTTACACTCGCACTTTACGACAGGGTGTAGTCAGTATGAATTAGTACATCTACACACACTGCCTTTTGACAAATCCGCTAGAAGATAAAAGTAATTAATTAATCAGTGTGTTATCGGTTAATCCTTTGATCGATGTTTGTTTTTGTAAATCAGCTGATAAATCCTCTTGCATCACATACATGCACATATTACATAACATAAAATACATTTGCCATTACCGACCTTAATTTATAATGTTGAGTATTTACACCAGACAGGAGAAATGCCAAATGGGAACCTTTGTTGAATAACCTAAGTGATGGTACCACTAATTATACCTGTTATAAATTCATTAACTGTCCATCCAAAGAATGATGACAAATAACACATGTAGGTTTACACCATCAAACGCGAGTTACAGCAAGGAAGATGTAATCTCTGTGTCGCATGCAACCTGAAAACACTTATGGGCCGAAACTGTTTTGAGGATACCAACGGAACTTCGTTACTTACGGAATACATACTGGCATTTGCTCTGTACTTGGGTAAATAGGTGTAATAAGTTGGGTTTTTTACGTAAGAAAATTTTCAGATTTCTCTACTAAAGGCAAAGTCATCGTTTTTAGTTTACGAATTCAAATAAATCAACTGTGTGTTTTTATTATCATAAATAATAAACCAGGGTAGCTACCTACCATGGCTATCAAAATTTACGTATGTTATTTGCTATCTCAGCTGAACTAACACTCAAAACTACATGTACCTAAATATAAAGCTTTGCAATCTTTTGGACTGAAACAAATGGCTTGCTACGTGCCTGTAGACATCATATTTTCACGTAACATGATTAAATATCGAGGATAGAAACAGGATCAATTGGATCAGTCACTATACCATCCAAGCATCCGAAAAAAACTACACTGCTGGGATATTTTGTTACGATCAGACAAGGAATGCCGTGGATATTTTTAAATAATGGCGTATGATGGGCATCCGGCCTCTTGACTGTTTAGGTGAAGAAATTGTGCTAATATGGACAGGAGCCCAGTCCCTTTGTCCGTCACGGTCGAGGGAGCGGGCGCTGACCAATTTGCAGTTTGGTTTCGTAATTTGACCGTTGGCGAGAAACATTTTTCGCTCCGCATCAGTGCCCCTTTAAACCTGTTATGTGTTGTTTTGCGCTTATTGAGCGTAGTTCTGTAACGCAAAATGAGGCTGTTGTAATATCAGTTCCGTCAGAGACCGCTAAACTTTTCTAGCGGTAGAGCCTCGTTTTGATATTTCCACGATTTCCAGGTTTTCGTTTATCAGTGCTTGCTGTACGACATAGCACGCCGTACGACGTATTTAATAGGATTAGAAGGAGCTTAGTGTTGCAATATACAACTGCGTAGACTTATCAAACCACACTGATTAATAGTTATGCATCCAGTTAAATGATACAGTCTAAAAATACTGGACTGGTTATCGCATTAAGCTGCGCAATAGGACAGAACCAAGTAAACAGGAAACGAGACTGTTCTGTAATCAATGTTTTGACATGTATTTATTGCAATTGTGCGTTAAACCAGGGCACCCCATGAGTGTCGAAACAAGATCGCGGAAAATGATCGTTTCAACACGAAATATAACAGTAATGGTAAGTTGAGACGCCTCTTGACCGCGGCTGATGTGGTTTAAGCGTCCACTAGTCGTACCGAAGACCCGGGTCCTTCTTCCATACATGGGTACTATATGCGGAGCCCAATTCTGGTGTACCCCGCCGTGATATCGCTAGAATATTGCTAGAAGCGGCGTAAAACCATACTCGCTCAATCTAATGAAAGAGTCTTTTCTGTCAAGATCGACTTCTGCCATCAACGTTACTTTTCTGTTGATATTGTAATTGTAATCTGCTTATTACTTATTTCATTACTATTATTTTTCATTATTATTCATTGTAGGAGGATTAAATCCACCATTCACGCAAACACTAGAACGGGTACTTTATGAGATGCAGTTTTGTTTTCAAACACACAAACGCAAACACCATCTTAGTGACTTTGTAAGTTTTTTCACCCCGCCTATTTGTGTCATACATTTAGATACTTCGCTCATTATTCTTTTCAAGGACATATCACTGTATATATATCACGAAAGGCCCTCTGCGTGATTTATATAGTACAATGTTGTCTTTGTTTATGCTTATAAATTACCTGGTCATCATAAATCTTGCTTGTTTATGATATTGGTATCGGGATGTGAAGGCAACGCCTGTCTTTATTTATGACAGATGAGTTAATTCATGTGTTGGCTCAAGTCACGCTCGTTAACGCCCGGTGTGGTTCATTGGACGCGTGCCTTCAGGTACTTTTGTGTTACCTGGACAGTTTTAATTCTGTTTCACTCATGGTTGTTTTCCGTATACATGGATTATCTGATTGAGTAAGTTTTAGTTTTACATCGTATAAATCCTCGAAGTGCCCAAGATCAAGATTAGAATATTGATCGTCAGCAAACCCATTCTCTTCCCACAGAGGTTACTCCTGTCATATCCTCCTACGTAGTGGCAAGTTTTCCCGATGCATTCGGAAATTACCGAGATCTTGCAAATGATCACTCTTGAAACAACGTGTCTGATTGTACAACTAAATCTGAACGCCTCCAACCGCTAGTCTTGAACACTCGCACCATGAAAGGGCCGTATTAGAACAGAGGTTAAGTGCGGGGATATGACACGAGTAACCTCTGTGGGAAGAGAATGGAGCAATCCCTTGTCGGAGAGGCGTCAAGTGGTCAGGATGACTTAGTTGACGCATGTCATCGTATCCCAACTGCACACATCGCTGTTCGTTCTGATGATCACTGGATTGTCTGGTCCAGACTCAAATATTTACAGACTGCTACCATATAAATGGAATATTGGTTATTGTGGCGTAAAACAACACCTCTACAAACAAGCTGCCCATGTTGGACATGGTCCTGTTGACGTCAAGCGTCCAGACACCTGTCAGGTTTTCTTCGTACACCTTTGTCAGACTCTTGACCTTATTACATTTCAGGTCAGTGTGTCTGACGCGTGACCCAAAATGACCCGGAATGACCCAGTATCATCGGCCGGCAACATCAACTCACTGACCGAGTTACCGGACTTGGCACATAGCTTGGCATGTCCAGAGACGTAGATACGCTTTAGCCACTAGAATACCCCACCGCCCAGAAATCTTGAAGAACGACAGATCAGCTTTGGGCCGTTGCACCAGATCTCGTTTACCAAATTGTGGAATCGATTTAAAAGTATAATTATTTGTCTTATTGCACTAGAGAGTCAGGAAAGTGTAGCTCACATCGTATTGCAATAATTTGAAACTTTGGTTCAAGGCACACACATAACCGATATATCAACCGATAAAACAAAATATGGTTTTGAAATTTTTACGTCCTGGTGTAACTGATTGTCTTTTTAAGGACATTAAGTAAGTAGCTTGATGATGAGGTGGGGTAGTCTAGTGGCCAGAGTGTTCGTCCAACACCCGGGTTCAGTTCCCCACATGAGTGCATTGTGTGGTATCCCCCGCCACGGTATTGCTGGACTAATACTAAATTCACACTGTCTCACTCACTCGTGTTAGGCACGGTACATATGGGCACATATCATCTGTCACCGATGGTGACTATGAAACACTAAACTCTCTGAAAAACAATTCAGATGATGGGCGGAATTGATTTCAAATTTTCATTTAATCGTCCGTGTCGACTTGGCGAATCTGAATATTTTCCCTGCACTGCTTTTCAAACTATATGTTTCATCGGGTGCATGGGTTCTTTACATTGTGCGAAATAGCCACTGTCCCGCCAGCTCGTGGCTAGTAAAACTCCAGTCGCGCCAGTAAATCTTCATAGCCACTGTCCCGCCAGCTCGTGGCTAGTAAAACTCCAGTCGCGCCAGTAAATCTTCATAGCCACTGTCCCGCCAGCTCGTGGCTAGTAAAACTCCAGTCGCGCCAGTAAATCTTCATAGTCACTGTCCCGCTTGGCTAGTGAATTTTCACGGGGTCATTCGATAATTATGTCGTTCTCTCCGAATCGTTAAGTTATAACACACTTTCCAATGATGCAAATTTATGCCCTGATAAAAATATTCGTCAAATTAGCAGCTTAATGGTGAAACTCGTGTCTACATTCAAATTGCTGGCCAGTGAATTATTTTGTGGGTTAGTAAGTTTCAGTTATAGCTAGCCCGAGAGGCTAACAAATTTGAAAACCATTTCGCACAATGGTTCATTGAACGTAGACTCACACAGAAGCGATTGTTATATGTGTACATGTCCGGCTTTATATGCATGTGAGTGAAGCAACACGCTTTGTGTGTGTGGTTGTTTACCACCCGTCGGGGTGTGTTTAGGTTTGTGAGTATGTGAGTGCGTGCGCGAGCGTGTGTGTGTATAGTGAGCAGTGATGTACGTGATCGGTGTTCACATTAATAAATCTGCAGTGAAATCATACATTTATTTATCTCTTAATTCATATAGAGCTCAAGTCTTTAATCGCCAGTTCTTTACAGGATTGTCAAAATTTAAGAAGTTGGAAGTTAGTCATCGAGCCATTCCTCACAGTGGAATATGTCGAACTCATGAACATCATTTTATTGATGCCCTTGTGGGTCAAGGTTACCCTTCGGTTCACGTGTCGAGAGTCATCATCTCGCGAGACGTGAACGGCGCCCTCTATATGTAAGAAGCCTTTAAGAATAAGTCATATCATACGTGTATTTTATGTCTCAATTCAGTGGAGGTGTGTGTCCATAAATCGTGAAAATGGAATGCTTGAACAAGCTTGATAGACAGGGGCGTGTATATCATATAGTGTAATTTTTGTGTCTGGCGTTCATTTAGGGAAATAATCTGGGTTTGAGTGACACGATCAAAGAAAGTTCCATTCATCTTTGCATATGATGGCAACACTGACATAACTAATGAAAGGGCGGCGTGGCGATGTGTAGGAGACGATTATTGTCTGACACAGATCTGTCAGATCTGTCATGTTTATGTCTAAGTGAAGGAAGGCACGGGATACAATGGTCGGCTTTGTGATAGTGTCTTTGGTCGTAATGTCCAGACTTGTTTCTGCGCCTGTGCTTGAATACTGCATAATGGAGTATTCAGAAACAACCTAAACTGCCCGTGAAGAGAAATTAGAACTGACACATGTCATCGCATCCAAATTGTGTAGATCGATGCTGATGCTGTTGATCACTAGGTTGTCTGGTCCAGACTCGAGTGTTTACAGACCGCCGCCATGTAACTGAAATATTGCGTAAAACTAAATAAGGCGTAAAACTGATGTCACTTTCTCATTCTAGCTCTCGATTAAGCAAGTCTAGATTTCAAAAGGTTGTGAATCTCCAAGGCTACTGTCCAATTTTCCTGCCGTGATATTGCTAAGAGCGGCGTAAACCCCAACTCGTTCATTCACTATGGGCGAACTGAACCCGGGTCGTCGGAGTGACGAATGTACCCTGAAACCACTCGGCTATCCCTAAACGAAAAAAACGTTGCTGAACCACGAGAGTATGGAGAGGGAATTACGAGCTCAGGAAAGCCATCTTGTCTCCTGCTACTGCCGAATGCAAATATGCGGGTCCAAGGCATCGGCGGATCTAATTAAGTAACAGTCCATATCGCACCTGCAAAATATAAAGCAGTCTGTCGCGCCATGTGTGCTGGCACTTGATTGACAAGTCATTGTTTCTGCTGAATGGAATTTCCCTGAATCGACCTGAAATCCCTGAAATTCTAGTCAAACTTGCTTAGCTAAATGCATTGCCTTTGAAACCTTTGCAACGTTTTATTGGGTAGCCTAGCGCTTAAAGCGACCAGGGTAAATTCTGCAAAGCACATTTCTGGTGTCCCCCCGCAGTGATATTGCTGGAATATTGCTTAAAGCGGCGTAAAACTAAACTCAATCACTCACTATTGCAATGCTTGAAGTGTATTCATCAGATCCTCTGCTTTGTTAAATGAATTAAAACATCAAGAAACTAATTTTTGTTTTGGAAAAAAACGCAGAAAAAACACATACTCGAAGGATTGATGCTCATTCAATAGAAATTAAACAGGAAGCGGTTTAAAGCGATTTGAAAACAATGCATATATTTGATTTAATACCCAGCAGCCTGTATGTTGGTAGTCTCCCTTAGGAAACCCAAACCTATGTATATACATCACTGGAGGCGGTCGTTCCCTTATGAGTTTATTGGTTTCCCGCCCCGCTTAGCAGTATTTCAGCAATATTGCGGCTTGGGACACCAGAAATTGACTTCACACATTGAATCCATATGGGGAATCGAACCCGGGTCTTCGGCGTGACAAGCGAACTCTTTAACCAACAGGCCACCCCACCGTCCCTTACTGAAAAAGGAAAGTTCCTAGCCTCCCACCAGGGACTGACTGACTGGATGGGTTATTGAGTGAGTGTGTGAGTGACTGGGTGGATGGGTTATTTAGTAAGTGACCGTGTGGGTTATTGAGTGAGTGAGTGACTGGATGGGTTATTGAGTACATGACTGTGTTGGTTATTGAGTGAGTGCCTGACTGGATGGGTTATTGAGGGAGGGAGTGACCGGATGGGTTACTGGGTTAGTGAGTGTGTGGGTGACTAGCAGGATTGGTTATTGAGTGAGCGAGTGAGTGACCGAATGGGTTATTGAGTGAGTGTGTGTCTTGCAGGATGGGTTATTGAGTGAGTGAGTAAGTGTGTGGGTGACTAGCAGGATGGGCTATTAAGTGAGTGAGTAAGTGGCTAGCTGGTTGGGTGATATTGAGTGATTTAGTGGCTGACAGGCAATATTGAATGAGTCAGTGTGTGACAGGTTGGGTTATTGAGTAAGTGAGTGGCTTACTGGCAGGATTGGCTATTGAGTGAGTGAATGAGAAGCAATTTGCGTTATTGAGTGAGTGAGTGAGAGTCTACATCGACTGCAAGGGTATTTCATTTCCCCTTGGAACATTCTAACCAAAATGGCCATGTATAATAGGGAGGAACGTTTCGTAGTAATGGTGTAATTTTTTTTAAAGAATTCGCTAATTTTAGCAGATTTTTATAATTTATTGAGCTCATGACATTAATCTTTTCAAAGTTATGAATTTGTTTTACAATTCATCGGATCATGCGCAAAACAGTCACTTTAAACAGTTTGGAATGTTTTGCAAAGTTCAGTTTAGAACAGATGCCTCAAGCAAGTGGCTATATTTACACTCGTGAGTCTTAACTTTTGATGGAAAGTACATTGTATTTGTTAATTATATATGTTTGAGATTAAATTTTCTCAGTACAATGTGTATTGTGAAAGTGGCATCGTGTATTCAGTAGTTTTTACAGCGAGTTTTTTCATGTATACCTTCATAAACGCACAAATTGCGATTCTTATATACATGTTAATACATGAAACAGAAGATTTATTACTGGACTTAAGGTCCGTTACGTTACTTGAAGGCTGACCCCAGACCATCCGGTCATTATCTACAGTATATACACAGTCACCTTAGACCGTGCATGTCGAGATTAACCGAACATATGCCGTTACGGAAATCAAACGGAAGATAACTCTGTTCGCATTCATCACTGCCATGTAAGACAAGCGTCATGACATGTTCCTTTAATGAAACAATTTGTTCTCTAGGAAACATGTACTTAGCCTAATGTTTCATATACTGTGGAACTGCGCGTGGCCGATTCATGATCATGTGCCGTTTTCTCCGATAATCCAAGGTGTACTCACAATTCAGTGTTCGAAAATCATTAGGACATTGTTAAAATGTTTAATGATCTGACGTCTGTCAGTTTATAGCATTAAGGCCGCCATAGGCCAGTGTACAAAGTAGATATGCATAAAATGTACATCATGTACACCATACGACACACACGTTACATTGCATCTTCCTCAATACAAGCGCATGATAAATAAACAGAGGTGCCTTATATTATACTAGGGATGTTTTTCAGGAAAGTGTTCAATACAGTTTTTTTGCGTCATTATGGCGTGTGTTTGTGGAGGCAGAGCTCTTATCAAAAAGGTCTGTAAATCTGGACTTTTGACTTTAATAAGTTCACAAATGTAAGAAAAAAATTGAAATAAATTCTGTCGTCAACAATACCAGTTTGAATTGGGTAGCCTCGCGGTTATAGCGTCCACGCCGAAGACCCGAGCTCGATTCCTTGTATGTGTGCAATGTGTGAAGCCCATTTCTAGTGTTCCCCACCCATGATATTGCTGGATTATTGCTACAAGCGGCGTAAAACCATACTCATTCATTTACTAGTTTCACTGATCTTTTTTCCACAAGATACGAACAGTAGATAACAATGCGAAAGCACCCTAAAACCCTAACACACCCTGAATACTCAGATGTTTGAGGATTGTCTTGTCCAGAATTGATTATATTCGGATCGTAGTCATGGGTCACAAAATTGCTCTGAGCGAATCAAACAACACTACACTTAAGTGAATAACTTGAGAGAGGTAGTCTGGTGGTTAAAGCGTTCTATTGTCTCGCCAATTCCAATGAGTACAATGTGTAAGACCTATTTTAGCAATATTCCAGCAATATCACGGCGAGGGACACCAGAAATGGGCCTCACACATTGTACCCATGTTGGGAATCGAACCCGGGTCTTCGGCGTGACGAGCGAACGCTTCAACCATTAGGCTACCCCATCGCCCTCACCACATCTGAGAAAGTGCAGTCCTACTATATAACACGTGTTGCAGTTCACTCCAGGTAGGATCGAGTATTCACTGCTTTTGACATGGTCTCGACTACCTATACTTTATGCAGATGCTGATTTGGCTAAGTAGGTTAGTTGGCGATTTGGTTTGCTCAGAGCGTAGGTTTGATTCCCGGATTTTATTTATAGGAACCAAAGGCACCACTGTGAAAATCGGACTTCAAACCACCACGGTGTACTTTTCAAGAATGGCACGCATTTGCTGTTTGAAAATTCGATTGGACTGGAAATGAGAAGTAGAGAAACATACGGTCAGTCTTACATAACATAAACACTCGTGAAGATGCGGCTTGGAATTGATCATCAGCAACCCATTCAAGTCAGAGGAGGTAAATAAATGGATCGGATGGTCCAGCTCACTGACTTGGTTGACAGATATCATCGTATCCCAGAGTATATAGATGCTCATGATGTTGATCACTGGATTGTCACGTCCAGACGTGCACATCTACATATAGCTGTAATATTACAGAGACCGGCGTTAAACACCGAATAAACCTAACACAGAATGTGAGAGAGCAAGGCAGTAACTTTTGAGATTTGAGAATATTTTACGAACGATTCCGAACCTTCTGCGCACACATGTGGCTGGACAAATACAGATCTTTTTTTTATTGTTTTTAAATCTGACAAACTCGACATTTGCACAGTTATAATGAGACTTCCTTACACTCTGGAAGTCACAAACCTAGGTGGTGTAGCTAGTCATCCTGCATATTCTAAACTACTAGTTGCCCGTCTTCTATTTGTCGGGAAGCCGCACTGGTTGAGTGGCTTAAATTGCTGACTTTGTAAGCATGCAATTAGTTGCCTGACTACGAGAGTGTGTGTTCAAATCCCGTACGGGACTCAACCCAACGAAAGCCTATGTACTTCACTGAGAAAACGTAACCCCAAATATAACTTCCTAATGAGCGCAGCGCAGCATAGCTGTTGAAGCGTTTGGGCAAAATTAGTGAATCGTTTGAACTCAGCTTTTTTTCATCGCTTTCTTTTCAACTTTTTAGGTTGGATTGGCATTTTTGATGATTTATTTCAGAATCTGCAAAGTTGTGTTTACGTTGCATGTGACCTTTAAGTGTCATTTAGATGCTGGGATCATTAGGAGGAACACTCTGTATGGACAGAAAACTACTTTGTTGCAACTAATGCGATGTTTCAGTATAGGTCTTTACACCGTTATAAAACAAATGCTGCACAACACATGCACAAGGTGCAACAAATACATGGCTGGTATTTGAGTTTATACAAATACCACCTCTGCAGTGCTGGGTGCCTTCTATAATTATATACAGTTTCGGGCTTCTTATTAAACAGACACCACCTCTGCAGTGCTGGGTGCCTTCTTTGATTATGTACAGTTTCAGGGCTTCTCAATAAACAATGTCTGACACCACCCCCTCAGTGCTGGGTCACCTCTGTCATTCTCTACATTAGCACTGGCACCATGGTCCAAGAGCAGAGCCAACAGCCGGCGGTAGACCTCTCCGTAGGAAGATGCTGTTGAAAAGGCCTCAATCTCTCTACCTTCCGGTGCCTTGCAGTCCAAAACGGAAACGTCCAGATCTTGGTTTAGCACTGCAGAATTTCTGGCAACCGAACACAGCAGGTGAAGTGGGGTGTTGCCTGTAGCGTCCCTGCTCAATACATCAGCGCCGTGTCCAATCAGAGTAGCACATGTCCCAACATCAGGCACTTGACTAAAGCACAACACAACCTGATGGCACAAGGCAGTGTGTAATGGGGTCCGACCTTGGCCATTTCTTACATTTACATCAGCTCCTTTCTCCAAAAGCGCATCAACAATATCTTTGAATCCCCTCGCTGCTGCATAATGCAGAGATGTGTTGCCTTCGTGATTCTGTCTGTTCACGTCAGCCTGCGCCTTGAGTAGAAGGTCAACACACTCCAAAGACATTCCCCAGTCTCCAGTCTCAAACGTCCTATTGTCTTTCACATAAGCCCTTTGGTGGTATTTATGAAGGCCCGTCCAACTTTCCCTTGCTGGCAGTATATCAAGACTC
This sequence comes from Haliotis asinina, assembly GCF_037392515.1. NCBI lineage: Eukaryota > Metazoa > Mollusca > Gastropoda > Lepetellida > Haliotidae > Haliotis > Haliotis asinina. Next base: position 20,762,535 of record NC_090280.1, read on the forward strand.
CATTTCGAACCCCTTCCCGATGCTATGTGAAGTGGCGTATCACCGTTTTTATTTTGTATATTCACATCACATCCACTCTTCAGCAAGACTCCAAAGAATGTCTTCGACACGCCCCAAGCTTCCAAAAGACATATATTTACGCCAGTGTAATCCTTTGCCAATTCTTCTGCAAGTTCTCTTTTCCTCTGTTCCGCATTGCTGCTAGTTCCATCTTGAAATAACACATCAGCACCAACATCATCACCGACATCATCTCCAGATCCAAGGGCACCTGCTGTATACACTTGACTTCCGCTTAAACTAAGTGAGATGTTGTGGTACGACACCTCGACTCCCTGATACCGAGATCCTACAATCAACATTATATGGAGCAATGTGTCGCCGTTACTGTTCTGTACATTCACATCAGCTCCAGCCTGTATGAATTTTTTGACAGTGTCAGTTGAGCCACGGGCTGCTGCTGTCAACAAGGGTGTCTCACCTTGGCGGTTGCGCAGATTTATGTCTGCTCCGGCCTTTAACAATTTATCCACACCTGCTCCAACAAGAATGGACAAACGACTTATGTGAAGTGGAGTATTTCCATCATCGTCTTGTGCATTCACATCAGCACCACTATTTATCACTGCATCGACTGTCGATGGAAGCGAGAAAAGCATGATCGCTGCATGTAGAGGTGTACGCCCTCTGTTATTTCGTGCGTTAACAGAAAGTCCAGCTTTAATTAACACATATACACACTCTTCACTCCCACCATGAACAACTGCGAAAATAGATGTCTCCCCTTCATCATTGCACAGATTCACATCTGCTCCGTGTTTGAGCAAATGTTCTAGACAGTCTTTCGACTTCTTTTGTGCTGCTTTGTGAAGTGCTGTGGATCCTTTTCCATTCCGTGCATTCACATCAGCCCCTGCCTCTATCAACATGCTCATACATTTTGTTTCTCCATACAGCACAGCCATTTCCAAAAGGGGTTCATCTGTGGCCTTCGTTGTGTTTACCTTTGCTCCGGCCTCCAATAAACGTTTGACACACGACTCTTTATGACCATCCTTTATTGCAAAATGAAGTGGAGTCCAACCATCAGTATTATCTACACTGACGTCAGCTCCAGCCTTTATCAACATTTCAATGTAGTCATGTCTTCCCATGTGAGCTGCATCATGTAAAGGAGTGTTACCCTTTTCATCCTGACTGTTCACATCAGCCCCTGCCGTCAGCAACATCTCAACGTAAACTTTAGACCTCCAGCGTATGGCTGTATTCAGTGGCGTCTCCTTATCAACATCCTGTATGTTCACATCGGATCCAGCATCCAGTAGTAATGTGACGCAGTCTTCAAATCCCAGTCTAACTGCCCTATGTACCGCTGTACAGCCATTGGTGTTGTAGATGTTTGTATCAGCTCCAGCCTTCAGGAGCTTGGCTACACATTCATGAGCCCCAAGCTCCGTTGCAATATAGAGTGGTGTTTCACCTGTATTATTCTGGGCATTGACGTCAGCACTGGCCTTCAGTAGGGCATCCACACAGTCATCAGATCCTGTATCTACGGCTATATGGAGCGGAGTGCTGCCTGCTTCGTTCCGTACATTGACATCGGTAGCCTTCATCAAAATGGCAGCACATTGACGAGATCCACATCTGACTGATCTGTGAAGAGGTTTCTCACCTGCCTGGTTAGTTATATTACCATCAGCTCCTGACTTCACTAGGGCATCAACGCACTCCTCAAATCCACATTCTGCTGCAAGGTGGAGGGGAGTGTCGCCCTTTTCATTCCGCAGATTCACAACAGCTCCGGCCTCAATGAGCACTTCCACACATGGCCTTGATCCTCGCCATGCTGCTCTGTGTAGGGGTGTATCGGACATGTTGTTTGCTACATTCACATCAAAGCCAGATTTGGTCATCACATCTTTCCGTCCAGTCTCTCCACTTGACATCCGTCTACAGTTACCCCCAATTTGACAGACTGCACCTGTTCTGTCAATAAGGAACTCTAACAATTCAGGCTTTCCTGCATCAGCCGCAGAATGAAAAGGCGTGTCACCACTAGACGAAACCATGGCCATGTGTGCACCTTTCTGAAATAGGAACTTCACAGTTTCCATGTCCCCACCTTTACAGGCTGAGTGGAGAGGGCTGTTTCCATCCAGAGACAACATGTTAACTGAAGCGCCCTTTTCAAACAGAATCTGTACGAGAGACAGGTTTCCACTTTGACATGCACTGCACACGACATCCCCAGACACAAGAGCCCCCTTGTCTTGCAGCAACGTTATCAACTCCTCTCTGCCACTTCTGCATGCCAGATGCAGCGGAGATTCCCCAAATGCGTCTGTGACATTGACATCTACCTCTCCATCAGTAACAACTGCAGCAGCAGCGGTATGACCGTATTCACACAAGTAATGCAAGACAGTTTTCCCCCAGCGGTCAGACGTAAATAAGTCAGGTCCGGTGGATAGAATCTGCATAACAAAGTCAGTGTCCTTTGTTTCTGCGGCTATCATTAAGGGTGTTTTTCTGGCAGTTCCATATGCAGTGTTTATGTCTATTGCCATACGTTTAGTCAAATACGTCAAGACATGTCCAGCAGAATGCTTGCAGACACCAAACAAAAGTTCACTTATTTGTTCTCGACTTAGAGCAATGTTGCCTTCCTCCATAAAATAGCGAAGCACATTTGAGGACTTGCTGCTGGGAAGTAATTCCAGGAAAGAATCCCCTGATATGTGATCGGTGAATGTGATGAGATCATTCAGACATATTGGATGATCCCTTGTCAGAATATCCATGAATGTTTGAACAAACTCAACATCTCCACATACTCTGTGAGACAGCACTAACACGAAGTTCCTGTTCATTATCTCAAATGCAAATCTCTTGGCCAAATCTGAAACGTACAGTCTGGGAATATGTGCCAGCAACCCCGTCTCGCTATCAGTACTGGCTGTTTGGGCAGTTTCAAGACGCAGTCTTTGATGAATGAATGCCAAACTGCAGTTGGTAATGACAAATCGGGTGTGTTTTCTGCTGAGAATAAAAGCAACACTATCGTAGATGGAAGGGTGGTCGAAAGTGTACATGTCCTCTTCCCTTTTGATATACGATCCAAGCAGATCTTCTGCAGCTGTTAAACACTCATAGCCAAGGTCCTCATCAGCATGAAACTCATTTTCAGACACTTTCCCATCACCTTTGATCATCATCATGAACACCTTACGCTTTATGCTATCGTTAATCAGTTTGTTCATTGTCTGGTTCAGAAAATCGAGAGGTCTGCTGAAGAATTCCTTCATTGAAATCTGACTGTCGTTGTTGTATGCTCTGAGAAACATTCTACAAACATGAGGAAATCCGTGTGGGCAGTCGATATAATAGCACTGTTCTACTGTTTCCTTATCAAAATGTAAGCCTTGAGCCAATGCTTTCCAAATTTGTTTCTTCTCTTCCACCTTTCTCTCCGATGATACCTCGATCACGTACTCGCTGCTGGTGATGAATGTAGCGAGTCTTCCCAAGTCGGGTACAGATGATTGCAGAACATAATCACGCCCAACAAGAATTATTGTCAGCGTCCTACATTGTTGCCCATCCTCATGTTCCTTGTAGTGCTCCACTGGGTCCAGAATTGGACGCAACAGCGGCCTCCACCTAGACCATTCCAAAATGCTAAATTCCAAGTCTCCCAATATGTCGTCCAGCATTAGAAGGGGACTGGAACAGGTCATAGTGACCTCAGAAAACTCTGCTGGGGACTCCACCTGGAAGACTTGTCTCCCTTTGATGTGCTGATCTTTGAGAGCCATGTAAGCCATTGTCGACTTTCCTTCTCCAGGGCTTCCCTTTATGGTTATCCAACTGGCACCTTTGTCGAGTCTATCTGTCACCTTCTTGAGATCTTCCGTTTTCACCATATCTTCTGTCCAAATCTGAATCCTTGTTTCGGTTCTTTCTGCAACATAATGGAAGTTTGGGTAATCTAGTAGTTAAAGGTTTACAATCCGGGTTCAATACCACACAAGGGTACAACATATGAAGCCCATAAAACATTGTTAAAAGCGGTGTAACACTAAGGTCACTCACTTCTGGAATATATAGTGGAATTACGTTATATGTCTGGGTTCATACATCAAATTCTCCTGTGGGGGCTGACTATTTTAGCAATATTCCAGCAATATCACGGCGAGGGACACCAGAAATGGGCTTCACACATTGTACCCATGTTGTGAATCGAACCCGGGTCTTCGGCGTGACGAGCGAACGCTTCAACCATTAGGCTACCCCATCGCCCTCACCACATCTGAGAAAGTGCAGTCCTACTATATAACACATGTTGCAGTTCACTCCAGGTAGGATCGAGTATTCACTGCTTTTGACATGGTCTCGACTACCTATACTCTATTTGCTGATTTGGCTAAGCTGGTTTGTTGGCGATTTGGTTTGCTCAGAGCGTAGGTTTGATTCCCGGATTTTATTTATAGGAACCAAAGGCACCACTGTGAAAATCGGACTTCAAACCACCACGGTGTACTTTTTAAGAATGGCACACATTTGCTGTTTGAAAATTCGATTGGACTGGAAATGAGAAGTAGAGAAACATACGGTCAGTCTTACATAACATAAACACTCGTGAAGATGCGGCTTGGAATTGATCATCAGCAACCCATTCAAGTCAGAGGAGGTAAATAAATGGATCGGATGGTCCAGCTCACTGACTTGGTTGACAGATATCATCGTATCCCAGAGTATATAGATGCTCATGATGTTGATCACTGGATTGTCACGTCCAGACGTGCACATCTACATATAGCTGTAATATTACAGAGACCGGCGTTAAACACCGAATAAACCTAACACAGAATGTGAGAGAGCAAGGCAGTAACTTTTGAGATTTGAGAATATTTTACGAACGATTCCGAACCTTCTGCGCACACATGTGGCTGGACAGATACAGATCTTTTTCTATTGTTTTTAAATCTGACAAACTCGACATTTGCACAGTTATAATGAGACTTCCTTACACTCTGGAAGTCACAAACCTAGGTGGTGTAGCTAGTCATCCTGTATATTCTAAACTACTAGTTGCCCGTCTTCTATTTGTCGGGAAGCCTCAGTGGCTGAGTGGGTTAAATGGATGGTTTTGTGAGCATGCAATTAGTTGCAATTTGTTGCAACCCAACAAAAGCTTCTGTACTTCACTGACCAAACGTAACCCCAAATATAACTTCCTAATGAGCGCAGCGCAAAACTGTTGAGGCGCTTGGGCAAAATTAGTGAATCGTTTGAACTCAGCTTTTTTTCATCGCTTTCTTTTCAACTTTTTAGGTTGAACTGGCATTTTTGATGATTTATTTCAGAATCTGCAAAGTTGCGTTTACGTTGCATATGGCGTTTAAGTGTCATTTAGAAGCTGGGAGCATTAGGAGGAACACTTTGTATGGACAGACAACTTCTTTGTTGCAACTGATGCGTTGTTTCAGTATAGGTCTCAATAGTAACAGTATAGGTTATCATAAAACAAATGATGCACAACACATGCACAAGGTGCAACATATACATGGCTGGTATTTGAGTTTATACAAATACCACCTCTGCGGTGCTGCGCGCCTTCTATAATTATGTACAGTTTCGGGCTTCTTATTAAACAGACACCACCTCTGCAGTGCTGGGTGCCTTCTTTGATTATGTACAGCTTCAGGGCTTCTCAATAAGTAATGTCTGACACCAGCCCCTCAGTGCTGGGTCACCTCTGTCATTCTCTACATTAGCACTGGCACCATGGTCCAAGAGCAGAGCCAACAACCGGCGGTAGACTTCTTTGAAGGAACATGCTGTTGAAAAGGCCTCAATCTCTCTACCTTCCGGTGCCTTACAGTCCAAAACGGAGACGTCCAGATCTTGGTTTAGCACTGCAGAATTTCTGGCAACCGAACACAGCAGGTGAAGTGGGATGTTGCCTGTAGCGTCCCTGCTCAATACATCAGCGCCGTGTCCAATCAGAGTAGCACATATCCCAACATCAGGCACTTGACTAAAGCACAACACATCCTGATGGCACAAGGCAGTGTGTAATGGGGTCCGACCTTGGCCATTTCTTACATTTACATCAGCTCCTTTCTCCAAAAGCGCATCAACAATATCTTTGAATCCCCTCGCTGCTGCATGATGCAGAGATGTGTTGCCTTCGTGATTCTGTCTGTTCACGTCAGCCTGCGCCTTGAGTAGAAGGTCAACGCACTCCAAAGACATTCCCCAGTCTCCAGTCTCAAACGTCCTATTGTCTTTCACATAAGCCCTTTGGTGGTATTTATGAAGGCCCGTCCAACTTTCCCTTGCTGGCAGTATATCAAGACTCCATTTCGAACCCCTTCCCGATGCTATGTGAAGTGGCGTATCACCGTTTTTATTTTGTATATTCACATCACATCCACTCTTCAGCAAGACTCCAAAGAATGTCTTCGACACGCCCCAAGCTTCCAAAAGACATATATTTACGCCAGTGTAATCCTTTGCCAATTCTTCTGCAAGTTCTCTTTTCCTCTGTTCCGCATTGCTGCTAGTTCCATCTTGAAATAACACATCAGCACCAACATCATCACCGACATCATCTCCAGATCCAAGGGCACCTGCTGTATACACTTGACTTCCGCTTAAACTAAGTGAGATGTTGTGGTACGACACCTCGACTCCCTGATACCGAGATCCTACAATCAACATTATATGGAGCAATGTGTCGCCGTTACTGTTCTGTACATTCATATCAGCTCCAGCCTGTATGAATTTTTTGACAGTGTCAGTTGAGCCACGGGCTGCTGCTGTCAACAAGGGTGTCTCACGTTGGTGATTGCGCAGATTTATGTCTGCTCCGGCCTTTAACAATTTATCCACACCTGCTCCAACAGGCGTGAACAAACAACTTGCGTGAAGTGGAGTATTTCCATCATCGTCCTGTGCATTCACATCAGCACCACTATTTATCACTGCATCGGCTGTCGATGGAAACAAGAGAAGCATGATCGTTGAATGTAGAGGTGTACGCCCTCTGTTATTTCGTGCGTTAACAGAAAGTCCAGCTTTAATTAACACATATACGCACTCTTCACTCCCACCATGAACAACTGCGAAAATAGATGTCTCCCCTTCATCATTGCACAGATTCACATCTGCTCCGTGTTTGAGCAAAAGTTCTAGACAGTCTTTCGACTTCTTTTGTGCTGCTTTGTGAAGTGCTGTGGATCCTTTTCCATTCCGTGCATTCACATCAGCCCCTGCCTCTATCAACATGCTCATACATTTTGTTTCTCCATACCGCACAGCCATTTCCAAAAGGGCTTCATCTGTGGCCTTCGTTGTGTTTACCTTTGCTCCGGCCTCCAATAAACGTTTGACACACGACTCTTTATGACCATCCTTTATTGCAAAATGAAGTGGAGTCCAATCATCAGTATTATCTACACTGACGTCAGCTCCAGCCTTAATCAACATTTCAATGTAGTCATGTCTTCCCATGTGAGCTGCATCATGTAAAGGAGTGTTACCCTTTTCATCCTGACTGTTCACATCAGCCCCTGCCGTCAGCAACATCTCAACGTAAACTTTAGACCTCCAGCGTATGGCTGTATTCAGTGGCGTCTCCTTATCAACATCCTGTATGTTCACATCGGATCCAGCATCCAGTAGTAATGTGACGCAGTCTTCAAATCCCAGTCTAACTGCCCTATGTACCGCTGTACAGCCATTGGTGTTGTAGATGTTTGCATCAGCTCCAGCCTTCAGGAGCTTGGCTACACATTCATGAGCCCCAAGCTCCGTTGCAATATAGAGTGGTGTTTCACCTGTGTTATTCTGGACATTGACGTCAGCACTGGCCTTCAGTAGGGCATCCACACAGTCATCAGACCCTGTATCTACGGCTATATGGAGTGGAGTGCTGCCTGCTTCGTTCCGTACATTGACATCGGTAGCCTTCATCAAAATGGTAGCACATTGACGAGATCCACATCTGACTGATCTGTGAAGAGGTTTCTCACCTGCCTGGTTAGTTATATTACCATCAGCTCCTGACTTCACTAGGGCATCAACGCACTCCTCAAATCCACATTCTGCTGTAAGGTGGAGGGGAGTGTCGCCCTTTTCATTCTGCACATTCACAACAGCTCCGGCCTCAATGAGCACTTCCACACATGGCCTTGATCCTCGCCATGCTGCTCTGTGTAGGGGTGTTTCGGACATTTTGTTTGCTACATTCACATCAAAGCCAGATTTGGTCATCACAGCTTTCCGTCCAGTCTCTCCACTTGACATCTGTCTACAGTTACCCCCAATTTGACAGACTGCACCTGTTCTGTCAATAAGGAACTCTAACAATTCAGGCTTTCCTGCATCAGCCGCAGAATGAAAAGGCGTGTCACCACTAGACGAAACCATGGCCATGTGTGCACCTTTCTGAAATAGGAACTTCACAGTTTCCATGTCCCCACCTTTACAGGCTGAGTGGAGAGGGCTGTTTCCATCCAGAGACAACATGTTGACTAAAGCGCCTTTTTCAAACAGAATCTGTACGAGAGACAGGTTTCCACTTTGACATGCACTGCACACGACATCCCCAGACACAAGAGCCCCCTTGTCTTGCAGCAACGTTATCAACTCCTCTCTGCCACTTCTGCATGCCAGATACAGCGGAGATTCCCCAAATGCGTCTGTGACATTGACATCTACCTCTCCATCAGTAACAACTGCAGCAGCAGCGGTATGACCGTATTCACACAAGTAATGCAAGACAGTTTTCCCCCAGCGGTCAGACGTAAATAAGTCAGGTCCGGCAGATAGAATCTGCATAACAAAGTCAGTGTCCTTTGTTTCTGCGGCTATCATTAAGGGTGTTTTTCTGGCAGTTCCATATGCAGTGTTTATGTCTATTGCCATGTGTTTAGTCAAATACGTCAAGACATGTCCAGCAGAATGCTTGCAGACACCAAACAAAAGTTCACTTATTTGTTCTCGACTTAGAGAAATGTTGCCTTCCTCCATAAAATAGCGAAGCACATTTGAGGACTTGCTGCTGGGAAGTATTTCCAGGAAAGAATCCCCTGATATGTGATCGGTGAATGTGATGAGATCATTCAGACATATTGGATGATCCCTTGTCAGAATATCCATGAATGTTTGAACAAACTCAACATCTCCACATACTCTGTGAGACAGCACTAACACGAAGTTCCTGTTCATTATCTCAAATGCAAATCTCTTGGCCAAATCAGAAACGTACAGTCTGGGAATATGTGCTAGCAACCCCGTCTCGCTATCAGTACTGGCTGTTTGGGCAGTTTCAAGACGCAGTCTTTGATGAATGAATGCCAAACTGCAGTTGGTAATAACAAATCGGGTGTGTTTTCTGCTGAGAATAAAAGCAACACTATCGTAGATGGAAGGGTGGTCGAAAGTGTACATGTCCTCTTCCCTTTTGATATACGATCCAAGCAGATCTTCTGCAGCTGTTAAACACTCATAGCCAAGGTCCTCATCAGCATGAAACTCATTTTCAGACACTTTCCCATCACCTTTGATCATCATCATGAACACCTTACGCTTTATGCTATCGTTAATCAGTTTGTTCATTGTCTGGTTCAGAAAATCGAGAGGTTTGCTGAAGAATTCCTTCATTGAAATCTGACTGTCGTTGCTGTATGCTCTGAGAAACATTCTACAAACATGAGGAAATCCGTGTGGGCAGTCGATATAATAGCACTGTTCTACTGTTTCCTTATCAAAATGTAAGCCTTGAGCCAGTGCTTTCCAAATTTGTTTCTTCTCTTCCACCTTTCTCTCCGATGATACCTCAATCACGTACTCGCTGCTGGTGATGAATGTAGCGAGTCTTCCCAAGTCGGGTACAGATGATTGCAGAACATAATCACGCCCAACAAGAATTATTGTCAGCGTCCTACATTGTTGCCCATCCTCATGTTCCTTGTAGTGCTCCACTGGGTCCAGAATTGGACGCAACAGCGGCCTCCACCTAGACCATTCCAAAATGCTAAATTCCAAGTCTCCCAATATGTCGTCCAGCATTAGAAGGGGACTGGAACAGGCCATAGTGACCTCAGAAAACTCTGCTGGGGACTCCACCTGGAAGACTTGTCTCCCTTTGATGTGCTGATCTTTGAGAGCCATGTAAGCCATTGTCGACTTTCCTTCTCCAGGGCTTCCCTTTATGGTTATCCAACTGGCACCTTTGTCGAGTCTATCTGTCACCTTCTTGAGATCTTCCGTTTTCACCATATCTTCTGTCCAAGTCTGAATCCTTGTTTCGGTTCTTTCTGCAACATAACGGGAGTTTGGATAATCTAGTAGTTAAAGGTAGACGATCCGGGTTCAATACCACGCAAGGGTACAACATATGAAGATCATAAAAAAATTGTTAAATGCGGTGTAACACTAAGGTCACTCACTTCTGCAGTATATAGTGGAATTATGTTATATGTCTGGGTTCATACACACAAAAGAAACACGCCAATTCGCCTGTCACTCCAAAGACGTGTCCTCTGTTCAGTGTTCAGTGATACGTCTCAGTGTTACAAAGGTATCAACATCTTAGTTTTCCAGACGTACTGACGTCTGTGTGTTCTAGTGATACGCACGTTTTTGCTCTAGTGGTACCCACGCGATAGTGTTCCATAGGTACCCAATTTTTAAAGTGTTCCAGAGGTACTCACGTCTTAGTGTTTTAGAGGTACTCGTGCTTGGTGTTCTTGTGGTACTCAGATCTTAGTGTTCTAGTGGTACTCAGATTGATTATTTTGGTACCCAAGTGCAAGTGTTCCATAGGTACTTAGGCTTTAGTGTTCCAGAGGTACTCACGTCTTAATGTACTAGAAGTACTCCCGTCTGAGTGTTCCAGAGGTACTCATGTCTTAGTGTTCTAGAAGTACTCCCGTCTGAGTGTTCCAGCGGTACTCGTGTCTTGGTGTTCTAGAAGTACTCCCGTGTGAGTGTTCCAGAGGTACTCGTGTCTTGGTTTTCTAGAAGTACTCCCGTCTTAGTGTTCCAGAGGTACTCGTGTCTTGGTGTTCTAGTGGTACTCAGTTCTTGTTGTTCTTTTGGCATCTACGTGCTAGTGTTCCATAGTTACTCCCGTCTTAGTCTTCTGGAGGCACTCGTGTCTTATAGTTCCAGAAGTACTCATGTCTTAGTGTTCCAGGGGTACTCCCGTCTTAGTGTTCCAGAGGTACGTCTTAGTGTTCGAGAGGTATTCGTGTCTTAGAGTTCTAGTGGTACTCAGGTCTTGTTGTTCTTTTGGTACCCAAGTGCAAGTGTTCCAGAGGTACTCACGTCTTTGTGTGCTATATACACTCACGTCTTAGTGTTCTAGAGGTACTCGTGTCTTATTGTTCCAGAGGTACTCATATGTTTGGGCTCCACAGGTACTCGTGTCTTGCTGTTCTAGTACTCGGGTACGTGTTCTTTTGGTACCCAAGTGCTATTGTTTCATAGATACTCACGTGTTGGTTTTCTGGAGGTGCTAGCGTATTAGCGTTCTACAAATTGTCATGTATTATTGTTCCAGAGGTACTCACGTCTTAGTTTCTGTACAGCAGTCAGATGTGGTTCCTCTTCCTCCTGGACTTGGGTGGCTTTGCCAATGTTCTGAGATCCTCCAATGTTCAGGTTCCTGGCTTTAGGTACGGTCACCTGCTGCTCCACCTTGATGAAGTTGTACTGGACTGTCGCTGAAGTGAATGAATGAGTGAGTGAGCTGTTCAGTGTATGAGTGATTCGATTATTGAATGATTCCTTTCGATAGGGAGTGGATTGTTCAGTAAGTCAGTGGGTCAGTGAGTGGGTAATTCTGTTAGTGAGTGGATTGTTCAGTAAGTCATTCGGTCAGTGAGTGAGTAATTCTGTTAGTGAGTGGATTGTTCAGTAAGTCATTCGGTCAGTGAGTGAGTAATTCTGTTAGTGAGTGGATTGTTCAGTAAGTCAGTGGGTCAGTGAGTGGGTAATTCTGATCGTGAGTGGATTGTTCAGTAAGTCAGTGGGTCAGTGAGTGAGTAATTCTTTTAGTGAGTGGATTGTTCAGTAAGTCAGTGAGTCAGTGAGTGAGTAATTCTGTTAGTGAGTGGATTGTTCAGTAAGTCAGTCGGTCAGTGAGTGGGTAATTCTGTTAGTGAGTGGATTGTTCAGTAAGTCAGTCGGTCAGTGAGTGAGTAATTCTGTTAGTGAGTGGATTGTTCAGTAAGTCAGTGGGTCAGTGAGTGAGTAATTCTGATCATGAGTGGATTGTTCAGTAAGTGAGCCGCTCAGTAGATAAGTGAGTGAGTGATTCGTGTGGTCAGTGGCTCGTTCAGTGAGTAAGTGCATGATTGAGTCCTAATCAAGTGTGAATCGTTGAATGAGTGAGTTAGTGGTTCTGTCAATAAGAGGAGTTGGTAGTTCAGTGAGTTAGTGGTTCTGTTTGTGAATGATTAGATGTTATGATCGGTGGAATAATAGATGAACGGGTGGTTGAGTGATTTTGTGGCTGGTTGTCTTGTTGGTGGTTGAGTTTTTGGCGATTCATTGGTTTGCTTATTGAATTGTTGTTAGATAAGTGGATTAGCTGTTTGTATGAGTGACTCAGTGAGTTGATAATCGTTTGGTTGGGCGTTTGAGTGAGTTAATAACGTTTGGATGGGCAATTGAGTGAGTTAATAACGTTTGGATGGGCAATTGAGTCAGTTAAGAACGTTTGGATGGGCAGTTGAGTCAGTTAAGAACGTTTGGATGGGCAATTGAGTCAGTTAAGAACGTTTGGATAGGCAGTTGAGTCAGTTAAGAACGTTTGGATGGGCAGTTGAGTCAGCTGATGGGGTGTCTGAGTTTGTTGAAGATCATTTGGCCATTTATGGCGTGTCAACTTACCAAGACGTCCTTGGTCGGCTTTGTGTGTCGCTATCCCTGAGCCTGGTCCAGGTGTGAGTTCGCCTTGAGTTGATGGTAGCTGCGACACTGGTGCAGGTGTGAGTTCGCCTTGAGTTGATGGTAGCTCCGACACTGGGGCAGGTGTGAGTTCGCCTTGAGTTGATGGTAGCTCCGACACTGGTGCAGGTGTGATGAGACCTTGAACTGGTAATAGATAGCAATGACACAATGCAGTTAATACACATTACACAACAAAGTTTGCGACTAGACAACAAGTTGACAGAAGTCCACTGATACATCTCAATGACAAACGAATGGTTATATTAGACAATAATAGTCGGGAAATATAACAACAAAGAATCATCTGGACATATAACAGACAACCGCTATGTGATATTTCCAGGTGATTGTTGGAAGGAAGTACAACACGACAGGCGCTCAGTCAAGAATCAACAACCTGAAAATGTAAGATTCATGAATTTATAGAAATATTAGAGTTTATCATTAGTTAGAAATCTGACCGTCGATAATCGTCAAATGTATAGAACAGTCAACAATCGCCTAGTTATAAAACCTAACTAAAATCGTCTGCAGATACTATCACTAATAAAGTTTCAGGAGATTTAACAGTCAATGATCATCTTGAAATCTACAATCGTCTGGAAATATAACAGTCAACGGTTATACTCACCTTCATTTACTACTTGATAGGAATGTTGAGTGACAGTTTCACCAGTGATGTTGCCGAAAATAGTTCCGAGATCAGTTAAATCAGCGTTGCTGTCCCCTTCTCCTTCATCATCGTCCTCTTCCTCCCCCTCATCTTCTTCCTCCTCACTACAGTAAAGATCTCCTTCCTCGACACTTCCTTCTTCTCTAAAATCGTAGTCATCGTCTTCCTCATCAGCTGTGACATAGTCATCGTCATCGTCAACGTCTGTGTCTGACATGTCTCGGCAACACCGCGGGTCCCCCGTTGGCCCAACTAACTAAGGCGTCTCACTTTCTGTTCAGTCCCCACACCAAGAAGCACGGGTCACGACCGTCGTGGGCTCAAATCCCTGATACCTACCTGCGACTTGACTGCTCCATAACCGCCCAGGTTTGTTCAAGGTGAAAACTTCAGTAATCAACCAAAGGTGACAGGAGGTACCTTTTACAGAAGGGTGACCCTGATCTACGATCAAACCTGGAATACAATATATAAGGATACAACATACAGGTAAGGTATTCCTACACTATGAGGTTTATCGTCTCTCTTTCCGTCTCCAAATCATGATAATTCCCCTAGAGTATCGATTGTGTGCGATAGCCCTCAATGAGGCAAGTCCAGATTTCCCACCAATTGTCATTCTCCCATTTCACAGGCTGATGTAGAATCAGTATTTAATGAATTGTTTTCATCAAGTTAAGAATTCGTTGTAACATATGCTTACAATATGTTCAAGTGCATAACGCATAATAACATGCAGCATACTACTGTATGTAGTATACAGGAACCGTTGAATACAACAATTCATGTCGTTTGGAATACAACAGTATGTAACACCGGAAAAACTGACAGAATAACATACGTCATTACTGAGCATTCGGCAATGTATAACATTTGTCAGTGTAGAACATTCAGCAGTGTATAACATTCATCTGTGTAGAACATTCATCAATGCAGGGCATCCATCAGTACATTCAGTAATGTATAACATTCATCTGAGTAGAACATTCAGCAATTTATAACATTCATCAATGCAGGGCATTCAGCAATGTATAACATTCATCAGTACAGAGCATTCAGCAATGCCTAATATTCATCATTATAGAGCATTCAGCCATTGTAGCATTCTACAGGGTAGAGCATTCAGCAGTGTATAGCAATCGTCGGTATAGAACATTCAGCAATTATAGCATTCATCAGTACAGAACATTCAGCCGTATAAACATATGTCAGTACTGAGCATTCATCAATGTATAGCCTCAACACAATACAATGTAAATCGTTTCATCTGATATCACAAAATGTTTAAACAATAGAAGAGATTATAATAACATACTTATATGTCTGCATTGATGATCCAGAAGATGATCAAACCGTTAGCGGCGTGCACCGCTGTGTCAAAGGGTCTGAGGTATAGTTTCTACATCCGACACTATCAGCGCTCAGTCCTTCCGCTGCGCGTACTAAATATATTGCTTATTCAGTGGTATTTTACTTCCTCATTCGACAAAATCTCATACCCGTGAAGATCTGGGCCCACTTGCACAAAGCGATCTTAGCACTACAATGATTGTAACTCCCATTCTCCAGTATAGGCTAAAGATAGTTGTAGCCCTAAGATCGCTTTGTGCAAGTGGGCCCTGGGTTAGAATTAAGCTTTAGAAGCCCATGCTTGAATTAATCTTTAGAAGGTCATGCTTGTCGTGAGAGGCGACATGTCATCCCAGTGACGTAATTCGATGCTCATGTTGTCCATTACTGGGATTTTAATCTGTTTAGATGTCACTGTATTGTACGTTTGAAAGAACACGCCATAGAACAATAGTGTTCTGTCACAATAATCGTTTATGACACGATATATTTAAATGATTGTGTGACTAAGTTTCCATGGTTACAGCTTCCGTTCGTTACGCCGATATCCCCAGTTGTCTCTCAACATAGATACGATGAGTGAAGCGCATTCCTGGTGTCCTCAGCTGTAATATCGCGGGAATATCGCTATAAAGCGGCATAAAACCATACTCATTCACCTCACACAAAAGTATGATTACTTTCTTTTATAAATGTTTTCCCAGGTGATATTTTCCATGAAGATGTTGTCATGCAAACTTTAATATCAAACTTCTCCAAAGCACCAGATCACCTCTTGGTGCGAAAAGTGAAATCAACGGGAAATATTGAAACGTTTTTGATCTATTTACCCAAAATAGGGGCGGGCTTGTAACTAACAAGGGAGATAACTCTGTCCCCCTTTGGTGTCCCGATGACTATCTTCGGTGCTGATCCTCTGGTTGTCATGGTCAAAAATAGAGTCTCATATATAACCAAGCGCTCTAGATTTCGGCACTTCTGTGACAGAAATAGAATTGTCTGCCGTTTAGTCGAACTAGAAAGTAATAAAGCATGAAAGGATATCCCGGTCAAACTGGTAAATATAGAACCTTCGTTATTTTTGATCAGAAAAATACATACTGACAACTAAATAATGTCGCTTTTATTTGCATCACTGAAGTGTGGGTAGTAATAAAGACAGAACAGTGTGTCATGTTGTTTCACAATAGAGAGAGTGAGATAAATCCTTTTGCCAAACGTCCTGCTTGAAATATAAGTGGATCACAGTAGTTGATCACGCGCTCGTCTGCGTGGACGTTACCACGGCTATGGCTGTTGCTACACCGCGATACACCGCGGTACACTGTGATACAATGTCACCCAGGCTGAGGTTGTGATACATGGAAACTAAGTCACTCCACACTATCATTTGTATCGTGTTATAAATTAATATTGTGACGTCACTCTATTGTTCTATTCTTTCCAACGTACAGCACGATGACAGCCAAACAATTTGCTATTAGCGTGAACTACTCCATTATCATTATCTACAGGCACTGTCTTCTACGAGTGATTCGCCACCACGTGCAAGTCTAACACTCACATTTTCAAGCGCATATGCCAAGTCCTGGTTTGTTTCGACAGAGGTTGTATTTGTTTGTTCGTTCGCACCTCGTCAGTGTTCAGTGAACAAGTATGATTTTAGCAATATTCCAGCAATATCACAGCGGAGGACCCCAGAAATGGGCTTCACTCATTGTACCCACGTGGGAAATCAAACCCGGGACTTCAGCACAGCGAACGCTTTAACCACTAGGCTACCAAATCCCCGTCAGCGTTGAATTCTTCATATTGAAGAAATACCGTCGTTAAAATACCATAAATCTCGTTGTTTTTTCATGCACAGGTAAAACCTTTTATAAAGCTTAATAAAGCAGAACAAAGTGTTCTCACACTGGCAACAGGTGTGTCATCGTGGATGATTTGATACATGTTATTAATTAGATCTGTTGACCGTGATTCTGACGGGTCACATTAATTCATGCTGGTGTGTACATAGCTATTGAAATGTCAGCACAGAGCAGCATGGTCGGGTTGGGGTGCAGTTTTTAAACACTGTTTCCGGGATGTATACAATGCGTTTTGAAACTCTCCCGGTAAATTGTACCATCTGTTTTATTACCTATCAGAAATATCATATTGCTCATGAATATTTTTTAACTGTTGCAGCGTGTCGTTCTGTTGCCATTGCAACCATAATATACGATTAATGCACAGCATATTGGAACGATGTTTGTTGTCACATCCCGAACTCAGCAATTTCCAGTGGGTCTGTTACCGATTCAGGACCATGTTGACTGACGCCGCTTTTAGCGATGTTCCAGCAATCACGACGGTGAACACCAGAAATGGGCTTCACACATTGTACCCAAGTGGGGAATCGAACCAGGGTCTTCGGCGTGACGAGCGAACGCTTTAACCACCCAAACAAGACAATTCTCACAGGATATTTAGTATTTTAACATCATATTCAGGCTTTTGTTGGTATTACAGCTCAGTAACCGACTTCTGTGCATGGTGATAAACCTAAATATTTGAATGACGACGGGGTAGCCTAGTGGTTAAAGTGTTCGCTCATTATTGACGGTACGACTCACTACATGGGGACACAATGTATAAAATCTGGTGTCACCCAGTCGTGACAGTACTGGCATGTTGCTCAATGCCGCATGAGTGAATGAGTGAGTGATTGTTGTTTTACGCCACCTTCAACAATATCACTACGGGGGACACCAGAGATGGGCTTCGCGCAGTATGAAGCTTGTAATCACTATAAATATTTAACGAATCCCCCCTGTTCAATCGTACACAAAAGAAAACATGAAACATAAGCTCAACCACACATATATATGTACAAGCAAATATGAGTGAGTGAGTGAGTTGATTTTATTAAATAACAACATATGTTTTTGGTTTGTGGATTCTTGTTTTGCATACTAATTGTATTCATGTGATTTTAAGGGTATATTTGTGTGTGTTTTTAGCATTTATTTGTTTGTATATTTATTAATTGTATGTATGTACGTACGCATGTATGTATCTATGTACGTATGTATGTATGTATGTACGTACGTATGTATGTATGTGTGTGTGTGTGTGCGTGCGTGCGTGCGTGCGTGTGTGCGTGTTTGTTTCTTTATTTGATTTATTTGTTTATTTATGCGGGTATGATCATTCATTCATTCATTTGTAATTTATATAGTTAGTTAGTTAGTTAGTTAGCTAGTTAGTTAGTTAGTTAGTTAGTTAGTTAGGTATGTTTCTTTGTTTGTTTCTTTGTTCCGTTAAATGTCTGACTGCGTTATTCACACGCCCTCTGACCATTCTTCCTGCTCGACCATTTAACCATTAACAGCTACGTCCACTGAACGCTGACAATGTCACACGGAGAATGGATGCGTTAATTACATAGAGTACATCGATTCACAGTACAGGCATCAAATAGCATAGATCAAACAAATCAGTGTATGAATAGGGAAAATGACTGAGCTCCTTTAATTCTCGAGGAAGGAAAACGGTTTATCCGTTTGAATTGAAAACAACACGCATGCTCTTTCATGAATGTGAAAGTGTGGGGGGATTTGCCACTAGTGTGGTAATGGCTTCAGTCAGACGCGAATTACTAAAACATAGGACAGGGTAATGAGGCCTGCCATGGCGAATCCGGCAAAACTGATAACTTGTTCACGACACTGTGTCCTGGTTTACTGACTTTGGGCAATGTGTCTCGAAATCGAAACTTGAGTTTGCATAAGTAAGGCGTTAGATAGGAATCGTTAAATAACTTGTGTTTGATTCTTTACAGACGTGTTTCAGTTGTTTTATTTTTGTGTTTTATTTTATTTTAATTTCGGGGGTGGGGGGCGTGGGTGTGGGGTGGGGTGGGGGCTGAGTTGAACATTCTAGTTAAGCAAAAATTCACTCAGTTTCGGTGTTGGCTTCATTGTTTTCTGCCGCAGTGACACTGGTTCCAGCTGGTAGTTGTTGAGGTTTGGTTGTTTTGGTGTTTTACACCGCACTCGGAAACATTCCAGATATATGTTCTGTAAATAATCGAAACGGGACCAGACAATCCAGTGATCAACAGCACGAGCATCGATCTTCTCCATTGGGATACGATGACACTTGTCAACCAAGTAAGGGAGCCAGACCACCCGATCCCGTTAGTCGCCTATTACGACAAGCATGGGTTACTGAACACCAATTCTAACCCCGATCTTCACGGGACAAGTTGTTGAAGGATCGGTAATGTATCGAAGGTGAAGTGTGTGGGGTATCTCCTTATGTTGATGGGGGACCGCACGAGTGCCAGTAAGATCAAAGCGTATTATGACAGCATCCTGTATTGGAAAAGATCCCAAGCAAATTGACATGACTGATATTGGCCTACCCATGCTGCAAACCTCTACTGAATGCTATGTCCATGGTTGTATAGGAATACTATTCTTAGGAGGTAAGTCTAGCTAGTGTGAACGCTAGACTATATATATGTTGTAATATATATGCATTGTATACATTACAAATTATCATGGCAACTGTTGACTATTACTTTAGACAAGAGACTGGTGCAAGTCTGCTGCTGGTTGCACGAGGCGACTATAATAATGAGCTGTGTGGTCAAGGAAGGGAACTGTGTTTACTACGTGTCATTGTATACCAGTATACCCCCAGGGCTTGACTAACGGCGGTGACACAACACAGGTCCAGACGCGTTCGTTTTACAGGCCGCCTTCCCCAACTGTGATACTGCTGAGAGAGATGTTAAGTGAGTGAGTGAGTTTACTTTTACGCCATTTTTAACAATATTCCAGCAATATCACGGGAACACAAGATATGGGCTTCCCCATGTGGGAAATCGAACCCGTGTCCTCGGCCTGACGAAGGAAATCTTGAACCACTAGTCTATCCCACCGTCCAAACATACACCACAACTAGTAGGTGTTTTACAGATAATACATGTTTCGCTTTCGGATACACGAAACAAAAAACCCAATAAAACCATGGGGATGGAAGTATTTACTTAATCTCCTTACGTAATATATTCTTTGTTCAATGAATAACGAATTTCCAGTGAATAACGGATTTCCAGTGAATAACGGATTTCCACAGCCTAACTAAGTTACTACGCAAATAAACAGCCGCATGCATGCCCGTTGACGTAAACTGTTGTATAAAGCCGCGCGTGTATGTAATTGGGGGGTGACTGAGAGATTTTTGCGTTGCTTTTAGAAGTATTTCGGCAGTATCACGATTGGGGTCACCAGAGAGGTTCTCCACACAATATACCCATGTCGGGAATCAGACCCGTGTCTTCGACCTCATGAGCGAACTGCAAGGCTGCCCCACTTCCCCCTTTCATTGTGTTCTATTTTGTTTGTGCGCGAGTGTCTGTGTGTGCTCGTTACAAAATATCTACTTCGATGTAGTGGACAGGGACAGCCCCTTCGGCTAAAGTGATTCAAAATTCGATGTCTGTAGTACCTGTCTCTATTCTCAACGTAGCGCGAATCCTGTTTGGGTTCGGATCCTAGATCCTATATTTCCCTATGTTCCAGGGGCATGTCAGCGCCAAATCCTGACTGTAGGTTAGCCTAGTGGTTAAGGCGTTCCCTCGTCAAGCTGAAGACCCGGGTTCTATTCCTCACATGAGCACTATGTGTGGAGCCCGTTTCTGGTGCCTCTGCCATGATATTACTGGAACATTGCTAAAGATTGCTAAAACAATACTCATTCACTCTCTCATTAAAACTGCATACTCCCATGCGTTAAACTTTCAAAGCACTTACTCTTTTAGAAAGGTCTTTGTCCAAGTACTCGTGAAGATCCGGGTTAGCATTGATCTTCAGTTACCCATCCTTCTCAGCTGGTGATCGGATAGGGTGTTCAGGCTCGCCCAGTATTTAATTATGTCAAGTAGAGATGTAAACGTTTTGATAAGTATTGCTAAGTTTTTTAAAAGGGTACGTAAAATTAGAAATGCATAAATTCCAGTTATTATTCTACAACTTAGATCCAAATGGTACTTGTCAGAAGCTTATAGTGTGACTTTGTACTGTACAAATTGTCTGACTGTGAACTTGTATTACCACCAGACACTGTACTCGAGGTTGGATAATTGTCCAAGGCAACAATTTATGACAGTCACTAAAGTCTTGTCACCAGCATGAAACAAAATACATATTGGTGTTCTTTTCTGTAATGTGGGCCATGGCCCTGTATACTGAATAAAGATGCCTGCCTGCCTGCCTGCCTGCCTGCCTGCCTGCCTGCCTGCCTGCCTGCCTGCAAGATGATAGTCAAAATTGATTGTCTATAGTGATTGTAAACCGTCAAAATCAAGAATGACACCCCATGCACGTGTTTGGGGCTCCGGCTTTATCGGGGCAGTAGTTAACTTTTCTTAATAAGGGGTCACTATCAACGTTTAAAGAATGTTATGTCAATAGCTTGATGCGGGGCAGCTGCCCCTCTGCCTGAGCTACACATTGCCCTGGTAGTGCATGTGAATCCCATGCATTGTGTCCAGGGTGATAAAGAGAAATGGCTGAAGATTAATTAGTATTCTGTCTTTGAAAAGTTTGTTATCTCTTATACTTCCTATCCAAACTGGGCGGTGGGGTAGCCTAGTGGTTAAAGCGTTCGCTCGTCACGCCGAAGACCCGGGTTCGATTCCTCACATGGGTACAATGTGTGAAGCCCATTTTCTGGTGTCCCCCGCCTTGATATTGCTTGAATATTGCTAAAAAGCGACGTCCAACTAAACTCACTCACTCCTATCCTAACTGAAAGTTCGGGTTCCCCTACTCGTTTTGAGAGTATAGCTTGAATATTGCTGAGTGTCAAGTTAGACAACATACATACAAACCTTGTCTCAGGCGGTAGCCATCGTAACGGAAATTCGAGAGTGTTATGTCTGATCATCATAAGTTTAGTAATGTTTTGTCTAAGTCTTCAATGATTGGCGCCTTTTTCACCCCAGTAAGGTTTGTAAGTGCCTTCTTTTTTTCAGGAAGCGTTTATTCGGGGATATCCTGAAAAGTCAAATCCATTATTGTACCAAGACCGTGACTGAACGTAATACAACGTAATGTATGTACTTTACAAGCACGCCGCTCTCGCCTGGGGGTGTTTATGTTCGTATAACGGGACTTAACAGGCAAAGACCTCCTCAAATTTGATCCCTCGTTGCTGACACAATAATGTTACTTGTAGCGCCTTTGAAAACTTTTCGAGGTGAATTAGCGACCGGCCGTTATGGTCAGACGTGACGTCACCATTAAGAAGGGGTGGAACGTTGATGGAGTCCAATTAGTCTGTCTCACAGAAGTACATTATTGACCCTTCCGCCTAGTCTGTGATACAGGCCCTGCAACAAATATATCCAAGAAGGCAATGTAAGTCTAGAGTATGTAACAAATCTAGATTTCCATAGTTTTTGAAAGGCTGTTCATTATATTTTATTATTTTAATTTTGGAACTATTTTTGCTGTAATATGTTCATTTCAGAGGCACTATTTAGTCTACCTTCCGCGCTCAGTCTTTCTGCAATACTAAAGCTCTTTTTGAAGCTTTTTGGAGTTGGTTGGATATGTGGGTGGGGGGATCTGTTTGAAGAAGAAGATTTCCAATGTACTTCGGTACAGACACTGGTGGTATAACATACCAGCGAGAACAAAGCATGCTCTTAAACAAAATGTTTCTTTGTTTGATGTAAAACACTCAGCTCAATACTCTAGCCATACAGTGGCGTAAACTCATGTTATTGTGTACGGCTTTGGGAGTGCCATGATCAAAATCATTGTCTTTTATGAAGCTGACAAAGTATATATGTATGTATGTATGTACACACACACACACACACACACACACACACACACACACACACACACACACACACACACACACACACACACACACACACACATATATATATATATATATATATATATATATATATATATATATATATATACAATTTTGAACAATCTCCAAACTCCTACAACTCCACTTAAAGATAGTGTCTGTCCTGCAAACACTAGACACAAACAACGCCTTGTTTACCGGACTCACTGGACATTATTGGTACCAGACAGTACTCCTAGAAGGGGACCCGTTCTATCTTTAACCAGCCCGGATCGAGCATTTCTAATGTGAATTAGCGCCCACAGACATACGAAGTATACAAGTCATTTGTGTTCTCGTATACAGTCTCCCTCGTGGACTTTGACCTCGAGTGATCACTTGGCATGACGAGACTATTCTCATTTCGTACTTTTGGACAGGAACTGTGGCTATATACAAGTTTTATGATGATGGCGATGATGTATGCGGTTGGTGACACAGTTGCAATTTGACAGGTGATGCGAAACTGTATTATCAGAAGAAACACCACTTTATTGCATTTCCCAGTCATAAACGATTTTAATACTGTGCCGTACAACACTAAAATGTGGCCGTACAACGCAATATGTTAGGTGATGCAATACTATACGTAAGGGGATACAACACTATATGTAAGTTGATACAACACTATATGTTAGGTGATACAAAACTATATGTTAGGTGATACAACACTATATCTAAGTTGATACAACACTATATGTTAGGGGATACAACACTATATGTAAGGTCATACAACACTATATGTTAGGTGATACAAAACTATAGGTTAGGTGATACAACACTATATGTTAGGTGATACAACATTATATGTTAGGTGATACAAAACTATAGGTTAGGTGATACAACACTATATGTTAGGTGATACAACATTATATGTTAGGTGATACAAAACTATATGTTAGGTGATACAACACTATATGTAAGGTCATACAACACTATATGTTAGGTGATACAAAACTATATGTTAGGTGATACAAAAGTATACGTTAAGTGATACAACATTATCTGTTCGTAGAACTGCGACATGCTAATGTCGTACAGACATGACTTAGGGTTAGGTTTGCGCATGCGCCATCGTATCCTTACATCCCCAATTACGTTGATCGACAGGTAGATACAACTCATGCTTGTCATAACAGGCGACTAAAATCATCGGATTGTCAGCCTCGCTGACCTGGTTGACACGTGTAAAATATTGTATCGCAGCCGCGTAGAACGATAGATAGATAGACAGACAGACAGACAGACAGACAGACAGACAGATAGATAGATAGATAGATAGATAGATAGATAGATAGATAGATAGATAGATAGATAGATAGAGAGGATAGTTATATAGCGCACATATCCACGCACTAGTGCATGCTCAAGGCGCTGGTATTTTTGCCTCGATCACTGGATGTCAATCTCAACAGCACATCGTATTTCAATCTCAACTCCCTGGGGAGTACACAACTCTTGCCGCCACTAGGCACACTGAGTTTATTGTAGCTCTCTCATCCTAACGAGGTACCCAATTGACAGCTGGGTGGACTGGGACACATAGTCACAGTACTTTGTCCAAGTTTACTGCACATTGCTGTACCCGCAACTAGGTGTGTGAACGTGTTCATGTGACCACCATCTGGTCATATACCAACGGATTCATGGGTTCTGTGTACTGTACACTAAGGGTTGTGACAACACTGTAAGAGTCTGCACACAAAGTTGACTCCAAGGTTTTTACACCCGTTCACAGGTGGGCTCGATCCCGAAACCGAAACCTCGCTGGATCACTAGCCTGGCGCCTTAGCCAGCTCGCCCGCCATGTTGATGATGGTGATCACTGGATTGCCTGACCCCGCTATATAGCTAGAATAATGCTGAGTTCGGCGTTAAACCAACTTCCGTGTATGACAACATAAATCGATGTTTGAATATACCACGTCCGCTGCTCGCAAAATAGCCGACTATAGGAAGTAATCAATGTGTCTGCGAGGTATTTTTTTACAAAACACGCTGTGCTTGTAAGTAGATGGTTACAGCCAAATGCCCCGTTACCACTGGTCTGCATGTGAAGAGGTGAAGGTCAAACAAATGCAAGGGACTGCTTGTGCAGAGAAAAATACTCGTTGTCTGTGAGGTAATTGTGCAGGTGAACCTATATCAATCAGCTCAGTCTTTACTGTTCCGTTTGAATTATGAATATAAATCTGTTTATTCACTTTTAGTGGTTAAGCTATAACCGCCTAGCTTAGGATCACTTAAAGCACTATGTGTTATGGTCATATCGAAGATTGATATCTCCACTAACTTGGGAGAAACAACTGCAAACCCTGTGCAAACGAACCCTGTGAAAACACGGATCATGCATCGAATTGATGAAAAGCAAGTGCAAATATCGTGCATGTGAACAGCTGCGTTATGGAGTAAAGTTTTTTTAAGAATTCGTAAATTTTCACTGATTTCCGTCCTTTACTGAACTCATGATAATCTTTTCAATGTTACGATTTTTTACAGTGCATCGGTTCATTTATAAACAGTACCTTTAAACAATGTGCAATATTTTGCAACATCTACTTTAGAACAGCTGATCTTAGTAAGTGGCTACAATTACGCTAGTGTGTCTAAACTTTCAACCCTTATCAGGCCAAGTGGGTATTTTTGGACCCGAAGTGGCATAAATCATGTAATAACTGCAAAACCGTTGGATGATGAAATGTCATATTCCAGGTATTCCTCAAGTTTCTTGACGGTTACATGCCAATGAAATCTAAATATGGTTATTCTTTCCGAAAAAGAAAATATTTTGAAAATTAAATCTTTAACCCACTAAGTGCCAAGCCGGGCCTATTAGGCCCGGTCACCCCCCCTCTTTCTCATGGTGCCTATGGCAAAAATAGAGAAGAGAGAAGTACTGTGGACCAAATCATATGGCATTCCTTTGATCAGAGCTGCAATGTCCCGAAGCAGATTTAAAGAACTTTTAATATTTTTTCGGTTTGACGATAAATGCACCAGGTCAGCCAGAAAAGAAAAAGACAAGTTTGCCCCATTCCGTGATGTTTGGGAGAAATTCCACTCCTGTCTTGGCCGCCACTATATTCCAGGCACAAATCTGACCGTTGATGAGCAGCTGGTTCCCTTCAGAGGGAGGTGTTCTTTCATCCAGTATATGCCTATGAAACCAGACAAATATGGCATAAAGCTCTTTTGGATTGTGGATTCTGACAGTTTCTACCCTCTGAAATGCATCCCATATGTTGGAAAAGAAGGTCATAACAGACAAGTTGGACTAGGCAGACAAATCACTTTGGACTTGTGTCGTCCATTCTTCCAGTCAAATAGGAACATCACTGCAGACAACTTTTTTGTTGATCTTCATCTTGCAAAGGAGTTGCTCTCCAATGGACTGACACTTGTTGGAACTGTTCGACAAAACAAGCGCTTCCTTCCAACGGATTTTACTGCAAAGACTGGCAGGCAGCTCCATGACTCTACTTTTGGGTTCAATGACAAGACAACAATTGTCTCGTATCAGTGTAAGAAGAGGAAGTGTGTGACAGTGCTCAGTACCATGCACAGTGACAAAGAGGTGGACCAGTCCGCCAAGAAGAAGCCAGAAATAATTCTCTTCTATAATGCCACAAAAGGGGGAGTTGACACTATGGATCATATGGCCCACAAGTATACTACCAAACACAAGACAAAGCGTTGGCCACTTGTCATGTTCTTCAACATGCTTGACATTGCAGGACTAGCAGCATATGTCATCTGGAAGACGAAGTATCCAGCATGGAAGGTGTCAAACAATGATCGAAGACGTGCATATCTACAGGCTGCTGCTGAAGGGCAAACCCAGTCGGTCTATCAAGAGATATACAACAGTACACAATGCGATGTGTCCTCCCTGATGGAGCACCTCATGATACTGAAGAGGACCCCGTGAAGCGTCGACGATGTTGCATCTGTGACAGCAAGAAGGATAGGAAGACCAACTTGGTGTGCAGCGAATGTTACCGCAATGTGTGCAAGGAGCACAGTTCTTCCACAATTGTGTGTGATGACTGTAAAGAGTGAGCGACGTTGTGGACTGATGACATAAGTGCGATTACTATCGCACACTGCACTCTGTAACACTGCATTAGTTTAAATTTCCAGAAGTCTTTGAACGGTGTTTGAGACAAATGTTGCCATGTAAAACCCCTGTTCAGTTACATGGTATACATAAACAAATAAATCATTTCAAGTTTCAAGTTGTTTTATTTCTTCTGTTGATACATGATCTACCTTAGTAGGGTTTAGAGGTAGGTTTTCTGCACAGTGCACATGATTCTGGAGGAGAACGCCACTGATGTGCCACCATCTGCGTCAAGGTCAGGTGTCGAGAGCTCTGGAATAGAGAAAAGTACAAAATTACAAAGACAATAAAATAAAAACTTAGTACTGACCGAAATGTTGCTTGAAAAACGGATACAAAATGTCACATGTATCAAATGGCCATACCTTGTCATCACTATACTGTGCATCATATGTACCAGCAGACGGATCTGGGAAACGCTCTCGAACAACAGATCTGATCTCCTCGGGGTACACAAGAGTAGTGCCTGGTTCCGCTATCTTTCCCCCATACTGAAACATATAACATCATCTTGAATAAGTCATTTACCAATTATGAACCAATGGGTGGTTTTCAAAAAATTAAATAATTAATACTTACGATCAGCTGTCCATACATAGCTCTGTACACAGCTTTGCGACTGTCACCATAGTGCAGCAAAACATGTATGAATCCCTGGGAAGCAGTAAGACTGAAAGAGCAATTGAGAATGAACATCAGACATGACAACAATGTTGAGACACAGTTATTAGTAGCTGATACTATTTATTCATAATGTCATTTTCCATTTTAATCAGCATTGTATTTGTTAATATTCATGGTTTAACCTTGAAAATTACCCCAAGATCGGGAAAATACACAAGCATTTATGTCTTGTATATGAAGACAGAAAAATTAAGATTTGAAATCTGAAAGTTCAGTTTTAAATAAAATCCACCTTTAAAATACAACTAAACGTATTTTCGAAAATCATTTCATCACAAAAGATAACAGCTATTCTCACCCATTTGCCTTCAGATGCCTCTTCAGGGTTTCCATGATGTCTACAGTGTTGGTATCACAACAAAGGAAGGGGGATGGCTGGGCCTCTAAGGCCCGGCTTGGCACTTTATGGGGTATAAAAAGCTTGGCCTGATAAGGGTTAATGGGTAGTACATATAAAAAAGCAAGGGGGTTGGTCCTTTGAGTGAGAGAGTGAGTGACTTTTACACAACTTTCAGCAATATCACGACTGGGGACATTGGTAGGTCGATATGACTGAAATATCCAAACTAGATTAATATATTTTAAGCTGCCATAAAAATATATTTTCTAATTTGAACATTTATTTGAAGGGGCCACGAAAACGTTAATTCTCTTTCGTTGTCGGCAAAATCTGACATAGTTCAAAGAACAAACTAACTGTGCCCTTCACGACCCCAGTAATAACTAACCGATCCTAACATGTATGTTCTATTTCCATGGAGATTACATCAGTATTACCAAAACACCAACTTGGCACCTACTCTCCATCCCCTCTTTCTCCAAGGGTTTGATATAGACACTGAATTATTCACGTGTAGCTCGTGAATGATATATGTGTTGTGTCTGTGTCCCCTGACAAACACGTGCTCTTCTCTTCTAATCGATTGTTATGCGTTCACAACATTTGGAGGCAAGCTCTCCACTAAAGCGACGGATTTCAGGGGCTGTGGCTTTAAATTGCACACTGAATGATTAGAACACGGTGTTTTTTTCAAAATATGATACCTGTCTATGAAATGGTCCTTTACATAATTGCAGGCCCAGGTATATATACTCTCAACCACAAAATTCTTATTACAGAGGCAGAAGCAGGATTTTGAGTGAGTGAGCTTAGTTTTAGGGCGCTTTTAGCAATATTCCAGCAATATCACGGAACAGGGAACAGGGATTCATTTCACGAAGCAGCCTTTGCTAAGGTTAACCTTAACATTGCATTGAGGTTACCTTAATGACTTACGATCACCTTAGTGCTTTGTGACAGGAGGCCAAGGGCTTTTGACATTGTACTCATGTAGGGATATCGAATCCAAGGGTCTGCGGTGTGACGAGCGAACGCTTGTATATACAGCTGGGCTACCCCGCCGATCCTAGGTTCCTGATAACTGAATTTCCACATAGATGCGGTACAAAACTAAACTCGTTCATCCAGTTTAATGATCTTCTCACAAGTGATTATCTTCATAATGCAGACACTGCAATATAAGCTTGAGGGCTTGCAACCCCTACAGGACGAAACAAGATTCCACTACAGTCATGTAAACTTAATACTGTGGTGTTCGAAAACCAAACCCAAAGTACTTGAATCGAATAATTTACTTCAAACAGTCTGGGCACACGTATATCAGAGTGAGTGAGTACCGTTTTACGCCGCTTTTAGCAAAATACCAGCAATGTCACAGTAGGGGAAGCCTGACACGAGCTTCACAGATTGTAACCATGCAGGGAATCGAACCCAGGTCTTCAGCGAGAGAGTGACTGAAGTCCATGGTCACATTGGCAGTATTTCAGTCACATTGTGACCAGAAGTAGTAACAAATCCCTAATATATACAGTAAAATTAGAAACTCATGTCTACGAAGGTCAGTAAAACACCACGGTACCGCAAAAACAAGGATTGAAACTAGCATCTATCTCTAAAACTGGATCTTCATCGGGACAAAACAGGCTGAGTATCGCCAGCAACTGAAGGTAAGGGGCACAGCCTAGTAGTTAGAGACCTGGTTTAATTCCCCAGATAGGTATACACTGTAAAGCTCTTCTTTAGTGACATTGGTGGAATAACGCTAAAACGGCGTAAAACTATACTCACTCACACCTCTGCTGAAGGGACAGCGGGATATGGTCTCTAGTGGTTAGACGCGCTCACGGTAAATGCATCTTATATTATCCTAACTCGCGATGCTCATGTCAGTCACTGGATTGTCTCGTCTGCACTCGATTATTCACATTTAAAACTGGATTCCTACTGAATGCTGCCTTAATAAACAAGGGTCAGAGCTTGTTTATGACAACCCTTTCTTTGTAAGGGGCGCGGTGGGATAGCCTAGGAGTTAGAGACGCCGAAGACCCAGTTTTGATTCCACAGATAGGTATACTTCAGCATGGGGACTTCAGCGTTTTCAGCATGACGAACCGATGTTTTAATCATTAAGCTACCCCACCGCCATGTATATATATATCAGAACCGTATTGTACAGGACTAAACAATTTAGCGGCATAACACGGTGCGTACAGTGCTATAACATTATGCAACAAAAACACTATGACGTAACACTATTATATGCCTGAACACAATACATCTGTAAAGTAAAGTTATTATATCTTGATCCTGATCGGGGGTATTCGCGTATGAACAGTAGAGTACTTTTGACCATGACCTACTTTCGTCTAGGTGCTTGGTGAGGCTTGGATCAAAAATAAGGACACTCTGCAAATGAACCTTTCATACCGTGTTTCGTCCATTAGTCGGTGTTTCAACAAAAGAGACGTCCCTGTGTCCAGCACATGATCAGACTAATTACCCAGTGGTACAGTCCGTCTGTCTCAAACGGGACCGATGAATTGCTGTCAAACTCGAAAACTATGATACTCATTGAAACTCTGATAATAATCAAAACATAAGACTAACCCTTGTAGGTTTTTTCATGATTTTTGTCCTAAACGTAAAAATGTTGTTTGACGAACTATCAGTAAAATATTGACACAGTTCACTGTTTGCTACGAGGGAGGAGTGCAGAGACGGGGACGGGAAGGTTGCAATTCATCGGTCCGCTTTTGAGTCAAACGGGCTGTATGTTAAGTAGAGCAAATACGGTATGCAATCTTATCTGAGGTGTATTTTGGGATGGTTTGGTGGTGACCTAAAGCAGTACCAATAAAAAACGAAATAACCTTAACTTACGGTACACCAATCATGAAGAACGTGGGTCGAAAATGGTTGGACGTTGTTTGGGCATTAGACCCGTTAAAACACATTTAATAAAACACAACACAGATAGGCCCTCTCGAAAATAATGTGATTTTTGTTTCACTTTAAAAAACTTTGTATGCTCACATTTTGTTTTGAGTCTTTGGTTACACGACCCTAATGGGATGAGTCAAAATAAGAATGACGTTTACGGTAATAGATTTGTAATCATGAGTACAAACCGTGCTAATTTTATAACCTGTTACAGAAATTTATAACAAAGGGAAAAACCTTCATCTGCATAACAGGTTGCTGAATAACGTATTGTGATACACCGATATATGCATAAATATAAGTTATCTCATCAGTGCGAATGGTTGAAAAAAATGCAATCCGTTGATAACACCAGCGTTTTATCATATGCATTACATCACGCCCAAACCCGTGAAGATAACGGCTGGAGCTTGTTTTCAACAACTCTTTCTTTGTAAAGGGCGCGGTGGGATAGCCTAGTAGTTAGAGACACCCAACACCGTGGTTTGATTCCCCAGATAGGTATACACTGTAGGGCTCATCACTTGTGACATTGTTGGAATAATGCTAAAACGGTGTAAAACTATACTCACTCACATCCCCTGTGAAGGGATAGCGGGATATGAATGAGTGAGTGAGTGAGTTTAGTTTTACGTCGCACTCAGCAATATTCCAGCTATATGGCGGCGGTCTGTAAATAATCGAGTTGGGTGCAGACAATCCAGTGATCAACAGCATGAGCATCGATCTGCGCAAATGGGAACCGATCACAAGTGTCAACCAAGTCAATGAGCCTGACCACCCGATCCCATTAGTCGGCTCTTACGACAAGCATAGTCGTCCTTTATGGCAAGCACAGGTTGCTGAAGGCCTATTCTACCCGGGGACCTTCACGGGTCGATAGCGGGATATGTTCTCAGGTGGTTAGACGTGCTCAAGGTAAATGCATATTATATTATCCTAACTCGCAATGTTCATGTCAGTCACTGGATTGTCTCGTCTGCACTCGATTATTCACATTTAAAACTGGATTCCTACTGAATGCTGCGCTAATAAACAAGAAACAATTATTTTATGTCTAAAGTGACCAACATTATTGACAGCCTTTGTAAAAGCCACTAGCACGGGCAGACAAACCGCAGGGAATCTGTAATCATGGCGCATGGTTATTCTGTGGATCCTGGTGGGGTTAGGGGACACTAGTAATTTTATTGTAAATGAACGTTACAACGTCACGGCCTGTAGATGCGTCTGATACTTTTATATGCTATGTAGCAAGTGCAAGGAATGTAAGTATATATCTGTATTTACTGTATGCCTGTCTATAGTTACAATCCTGTCATATTGCAATGTATGAAACAATGGCCCGACCGACCGAGACGGTACAGATTTCTGTGTGACGGTCTAAATTTACAGCTGGTCAGCTCTATGGTCTGGCAATGTTTTTGGATGTTCCCATGATACATATATACGAGTAAAATCATCATATTTTGTTACACAGTCTGGCTGCTAACATTTTGAAGTTTCACGCCCTGATGTCTGGGATTTGGGCTTATTTCATTCAATGCATATTGAAATTAACCCCAAAACAAAATAACAAACACCTGGTATATATGTTGAAAACAAAATAGAGCAATAAAGACGCTTATTTCATTTGATCACTAAATGCAAAATACATCAATCAAAGCACTCAAAACAGACATGAAACTGAAGAACAGTGCAAATTTGGGATGAGGTCTTTTCCAGTTCTTCATAACATATCGGACCCGTGAAGGTCCCGGGGTAGAATAGGCCTCCAGCAACCTCTGCTTGCTAGGCGACTATGCCTGTCGTAAGAGGCGACTAACGGGATCGGGTGGCCAGGCTCGCTGGGTTGGTTGACACATGTCATCGGTTCCCAATTGCGCAGATCGATGTTCATGTTTTTGATCACTGGATTGTCTGGTCCAGACTTGATTACTTACAGACCGCCACCACATAGCTGGAAATTAAACTCACTCACTCACTCAATCACTCATAATATAACGCAAAGACGTAATTATATTTTGAAACCTTGTTTGAAATGTTTCATCTATTCACCTTCGAAACGTTTTTATTCCATACACTGATGCTGTCGAGAGTGGTAGTGCCTGATAAGAAAACACCAAGATATTATATCCGGGTTGTTGTTTCGTTCTTAGGCCACCGTTCAAAATGTAAACAAAGTCGCGTGCTCAGGACAGCAGCTGCAAGAAATTCGCGCCCTTTGATGTCATGAAGCATTGAAATTTGATTGGCTGGTCGAGCACTTCCCTTCCGTCAGCGGTCACGTGGATGACTAGAAGATCGTCCATTAACGAAGGTGAGAGATGCGTTTGTTTTTGTTCCTTCTGTCTGGAATTACTCGCTTGTCAAATGTGTTTGAGAATTGTACTTAACAGAAATTTATATCATAAGTTACTACCTCCAATTAGTCCTCTTTTTGAGCGTTTGCCTTGTCGGAGAATCAACGCAAGCACCCAATACTGAGGTATATCGCTGACGCGTAAGGTCTAATATCGTTGGTAATTTATGCCTCGTTTCATTGTGGATTCCATCTATGGCATCCTATTTTGCTAGCATATGATTTGGATAGAAAATATCAACACGTATGATCCACATTATCGTGTGTGAAAAGGTTAGGAGTGACGAAAGGCGTGATGTAATGTAATTCCCTCATGAAATTATGCATTAGACGAGCTGGCTCGTGTTGAATGAGGATGAATGCGCCAGCTGATCGTGTTCGGGGACGATCTGTTGGTAGACGTGTTTTGACAATGTCTGTGTTGATTATCATCGATTGATTTGTAACATTTCCGTTTAAGTAGACATTTCGGATAGTGAGGTTGTCGGGTCAACACTTGTCAATTTCACACAGTTGGACAGTATTAGAAATCTGACCTGTAGAATAATGTATATTTCCATACAGCTGATTGTGGTCATGTGACCCCCAAACACAAAGAAACAATGGAATGAATGAGGTCCTTCTTATCATGAACTTAAGCTATAGAAACCTTAACAGATTATACATCTAGAACCAGAGAAAGACACTATCCCAACACCTTTAGGCTAGTGATAATTAATTAGGACTAGATGATTTCAGTTGCACAATATCCTGATAATCTTGCACGTAGAATCTCACATTAGATGTGGTTATACAATCTGTTCACCATTAGTATCATATAAACTAGATATATCTCATGGGTTCCATCTCATGATTGGATGTTTAGTATAGGAAAAACAGACATCGTTGGATAGGTTACTTCCCCTTGGATCCACTAGTAAATCTACAGGTTACACAACACCAAATGTTTTCCCATTGACTTATATAGTAACCTTATATTTTCAAAAAAAATAACCAGGCTATCAACAGCCATTCCATGTACACATGGGCACAGTCTGGCCTCTAAACTACAGTAAAACACAAGTTGTGGCCAACTTGTCCAGCACATTTGTCAAGCACAGGAAGTGGAACACATCAACCCTTAGCTCTGTTCTGAATGTCACCTACTTCAAAATATATGTACACACATAAGCATAACCCATGGTGAAACAAATGACAGCACTAAATACTTAAAATTGTGGTCAGTTTTAATAACAGGGTGGATGTGCTTTTAAAACACATACACATCTTACACTATTTCATCCAATCACAGCTGTCACAGGCCTCTGTCCGTTTGAGTTGTTTCCATACGGTCCTCGCTCAGGCAGCATGTGATATTGATATAGTGAAATGGAACCTAGAGCACATCCGAACAGTAAAGTTTTCCTGCTTAGTTTAAGTCTTGCTATTGTCGTGACAACATCTCAGACTATATTTTAAGGCATATCTGACTGCTGCATTAACACTGACATGTGTATTTTTGTTACTTGAATTTTGTGACAATGTTTAATGAGTCATGCAACATGCAACAATATGCCAGTTACATCATGACAACAACCTGTGAATATTATAATCTGGAATAGATGAACCCGTGATTGATATCATGAGCAACAGAATAGTTGTCGTCCAATCCACTTTGAATAACCACTAGATTCATTGGTTTCTCTTGTGCAGTAAACATTGTTTGACATATTTGAATTTCCATCCAGAAATTTTCACAAGGCTGGTGGGCTGATGCTGTAAAACAGAACTCACTGACACAGCTCAACCTTGGCTTTCAAATTTGGCTTCATGTTCTGTTGTGTAACTTGTGGATAGCCATGTTCTAAGGTTATTGTATATGACATCATAACATGACATCATTTGTAACATAATTGCGACTTGTATGCTGGGTTTTTGCCCCGATGAATGAATGTTTGTCTGATGAGAACTGCTTATGTCTGCTTTGCTATTCAAGTCCATGTTCGGATGGAAACATGTTCATTGCTGGTATATGAACTGAACCAACAATGGACCATTTGTTCAAGGGCTGTTAGTTAAAACTGACAAATCAGAACAGATGAGAACATTGAGATTCTTGAGTTTGAAGTTAATTTCAAACAAACCCTGCCAACAAATCCTAGATAAATCTCCGTCAACTGACCGTACATTATAGTATACAAGACATGTTTCAGAGTAGTCCTGGTTGTCTATGTAGCTGAGTGGTTCAAGCACTCGCTCAGTATCAGATGTGAGTGGAATGTGTTTGATTCCCTACTTGGGTACAATGTGATGCCATTTTTGTTTCCCTCACTGTAAATTCTCAGACAGATACATATAGTGACCTTGTTTTAAAACCTAGTATTCCAAACACTCAAAGTACTCAGCTGTCTTTTATTGCTAAATAGAAGTGAATGATGGGTATCCGTCAGTGAGATGATGGTCGGTCTGTGCTGACCTCCCTAGATGTATGTCAAAATACAGTCTGTTTTAGTACTGAAACGAATGGGAGCATAGTCCTGCATTGTGTCACAAGACTTATAATATGATACACTGATTTGCAACTCTTGCAACTACTTACAATTCATTACGTTACAGGTTACATTGATCTGAAAAATGTGAAAAATAGCAGTAAGTGTTCAAGGATCAGTTTATGCTATTTTACTGTTTGGCTGTAGAATGTGAGTATACACCAGGATATTGCTAGAATATTGCTATTTATGGCGTAAAACTTAGCTTTTTAGCTATAAATGGTAGAATCTTCACTTTGCCACCCGACTTATATGTTTGTCCTCTTCAACATCAGATTATCACTATCTGAGATTTTAGAACATTCAGAGTTGTGATTCATCTTCGAAAAAGAATATGAACTTCTGAAACTAAAATACTGTGTCAGAATACGAATCGTATCAGATACTTATTTGAATACAGATTTTATGGAGGCTCGCAGCCTCATCGTATATACATGGTTAAACCCCTACCTTACACCATCCTTGGTTTTACACATCAACATTGATCATTTCGGTTTCCCCATCATGAAGGTATGTTTTTAACCTTGTATAATAATCTGTTTTTCTTTTCCTGTGTGAAAGTGATATCTTTGTATATATATATATCAATATTTAGATGTATACAGTATTCACGATAGCAAGCCAATAGTTATAGTAACTCGCTGGATGCTGTTATTGATGAAGTGGGTGTGAATCCAAGCCACAACTGCCAATTCACATATTTATGCTCTGGGCTTCATAATGAAAAATGACCCTTTTGTTTATCAAATTATGTAACTGTAATTAGGGCCAGGGCCAAGGTTTGAAAAGGTTACTGAAATGACGGTACGAAAACAGAAAATACCAAATATTTTGTTGCAATATAGTATGATATGGTATATCAGACCAAAAGCAAATTATAATAGAATCTACTTATACTGTTTCACCTCTAAGGGCATCATTTTTTTATGTGTTTCATGTAGTCGGTCGGTTGGGAAAATAATGTTCTTGATTCTCATTTATTTTAATACCTTGTGTTGGTTGGACTGTATGTTGGGTCGAGTCAACAGTGTTGTGATGAAGCAAAAAAATTAGAAGGGTCCGTCGGACAGTGAGAAATCCCCAAAAAGTAAGAATGTTGCCCTAATGACTATTGAAAACTTGAACTTGAATGGTCATATGCTGTTGGCCGTTCTTTCATGGCAGACATCGGTGAAAGAGTGCTTTACCCAGAGGAGATCACTCTCAACAGTAGAATGAAAGATTTCAATTTAGGCCCATGGGCCATTAACATGGAACTGTCGATATGTTAATCTCTATAACCGTTTTTTTCTTTTTGTTTTTAACTCATCACTGGTGAACAGAAGTGTAGTGTAGTGTCTTGTGTCTCGTAGGCCATATGGCCGGATGTTATATTTTAGCAGCGTTTTAGACTATGTATGTGTATTTTAGATATGTATAACATGTGACACATAAATAAACATTTTCTCTCTCTTTTCTCTCTCCCTTTAAATGGTGAAAATCCTGATTCTGTTTTCTTAGGCCTAAATACAGGAAATCCTGTTCACAGCAGATGTGTTGGCATATAACACGTAAACATGTCCGCGATATTATACTCAGGAATTGGGATAGAGAACTTGCACAATAGGCCATTTTTAGGATTATTACAGCAGCCATTTTCTGAATTAAGAATGGGCCACTGCCCTTGTATCAATAGTAAACTTCAAAATTATTATGGGCCATTTTTTATTTTGATGGGCAAATGGCCCCTGCCTTTAAGAATTATATGTAAATTTTGAAATTATGAATTAGGATGTATTTTTTTCATTGACGTATTGATAAGATATCAATTATAAAAATGCCAACATCCCTAACTGTATTTTGGGCAGTATATATTCAGTGAAATGTTTGTGACTCTGTGTACAGCAGAGTCCCAAATAAGGTGGGTATCGGGGTAAAATATGCATCGAAAATTCCAGTAATGCATTGAAAAATAATTGATGCGCATCAATTGCACATTTGAAATGTTATTGCTGTACTGTTAGTATAGGACAAGTGTTGAACTGTCTGTACTGGATGAGTGATTTTTTTCTGAGCTCATTTCCAATAGATATAAGTTGGTTTTGTTGAGGTACGACATAAGGCAATACATACCTGCTTCGTAAACTTGTTCAATGACATACCTTATGTGAGAAAAGGCACTGAAATACCCACATATTTGAAAATGAAATACCCACTCAACATTCATAATACCCACTCAAATACACACTCAAGTACAGTACCTACATGAGCTAAACCTTATCTAGAGCTCAGCAGAGGTCTGGTACGAGAGAGTATATAAAGAATATATTGATAGTGATAATCATTGTTGTCATTCTGTACAAATATTCATTAACAGACTACCGCCATATTGCTAGACTGCAGCATAAAACTAAGCTCTCACTCACTATTTAAATAAGACTGTTGCTCGGTCTTTGAATATATATGATTTTGATAGTAATGAACCAACCCATTTTAATTAAAAAGGAGCCCCAGAGAGATCATTGATTCAGAACATGAGGAAATTTAGACTTACT
Organism: Haliotis asinina; assembly: GCF_037392515.1. Taxonomy (NCBI): domain Eukaryota; kingdom Metazoa; phylum Mollusca; class Gastropoda; order Lepetellida; family Haliotidae; genus Haliotis; species Haliotis asinina. Next base: position 20,800,961 of record NC_090280.1, read on the forward strand.
TCATTTAAGGCTTTAGCACTGCAGACTGGGCTGAGACAGACTATGTATAAATATATACTTGACATATGAGAACAATGTTTGTTATGGAAAATAAAAGTATCCGTATCTAATATTATGCAGTATAATTTCTGTTTATTATTGCCTACAAATACCTGAAACAGACTGACTTCCACAGTCCAGCTCTGAAGTTGAAACCCAGGTGCCCTTTGATTTCACCATTGTTGTCTGCATAAAAGCTGGACTTAAACCTTCAGGCATAATAGAGGATAGTTATAAACATTTTGAAGATTATTTGGAAATAGGTCTATTATTTAGGTACTGATTCTTGAAAAAACATCATAGTTTTCAGCGAGAAATAATAGGGTAGCGTTGTGGTGGCTTGTCATGCTGAAGGCTAGGCTTCGATTCCCCGCATGGTGCCCATTTTCGCTGTCCCCTCTTGTGATATTGCTGGAATTTTCAGTGTTGCTAATAGTGGTGTAGAAACGGACTCGTACAGCAAATTTGGTTTCGTTGCAGTCATCACAGATTGTTAGTACATTGTTTGAACTTCTTATGGAAGAGACAAGCTCTCCTTTCGGTTTCAGATCAACTATTCAACAAGTTCAATGCTTCCTGGTGGAAATATGATAAAAATCTGACATGTCAGAAATGTCACAACTGCTTTAGTTGACTCCATATTGACATTATGACCAGCTAAATTGCCATATTTCTATCGTGTCAACAAAGACTTAAAATTTGAGTATTGGGGCCCTGTAGAGCTACAGCCAGACAGGCGCCATTGTGCAGTTCACATTAAAAAAATATGCCATGGCACTAATTTCAATGGTACAGCGTACCTATGAGGGCAACATTTAATATAATCCACAGGTCTTCTATACCACGGCTGCCATGAATGGTAGATCCGTGAAAGTCAAGGATAGAAGGTGACTGTGCTTATCTTAAGAGACTTCTATCGGGACTGGGTGGTCAGGCTTGCTGACATGTCATCGGTTCCCAGTTGCAAAGATTGATGCTGATGCTATTGATCACTGGATTGTCTGGTGCAGATTCAAATATTTAAAGACCGAAGCCATATAGCTGGAATATTGCTGAGTGTGGCGTAAAACTAAACTCACTCACTCACCATGAATGGCAAAAATCTCAACTGCATAGGCATACATTTTAGTAGTTCAGGTTCCAACTGGCAACACTAGAAAATTCCTGTCTGAAACACTAGCCATGTAGAGATACTGTTATTTTGTTTGTGACATTTGTTTAGCCTGTTAACATGTTTATATTAAATCAGACATTTATTTCAGCCAGATTCGACCTTGCTCAGTCCAGAATTGGTCTTGAATCTTGTTTAATCCTATTCATGCAAATTTTAATATTTTAATTGTATATTACATGAGCTATTTTGTATTCAGTCCCATTAGCAGGTTCTGTAGATCACTTTGCTTGACAACTGGCAGTTGTTTAAAGCTAGTGCTAGCTTTAATGTGGTCAAACAAATGTTTGTTTTTTTTACCCTTTTAAGAATGTTTAAAGCACAATGATTTAACCCGACCTGGCCAGAGGATGGCTTTCGCAAAATCTACAGCAAATGTCTGTAGAAATTCTTGAAATGAAATAATTAAAGGAAAATGGCTAAACTTCTATTTATGTAACAAATGGTATCAGTAACTACAGTGATAAATTAGCTTACCTCATAATTTGGGAAAGCAAGAAATTAATCATGGTAAGAATTCCAGTTTTGTACGTGCACATTTTCTCTCCAGTTTTCCTGGTTTGGGAAATTATTTAATATTTATAAATTATGAATCAAGTATAAATCCTGTAGTGGCAAGATGACAACACCTTATCACATCTATCATTTCATGCTCGATATTTGGTCAAAAGTAGTTGTCAGGGAGTTATCATTTTCTGTGATCTACATCTGATGTCTTTCTATAACCATGATTACAAATCCTGATTATAATCTGACCCACATCTATGTAGCATTTCCGAGTCTATCAGTGTGATGTCACTGTGAGTGCAGCTTTGGGACAAGCCACTGAACTTAATTGCCTGTCCTAGTTCACCCCATTCATTGTGACTCCCGGCAGAGATGTGTCATGCCTAATTTTTGCTAGTTCATTGTGGAGACCCACAATAGGCACACACTGTCATACTGTCAAACTCTGCTATGTAGCGTGGAAGTAGGGGGAATGTGACAGAGGTTTTCAAATACAGTCTGTATGGAGTATTTAGTATTTGTCATCTGTGATAGTGGTGGGGTAGCCTAGTGGTTAGAGCGTTTGCTCATCATGCCAACAGCTCAGGTTCGATTTCCACACATGGGTACATGTTAAGCCTATGTTGTTATTTAATGTAATCAACTCACTCACTCACTCACTCAAGATTAGTTATCCTGACAATTTGCTGCAGACTTATTTCTGGTGTTACCCATTGTGATATTGCTGGAATATTGCAAAAAGCGATATAAAACCATACTTGCCCAGTCATAATAGAGGGTTCACATACAGATTAATATTGCATTAATCAAGCATTTATTCAAGTCACAGGGATGTGCGGGGGTAACCTGATTGTTATGGTTTAAAGCATTTACACATTACAGCAAAGCCACGGTTTTGATAACCCACATGGGTACAAAATGTTAAATCCATTTCTGGTGTTCCCTGTCATGATATTGCTGGAATATTGCTAAGAGTGATGTAGAACTGAACCCACACACTCATTAAGATGCAGGTTTCAAATAATCCCACATATGGTTTTGCCAAATACAGAGGAAGTAATACAGGTCTAGTTACTCACTCACTCACTCACTCACTTGGGGCTAGTTATCCTGACAATTTGCTGCAGACTTAGGTCTGGATATCAGTCTCTTAGCAACTCTAGAGTTAGTCTGTTAGTGTTAACTTGGCTTTTGGAATGTTTATGTACATTTCAGTGATGTATAGGATATTGTTGTTAATATATTAGTGTTGCACTCAGCAATAATCCTACTACATGGTGGCATCTGTAAATAGTCCAAACTGGACCACACAATCCAGTGACCCATACAACCACCAAAGTCATGCTTCAGTACAGAGGCAGTGACATTAGTCACTAATCTGAAACCTCAGTTCGTTTAATGTCACAGTTTGCAATATTCCAGCTATGTTGCAGCAGTCCGCAAATAATGTGGACCAGACAGTCCAGTGATCAACAAGTGAGTTTACAAACTGTAAGTAGCTAGACCCAGGTTGCAGATTAGTGACTAAAGTCACTGTCTCTGTTCTGAAATATGAGCTTGATGGTTGTGTGGGTTCCCAGCATTCTGTTCTTGTCATCCGAGATGCTCAAGCTGACGTCCTCAGTTACATCCTCATGTCATTTTAGACAGGTAGATTACATCAACATTGTAGCCTCACAAGATCTGGGGGAAAGAATCACCAGTCAGATTAATGGACAAATTTTGGGAGTATCGAGCATATCCTTGAGATCAGGTGACCTCCATGTTTAAGAATCTGGAGAAACTAGACCCAAATTTCACAGCCATGTTTAGCAGTTGCTGTGAGTCCATGTGTGATTGTGGATGAGTATTACACAGTTGTATCAGATATCTGTGGAGGGTTGTATTCAGTTTCAAAGTCCACCAACTCAAGTGGCTATGGAGGCGAAGCTTCAGTGCTGCACACCAGGACACGAGCGAACTTTGATTGTGGTCATGTGACTTTGTGCTCACTCGTGTACTGGAATCCTACATATGGAGTAAGGTAGTTCCTGCATGTGTGCGGCACTACAAGGAAATGACACGGTAGATTTGCTGGTTTCTGAAATTTATAGTATTTGTCCCCAATCCTTTTGAAACACTGCTTCCAAATCTATTCATGCACTGCGCACTACCTACTCTTACTTTGTGCCAAAGCCTATTCTTACACTCTCCTTCATTTTTACCAAACTGTCCAAAAATCTATTCCAGACAGATTCAAGCTTTCTGAAAATCTGTTTATGCACAATCACCAAACCATTTCATGCTCAGAACCCAGCCCTACTTACACTCTCCCTAAAACATGCTCCGTCGCAAAATTGGCCCAAGATTTAAGGTCTATTCAGGCACCATTGAAGCACAATTTACAGCAAAACCAATGTTACTCTGCTCCATTTTGCTGGGGCACTTCCAGTTCATTCAGTTTCTACGTTGAATCTCTGGACTAACTCTTAATCAATTAGATTCGCATGAATTCTTATGCCAAAGCTGAAATCATGGGTATCCAGTTAATGTGTACCGAATTTTGTACACCAAAAAAGAAACAACAGTTATGTGTGAAAATGAAGATATTTTTGTAAAAAACAGTGGTCCACAAGTTTCGAGTATTACATATATAAAATTGATTCAAACCTGGATTTTGTTTGTCTCTAAAATATTTATTCCTTTCTGCCAGGCCCCTGCAACCTAACCCAACCCTGCAATGGTTGCGTTGACTTTTAGCAAACCTCTGTCTTCCTTTGTCATTACATTTATATCTCTGGCGACTAATGGGATCGGGTTGTCAGGCTGACTTGGTTTATTCATGTCATCAGTTCCCAATTGGGCAGATAGATGCTCATGTTGTTGATCACTGGATTGTCTGGTCCAGACTCGATTATTTACAGACTGCCACCATATAGCTGGAATATTGCAGAGTGTGGCGTAAAACTAAACTCACTCACTCACTCATATATATCTCTGGTTTATAAAAAATTAATGCCTATGAAGTAGGTACCCTTTGAGACTGCTCGGCTCTTTATAGCCTCATGTATCAGAACAGTTCAGTGTAATCATTTCTGTATACTTTACTTCACCAAAGTGTATATGACTTGGTTGAATTTTGCAAGAATTTTCTGAGTTATTGGTTAAAGTCTCAGACTTCATATTTGTACACAATCAACTAAAAAGAATGTTTGTCTATGGTGATTTATTGTGCAGATTTTGAGCCTGTAAGTAGATTCTTGTGAAAATTTTTTTACCAAGTGCAAAAAGTATTAAATCTGATTTTCCCTTGTTCAAAATTTTGAATGTTTCAAACTTTGTGGAAACAAGATGGATGATCTCTGCCATCACTTCTGTTGTCTTGAAAAAGTGCTAAACTTAACTTGTGTCTGCCATTTTGAAAATGTCAGACTTTTCATGAACGTAATGAATTATCTCATCTGTCAGCTGTGGTATCTCGTCACAAGTGTTCACAGTATTCAGCTGTAATTGTAAGCAAGGCCAATATTGTATTTTCATAATTAAGAAGAGCCACAGACCTATATGTTTGTGATTCATTCCAAATATTTATTAGTAATATTGACAAGTTGCACTTGGTGAAAAGCTTAGCATACTGTTCATATTTTCAATTTATATTTATTTATTTTGGTAAGCTTTTTGGATCTGTGATTAATAATAAGCTTCATAGAGATTGTATCCTGATAATTAGATTTTAGATAAAGCATTGTCATGTTACATTCATAAACCAATTGTTCGTATTTTACAGTTTTGCTCTGTATCTGACAGGTGTTGCGTTTATGAACCACTAGTTGTAATTTTACATACATAGTTTAAAACTGAATATTCTGCAATGAGGAATTTGTCAGCGTCAGTGTAATTGTTAATATTCATAATACACTGAAGGTCAGTTTCGTTATAGGTGGTAGCCTTGTGGTTAAAGCATTTGCTCATCACAAAAAGGACCCAGGTTTGATTCCCAACATGGGTGCAATGTGGGATGCATACTTCTTGGGTTTCTCATGATGATGTTGCTGAAAAACAGTGTAAAATATGTCTTTCTCTCCCTCTTTCTCACTCACTCACTCACTCACCGATGCCAGTTTCTGTTGAATAACTTTAATCTGAATGCCAACACCTCCGACTCTGACAACAAGATCATGCGAGTGAGTGTAGGTCATTACAAGATAAGAACACTTGGACGAGCTGGTCATCAACCTTAGACAGGAAGTGGGTGAAATATGGGAGAACAATAGCCAGTGTTACAAGGCACAGACTTATCAGCAGTTAGCTCACAGATAAAACCGATTCTTTCTTGTGTTACCATGGTGACTGGAGACATGTTCACTCTGACATATTGCAGTTGCAGTTCCTCATGGTTTCAGGATGCGTTTTTTTGGAGTTGAATTGAGTTATTAGAGAGGTTAGTTCATGAAATATAAACTATGTTTGTAACTGATTTTTATCTACTCGTAACTGCTCATGGTAGACATTATGGAAAAGGAATTTGGTTTTTTTCAGTTTTTAATTTGTCTTTGGCTCTAAATGTAGTGTTTGTTTGCACAGATGAACACACACATTATCTTTCACACGCAGTGTCACTGAGGAAAACAGATGAACAAAATGACCCACACTGGTCAACAGCTCTAAATTCAGTGTTTGTGCTCATGCATGCACGCACGCACACATGCACAGACAGACAGACAGACATTCACATGTGCACGTGTGCTTTGAAAAAATGAGAAACGCTGGAGTGTGTCTCACGCATGCACAAACGCACACACGCTATACAGAGACCCCACTTTAAGTGCAAACTTGGGAATACAACATGGCACATATTGTAAAACCTTGTATTTATAACATGTGTTAACTCTACCATGAAAATCATCTCGGCAAGTCAACCTAATTATTAATGCAAATAAGCCATTTTTTTTTCCCAAGCTGTGATCAGTATGATATTATGAAAACTCAGTCCTTCGAGCCATATATATGATTATCGATACACGACAAGCACGTGTTGACTTGCTATGTCAGTTGAGTACATCTATGTTTTGATACACATTTGAAAAAGTTCCAGACCGCATATGGTGATAATGTTGAGATAACGTGTTTCTAAGGAAATTGGATCAGGAATTGAAGGCAGTGGTTACCATAGTTACGGAATGCTTAAAATTAGAGGTAGCATACTTGTATTATAAATGGGAAACTGATGTAAATGAGGACAGTTTGATTGGAAATTTTTGTACTGATTTTTTTATTTACATGTGTCTCAACAAAGAGACATTGACATACTACAGGCGACATATATGTCAACAACAAGGGTTTTTGTCCTGATTGTAGTGTATGTTCAGATATTTCAATGTTTAACATTGAATTTCAGTCTTCTCATTGTCTGTCTTAATCATGGTTATTTGTGAGGTTAAGCAGTCCGAGACAATGTTTCGTGCGATACAGCCTATCGTCTCTTGTTTGTGAGACAGGCTCTCCATGGTACTATCTGTGACACTTCACCCTAATTAATTCAATCACCATGGAACCAACTCATTTGGGTGCGAACACGCTGCAGGGTGTTTTGAAACAATGTTAAATATTTTTGTGAGTGTGAATTATTAATTCATCAAGTTATATTTGTAAATATGTATGTTGACATGTAATCAAACAAACTGAATATTGTTCTCTTTCAAAATAAGGCCAGAAATCATGTTTTTGGTGCGGACATATCCTTATCCAGACTCCTTTGGTCAGGCAATCTCTATGAGCTATTGCTGATGGTAATCCACTGTGTTGTTGATACATATAAAAATCAGCCAATCACCAGGAGAGCTGAGATATTGGATGCCGGTTAGAGAGCATTAATTACTGTACAAACAGTCAATTGGGCTGTCTTTGTTGTGCAAAATATGGCATAGATCTTACTCGGGATTAGACTTTTAGAGGGCATGTATTGGAAATGATCATAATATTATTATATTGACTTCCATCTGCTGGGACCAAAGTCTAGTGTTGATATTGAGAGCATACTGGATTGGAGAGCTGGACAGTGGGCATACGTATATCAACAAAAAGAATGTTTCTTGACCTTTGTTTCAACATGACAGGTTTGTAATTCTTGCATGGAGGCTTGTGGAGTGATGGAGTAGCCTTGTGGTTAAAATGTTTGCTCGTCATGGCAAAGACCTGGGTTCGATTCCCCACATGGGTAGTAAGGTGTCAAATCCATTTCTGGTGTCCCCCACCGTGATGTTGCTTGAATATTGCTGAAAGTGGCATAAGAATAGACTTGCTCTCACCACAGTTGAACGGTAGCTTAAAGGGGGTTGCACAGCATGGAGAGTATGACAAGTCTTCTTATATGCGAACAAGTTGGGCAAGGGTTGGCAATGTAATTCCCTAGCTTCAGATCGAAAAATGTTTTTCATTTCAAAATACAATATCGCCACCATCAAAGGTACTCTTCCATTTCCTTACTTGGTTGTGTTCTCAGATTTTCTACCCCATGTTTAATAATTACTCACGTGAAATATGTTTTATTCAACATTTTAAGCACCATGTGTGGTATTCAGATCATTCTTTGCCTCCATTACCCCTGCCAGCTTCCGGTTGAACAGAGTGACGGAACAAGAATAAGCAGAAATTAGAAATAAATACCATATTGCCTAATTTCATCACGAACCTGTTGGAATTTATTTGTCTTATCTGTTGTTGCTATTCTTAGAATAAAATCTCTCCTGGTGTAATGGGCGAATGAAGCAGGGGGAGGTAACTGTAAGTATTCCATATGGAATAATATCATCCTGTTCCTTCACTCTGTTGAACCAGAAGCTGGAAGGGGGAATGGAGGGAAGAAACAGTCTGATATACCACGAGTTACGCTAAAAACTTATATGTTGAATAAAAAATATTTCACGGAGTAATTGTTCGACATGTTGGAAATGTGAGAGCACAACCCAGTGAAGAAATGGGCATATACCTTTGATGGTGGCGATATTTTATTTTGACATGAAAAATATTTTTTCGCACCAAAGCGAGGAGAGTATGTTGCCAACCTTTGCTTGCTTCACTCACATGTGATTTTCTGTATGCTGCGCAGCCCATTTGTGCTACAGTTTGCCTGTGCTGTCACTATAAGGCTTGTTGACCTTACATGTCACCATATCACAGTTCTGTTAATGGATATTCATGAAGTAGGGTGTTTTGAAATAGCTTTGGTTTTTTGTCATGAAAAATTTTTTGGCGTAGAATTTTGAAAACATTTGGTTTTGTGGACATTTTAAGCTGTTCAGTGTGTTTTTCTTGCAGGATGTTTTTTTTGTTTAGAAAAATGATTTGAAACAGTACTGTGTGAACAAGAATGTCATTTTAGAATAACTGTCACCCTTCTTCATACAAGGCTATAGACATAGAACATCTGGCTTTTGTGTATACATTTCCTAACTGTGAGGCTATTTGTCTTGGTTGAGGAACTTTATGCACATATTTATCCAGAAAAAATATGATATGAATATTAGTTACAAACACCTCTTCACAGCTATTTCATTTCTAGCAGTAGTAGCCTCGCTGCAGACGAACACCTTCTGGTTTCAAGCATAAATCAACTTTATAGTAAATCGAAATCAGAATTTTGAAATTATGTGAATTCCTCAGCAGAAAAATAACATATTCTGCAGTTATCCTGTATGACAGTTCTGCAGACCAGACCTTTTTCCACATCAGTGTGACCAAAGGGTAATATCCACCAACCACAGAATCCAAGAGTGCCTGTAATATCACTGGAATATTGCTGAGGGCAGTGGCAGACAAGAAACCAACTCATAAATTACATGTGGAGGTCAAGCAATGAAACAACTACAGATGTTATACTCCATGTCTGCTTGGTCTGCATTGACAAGGCAATTCCTAATTGCAACTTCATGATAACATTCTTACTTTTTCAGGTATTTTCAACAGGCGATTTCCTCAAATTTACCACTTTTCTCTGACGGCAATGACAAGAGAGTGAAGAAAATGGCCGAGCTACTATCAGTGCAAGTGCACATCCCTCAGCATCTGGGGAACTACTTGCAACAGGAAGTCAAGAAGTCGCCATCTGTTCTTGAAAATGGGATGGCTGGGAAGACGAGTCTCCGGGATTCACGGAGTCAGTTTTCCAACTTCCAGAGACGACGACCAATCGACATCGAGTTCCGGGAGCTCATGTACACAGTGAAGGAAGGCAACAGGAGTAAAGGTGTGTGAAGTCTTACTGTCTATATACATCCGCGATGGGTCGACCAGTTGTTTTAAGTGTTACAGATGGACATGCAGATATGTGAATATGTAATGCCATTTAGAAAGTGGTCAAATGTGATGTGTTATATTTGTGATTACACTAACTCAGTAAAGAACAGAATATTGTACTTTTGTGAATCAATGTTGAATTGCATCCTGGGTTCAACCCTCATTTTCAGTCAGGCACACCAAGTCCACAAACCCAAACCACTCAGCATTGTGTGACTTCCTTTTCGAAGCCTGGTGGCTGAGGGGGTTAGACGGCTAACTTTCTGTGCAGGTGATAAATTTCAGTTGAAACCTCTAGAATAAAATTCCTATCCAAATGATTACCAAGGCTAGGTTGTTTGGTTGAAAATTCATCTTTTTCTGAAAACAACTGCATCTGTGCTTGCACATTCAACTTATTTCTGAAGAAACCAAATTTTATTTCTGCCGGAGCTGATGTATTCATACCATCCATCCAATATATATCTGAACAGATTTTATTTCTGCCACAGCTAATATGTCGATGTGTCACATGTCGATGAACATTGTCAGACGTACTTTGCCTACTTCAGTGAATGGCCTACATTATAATGAGCTTCTATAGTGTTGGCTGGACAACACAGGTTTACCTCAGTGCCCCAGTGTGGGGTCAATTACCTTGTAAGTGTAGTTTTTGAAAGGCATATGGAAGCTGGACAAATATGAATATGTGACACATTTTATGGAAAACGACATCTTTTTATTTTTTATATGATGTTTCGGAGCTAATTATTGATCATTAATCATGGGAAAAATTATGAAAGAGTAAGAATTAGAAGATAAAGATGTCCATAAAATGTGTTATGTATTTATTGTGTGTGTAGTTGGGTCTTTTCTCACCTACAGAAACGTCAGATAACAGGAATATTGGAATGTCTATTCATTGAGACATTTTTTTATCTTGAAAAGTGTTTTACTCATGATTTCATGTGTCTTGGTTTCATGAATTGTAGATATAGAAGAATGGGTGGCTTGTTTTTTGTTTGAAAATTTGTCCTGAAAATACACAAAAACCATTGTCCCTTCTTACTGTCTTGCATTTCAGTGTATGATGCTTTGAATCAAATGCCATTAACTTCTTTCGTGGCTGTCTTATTGAGTGTATGATGGAATAGGCGGTATGCCATAGTTTGCCTCATCCCAGCCTTTATAGCGCGAAACTGCCACCTGTTGCCTTACCTTGACCTCTGCTAGACAAGCCTTTGGGAATGACCAATCACTGGTTTGTCTGTTTCAGTCTCCACTATTTAGATATCTTTGGTATTCACCTTTTGTTGAATTTGCTCTAGTGTTGAAATATGGCATTGGATATTAACTCACTCAACAAAGAAAAACAACAAATTTTGTTGTAGTTCTTCCTCAACATTGATGAACCTTATGTGGCAGTCAGTTTGAAAGACATCAGATCTGGTTGAGCTAGTATTACAGTGTATAATTCTGAAGATCATTACAGAAGTCACAGTATCACAGTTGCATATATAATGTTTCTGATGTCAGTCAGTGGATTGTGGGAGGTGTGGGGTAGCCTTGTGCTGAAAGTGTTCGCTCATCACGCCAAAGGCTGAGGTTTGATTCCCCACATGGGTGCAATGTGTGAAACCTATCACTGGTGTCGCAGCAGTTGTATTGCTCGCTCACTCACTCACTCACTCACTCACTCACTCACTCACTCACTCACTCACTCACTCACTCACTCACTCACTCACAAACTCACTGGACTGTTTGGGCCTGGCTGCCATTGTACAAGGCGGTCTTTGATCACTCCTACTCCCGGTCACTCCCATAGCCTATGTTAGACTTTAAGACAGTTGGAGTGCTAATTGTACTGCAGCACCCTGATTATCTGTAGACCACTTCATACAGCTGAAATAATGCTGAGTGCAGCATTAAACTACAAACACCCTTTGTTATCTTTAGACATCCCTGAGCATCTGTACCTGAGGCTGGTACAATGTGTGAAGCCCATTTTCTAGTGTCCCCTGCCGTGATATTGCTGGAATATTGCTAAAAGCGGCGTAAAACTAAACTCACTCACTCACTCATTCTACCTGAGGCACTCTAATTTTATAAAGGTAACGCATATTTTATGTTATACTCCTCAACATTTCCTAAGGAACAATCATCATGGATCAAAGGTATGGTCCTTAGAATCTGTGAGTAGTATATGATACTAACCGTTGGGATTATATGGGATTGTGTGTAGGAATCACATTAACCGATCCAGTGATCCTTGTTGCTTTATAACTGGGTTAAGTCATGCCCTAGTTTTGCATTCATTTGAATATATACTCCCTTTTATTAATCAGAACACTGGTGATAAAGGCAATAGTCAATCTGACATGGTGTGATATTAATGATATATATACTTATCTTACGCCAGGTAGGGAATACTCGATGTGATTGATTCACGTGGTCTTGATAAAGTACACTTTGTCCTTGCCTGTGAGGAAACTGTATTTCAGAGGTTGTGAATAAATCCCATATACTGCCTTGAAGAATACAGATTTCTGAAGAGGGAAAATAAATCCCTAATTCCCTGCTGTGGACCAAATTTGGCATCTATCCAAATTGGTGAAAGTCACATGATACTCTACAACAAGTTAAACACAGCTGTGTGAATTTTCAGTTTATGTTAATTGTATTACAAAGCTGGATTAATAGGTGTCTATAAATATACTTCTTGGAGTGGCATTGTATAGATGGTTTTGTGCCCCCTCTCTAGGTTTTATTTTACTTGACTTGGGTTCATGATCTGAACTGTGATCAAATGAGCGATGCCAAATGCTGCCTATATCACCTTGATTATGCTACAACTCATATCACACAAAGCTCATTCTGAACTCGAAAGTAGACTTTCATTATCCATCAGCAGTCATTCTGTCCCTACAGTTATCAATGTGGATGAATTTTCTATAAAAAGAAAACAGAGCGAAAACTTTCTTTTTTGTTAAATTTTTATGACAATTATTTTTTTTTTAATTCATATTTTACAGAGTTAAGGTCCATGCTTCTCACTTTGGTGCAGTATTAGATACTTTTAATATTGATTGTTGTCTTAAACTGTTGATAAAATTATGCAGCAGTGTTTTTTGAATTTCTGGGAGTATTCTTGAATTTGTCCATCCTGTTCGCAGTCAGATCAGCTTTGACGTAAACACCACAAATTGTACTGTGCTTCATGGGGGGTATATGCTCTTTCAGTTTTTGTTTGTAAGAGGAAGTTTTTGTGTCCGTGAATGGGACGACTTTTGTTCAGATCCTTGACTAATTTGTCATATTCTTCGTTCCATAGTAACTATGTTTTATCAGTCAAGCTAACTATCCCAAGATTCTAAGTGTCTGTTACTTTTTTCCAAAAATACTGTAGGAGAACAAACAGGCCTAGATTAATACATATGCTGGAAAATTGTATTAATTACGTCTATCCTCGATCACATGTATGAAAACATTGTTAGCTGCGACATAATGAGCTTATTCATGTTATCTGAATAATGACTGCCCCCTCCCATGTAATGATGAAATGTGTGATGCAATGCAAGACTAGTATTGCCTAAGGGAGCAATCATTGTTATGATTTGTTGCATAATTTGTTTGCCAGCTCACACTTCCTTGTGAGGATGTAAAAGTGGAGAAGAATGAGGTTGGATGGTTTGTTATTTAACCCCACAATATTCCAGCTATATGGTGGTGGTCTGTACATGATCGACTCTGGACCAGACAAATCCAATGATCAACAGCATGAGCATTGTTGGCTGGCCAAGTGCTCATTCCTCTACAGAATGGTTCATTTGGTACTTCATGTCTTGCAATTTTGTTCTGCTAGAACACTGAGAATTGTTTCCTGTTTCCTGTTTGAACTAGTGAATGAATAAGATTTTATCAGTTGACTCACCCTGTGGAAACAAACACACCAGATCAATTATCATCAACCGTTTGATGAAAACTGTGGTTGATTGGTTCCATTGCATCAAAACCCTTGACATTTTTATTTTTTCTTCCCAAATACTTTCCAGAAAATTAGAAAATAACCATACCACTTGGTTTCAGAAGGTTACTTTTTTCATAAGTGAAATGAGTAATGTGAAATACTTTAAGTCTCATTTGTTTAAGAACTTTTGAAATCAAATACCTGATCTGGTGCATATGTAGCATATGTCAGATGTTTTCTGTTGTACATGTCCCTTGTCACCGCAAAGCCAGAGTAAAATGAAGACTTCATGAAAATTAATTAGCATATGTCAGATGTTTTCTGTTGTACATGTCCCTTGTCACCGCAAAGCCAGAGTAAAATGAAGACTTCATGAAAAATTACTTAGTAGCTTATTAACAGTTAGTGAAGTTACTCTTTTGAAGAAACAAACGTTGTTAATTTTATATATGGCCTGGGTTTGTGATAGTGAATTATGAGGTCTGTTGAGGTCAGTGGAATAGTTCAGACATAATCTCAGGAGAACTGGAACAAATATCAGGTGATCTTCTATAGACGGCCTAGCTGTCTTATGTAGGATAAGAAATCTCCATTTATCTTTTAGTTATGTGTATGAAGCATTCGTTTCACGTTTGGCTTGACTGCCTATGTCATCCTAGTGGGTAGTCACTCGTTGAAGGTCATGGGCTGACCTTCAGCCTAGTCACAGGAAAAGGCATTAAAAGTTGAAATACTGCCAGGCTTACGACATTAAGGTTTTGAAACAAGGCCTTGTTAGCTTGTAGTTAGTATTTGTGATGCATCAATTTTAAATTCTGGTGTCTGATCAGTCTAAGATGGTTTGACCAGATGCTGAAACACAGAGAATATATCCATAAGCCATTTCATAATATGATCACAAGACTGCAAAAAGATGTCACAACTCACTTGTGATGTAGAATATGTTGATTTATTTTCAGATCTTTCCAGCAGTTTTTCTCAAGATTACCTCTCTAAATTTTCTGGATGATTATTTGCAGTTGTACCTTTAATTATTGATCTCGGGGTCTACATCAATAACTTGTCCTAGTGTTGTGCCTCATGAAAAAAGGTGTAGTGTGCATAAATGTACTGGGTCTGCATCAATTGCTGGTGTTAGTGCTGTGCCTTCTGGAAACCTGTGTAGTACACACAAATGTACAGAACAAATGCAGTAAATAATATACATTGTACCCGAAGGGATGCCCACAAAGTATTCTCTGTACTTATATACTTCACCAAAACAATTGGTTCATGTAATTTAGGTTATTGACAAAATGTAAGGCTCAGTGCTCGACACCAGTTTCATTACTTACAGTCTAGTTGATGTTTGGATCATTACTAGTGAACTGTCATCGAAAAACATTGGTGTGATTTTTCACACCTGTCTGTTAGGTTGTTATGGCAGATTGAAACATGTTCTCAAACATGTTTTTTTGTTATATTTAGAATCGGAACACGTTGCATTTGTGAGTTTCTCATCCATTGTAAGGTTATGCAGCTTACAACTTTAAAGTGATGACTGCTATATCAAAAACATAAACTTACCTGAGTCTTCAAGAAATACTCGGTCAAGTGGTTCAAAGCTGAAACAGTAGTTTCAAAATTGTTTTTGTCCGATTATTAGAAAATGTGTTTGATTGCTAGGTTGTTTGGTCACTGCGACCAATCTTAGTTATTTCAATTAATCAGAACACCTCTTGTTGAAACAAATAATAAAAATACAAAGCAGCCAACACTGGTGTGCCCTCTGAAACATACAAATACACGCACCTACACATGTTCACATCCCCACATACATGTACCCACACACTTGCGTGGCTCTACAGTACAATGGTCATTAATGCAGTAATGCACCTTATTACACCACACCATACAGTACGTTCGCTTGTCTGAAACTTGCTATTGTTAATCAATACTTTATGATGCCGTTTTACTTTAATATCTTATTGGTAAGGATAAAATGGTGGCTAAAAATTGATCCTTGCAGAACACCTGAATTACCTTTGTCACGAAAGGTCAAGGTCAAACAGATTTTGTTGCATTGCGCTGTGGCTTGAAAGGTCAAGGTCAAACAGATTTTGTTGCTCTGGCTATTTAGTTGCAGAGAATCTTAAAAGAGATCTGACATTCAGTTCCTCATGTGATTGATTATTTCATTTTAACATTTCTAAATATGCTTAAAGAAATTAGTCTTTGTTAACAATTTTTAGAGTTTATGATGTTTGTGTTCTTTGTTTTGTTGGGTGTTATTTCTTTTTTTCCACTCAGGTTATATTTTTCAAAATTTACAGAGTGTACTTTGGTAGATATTCGTGATGAATACTTAAAATAGTTCTTGTCGAATATTGAGAGTAAAGTTTGTTTTAATATATCGTTTGCTGTTACACTGGTAGATGAACCAAGGGAGACAACTTTCAATGGCAGTGACCAGCTCTGACATCTCAAGAACATAAAAAACCATTTCATTATGTTACTGAAATTTGGGTTTGACAAAAATCCAACTTTTATTCTCAAGTTCACTCAAAACTGGTCATGAAGCCTAGCATTTCACACGTGTAGATTTTGTCCATGTCTGCACGACTGACCTTCACATTGACTTGACCTTTTGAACTTTGACTGTGGGCTCTGCCCTGTTATCTTATCAGTGATATTACTTGATTGATGTGGTAGTTGAGGCTGAGTAGGTGATGATGTTGCCTAACAAAGGGTTAAAAGGTTTGAGTAATAACTCTGTCAAACATAGAACTTGAAGTGTGGACAAAGTGTTTGATGCTGATCTAAGCCAGTGTGGGTTGTTGTAATGCATGCAAGACTCACTCGTCTTGCTGACCCATGAAGGTCCCGGGGTAGAATAGGCCTTCACTAACCCATGCTTGCCATGAAAGGCAACTGTGCTTGTTCTAAGAGGCGACTAATGGGATCGGGTGGTCAGACTCGCTGACTTGACACATGTCATCGATTCCCAATTGCGCAGATCGATGCTCATGTTGTTGATTACTGGATTGTCTGGTCCAGACTCGATGATTTACAGACCGCTGCCATATAGCTTGAATATTGCTGAGTGCGCCGTAAAACTAAACTGACTGACTGACTCACTCACTCGTCTTGCTTGATTTGCTCAGATACATAAAATAAAATAAACTAATTTTTCTTTAACGTGTTGAATGGCTAATTGAAATTGACCGTGAAATCAATTCTCAGTGAAATCATCACCATGTGGCATGGTCGGTGATATCAGTTGTAGATGAAGCTATCAGTTCTCCCTTTCTCTGGGTGATATGACAGATATGTACTAATTGATAACACACACTGATAACAGGATAACATTGTCAGGGGTTTGATATCCACGATAATGGTATCAATTGAAATGTAAAGGAGACCTATTTTAGATGACATGTGACATTATTGATGTAACTGTGAAGAACCAGGGAAGAACTGTCCCTCGGCAACTCACGTTTGTTGAAAGGTGACTAAGACCTGGTTTTGCGCGTCTAGAAAGCTCATATACAGAATGAATGGGGAAAAAAATTCATAGGGATGCACAGTATTATTCACAGCGCTCACAAAACATCTGTGACCTTCTTAAGTGTTTGGTTATTTCTCTCAGAGCAGACGACATGATCAATGATTCATTCCTGTCAGGGAAATTATCAGAACATACACTTCTCTACACTGTTACTTCACAGCGCCCACAAGGACCCATGAAACTCTGAATGTTCAGTACTGGTCAAGGTAAAACCCTGGCCTGGAGCATGTCATGCATGCTTCTTCATATCCCAGGGGGTGATGTTCATGATGTCAATAGATTTTCTGGCTCCAACTGAAATATTTACACAGCATTCAATCTACACTGTACTCTTGCTTTATTCAAGCACAAACATTGCGTGTGACACAAGTGGTTTTCCAGTTAATTCTAATAATTGAACTCAAACGATTTTGTAACAACTGTTTTAGTGTCTGAAACACTTGACGATGAACCATATCTTAGCAGCTATCAGGGCCTGAAAACATGTTTAATTCTTAAAAAAACTCACTGCACAATCTGACTGTATATATATGTTCAAGACCCCAGACAGGTATGGTCATAGTAGTATGAAGTATATAACCATCACTTTAAAGTGGCGGGTTACATCCTTTTAATTGGATGTACCAATGCATTTTGCACAGTTTCTAGATAACCAATCTATTTTTTTGATAATTGCTCATTGATGAACACTGTGTTCTCAACACTATGTCACACACGTGACCTGTGAAGGTCCTTGGTAGAATAGGCCTTCAGCAACCCATGCTTACCATAAAAGGCGACTATGCTTGTCGTAAGGAGCAGCTAACGGGAGCAGGTGGTCAGGCTCGCTGTCTCGGTTGGCACGTCATCAGTTCTCCAGTTGAGCACATTGATGCTCATGTTGTTGATCACTGAATTGTCTCATCCAGACTCAATTATTTACAGACTCATGTCATATTGCTCGAATATTGCTGAGTGTGGTGTAAAACTAAACTCACTCACTCATATGGCACACTGTACAATTACAGGAGGGTGCATTCATAGATTTGAAACCCAATACCAGTTTCTCATGGCCCTTGAAGCATGCATTTGTTGTTTTGAGTACTCTGAACTCAACACATCACTTTAAGCCTTTGTTTTGGTGGAGCCTACCATTCAGTATATTACTTCAGACCAGTTTTGTTTTCTTGTTTTACGGATCTGCCTCTCATGTTTTCAAGAAGAAAAAAAATCAAAATTTTTGTTTTTCCACTCAAAAAATAGAATCTTGATGTTTATATTGGCCAAAAATGTAAACTTACAAGAAAATGTTTGTTAGATTGTTTTATTGGCCCAATATACACGTCATGAATTGCCAAATACTTTCAGTAATCAGAAGGAATATTACTTGATTAGTAATTTTGTTTTCCCTCCTGCCTTCAGGTTTTCTGATGATGAAAATCTGCAAAACAAGAAATAAAATTGGTCTACCCTAATGAGAAAAACGACCACTTCATAAGTCATCTAAACTGAACACTTGACTGACTGAACAGTTTTCTTAGTCTAACTTACTCAGTAGGTTCTCAACCTGGAACAAGGGTTGTGTAGAAAAGCGTTGGCTTGTCACCCAAAGCATGTGGGTTCGATTCCCCTCATGGGTACAGTCTTTGAAGACCAGTTGTGGTGTCCCCCACATAATATCGCTGGAATATTAGTTAAAGTGTGTAAAACTAAACTCACTCAGTCACTCAGCCCAGAACCTTTGGAACAACACAACTGGACACTTAAGTTATGAAGATTGTTTTATCATTATGATCAGTCATAAAGTAACTAGTACATTTCTGTAAAGGTCAACTGAGTTTTCAAATGGTGGCATTTACCCACACTCTGATGAGGGAGGTTGTTTCACGCAAATAAGTACTCTGGTGATGGCTTGTGTCAAAGTTGATGCTCCCTTCATTAATTAAATTACCTGTTTGACAGTTGATAGCTGAGAAAAAAAACCCAAGCATGAAGATCTACGCCTGTTATGTTGACTCTTTGCCTGTACATGTCATACCTTAGACACATGCAAGAAAAGCTGGAATAGAAAGACAGACCTACCCTCATAAAGTGTTGCACTT
Source organism: Haliotis asinina (assembly GCF_037392515.1). Classification (NCBI taxonomy): domain Eukaryota; kingdom Metazoa; phylum Mollusca; class Gastropoda; order Lepetellida; family Haliotidae; genus Haliotis; species Haliotis asinina. The sequence goes on from NC_090280.1 coordinate 20,820,526, forward strand.
GACAAATATACACGAATAATTAAGTTGCTGTGTGTGTATGACATGTTAAATGTTGATCTGTCGCATAGAACCATGCGTATTTTTCACGTCACATGATGAAAAATAACTATGGTAATTGAAGGATTTTCACTTTGTGGCATCTTGATCACAGAACTGTTATTTCATATACTGATATCAGAAATATTTTATATGTGATAGATATTTGCCATGGGAGGCTCATCTTGGGAATTTGTGTGCCCTTGGGAATATAAATAAATAAACAATGTAACTTTAAGAACAAATTGATCCATTACACTTGGTGAATGTCATTCATCAAAGACTGGATAAACAGCCATTGAAAGGTGACCACAAGACTTCTCCTACAGTCCTTGACATATACGATGAACCACTCACTGCCATTTCAAATCAGTGAGGAAGAGGCCAGTTTGTTCATCAAATGGCTGTGCGCCATCCTTATGTATCGTTCTACAGAAATGAAAGGTTATATTTGACTAAACCAGAGGCTTTTCTTAGCTTCCACTGACACACTATTTTACCAAGTAACCATGGGAACGGTAGTTATTGGTTGGTGATGCTGGTGGGATGTCCTGGAACAAGCCGTCTGGTTGATACGTTCAATAAGACACAATCACATCAAGATCTGCCTTGGTTCACATGGTAATTGGGTTATGCTGAGAAATGAAATATTGGCTCTGTAATCTGAAAGTTGATGGAATGGTAAAGGTAGATTTGGCTCATGTTATATTGATCTTTTTTTCCATGTCAGTGGCTATGCTTTAGGAGGGATTTTCCTTGATTTATCTAATAACATCTAGTGGTTTAAGTGTTCACTTGTCACTTCGAAGACTTGTCTGATCCCAACTAAGTCCTTTTCTTGTGCCTGATGCCTTAATATTTCATGGATATTGCTAGCAGGGCCAGAAACCCATGTTGACATACTCTTGTGCCATATAGGCTAATACAGAGTTAGGTGGCCTAGAGTGTGGCTTGGGATATTGCTAATAGTTGTCTAAAATGCTCACTCAATCCTTGGAGTTTAAGGTGTCCCTGCAAGTACTCAAAAACAAATGTAAAGAACCAAATGTATTTCCCTTGACACTCTCTGCTTGTGCCATGACAGTAGTTTTTACTACAGGACAATGATTACATATCCTTAACCAAGGATCAGAAGGTCTAATAGGTGAATTCATAGATCATATATATTTGATTGTTCAGTTAAACCTCATATGGATTTGATTAGTTGTTTCAAGGGTCATATAGATCTGATAGTATAATTCAAGGATCACATGGGTCTGTCGAATTCAATTATAAATAGATGCTTTTGTAAATAAAAAATAAAATACTTTAATAATATGATGTTTGGACTATTGAATTCATTGTTCTTACTGTTCTGCATGTTGTTTCAGAGCCCAAGACCATCTTGAAGTCCATCTCAGGCCGTTTCAAGTCGGGTGAACTCACCGCAATAATGGGACCGTCTGGAGCGGGCAAGTCCTCCCTCATGAACATACTGGCAGGTTACAGGTCAGTTCAGTTGCTATAGCAACAAGAGATGTTACATCTAATCATATTTTTGATGTTTTGGAAAATTTAATCTGTTCTGAAAAGTTCTGTAAAAAATAGTTAGATTTCAACAGGAATTTCAGATGTTCTGTAACATTGTCTTGTGGGCGGGTCCTGAAACCTTGCTTGTGTCGTTTACTTTCAGAGACACAGATGTTTGGGGTAGCCGTTTGGTTTAAATGTCTGTTTATCATGCTGAAAACCCTGGTTCAGTTCCCCACATGGGTAGAATATGTGAACCCATTTCTGGTGTCCCGCTGGGATATTGCTGGGATATTGCGAAAAGCGCTGTAAAAGCACTCATTCCCTTCTTCTGCATGAGTAGCTGGTATGATGAGGAACATTTGCTTGATAGGATTGTTAGCATGTACACAGAAGTGGTGATAGAGTAGCCTAGTGATTGCAGTGTTTGCTCGACACGCTAATGAGGTGGGTTCGATTACCTGCATGGGTACACTGTACAACCAATCTGGAATATAGTTAAAAGTGGTGTAGAACCACTCTCACTCATTCTATTGCACATATTGCAAAAAGAAATTGTGGTCCTTTTCACTGACTGCTTTCAGAGAATAAGGTCTTAAGGTAAACTTTCTCAAACCGATAATTTAATGGTTGTGCCTGAAAGTGATATAGATGTGAAATGGACAATTCTCAGTGTTTCTCAAGTAAGGCTTTGTTTCCATCAGGACAAAGAACATCTCGGGTCAGATCCTGGTGCGAGGGAAGGATCGTGACCTGCGGATGTTCAGGAAGATGTCCTGCTACATCATGCAAGATGACCATCTTCTCCCTCATCTCACGGTCCAGGAGTCCATGATGTGCTCTGCCAATCTCAAACTTAATGAGAGCCTCTCTACCGCAGAGAAACAGGAAATGGTTGGTGTCTAGAGATATTTGGGTTGTCAACTCTGGAATAAGGAATGTATTGTTTTGTCAACTCTGCCAATCTCAAACTTAATGAGAGCCTCTCTACTGCAGAGAAACAGGAAATGGTTGGTGTCTAGAGATATTATTTGGGTTATCAATTCCGGAATAAGGAATGTATTGTTTTGTCAACTCTGGGAATATGATATGTATCGTACATTGAACATTCGGAATAAGATATTTTCATAAAATGGAATAAAATTATGTGTTGTCTGAAGAATTCTAGAGCACTTTGTGTTTAGAGAAGATCATTCTGTACAAGTAGATTAGATCTATGTAGTGACAAGGATCCTACTTTTCTCAAGTTTGCCATTCATATATTGGCATGGAATCATTTTCCACTAGGTTGACGAGATCCTGGAAACACTAAGCCTCTTGGAGGCCAAGAAAACAAGAACCTGTAACCTGTCTGGTGGCCAAAGGAAACGGTTGTCGATTGCCCTGGAGCTAGTCAACAATCCACCAGTCATGTTCTTTGATGAGCCGACCAGTGGCCTGGACAGCGCTTCCTGCTACCAGTGCGTGTGTCTGCTGAAGACGCTGGCTGCAGGTGGCCGCACTATCATCTGCACCATACACCAACCCAGCGCCAAACTCTTTGAGATGTTTGACCACGTAAGTTCATTCAGCAATGATGTGATTGTGTTGTGGACAATATCTGAAGGTATTATGGTCGTCTCATCATATCATCTCAGAGGCAGTGAGTAATCATTTCCTGATTCTTGTCATGGAGTTATAAATAATGCTGTGGCTTTGTTGAAGTGATTTTCTAATTCAGTAACTAGTGTGAAAGAACAATTTTGTCTTTAGGCTTTGTTGCAGTGATTTTCTAATTCAGTAACGAGTGTGAAAGAACAATTTTGTCCGCAAATTGCCATCCAACTGCACTGCCAGCTGATTCGCCCTGATACTGACTCATCTTGATGTTATCCTATACTTAACTATAGTGTTATGCTCATATTTACCCACGATGATGTTATCCTTTATAGACCAACCGTGATGCTATGATAATAGTACTGGATAGTTGTAAAGCGCCAGCGTCCACCCACTGATGCATGCTTATGACACATTAAGACTATTCAGAAAGGTCAATGTCACTAGTAGGCATTAGTATAAAGGAATGTCTTAAGGGCCTTGTTATCCTACATTGACCAACATTGAGGTTATCATATGTTCACTAATGAATGTTAGCCTCATTCACCCACTGTGAAATTCACAATCTGTGATATTAACCTCATATTCACCCACTCTAATGTTTTTGCATGTTGACAAGTGAATGTTAACCTCGTGTTCACCCACTGTGATGTTATCCTATATTGACCAATGGTAATGATGTCTGATATTGACCAAGAGAGCTGTTATCCTATATGCACTAATGAATGTTAATATGATATTGACCCACTCTCTTGTTAACCTCGTATTGACCCATGGTGAGGTTATCTAATACTGACCAGCTGTAATTGATACAGACAGTTCTTGTGTCCTGTTCCAGTTGTACATGTTGGCAGAGGGCCAGTGTGTATACAGAGGGAGCATCCCAGCGCTACTGCCATACTTCGAGTCTCAGGGACTCCGCTGCCCGAACTACCACAACCCAGCGGACTATGGTAAGTTACAGTTACCTCCCATGAACAGTTGTAATACATGTACCATGCTTTATCGGTGGTCGAAGTCATGTACAGTTACCTCCCATGAACAGGTCTAATACATTTACCATGCTTTATCGGTTGTCGAATTCATGTACTTTGTGTATCACTCTGACAAGTGGACTTGTCTGAAGCAATGAATCCTGAAACCTTGTAAAAAGTGATACATTTTGGGGTTCAGAAGCTTTTGGGAGTTTGTTGGATCAATTTCACCTATTGTGTTGCAGTAATGGAGGTGTCAGTTGGAGAATATGGAGAGGACAAAGTCCGGCGTTTGACGATGGCACTCAAGACCGGAAAGTGTGACCCCTTCCAGGTCGAGTTCCAGCGCAAGCAATCTGCCTCCCGAACCCCCACCCCAAGTCCAGCGACAACACCAATGGAGTGTACACCTACACCAAGTGTTCATGAAGAATGCACCAATCACTGTGAAGAAGGAGCCGAGAAAAAGAAACTGATGGAGAATGGATGTTGCAATGGATATTCCAACGGACATGCCCCAATCGTTACCAAAGGCGTCAACGGCATCTGTATTGCAGGAGTCCCCAAAACTGAGGTTTGTTTATTTGATATCACAAAGTGTCAAAGTCCATGAGCACACGCTGTTAGCTTAAGTCTCTATTTTTCAAATTCTCTTTTGAAATCACATTGCCTACCTGACTGCAAATATTTGTGCTCAACTTTTTAGCTCAGCATCTTGTTTTCATCAGATTCTCTTCATCGTTTGATTAAAAGAATGAATTATTATTGGTACAAGTGAAAAATGTGCTGCAGTGGAATTGTGTTCAGTAAACATAAAACAGTTTTGAAGTTTATGATTGGATAACATTTTTGAATGTGTAGATCTCAAAGGGAGACAACTCTGTAATCCCAGTCTTGTATCTGAGTTTTGCACCAATGAACATCCAACATGGCTGTTTCCCAGCATGACTAGCTAGTTGATTCTAGTATTTTTGTCAAGTTTCAATTGTTGTAGGTGTACTTACTATAAAGTGTTTTTCCTTTGTTTATTGTGTTTACAGCAGTCAGAATCGTCTGAGGTTTGTAACGTTACCATGGTAACCATGGTTTTCTGTAGTGTAGTATGGTATGACCCATGTTCGACCTATAGTTGAGGTACATATGCTGAAAGATGCAGTAAAATGAAAACTGATATCAATTTTTTTGCTTTCTCCGCCTTTATTAACCTTACAATCTCATTAAATTCAAATCCTTACTCTGAAATGATACTTCTGTGCAGAGATCTGACAGCCCCTCTGTAGGAGATTGCATCAGGTGAACTTTTTGATCTAAGGCATGTTAATTCTTGCCCTGAGTGAGACAAAGATTGAAAGTAGCATCTCTGATTTCAGGTTCTTGAAAACAGAGCCAAACAACCAGATCCAAATATAAACAATGAAACCTGGAATGTCATATTTTAGGGAAACATTCTAAACATGCAGATGTTCCTTACAACCTCACCCAAAAAGACATACTATCATAGAGTTTGTATATGGATGAACAGCTTCTTTATTAGGTGATGTGACGTTTCGATACAGATTCTTGTGTCGTTTTCAAGAGATGTTTCGATAGGATTCTTGTATTGTTATGTCACATCCTGTTATGAAGTTTGTCTTTTTCCAACTTCTGAAAACTCCACTCTACGTCGTTTATTTAGATTTGACATGTAATGCTTGCAAAGGGAGCGTGTGAGGTTAGGGGCGGTGGTTAAAGTGTCCTCTCGTCAGAAGAACCGGGGTTGATTCCCCTCATGGGTACAATGTGTGAAGTCCATTTCTGGTGTCCCCTCCTGTTATATTGCTGGAATATTGCTAAAAACAGTGTAAAGGCATAATCACTCGCTCACTCATCTGAATTGACCACTTATGAAAAAGCTTCAGATCTTCATGCACAGTATTATCATGTTAGAGGAAAACATTTGATTGTAATGCGATTGTTAACTGGACACTTTCACTCAATATGCTGATCTTGAAATAACCCTATGAAATGAAATTTCTCAAATTTATGAAGGGCTTAAGCATAAGGACAGGGACTTTTGGAACAATAATACATTTAAAATTTATGAGAATCATTGAATAGTAACTTTGAAAAAAATGGATTACAATTTCTGATACTATTTTGGAAAATTCCATTTAGTGAAATTCTTGCAAACAGCAATTCTGCTTTTAATGTAATTTAGAGAATTGGTTCAGGATATGTAAGATATAGTTACTGTTTTATTACTTCCCATTTATTTTTGGGAGGTTTCATTATTCTATACTATCAAGAAAATATTGAGTAAAATATGGAAACTTATAAAGGCTGGCTTGGGGATGTAGGGGCATGACTTGTTAGACCTTGATTTAGATTTATGTGCAACTAACATTATTCATGTTGTGCCTCAGTTTCGTTTTATTTTATTTTTTTATCCTTTTCTATTATTTTTTGCATATTTCTGCATGAAGTGATATTTTGTTTATTGTTTATTTGTATGGTTTTAATGTTTCCTTCCAGATGTAGTGAACTAGTTGCATGGTGTGCAGTATTTGTTTGGAGGGTCTTTCTCTTCAGGTTAAGGCATGTTCATCCTCGATAATCCAGGGTGCTGTAGTACAAAGCAACCTTAGAGCTAAGACTACCTTGAGTTTATGTTAAGGTAGGGGAGTTAGAGTCACCTTAGAGTTGAGACTACCTTGTGTTAAGGAGTTAATGTTAAGGTAGGGGAGTTAGAGTCACCTTAGAGCTAAGACTACCTTGTGTTTATGTTAAGGTAGGGGAGTTAGAGTCACCTTAGAGCTAAGACTACCTTGTGTTTATGTTAAGGTAGGGGAGTTAGAGTCACCTTAGAGCTAAGACTACCTTGTGTTTATGTTAAGGTAGGGGAGTTAGAGTCACCTTAGAGCTAAGACTACCCTGTGTTTATGTTAAGGTAAGGGAGTTAGAGTCACCTTAGAGCTAAGACTACCTTGAGTTTATGTTAAGGTAGGGGAGTTAGAGTCACCTTAGAGCTAAGGCTACCTTGTGTTAAGGAGTTTATGTTAAGGTAGGGGAGTTAGAGTCACCTTAGAGCTAAGATTAACTTGTGTTTATGTTAAGGTAGGGGAGTTAGAGTCACCTTAGAGCTAAGACTACCTTGTGTTTATGTTAAGGTAGGGGAGTTAGAGTCACCTTAGAGCTAAGACTACCTTGTGTTTATGTTAAGGTAGGGGAGTTAGAGTCACCTTAGAGCTAAGACTACCTTGCGTTTATGTTAAGGTAGGGGAGTTAGAGTCACCTTAGAGCTAAGACTACCTTGTGTTTATGTTAAGGTAGGGGAGTCAGAGTCACCTTAGAGGTAAGACTACCTTGCGTTTATGTTAAGGTAGGGGAGTTATAGTCACCTTAGAGCTAAGACTACCTTGTGTTTATGTTAAGGTAGGGGAGTTAGAGTCACCTTAGAGCTAAGACTACCTTGTGTTTATGTTAAGGTAGGGGAGTTAGAGTCACCTTAGAGCTAAGACTACCTTGTGTTTATGTTAAGGTAGGGGAGTCAGAGTCACCTTAGAGGTAAGACTACCTTGTGTTTATGTTAAGGTAGGGGAGTTAGAGTCACCTTAGAGCTAAGACTACCTTGCGTTTATGTTAAGGTAGGGGAGTTAGAGTCACCTTAGAGCTAAGACTACCTTGTGTTTATGTTAAGGTAGGGGAGTTAGAGTCACCTTAGAGCTAAGACTACCTTGCGTTTATGTTAAGGTAGGGGAGTTAGAGTCACCTTAGAGGTAAGACTACCTTGTGTTTATGTTAAGGTAGGGGAGTCAGAGTCACCTTAGAGGTAAGACTACCTTGCGTTTATGTTAAGGTAGGGGAGTTAGAGTCACCTTAGAGCTAAGACTACCTTGTGTTTATGTTAAGATAGGGGAGTTGTAGTCACCTTACCGCAAAGATCACTTTGTACAATGGCACCCATGGCTTTTAGGGCTCCATTCTGTAATAAATATACGCTGGATCTGTTTGCATCCAACTGCAAAGCTTCATGTCTGTTTACATCACTAATACACAGAATGACTTTTGCATATGAGATTAAAATAGAAAACCATATGAAAATACCTTGTCTGTCTGTGAGTTGAGTTCATCTTTGTATCAGGGCCAAGGATTGTGTGTCTATGCCTGTCTTAAGGGAGCTCAAGGTTGTGATATGATCTCTGAACACATTCTATCAAAGGACTTTCAAATATATAGTAGTTGTTTCCCTGCCTGGTGCATGGGATTAAAACATGGACTGGTGGGCATGGATTCAGTCTGATATGTCTGAGTAAGATGGTAGCTCACATATTTTGCACTGTAAAACCCTTGTCAGTGCGGGATAGTACTAAGGTAGCCATGCTAATGTTGTTCAGACATTTTCTTATTCAGGAGTTAATGCTGAAATTAGTGAAAACATTTTTCATTTGCGTCAAAACGTTTAGAGACATGGCTGTTTTAGAGAAAGTATAAAGTGGATATTTTGTTTTCCTGCCTCCCTGCAAGTACAAACAGCCAAACGTGTTTATGTCTATAACAAAGTTATTTATAGGCATTACATATTAGAAACATCTTTTCTGGAAAGGGTGACCTGTGAAGACAAGGGGTGGAATAGGTCTTCAACAACCAATGCTTGCTGCAAAAAGCTATGCTTGTCATATGAAGGGACTTTCAGGATTGAATGGTCAAGTTTTGCTGACTTGGTTGACACATAATTGGTTCCCATTTGTGCAGATCGATGTTCATGCTGTTGATCACTGGAATGTGTGGTCCAGACTCTATCATTTACAGGCTGCTGCCATAAAGCTGGAATATTGCTGAGTGCGGCGTAAAACTAAAGCAGCTTTGGAAAGAAGGGTTGGGGTAGTCTTGTTAAAGCATTCACTCCTCACATTGAAGATCTGGGTTCGATTTCCTACGAGGGTACAATCTGTGAAACCGATACATGGTGTCGCTGTGGCTATTTTGCTGCAATAGTACTAAAAGCACCATAACACTAAACTCACTCCCAACATTTGGCAGAGCCTGGAATAGTGTTCAGTATGATGCTTTGTCACTCACTCTTCTGCCTCGTTGTAACCATACACATTAAGATTTGTAGGCCTTTATATACTCAACAAAATTAGAAAGCGACACACATAGCATCGTTAAATTGTGAGGGGTAATACTATTGATTCTAAATATTGCTTGAATATTGTGCACTTATTGTTACCTGGAAAATATATTGTTTTGTCACTAACTCATAAAGGAATTCCTTGTATATTAATTGAGAGATTTTGAAAAAAGAATCTACTTTTTCAGTTGTGAATATGGTGAAAAAGCTGTCATTTGAATCAGTTTCTATTTTTAGAGTCACCACTTTCAGAACCAAGCTGTTTTATTTGAACAGGCTCAGGGCATTTACTGTGAAGGAAGGAGCTATAATTCACTAGATTGGCTGGAATGAGGCATACTTCATGTATACGCACATTTTAGACAGCAGGAAATGCGCTTCACACTGAATTGTTGGACATTAACACAGATATCTCATGATCTTCGTGGCACCGATTAATCACTTATGTCTAATCCTGAATTCTAGACGGAATAGGCACAAGTAGCCGGTGTGGGTCGTAAGAGGCAAGTTATTGGATCATGTGGTCAGTCGTGATGCCTGAGTTGATTGCATGTTATCGTTGTGTATTGAATGGCATTGACGTGGATCGTTGCTCATTATCAGTCAGTGGATTGTCTGGTCTGGATGTTATTATTTGCAGGATGTCATATAGCTGGAATATTGCTGAATGCGGTTTGAATCAACAATGGGATTAAATGTACAGTATTCTCGCTGTAAATTTTTTTACTTTTTGTTGAATGTTTTTGAAATCTTACAAGACCGAAATGGTACAAGCCATCTTTTCTTTGAAACAGCTTGGAGTGAAAAGTCATAAAAACTTTTTGAAGTAACAGTGTGAAAGGATCAAACATGAAAGAGGAACTAGTTTGTGTGTGGTTTGTGTGTCCTTCACCCTCAGTGACTTCAGTTTCGTGCTTCTTATAGCAATATTCCACCAATGACCCGTGAAGGTCAGGGGAAGAATAGGCACTCAGCAACCCATGCTTGCCATAAAAAGCGACTATGCTTGTCGTAAGTCGTCTAACAGGATCAGTTGGTCAGTCTCGCTGACTTGGTTGACTTGGTCCAGACTTGATTATTTACAGACTGCCGCCATATGATGCTGATTGTGGCTTAAAACTAAACTCACTTACTTGCTCACTCATTCCAGTAGTATCTACGTGGGGGACTCCAGAAATGGACTTCTCACAAAGAAGCCATGAAGGGGCCTTCACCATGATGAGCAAACGCTTTAGCCACTAGGCTACTGAACTGCACCCTTCTATCTCAGGATTAATTGGTGCTCATGCTCTCAGTCTCTGGTTTGTCTGGCCTGTCAAGACGGTTGGGTGGTTTTTTTCATTGGATTCACGTATGAAAGCCATTTATGGTATCCCATGCCATGACTTTGCTGGAATATTTCGAAAGTGGTATAAAACCCTATTCACTCAGTGTTGTTTGGACTTGTCTATAGACCATTATTGCATATTGCTGATCACCATTCATTAGTCAGTAAAGTTACGCTTTTGAAAAGATTCTATAGTTTTCAAGAACAACTGAAAATAAAATAAGAAAAACTGGTTAAAGAAAAATTAATTGGAAACTGCTTATACATGGAAACAAGTCAAATGAGCAGAGATGTTAGTGCTTTATAGGGCTGTTAAGGTTGAAAATATGCTGTCCTGCAATAGGAGACAATACAGTTAAGTCCCTTAGCTTTGCAAGGATGTGCTGGTTAAAATATCAGATTTGCCCTAATTATGTCTTCACTGTGTTCATGTGATATGCCTAAGTAACAAACATCCATCCTTTTGATTTGTGGAACTGTTTTTAGCACATGATGTTGATCTGAGACAGACAGTGTATCAGCAGTTTCAAGTGAGAAGCTGTACAAGTCACATTTATCACAGTCTGACTGTACGGAGCCATCAAGTTTGTTGTCTGTTGCAGGACTTGATGTACGACCAGGAGTGTCACACATTCGCCACCAGCTGCTTCACCCAGTTCAGGATTCTCTTCATGAGGACATTCACCTCTATTATGAGGGATGCGGTAAGTCATCTCTGACCTTTGACCTTTTGTCGTGTGAAATCCCATCAAACTTTGACATAAAAAATATGGCGTAGAACTTCCATCATGACGAATATTGTAAGTGACCTTTACCTTTACCTCCATCATAATGTTTGTGGTAAGTGATCTTCACCTCCTTCATAAGGGACATGTTGACCTTCACATTCAAGAACAATATCTGGACTTTCACCTGCATGACATATATGGCAACTGACCTTCACCTTCACCAGCTTCATACACCCAATATATCCAGATTGTAAAAATTATATCAGGTCTCGTGATAATTTTTAAGTGTCCCTACTCTTTTTTATGCAAGAGTACTGGAAAACCTTAAGAGTACATGAAGAGAACTGAATGGAATTTTATGGTGTATCAGTAATTTTGTGTTTCGTTTCATTTACGCATCAGAGCATTATCTTCTCTTCTGTAAACATGTCAGTAAACTATGAAACAATACACTTTCATATAAATGCATCTGTAAATGACTTTTAGACAATACACCATTGCTGTGTTGCTGTTTTCTAAAAGTATTTCCTACCATATGATGCTTATTTTGGATCCATACATACACCAATGTGACCATTATGGAGCCATGTATATATACTGCTAGCAGATTATGATGTGAAGAATTTTGGAGATTGGTATCTGTATTGCAGACCCTGACAAGGCTGAGACTCATCTCGCACCTCACTGTCGGTATCCTCATTGGCCTCCTCTATCTCGGCATTGGCAATGAAGCCAGCAAAGTGTTCAACAACGCGGGATGTCTGTTCTTCTGTATGCTGTTCTTGATGTTCACTGCCCTCATGCCAACTGTCCTCACATGTGAGTATTTTGCTGTCCTGTGATTCCTTCACACCAGTGTAGAGGAGGGTGAGGTAGCCCACTGGTTAATGCAGTCGCTCATTAGGTTAAAAACTCAGGTTTTATTCCCCACATGGGTACAGTTTGTGAAGCCCATTTCTGGTGTACCCTGCCATGATATTACTGGAATATTGCTAAAAGCAGTGGAAAACTTAACTCATTCCCTCACTCAGTCACCCAAGGGGGGGGAACAGTAGTCTCCTAAGAAACACTTGTTTCTCCAGGCGAGTATAGTTCCCAGAAACTGTATTTAAGTATATAACATGTTCAGTAAACGGCCAAAAAACAAAAAATTATCTTTCATTTTTGAATGATAGAGCTTAATGGAAATGCTATAAAATATTATATACATATCCAGAATCTTCCAAAAGAAATTTTTGTGTTTAGGGCTTGATTTATAATTTTGTGATGACATATTTTCTGTATTCCAGTTCCAATGGAGATGGCAGTGTTTGTCAGGGAGCACTTGAACTACTGGTACAGTCTCAAAGCCTACTATCTGGCTAAAACTATGGCTGACATGCCATTCCAGGTGAGCTAGGAGGCCCTGAGAATCTCAAACATATCGAGGACGTTGGTGGATCTTACAATTAAAATCTCCTTGCACCATCAAGATGCAAGATGTACTAATACCAAAGAGAAAACCCACTGTCATTCCTTATGATGAACTTCAATGATAGAGGCTTACAGAGATACGTTATGTTGCCAACTGGAGTTGGTGATATGTAAGGTTGAGCAGGGACCTGGTCTGGAACAGAGACGTTGTAGGGCGTTATGGTTAATATGCTTCTTGGATTTGGTGAAAATGTAAAATCTTGAAGTCATGTTTTGACATTTTCAAACAAAACAATTTAGGGTTGTCTTGACAAACATATGAACCATTGTATTGCATGAAATTCTAAAAAGAAAGATAAAAAGCACATTCATACCTTATAATGAAACAGTACTTGGGTACATTGTGGGAAGACCATTTCTGTTTTCCTCCTGCCACCATGATATTGCTGTAATCTTGCTGTGATATTGCTAAAAGTGGCAGAAAACTAACCTCACTAACTTTCCTGCCAAGGGTCTTATTGGGTGGGGGGAAAGAGAGGGTTTAAATGCTGAGTATGAAAAGTAAAGTTGCAGGTTGGATCAGGAGATATTTATGTGGGAAGAATTGTGACTTTAGCCAGTTTGTCAACTTTTGATGCACCTGTAAAGGATGTTCATAAATTTTCAGAGAAATATGGCTTTTTACACTTTTGAAGTTAACATATAATGCATGCTTTGTCTGAAAGTGTCCTATAGCTGTAACATTGCTCAGCGTGGTTATTTAAACAACAAACTGAAGAGTATCCATGGCAACCCATGGTGTTCAAACACAAAACAAAAAACATACAGGCTGAACATCCTGTCATCTTCATTGTATGTTATTTACAATTGTCTTCCAGATTATATTTCCATTGGTGTATGGGTCCATTGTCTATTGGATGACTTCACAGCCAAATGACTTTGTGCGATTTGTGATGTTCCTGACCCTGTCCACCCAGACGTCACTGGTTGCCCAATCACTGGGCTTACTCATTGGGGCTGCCACGTCTCTACAGGTAAGCTGTCTACATGGCAGTTTGTCATTGGGAGAACACCCTTAAAGATCTGTGTAAGTTTGATCTTCAGCAACCCTTGGTTGTCAGAAGAGGTGACTAACATGATCGGATGATCACACTCGCTGACGTGGTTGACACATCATCATATCCCAGTAGTGTAGATTGATTGCTCTTGTTTTTGATCACTTGATTGCCTGGTCCATTGTTTATGGATCGTTGCCATGTAGCTGGAATGTTACTAAGTGCTGCTTTAAACACTAAACAATGGAACAAGACTGTCTGATGGACAGTGGGACGGACGGGCATTAATCCTACAAAGTACCGTGTTTGTTTACCACATGCCACTTTTCACAAGAACCTTGCTGATTTCATGGATAATTTCATATTGCATCTATAAGGTACTGAATGTGTGAGTGAGTTGATAACAGGACTGAATGTGGAAGTGACTGCTACATTAGGTGCTTGAACCTCGCCTCTAGTCTGAACCAGGTTGTCTGAGGTGTGTGTATCAGTGCTAGTGTGTATGTAAAGGTGTGTATTTCAGTGTTACCTGTGTTTACAAAGGTGCATGTCTCTGTTACCTGTGTATGTAAGGGTGTGTATTTCAGTGTTACCTGTATTTACAAAGGTGCATGTCTCTGTTACCTGTGTATGTAAGGGTGTGTATGTCAATGTTACCTGTGTTCACAGGTGGCTGTGTTCTTGGGACCTGTCACAGCTATCCCCATCCTTCTGTTCAGTGGGTTCTTCGTCAACTTTGATACAATCCCAACGTATCTACAGTGGCTCTCCTATGTGTCATACATCAGGTGAGAAAATAGCACAAGTAACCATAACTCCTAGAAACGCATGACAAGTGACGAGTATGGGTGGTCAGGTATTATATACACAAAGCAATGTAACCAATAGACACACTCTTGATAGGTGAGATTATGAGTAAAGATGATCATCACTTACAAAAAGGGGAGATAATTAATACAGGTAATCACCACACGTTACACACGAGTGTAGGACATTTCCCCATCTTGACATTTTCCTACATGACATTTCCCCATCTTGACATTACTTCCCACCTGTTTTGAAACAAGTTCCCCCACAACCATCCCCACACCCATCACAAATCATGAACCAACACGAGATTGATACACAAGAACCTTGATACACAGATCAGTTAATCTCATTACATCTATTGTACAATTTTATGATGGTTGTGTGGAATTGTCCTACTGGTTAAGAAACAGGTGTGGGGAAATGTCCGTACACCTACACACACTAATGGTGAGATAATTAGTACAGGTGATCATCACTCACACTATATTGTCACATACACTCGACCATGTACATAGCTATGGTGAATCCTATAAAAGAACTTTATCTCCAAGCTGTATGAAACTTTCTAATATCAATGAAGATTTTTGAATATATTTTTGTCATAAACTTTCAAATTAGAATATGTCAGAAATTTATTAAGCGTGATTTTTGTATCATACCAGCTACGTATTGTACTGTAAACTATGAAAACAAAGGGCTGATTTTCTAGTATTCACTTGTCATAGCTAAGACCTGAGTTTGATTCTGTAGGTACAATGTGGGAAGCCAGTTTTCTGGTGTCTGTCATGATATTGCTGAAATGTCGCTACAAGTGTCTTGAAGCCATACTCATACATGTATCTGTCTTTTTTCAGGTATTCCTTTGAGGGGGTTCTACAAGCTATATACGGATTCGACAGGGGATCTTTGAACTGTGACGAAAATGTCTGCATCTTCAAGAAGGCATCTGACGTTTTGAAGCAGATGGATGTTGAAAACGCAGAGTTCTGGCTGGATTTCATCATACTCTGTATATTCTTCGTAATCCTTAGGATAGGCTGTTATTTTGTGCTAAGGTGGAAGGTCAAGGCTCAAAGGTGAAAAGTTCACAATGTGATAGACTGGGGAGGAAGATCTGATGCTCTAGTCATGTGATTATCACGTGACAGTCACATGACTGTGTGGACAAGCTTGCTCCACGTGCGATTCAGGGACAGAAGCCATTTTGTTTCCTCCTTTTGTATGGAGACCATGTGGATTTAACTCGGCATTTTGATTCAATACTGACACTGTTGTCACTGTTTGTGATAATAAACACAATGGTTATTTCTAACTTGTCACGTTGTAAATAAACAATTTAAGCTTTTCCTGTGACTGAGTGCTTGAAGTATTTCTACTACATGGCTCAAGACTGTAAACAAAGCATGGAAAAGCTGGAGTAGCCTCCCTTGTCAGCATTGTCTTTTTAAATCTCTGATTATGACAGGATGTACAGAGCATGATTTGATCGACTGAGATATTCAGAGCAGGTTTCTGAATAGAAAACATGACATGGACAAAAATGGCAGATACATCTTGATTGGATTATTCAGTTATGCTGTGGTTTTGCTTTGGACAGCGTGACATGAATGTTTGGACTATATCGAATTATCACACTGGATGAAAGATACCTACGACTGGACAAGATGGTGTAGATTTTAGCAACACCCACCCAGACTGGACAGCGATGGAATGTCCACTTTCTGCCAACATTTTGACATGCCACAGATGAAATATTTGTCATACTGCATATGTTACCATTGTTCCATTATGGAAATTTTGCCTCCATAACATTTGATCATTGTTTCAATCAAGGACCACCACAGTGATTTTGTTTCTTCGAATTTATCATCTTTCCAATCTCTTCAATTTTTTTGGTACTCATTCTCTTTTTACTGCCCAGTTGTGTCAGTCCATTATTTGCTGTGCATAGTTGTTTCCCTTGGCTGTCAGGATTTTCTTCTGTTGATAAGTTGTATTTCCCTACTTGCCCTTGATTATGATCCTTGGGGCACTGCATAAGCACTACCTTTGAAATGTCTGTGCTGTTTAAACAAGGAAATTTTTGAAAAAAAATGTTTGTTGCATCCATTTGGTGGCCATGTTTACGCAATCAATCCATTTTCTTGCATAACTTACTTGCGTAACTAACAAATCTTATCTAGGTAACAGTGTATATGCCATAGAGCGTCATGGGAGCAGTGTTAGCCATGTACAGATTTATCACAGCAATTTCAAATAAATAGTATGGAGACATGTTAGATCAAAGGCAGTAGTCAAGTTTTGGGTGTATAGCAAAAGCGATTGACGTAATTATCTATCTTTCCAATTGCTTTTAAAATCGGAGTGGTCATTTTAGGTGTAAATGAAAAATAGTGCTAAGTCAAAGTTGTTGTCTAAATTTGTAAGTGTGTAATCCTTGTTCAGTCATAATTTTGCCATTGTGTTGATCCTTGAAATATTACTTATGTAGCTTCGACCTCGCCGCTTTGGTGTTTTACTATTTTCAAATGTCTCTTCTTGTTTGCCCTTTCGTAAATCTGTGCAATTAATTACATTTACATTTCTCAGTGCATTTTTTGCGAATACATTTCACAAGTTTAGTCCATGGCAGGATTTGATAGCCAAAGCAGTTTCAGTCAAGTGGCATATCTTCTGTACATAAATTAGAAATAGCAATTCTTGATGCCAAAGATATGGATTTTTAATCATTGATTTTTCTGGGAAATTTTGATGTTGCTAAAAACACATCAGAGGTCAACATCACCTTTTTTGCCCTATGACCTTGAAGAAAGGTTGACCTTGGCATTGATATTACAGTACTGTTGGGTGTAGATAAGTGTTAATGGAGATGATAGTTTGAGCTTTGTTATGCTGAAAAAGACAAAATGAAAAGAGTGTTTGAGATATCACAATGTTTTTAAAATAATATTAATTGCGAGAGACGAAATATTCTTCCCTTTTTTTAAGTTTTAAAATTTGTTTCCTATGCCTTCTCAAGGTTAATTCTTGTTGAAATTGGGTCCAAGGAAATAGTGTGTCAAACACAATATGATTTTGATAAGATATCCTGAAGTAGTGACATTGAATTACGTTTACAGTTTACTTTGAATTCTATCCTTACGGATTTTGAGAGTTGTCTGATACTTGCAGTATGTATGTTGTGACTGATCTGATTGTAAGAACTGTGTGTTTGACTTCGAAGGAATATGTTTGTTTTGAAATCTTGTTTTGTGGGTGTATTGTTTGTTGATAAAGGAAGTTATTATTTTATGAATAATATGATCGTATGATATTTCGTATGATTAGTATGCACCAGTATGAAATCATGTTTTCAAACAATACTAAATGAGTTTTTGAAATCAATAACAGATGTTGAGCAATGAATTCGCAAAAAAGTCAAGACAGGGTTTTACCTGAATCTTTTTCAGATACAGTTTATTTGGCCCAGTTTGAAAAAATAATAGTTTAAAGTTGTTTTTCATTGATTTAAAATTGTATTTCATTGAGAGCCATCTGAGATAGTGTGACATTTTTTTAAATGAATGTTTGATGTCTCTGTACATGTCTTACAAGTCATGTGTATTAAGATGCCCCAATTCTTCCACCAAGGAATCAGAATGTGTGTAGGCGGTGTCACGGTCTTCCGAAACTCAGACAATACAAGTTTTAGGTTGGCAATATTTAGATATCACGGTCCAACATCAGATGAGAACATTTGTGATGTCTCAGAAATCTGAAGTCTGATAAGAAATTAGGTATTATTAATCCCAGCTGCCATTGTCTGAAAATTGTAAATTGAATTCCAGTTTGACTGTAAATGTTTCTGCCATTATTTTTAGTAATGCATTTGAATTACCAAGACTTTGCCTCTGTTTTTCTTGACTCTTAACAGACGATGCCAGTTCAAGTCACAGCAATGGTTTTGCTGGGTTTTCTGGTTTGAGAGAACTTTCAATAGTCTGATTATATTTTGTTTTGAAAAATGAAACAAGAAGATATACAAGATGTCACAGTGGTTACAGTGGTTACAGTGGGTGTTGGGATGTGACAACAATGTGAAGCATTGGGTATCTTTTGTGTGACTGAAATCAGTTTGTGTTCAGTTGTTTTGGGGCATTAGTTTATCAAAATAGAGATATTACACAGGACCAGTTCAAAAGTTGAAAGATGGAAAATAGTGAAAAGTCTGCATTACATGCTCCATTAGGAGTAGCGTGGAAACATAGTGGAAACTCTCTGTGTATTTGGCACCATCTAACCAAAAATTAAAATAGTTAGATTGGCAAAACAATTTTGTTTTAGATCCTATTCAAAACGAAAATTTGACAAGTTTCAGTGGATGAAAAACCCATCCTAACCCAGTACTATATGGCTGGAATAAATCCAGCATGACCAACTCAAGTCAGTGCTTAAACTTTTGAAGTGGTCCCTCAGCAATATGTTTGTTGAAGAAGTTAGATATTGTACATTCCGTACCATGTTGTTCAGCTCATGAACTTTATTTATCATTTATTAGGAATGTTCAACATTTTATGTGATTGTATGAATAACTCATGAGTGCATGATCCAGGGACCTAGGTTGTCTTATCAAAGGTTCAAATCTCAGCTTCCCAGATGCATCTAGTATTGTCAGCTTGTGCTCGTTCTTGTGGGCTTTATGCAGCGATAAACATTGAACAACGGCATCACTTTGTCCCGAAGTTTATATTGACATGCTGTTGTATAACTGAAATACTCAGTCTGTGTCTGTCAGGGGCATTGGGGTAGCCTAGAGGTTAAAGCGTTTGCATGTCATGTTAAAAGTCTGGATTGGATTCTCCACATAGGTATAATGTGTGAAGCCTATTTCTGGTGCCCTTCGCCATGATATTGGTGGATTATTGCTAAAAGTGGCGTAGAACTAAACTCTCTCTTTCGCGTCTGCCTGATGTGGATATACATGCACAATAACTAGGTCTGGTGGGTTGACTGGGTTGGGCTGACGAGTTGGGTTTACTGGGTGGGGTTGACTGGGTTCAGTGTTAGACCTCGATAACCTGTAGGGCTTATGGAATCTGTGGTTGATTGACATAAGTGTTAAATAGCTTCCTTCTGAATGGAATGTTTGAGTGTTTTAGTCAATGTCAGTGAATTAATAGCTGTTTCAAACGTGTCCGTAAATGATGTTCTGGAGACTTACAGAGTGTACACAGGGTAAGGAAGGTTAACATGAGAATGGGTGTCCCTGACTTCAATTTCTCCAATCCCTCGTATGAAGGCGGTGGGGAATATTTTCTGGTGACATGCCATTGTATAAATGAATATATACTCCATATGGACCCTGTAAGATCTTATTGTGACCATAGCCCTGAAGTTCAGGGCCTAGATTGTCTAAGCTCTCTTAGCGCTAATATAGTCGTAAGTTATGTTAATATATGGCACCTATGTCTATCTTTATGCTAAGAGAGCTTCAAATGTCTAGGCACAGGTCAACTTTGTTTTTACCTGGCGGAAATTGTTGACCCTATGACAGTACAATGAAATCTACATAGGTCACAGTGAATATTGTCACGAAATAGTCTACATTAGCTTTGAATTCTAATTAATTGGGGTTGTCAGTAGCAGAGTGGATCAGGTGTTCTCTCATAACGTTACCATTCCTTGGGTTGATTATGTGTGAAGCTTATTGCAATTGTCCTCTGCCATGATATTGCTGGAATATTGCTAAAAACTGAAAGTTCACTTCACTCATTTGTATGATGATAAATTGTCCCTTTTTTTTAAAGTATGCCTTTAATGTTCAAAATTGGATCAAGATGAAAAAAATGGTGTCTCGCTTTCTACTATGAGAAAGAAAAGCTCTAATACCTTTTCCTGTCAGCACAGCCAAACTGCTATGGTTGCAATAAGAAGCTAAGGTCCAGTATTTTGATATTGACCATTATGTCTCCCTGGCATTAGCCAATGATCAAAGCACATGCAATGCAAATATTACCTAGTTAGTGCGTAAACTCATATAGTCAGATGGATTATTTATGCAGGATTACACAGATGTGAGCTGTGTTTGTACATAGTTTGTTCATGTTAATGAGATTTTGCAGTCATGTAGAAGAGTTTGTGGCAGTCATTGTGTAAGGTTATCTCCCTTGTGAGAGTTATCTCCCTTCTGTGTTGTTACCGTTGCTTTTCTGGATGTCAAGACCTTGAATTGAAATAATTTCTGCTTGTTTGTATTTATGATTTTCTGTCTTTACTTTTTTATCATCTTATGCAGTTGAGGCCAGCTTGTTATGAGTGTATTTGTAAGGCTAGGGTGTATTCTCTAGCCTGTGTCAACTTCATTTGGTTGAAGTTTTGGTAATTAATATAATTTCCAGAGTGAAAATGATTGAAATGACATCGGTAGAAGGACTCATGTCTGTTACATGTAGACTTTTGTTTTTTAAAATGTGGCATTTGTGGGAACTTTGTTTACACATTTGACTCAGTGTTTGTTTTATCAAATTAAAATACAAACTCATGTCAAATCCCAAGCACTCAAATTCAAGCAGAAATATGACTTACTTTTTGAAATCAGTATGTAGCCTGTTTTCTTAATTGTTACGTATGAGGTTTGATGGACTAGATTTAGAGAGGCCAGCGCTGGCAAATTCTTTGTGTCTTGTAGGTTAGCACCTGTGGTTCATTTTGTTCGTTATTAAGCTGCACATATACAACTCAGAGAATAATTGGTCATTCATAATTTCTTTTGAGTAGTATACATATATTTGTTCTTGTCATCATATTAATGAATTTGCTGCAATTATGCGGATGCCAAACCCTTTCGCTTATACTGGATGCCTGAAATGTGTCTGGTATGAGGATGCCAATATTTAGATATTGAAAACGTATATTTTGTCATTTTTTCTTCTATCCAGTGGTGACAATCAGTCAGATTTTTAGCTATAACCTTAAACAACATGTTCAAAATCCCAGCCACTTGTACGCATGGACAAAGCTGGTACAACTCAAAGGGTCTCACCTAGGTTGTGGGCACAAATGAAGTGATATGCCTAGAGAGGGGTCTAAAACGTAAATCCCCAAACATTTTCTTTTCATGAGTTTAATACTGGGAAGAGAGATGATATAATGTATATATGTACAGGGCTGGCTTGCCACAGGTATAGGAATGATTTATTTATTGTGTTTGTTGAGGGTGAGGAATAGAAACGTTCATGTCTTTCAAACGTAATCTCTTAATTTATATCATAATTCTTTGTGAAGTGTCAGTCTTATTTTTGTGGTGCCCATATAAAGATGTCTTTCACAGGTCAGACTTGACATATACTGAAGGCAAAAAGTAAAGAAATTGTTATAAAATTGTAGTGTTTTCAATTAGCCTGTCACTGTGTTTTCTTTAATACCTGAATCAGATGGGCAGGTGCATCCCAGCTGCATGTGTTCACTGCCTAAAGCTTCAGAAATAAGGTGTTCTTTTAATTCTTTCCTTCAGTATATCTCAAGTGTTCATCACTGTCTTAAGAATTGTTAATTTTTTAAATCATATCTGTTAAAAACAAACATTCTTGCTTAACTTCACCATGTTATATTTTGTCTTAATTTCATTATCTGAACTTAAGTTGTGATATATCTGATATCAAGAGAAATTGATGACCAGGAAAACAGTGGGTTAGTTTAAATCTGCAGTTACAGTTTACAGAGAAATAGTATTTTTTAAGAATGTATATATTATCGAAACTGTTAATGAGATAGTCTTTCACTTATAATTGACATTTGAAATATTTGTTTAATTCAGTTGTGTATCATGTATATATGAAAATGAGTCTCTTAAAGTCTTGTAGCAATGTTAGAGCATTGAGCCATGTGGTTGATGCCTTTGCTTGGTATGGACTTGCACAGGGTTTGATTCCCAAGTGTTGGGGAATAGTTTATGTACTTGCTTGGTATGGACTTGTTGAAGGTTAGTGGCTGATGGGACAGTGGCACATGTACTTGTTTGAAATGGACTTATTCATGGTTTGAATCCCAAGAGATGGGGAACAGTTGGTGCTGGTTTTGGGTGTGTATCACATGTGCCTCCCAGATTTGCACTATCTTGGTGTGGACTTTTATGGGGTTTGATTCCCAAATGTAGGGGAATGGTTGATGTATGTGATTGATTTGGACTTAATAGTGATAATAAAGACACCACTTAAAAGCTTCCTGCTCTTTGTGATAGGATTGTCTTATAAGACCCCAAAAATTATTGGTGTCAACTTCTTTATAGTTTTAACAACATTTCTGGGAATTCCTTGCACTTGATGAAGGTATAAGGAATAGCCCAAAAATGTTGTGTAAACAATAATGCAGAAGTTGACATCCATAAAATTGTTTGTCTTATTCCATTGATAACTAACTTCTACATGCCTCTGAAGAACGTGATTGTCTTGTGACTTTGTTTTATAGATCTGTCAAAACTTCTGAGAGGATGAAGAAAGTAAAAGTTTGTAAAATGTTAAATCCTCCATGATAAGTCATAGGTCTTTTTACTCGTCAGGAGTTCATGCTGTATTTACACCTCCCACCATTTTTCATTGAGTTTACTATAGAGGTTTAGCCATATTTTACAAAATTCAGTGATGGAATATAGTAGGATATTAACACCAAATTATTGTTTGCATCCACCATCTTGGATTTTCTAATCAGTTTCAGTATTCAGAGGTAACTGAATATAACTGCCATGTTTGGAGACTGAAATTCAGTCTATGCAAACTTAGTCTCAGTTTTATTCTTTACACTCCACCACTGAGTCTAACAAACCCTGATAGGTCGTGTGATGTAACATTTGAGCATCCCATGACCGTCCATTCAATAGTGAGATGGTTCAATCTAAATGGTTAAATGAGACAAAGGCTACTACTTAGGGATCGAAGGGACTTACAAAATATTCAGGTCACTGACAAGGATATCTCCACAAACACATATTCGCATATAACAGTTATTTGACCTGCAGTATACATGCTTTGGGGTTTCTGTTGACATGGTTACCATTAGCAAATATTTCGGCTAGATGATGTCCTGGAATATTGTCAAAAACACTATTTTCAGTGACTCTTTACTCACAGTTGGCACGGTTGTAATATGCACTGTGTGCTTCACCCGGAAGCTATCTTATGCTAAATAACATTCGGAAAGGTTTGGGTACAAACCTTTTTGAGTTAAAAAGTTCAAAAGAAATGTGCGAATGTCCACTTTCGCGATTTGGTAAGCTGTGTTCTGATTGGTCAATCTCAAAAGTTACCTGACGCGACCTCCCATAAGGTTTTGTAAGACTCAGTAGTGGAGTTTAGTTTAGACTGACTGAAATTGAAACAGATGTATGTTTTAGATAATACTAGCATTTTGTAAAAGTTAAATGCCTTCTTGTTCCAATTGCAAACTGATATTTTAGCTATTGGTAGTTAAAAACTGATTTCAATAAGTGTATTTAAACAGTGCTTAATATGTTTTCTTTGTAGATGAAATATACATCGATTTGAAATTGATATTTGTAATAATTTGGTTAAAAGGTATTAGAAATGACAAACAAGCATTATCTTTGCGTTTGAATGAAGCAATCGGTGACAGGTATACTGCATTCATTGTAGGAAAGTGTGTTAGAGTGATGTCCCTTTGAAGACCTATATTGTATTCACCACACTA
Organism: Haliotis asinina; assembly: GCF_037392515.1. Taxonomy (NCBI): domain Eukaryota; kingdom Metazoa; phylum Mollusca; class Gastropoda; order Lepetellida; family Haliotidae; genus Haliotis; species Haliotis asinina. The sequence continues at coordinate 20,844,765 of NC_090280.1, forward strand.
AGTGGGCGAGTCACATGTACATAAATGATAATAAAGTACAATCACTTCGTACTTTGTTGTTTTGTTTTTGATTAATAACATACAGGTAGTGGACAGTCAATTTGTATTTGACTTTTCCATGAATTAGGATCCTGTTCTGTTTACTTGACATTTAGTATGGTTTAATTGACTCGATGGATTTCATCAGTGGCTGGCACGCTACTTGTGCTATCAATCATATGATAGTCTGGTTCAAATTCATATATATAATGGACACCATCATATTGCATAATGTTGACTCAAACTGTATCCCAGGTAACTGTGTATTAGCAAATAAACATGTCTTTAAGATTTACTTGTAAGATGAAGCAAAATTCTATATTTAGAGAACTTGGTTATGCACGCCTTGAAATATCTAATGATTGAATGAGCCCTAATCTTAACCATTTGGATCATATCTGGGACATGATTGGTCATGGTTTGTATCAAAGTGATCTTCCTGTACTGAACCTGGCCCAGTTGAAAGCTGTCCCCTCAGAGGATCAGGAGGCTAATGTAGGGTATGAGGAGGAGGGTGCTGGCTGCGAGAGATAACACTCTGTATTGACCTTGAAATGTGTACGACACACAAAATGAAATTTTGAATATTCACATTCATCAATAGATTCAACAATAAACATTCCAGGGCCAAACATACAGACATTGTTTTGTGTGAAAATAAGTACCTTTTTTTCAGAATGAGCTATTATCATGGAAAAATCAACATGGACTCAAATCATTTGTTGTCTGTTTTAAACTGAAGGATCAAAAAGGCCAGAGAGACTTGAAATTTTAACTGTAAATTGTATATTCACATTTTCCATCATGGTTACCAGGAGAAGTATTATGAAGTGTTGAAAATATTGCAAAAATACTGGGTGTGCTTAAACCAAGTTCTTTGTGTACACATCCATAAAGGACAGTACCTGCTCTCTTCCTTGGCATTTTTGGTGTGAAAATGACAGAAATAATTCCTCTCGATTTTTAATCAGGGGATAAGCATAAGAGTTCAAGCCTTTGCTCTTTACTCGGCAGGGAATGTGGATTAGCCTGGTGGTTAAAGCATTTGCTCATGCCAAAGACCTGGGTTCGATTCCCTACATGGACATGCGAGGAGCCTGTTTCTGGTCAGGATATTGCTTCTTGAATAACCGTTACAGAATAAGATTTTTAAAATTGCAAAATAAATTCTCTGGGAACAGATAAGCAGATAACGTCCAAACCTTTATTAAATATGATTTCACCAATTCTAGATAAGCTCAATTCCTGAGAAATATTTGAATATATTTTTTCAGCATTCATCCCCTGGAGCCTGTTGTAAGGAACGTATAATGTGGAGAAAAAGTAGGGGAGCGTGAAATACGTAACGTTAATTGAGTGACTTGACGATTACTTCACGTGATGTTTGAAATGGCAGCGACGAGTTGTCAAAGAGACAATTTACTTCAGCATAAGGTGTTTAGGGGATGATACAACAAGAAACCAAAACCCAGATAAGCTGTATTATTTATTTTAAATTATTTTATTGTTAATGATACCTCAAAGTTCACTCAGTTTTATTGTTTATAATCCACGTGTTTCATTGCTAACACCGCCGATGTTCACATCGTTCGCATTGTTCGCATTGTTCTCGTCTGCAGTGTTCCAGTTTCTCAATCTTTATCCAAATGCAGCAGATCCGACACAGAGCCTGTATACTGCAGCACATCTACCTGTTGTTGCGAAGATCCTCCTTCAAACATCGAATTCTGTTGTCCATCTGTCTGTACTTCTTGGTTGGATCCTTCCAGTGCTGCTCTAGGCGGAGAATGTTGACTTCCGTGTTGGATCGTTGGACATAGTGTCCAGCCATACATCTGGGCCCACTTGCACAAAGCAATCTTAGCGCTACGACTGTCTTAAGCCCATGTTGAAGAATGGGAGTTACAATCATTGTAGCGTTAAGATCGCTTTGTGCAATTCAACCCTGGCCTTTGGGCCCCAGGGGCAGAGCAGCAGCTCGAACAACCCTCCGAACGTCGTCCTTTTATTCTTGCGCCAGACCTTCTTTCTGAGTCCTTCTCAGGATGCTCTGGGTGTAATAACATAAGCGCCCACGAATTCCTGTTGCTGGAAAGACACATATCGCACTGCGTTATGGGCTGAGAACTCAAAGTCCATCTGCACTGTGATCGGGTCCAGGTCAATGTTTCTCTGCTGTGCTTTGTCTTTGAGGTACAGGAACATCAGCACGTACGTTTCCTCTCTCTTGTCTGGAAGCAGGCAGTACACGAACAGGAACACGTGGCCTTGAACTTCGGCATGAACTGTGTATATCTGACAAAAGAGCTTGGGCGATGCATAAAAAGTACCATCACATTATATGCCGTCCGACGCCAGGCGTTAGAGGTTCCTCTCATGAAGATTAAAATGTGATCCCCCAGCTTGTGAAGGAAGTCCTCTCCTCCCTCAGTCTCGGCAAACTTACCCTTCAAGTTGATCTCTTGTCTTGATTTAGGCAATCTTTGCAGTGGAGTCTGTAGAGGATTGTCTCCATCGACTGTAACGACGGATTCTCGCTGAGAAGATCATCATTCTGACGTTACCTCGATATCTCTTCCCGTCTCTGTTTTTGCCATGACAAAATAACAAACAAAAAATGGACGCATCAATGAACACAGTATATGTAATTACTAATACCATTGAATAAATTGAGCATAAATAATAGTTAATGGTTTCATAATAGTTACCTCGTTTAACTCTATGAAAGATGTAATTTGTATGAATGAACGATCAGTTTTGATTTGATAGCTGCAACATCCATCTCAAATTCAGCAGCCTCGTGAGTATGTTGTACGCTGAGGACAGCTTCAAGAACTTCGTCCCGGGTGTTTACGCCGGCTGCACACCCGGGAACAACACAACTCCAATATAGTGTGTCATTTCTTGTTTTCTTAATCTGAATTGAAGTCCGTCGTAAAAAAAATTGTCCTCCTTTAAGTGTCTCAACCAAGGTAACTCGAACCTGTGTATTTGCCATATTTACAATGAACATGAGCATTTCAGTGAATATATATACGAGACGGTTACATCTTGAGTAAAGGATTTTCTTAAAGTAAAGGATAAATACCTATTCCCTACTCCGTGTTATGAAAACGTATACTCGAGACGATTACATTTCGAGTAAAACGGTTTACTTATTACCGTTTTGCTTTTCCGAATTATGAAAATTCGAGGTACGATAATGTCGGATTACGGTAACGATTTCTTGTTTTATCAGTTAACAAATGTCGCGGTCCCGGGACTCTCTCTCCCGGCTTAGAATTAAGAGCGTCTGTGTCTGTAATTAACGTTAACATACCACAAGCTCTTCTTTCTGAGACTCAGGTTCGGCAGTTGGGTGGCTAGCGGTTAATGGCGCCGACGGCACGAGTTTGATTCCCCAACATGGGTACAGTGCATGAAGCTCATTTCGGGTGTCCCCGCCGTGATATTGCTGGAACAATCAGCGTTAAACTAAACCCTCTTACTCACAGAATGAGTCGAACTTTCACTTTCACACAGCATTTAATCGAAGATTTTAAAGCTACTTCTGTCAATATGGTGTCCACACTTTCAATTCTAACATCGGCGATCTGTTAAGTCCAAATGAAATTACATGTTCGAAAAGCGAAAAATAACCAATTTCATATCATTGATGTATTCGTGTATCGGTCTATATAAGATATGCGACTTTGGCATATGTCACATGAGGAGATATTGTACTCCTATCTTTTGAATAACCAGATTCAGTAATTAATGTTTTTGAATGTAATATTTTATTAGTAATTAAGATATCCAATATCACTTTTACACGTAAATTATCTTTGTCTGAACCTTTGATATCTGTCACGTTGTTGCTTAGAAACTTACATTTGATCTTTAATTGATAATGGGTTAACAGAAATTGTGAACCAAACGAGTTTCATGAATTGATGATAATTACTTGAAGAAAAGGTATCTACTTATCATTCAAATCGAATGTCAACATAACCATTTTGACATAATATGATGATCTGACAACAAATAACGGTAAACATGCCACGGCTCAATGACGAATTTACGGTTAGAAGTGCCAAGGGACTTAACTCTTTCAACGGTAGGGGTTAACCTACATTTTTCAGCTCGAGGGAGACGATGGTCCGCCATATTGCCACAAATTCCATGCTAATTCTGCATAGTTTGCAAAGGTAATATGCATGAGTGAGTCTTTACATCTGCTTTTACAAACGCTCAAAGTCTTTGTACACTTGCATTACATAATATTACATGCTAAATGGCTAATGATCGGTAAATTAATTTGAGCGCCGCGAGCCGCCGCGAATGAGTTAACGGTACTGAAACGATAAGGGGTTACCCGCGGGTGCAACTTCTCGCCACGCGTTTGGGTGTCAAATAAACAATAGCTGATGTCATTTGTAAACAATACGAGAGTAATTAATCACGTGAAAGAGGCTCGAGACCATATCGCACGTGGTGCACAGTACATTGCAGGTGCGCGATATGTTTAGATGTCAATTTCATTTTAGTTTATGTCAGAACGGTGATATTTCAAATTGCACGATTCCATAATTTTATATATCTCTAGCAGTGGACCTGTATCGATATTGAAACGGGCATAAGATCCTTGTGATGTAGATTTAACCAAAGTTGTCAAAAATAAAATCTGGATGAATAGTAGGAATATATTATTGCGTTTACGTTGATTACCTGTCAAAATGTTACAGCTTGTCAATTTCATTTTGTTACGAATTTGCGATCCACTTTAGTGCAGTTTTGTTTTGTTTTTTTCTGGAACACAAATATGCAAATCTGCAGTCTGTTTGAATGTAACATTACACCAGTGCCAGTCACATTCATTATGTCTGATAATAATGATTACAAACATTGCAGATTCAGATGTTTCGAACAGATTATAGAGATATTGCTGTGACTAATTTTCAAGTGCATTCACCTTTCTCAACTTCAGATTTTAGCCTGAAGGTTTGTGAAATTTATGTTGAGGTTTCAATTCCACATAGCAAAATGGGTTGAAAACTACCATTGCCCGATGCCTGGGTTGAGAGGAATTCTCCAGACGGTCAAAAGAAAATATCCACATTAAGCTTTACCATGGTACAGTGGTGCCAAACTACTGAAGTGTTTTGATATATGTATTTTGATGACGAAATATCAATGCAGTTTCTACCAACTAACGTCTGATATATTTTCAAAGCATATTCATGGAACAACTTGCATTGTTTTTATTTCTTAAGTCACCATTTGCAACATTTTGATTTATTAGTTGTTCTGTTGTTTATAAATTGATCAAGATTATATCCCCCCCTCCCCCCACCTGCAAAAAAACAAAAAACATGAGACATGTTTTTAATGATGCATGAATTTGAAATAATTTTGTACTAAATATCTAATATTGGACAAAGCTTTGATAGATGATAGAACTTAGAAAATGAAAGATGATAGAAAACTTAAAAGTTGTATCTTGATTATTTTCTAAATATATTTGCAGGTAGCCATGGACAATGAAGATCCCAACCTCGTTAATGTTGGGATGGCAAACATAGCTGCCAATGGCATGGATAACATGGCCGCCTCCAGATTAGACAATATGGCTACATCAAGAATGGACAACATGGCGGCTAATAGACTGGATAGCATTGTTGCCAGGGGAATGGATATGAATGTTGGAGGATATGACAGCATGGTGAATCGAGGGTATGATACATTACAGGCAAGGAATATGGACAGTCTGGATCATCGTGGAATGAGTATTGGTGCGAGGGACTTGAACAACATGGCACCTAGTGGTATGGATGGGCTTGTGCCTCGCAGTATTGAAAGTATGCCCTCACATGGACTGACTGGTAGGAGTATAGACATTGCTGCAAACAGAGGCAGTGTCATGTCAAGGTCAGGCATGGATAACATGTCTGGCCAGAGTGTTGATAACCAGAATATGGATAACATACCACATAGTATGAGTTTGTCAAATCAAAGTATTGATAATATGTCAAATCGAAACATTGATAACATGTCGAATCGAAGCATGGATAACATGGTGCAACATAATGTTGATAACTTGTCTGTCAGATCAGTGAACAACATGTCTGGTGTGACTAGCATTGGAGGGGATGCACTGGCACGTGTTGACCGCATGACTGTTCAGCAGACAGTGTATGAGCATCGAACTCCAATGTCACAAGTCCCAAATGAGGCAAGTGAGGAAATGACAGCCTCAAAATTCGCAGAGAGAGTTAATGAAATTGTTCAGAATCTTGAAGAAAACATGGATGAAAATTATTCAGAACGGAGTAAAAAGGAGGATTTGTCAGGGGAAGATTCCCAGAAGTCCAGTTCAAATGTGGCGACAAAGTTTGTGCACATCATTGATGATCATTCGGAAAACTTCCGTCACCAGCTCCACCAACAGTGGTTGAAAGGCCAACATTGTGACCTTGTTGTAAAGGTCAAGGACAAAGAGTTCAAGGTTCATTCGTGTGTTCTCGCAGCATTCAGTCCAGTACTTTGTCACTTGAAGAAGAACATGTCTCTCTGTATACCAGAAGTGGAACATGCCGCTATTGCACCGCTTATCAAGATGATGTACACAGGTAAGTCAGGAAAGCCTTGTTGCTTCACCACCAGTGAATATCTGTGTTAGAATTGTTCTTCAGCAACCTGTGCATGTTGTACGAGGTGACTGGGATCGGGTAGTCGGACTCACTGACTTGCTAGACACTTCATTATATCCAAATTACAGAGATTGATGCTCATGATGTTGGTCACTGGATTGTCTGGACCAGACTCAATTGTTTACAGACTGCTGCCACTTAGCTGGAATATTGGTGTGTGTGGTGTTTAACTCCAACCAGACCAAACCTTAACCATGTCAACTCAATTTTTAGCTTTGGGTATCATCTGAGTATTTCAGTGCAAGTGTATTCAAAACTTTTTAACTTACCTTTGATTTTCCCATACAGATAGGTCTACTCTCATTTGTGAGAACTCCCAATTGTGAGACTCCCAGTTGTGAGACAATGGACTAACTATGGGTAATTAGCAAACACACCTTACTCCCTGATCTGATTGAGTGGATTAACCATAGCTAATTAAAGTTAACTATGTAACTGAACCTTGTGAAAAGAACAGACATTGTATTGTAAAAAATAACATTTAGTGACACAAAGACCATGCAGTATATTGATTCATATTATAGCATTGAACAAAGTTCAGTTTTGGTAAATTTTGTAACTTTTAGAGTTACTTTGTGAATAATCACATTTCATTGGATAAACCAATTTTTCTTAGGATGTTTACAGAAATATTAATATTTGGAAAGAAATTGATGTCAAGGGGCATTTAGTGCTGGACAGAATAATATAATGTGGAGTGTATCTTTCAATTCAATAACAACGTCCTGATGTAATGGGCAACCTGTGGTTTGAAATTCTAAATTTTGTTAACCAGAGTCAATTGCAATAAGGTAGATAGATAGGATATTTATAGATATGATATTTATATAGCGCACATATCCACACACTAGTGCATGCTCAAGGTGCTGGTATTTTTCCCTCGATCACTGGATGTCAATCTCAACAGCACTTGGTATTTCAATCTCAACTCCCTGGGGAGTATACAACTCTTGCTGCCACTAGGTGCACCGAGTTTATTGTGGCTCTCTCATCCTAACGAGGTACCCAATTGACGGCTGGGTGGACTGGGACACATAGTCACAGCACTTTGTCCAAGTTTACTACACGTACCCGCAACTAGGTGTATGTACGTGTTCATGTGGCCACCATCTGGTCATATACCAATGGATTCATGGGTTCTTTTAAGTGCACAGGGCTGTATACTGTACACTAGGGGTTGTGACAACACTGAAAGAGTCTGCACACAAAGTTGACTCCCAGGTTTTTACACCCAGTCACAGGTGGGCTCGATCCCGAAACCTCAACCTCGCTGGATCACTAGCCTGACGCCTTGGTTGACACATGTCATCGGTTCCCAATTGCGCAGATCGATGCTCATGTTGTTGATCATTGGATTGTCTGATCCAGACTCGATTATTTACAGACCGCCGCCATATAGCTGGAATACTGCTGAATGCGGCGTAAAACTAAACTCACTCACTCACTCACTCACTCACTCACTCACTCACTCACTCACTCACTCACTCACTCACTCACTCACTCACTCACTCACTCACTCACTCACTCACTCACTCACTCACTCACTCACTCACTCACTCACTCACTCACCAATGGGATTGAATTATTTTGCATTATTTTGAGGCCCAACAATGCTAGGTACAGATTGGGTGAGCGATATATAATACTCTTGAAAATGATTGAAAGTTAAAATCAGCATATGATGAATATAAATTGTAACATTATTAAAATGTGGTTTTAAATTTGCTATCAGAACAACATTTAATTGCAATAACTGTATAACTATTACTTAGGTAAATGTATCTATTAACCTTTGACTGCTCTTTTCGATCACCTTTATATCGCAGGCCCTAGCAAGTATCAGTGTCGACCTGGAAGCTCCACATCTTTGATAACAATCCCCCACCACATATTTAACATGAAATTGGGGATATGGCAAATCAGGCTTGGTGACCTTGACCTTCATTTCAAGGTCACAAGGGGACTTTAACATTTTATCCATGCCAGCAAGATATCTCAAAAACCGTTCACTGGATTTTTTTCATGTTCCATACCAAGCTTCACCCAGGGAAGGCACAGGGCCTTGTTGATTTTGCTAACCTTCACTTAATTTTCAAGGTTACAGTGACACTTTGAAGATTTCAACATGTTAAGATTGTCAGTGAGATATCTCTAGACCAGTTCACTAGATTTTCTTCATTGACTTTCAAGATTTCCCTTGAGTGCTCTTCAATAAGCACTTTCTTTATTATTTTTTTGCATATTTCATACACCAAGACATTCATGTCAATGTGAAAGAGAATCTTGAAAATATTTGTGAGTTTGAACAGTTACAGAGCAAGCTATCAAGAGAAGTTGAATGGTCATGTTGAGTGTCATCATTAATTACGGCCTTCACTTTCATTACTTTTTAAGTTTGATTTGACAATTTGACAATTGATGTCACCTTAGTGACAATTCTTGCCTAGTTCATTAAAATTTTCTATATCGATGTTCATTACTATAAACAATAAAAGTGTTAATTCACTCATTTATGAACTACACCTCCTGTGGGTATTCTTCTGCAGCAGAGCTGTTCCCACTTTCACTGTGGGGATGTGGGAGCACCACCTGTGTGCACTGAACCATTAATTAATGCATCTCACAACTGGGAGTTCTCACAAATGGGAGGACACCTTCATATATTTTGAAGTCGTCTCAACTCACCGTTTAACTTATTGTTTCACCTGAAAGTTTCAATACAGGTATTTTAAGAACTTGCTGCCTCACCTTTTAGCTTTTTCAATGCAGGTATATTCAAAACTTACCTTTTAAGGTGGTATGTTACTTATGTTCTTAAACTTGGTATCTCTGCATGTCCATGAATATATTCAGTGATGCTGCAGGATAACAAGTGATATTAACATCGTAGCTGATTATGTGGAATTTTTTTGGCCAGAATTACAGGTGTACTTCTGAAACAACTCCATCACGAATGCCGGACAAGCTATTTCACTCTATGATACTTCTCAGCGAAAATGTTTACATCTTGTATGCATTATTTGCATTGAATTTGACCAAAACTGAATGAAAAGTTTCCAGCACTTATCAGGTTAGTCAACCCCTTCTTGTAGTGTTTCGGAAGAACTCCATGTTAAAAACTTATATTTATCCTGTGGACAAAAAACCCATTTCTGCATTAAAGACAAATCAAATGTTAGACATAGTATCATTATCATTGTCATGAGGTTTTTAATTTCTTTTTGTTTCAGTTGTCTTCTTAAACTACACAAACACTTTTCTAATCTTGATTTATGGATACAAGGGAAGTGTGAGGCATGACATTGTGTACATCAAAAGTACCGCTTTGTGATCTCATACAGGCCATAACTTATGAGATCGCACAAATCGAGGTCATCCACTAATATGCGTCACGGTTCTGTTTGTAAATATTTATCAATATGCTGTTTGTAGGAATTCTGTGTTTTGACTTGGCTGTTGCCCCATACGTTGCCATGGCAGCCAAACGTCTGATGTTGTCGGACATCTACACAGCATGTGAAGACTACATCAACCAGTGCCACAAGTCGGGTCTGGAGGCTGGGGATGTGCATCCCGACCTTCTTGCTACGGGAGGAGTACAGGTAGGAATGTCTGCAGGTAATGCCTGGCATCTGCTTTTATGACATACAAGGTCTTGGTAGGGTGGTGGGGTAGCTTACTGGTTAAAGCGTTCGCTTGTCATGCCAAAGACCTGGGTTCGATTCCACACGTGGGCACAGTGTGTGAAGCCCATTTCCTGTGTCCCCCTCCATGATATTTATGGAATACTGTTAAAAGTAGCGTCAAACTAAACACACTCATGCATATTTTCACTTTTTCACTCACTCACTCACTCACTCCAAGGTCTTATAAGATCTGCGGTTAACATTGATGGACACTTCCAAATTTGATGCCAAAGTGACAAATAAGATGTTTGTTGCGATTTCGTTTTTCATTTATAGTCGTGGGGTAGCCTAGAGGTTAAAGCATTCATTCGTTGCACCAAAGATGTGTTGATTCCCCTCATGGGCACAGTGTGTATAGTCCATTTCTGGTGTCACCTTCCTTGATATTGCTAAAAGCGGTGTAAAACTAAGTTTTTTATCATCACTACATAAATCAGGGTTAATATTTGTTCCCAGCAGGATTGTGTAGATCCGTGGTCATGCTGGTGATCACTTGATTGTCTGGTCCACAGACTGCTGCCGAGTGTGGCGTTAACCAACCAGCCTAGTAAGATAATTCTCATTATTAACATTTCTTGCAGGTCCCTGACTATGTATAACATGTGATATATACCTGTTGCCAGGTGACTATAAAGAAGTATGGTGTGGATGGATACAATGCAGAGTACAGTCGAGACAAATCCACACAGATGTCAGAAGACGAGCAGGAGTTCGACCGGCCCGTTAAACGACGTGGAAGACCAAGGCGGAAATACAAGAAGAAGTATGCAAAGAGGGGTCGCCCACCCAAAACGAAAATAGCAACTGTTCCCTCCGAGCCCCAGCCTGATAGTGAGGTTGATGGATGTGATGGTGCAGTGAAGACAGAGGTGAGTGAGGAGAAGGTCACGCTACAACCAGCGGACGATGAAGATGAGGAGGTGAATATAGAGGATGAGGAAGATGTGGAGGATGAGGAGGAATACATACCAGGTGGGATGTTATTATTATAACCTTTGACCTTCCAGAAAATATGGCTTGTATTGAATAAGTGATTCCTTTTGTTTAAGTCTTCAAGAGAGCCATTTAGATGTAATTGTGGTCGTTTGTAATTTTTTAAAGACAATTTACAGAATCAAGATCAACAGCTGCATGTAACTAATAAAGAATGTATTAATGCAAAATTTAGTTTTAAACTATTTCTATTGGCACCCAAGTGTAATGATGTTTCTATTTATTTATATCTACCAAGATTCTACCTTAACGGAAAATTATCCCTGATATTTATAACTCAAATCTGTAGGAGGGCCAGTCCCTTATGAATCAGGTTTGTAGTGTTAGATCATTGTCTTCAAGTGGGGATTTCAGGTCAGATCAAAATTCTAATGCATCTTTATCTCTGCACAGCAGTTTTGCAGCTATACGAGTGAGTGAGAATGGTTTTACACTGCTTTTAGCAATATTTCAGTAATATCAGGGCGGAGGACACCAGGAATGGGCTTCTCACATTATGCCCATGTGGGAAATCAAAACTGGATCTTTGCATGATGAGTGAAGGCTTTTTCCATGGGGCTACAAAACCGCCCCTGAACCTATATGAAGAGTCTGCACAGTCAAATCTTGAAGAAAAGACCAGTGAAGGTCTGGGGTGGAATAGGCCTTCAGCAACCCTTGCTTGCCATAAAAGGTGACTGCTTGTCGTAAGAGGCAACTAACAGGATCAGCTAGTCAGCCTTGCTGACTTGTTGACACATGTCATTGGTTAACATTTGCGCAGATCGATGCTCATGCTGTTGATCACTGGATTGTCTGGTCCAGACTTGATTATTTACAGACTGACGCCATATAACTGGAATATTGCTGCGGCGTAAAACTAAACTCACTCACTTGAACAGAAAGTCCAATGGCTGATAACATGGGCATCGATCTATGTTGATACAATGACATTGATATAACTTGGATCTTCATTAGTTCACTTTTGAACTAACTGGAATCAGGGCCAGCTCTGTATGTTCAGTCAACGTGAAAATGTATCAATGTTTTCAATTTCAGATGAGGAGGAAAAGAAGTCGTATGAAAGTCGGCGTCGAATGTGGCAACACAAGAAGGGCACTGCCGTCATGAAGTGGCTCATGGGCCGTCGGAAACAGAAGGTTAAACCGAAACACACCAAGCGTGATAAGACAGGGAAGCTAAAATGTCCTGGATGCTCAGCAACTTTTGAAACATCAGACGACCTCCAGAACCACATAGAAACCAGCTCGGAACACAATGCCTTCCGATGCACCCAATGTGGCGTGGCATATATCCGCAAGTCGAATCTCACGCGTCATATGCGAACAGTTCATTCAAACGCCTTTCACTTAAAATGCAGGTCGTGTAACATTGTAACTAAGACAGAACGTGAGCTGCGTAACCATTGTCTTGAGGTACACAACAACAGTAGCCCGTTCGAGTGTGAGGAAGAGGGGTGTAATTATCGCACGTACAAGTACGACTTCCTGCGACGGCACAAGCAGATTCACAGTGAACAACGGGACTATGTATGTGATAAGTGCGGCAAAACATTTTCTCAACAAGCAGGATTGCTCAGTCATCACCGGACATGCTACCATCTTCAGGAATACCTCTGTGATGTCTGTGGCCAGGCTTTTAATCATTACCAGAGCATGAAATCCCATCGGCGGAGCATCCATTATGGAGAGCGACCGTTCATGTGTACTGACTGTGGAACCCGCTTCAGCGATCACCGGAATTTGAAGCGTCACAGACGAATACATGAAAACGCTTTTCCGTACTCGTGTCAGATCTGCGGACAAAAGTACAGACATTCAAATTCTCTCAAAGCGCATATGAAGAAACACAGTGATGTCATGTCTGCTGAGGCTGCAGCTACGACGGCACTAATCAGCTCCTACACCAACGCTGACGTAGAGATGACCGCCCAGTATTCTCACCCACCACCACCGCTACCATTACCACCAATGCCACTTAACCATTTGCATGAATATTATGCCAATGCGTGCGATAAGTACGTTCCAATGACAAGTATGAATTCTGTGGCTCCACAAGCTATACCTGTTGCCTCCCACCCAAATCCTACGGCCTTGAATAGTACCGTGACCTCGGTTGGCCTTGACACATTGGCTGACCTCTGTCTCTCATCATCTGTCGTGTGAAATAAGAGTTCTACCTGACACTGGATCAGTGATGATTGTTATTGTTTAAGAGTAACACGATTCCAAAAACACTATCAAACACATTATTCCTAGAGCCAGACCAGTTTTATCTCTTATTTTATGGATCTGCTGGTGGTATTTTTTATTCCAAGAATAAAAAAAAAAAAAAAAAAATTCAGAATATTTGCCTCGAACACCTCAGCAAGAGTGAACTTGAAAAAGAATGCGTTTAAAAGACTGTCCCTCCTGCCTGTAGGATTTCTTAGGACAAAAATCTGTGAAGCAAGAAATAAAACTGGTCTGGCCTAAAGCTAGATATGAAGGTTGGGTTACCGTTAAATGTAAATAAATATTTGTTGCTCTTATGTAACAATCCTGCATATCACAAATTATTAGAGTATTAGTAGAGAGTACATTGCTCAGAAGTAGTACAGGGCCCTTATTCTCGAAACGTTTGTAGCCCTAAGAATTCTTAACTTTGATCGTAGTCTATGTCTAAGAATGGGGTTTCGAACGTTTTGAGAATAGCTAGCCTGATGTGTATAAAAATCTTAAGAAACATAAGGCTATAAACATGAGCAGAATGTCTCTGCGTTGATATGAAGGATTTCCTTGACTGCTTATTTATATATGAATTTCAGAACATATATACAATTTTAAGTGGTTTGCTATTTGTTTCTGTTGATGATCAGAAAAATTTGACTTGTTTTGTTAAGTTTGAGATGAAAGAAATCTTTTTCTACGATAATGAATATAACTAAACATCAGTACAATCAGTTTGTCAAAAGGCAGTATGAATGAAACTGACACTGTTTGTTGACTGTTAATTTGTTTTACCTCTTATCAATGATTAGGGAGAGTCACCCCAATCATTCAGGAATATGAGAAAAAAAAGACCTGCCATTTCATGCATTTTCACTGCTTCTGGGTGTGACATTAACATAATTAAAAAAAATAATTGTACATGGCTCTGTGAAGTCATAAATGCACAGATGTGGGTGTCATCTTGTATTGGCATGTAGCCACAGGAACCCGATAACGCACTGTAGACCATAGACCTACACACCCGTCATATATATTAATATATATGACTTGAGTGTATATCTATGGTCTGTGTTTAACCTACAGTGCAATATTGGGTTCCTGTGTGAGAATGTTATGCGTTTTCATTGTGTTTCAGTATAGATCATTTGAAAAAAACAAATATCTGTGGACAGACTAAACCCAAATTGTACCACAGATAAGATTATGCATAGATATAACAGTGATGGGTTTAATTTAATTTAAATTTGTTTTAAATATTGATTTCCATAATGAAGTACCAAAAATCCATAATTGAAGTTGTTGTGGAATTAAGAAACTAAGCAGAACAAATATCTTAAAATTTAAGATTTTTGTCATTTTTGAGGTTTGTACTGAAATTTATTTTTTAAAATGTATCTTTTTCACTTTGTGTGTTGATGTTTTATTTTTTATTTACAAAAATTACGGAAATGTAGAAATATGAAGTAGTGTGAAGATTAATGTATTTTATGTTTTATGTTCTGTTATTTATAACATTGAGGTGTTAAGTCTAAAGTGTCATGTTGAAGGGATCAACAAACCTTTTTTTACAACCATGTGCTGTGATTGTTTTGTAAGATTTTAATTCATGGGTATGCTTTGTTATAGAAATCCGAGCTGGGACTGCTTATTAAATATGTCAATGACAGGTGATATGTTTATTCTTGAACTGTAAGTCTTGCAAGTTTGATTGAGGGATTTCTGGGCACTTATTCCAGGTATCATGACAATAGTTGTACTGCCAAGCTGATCATAACTCCCCCGTTTTAAGGTAGACTTATGACATTTGTAGTACTAAGATGATTGTAACACCATGATGCTAAGGTTGACTTATGATATTTGTAGTACTAAGGTGATTGTAAGATTATTATAACACAATGATATTAAGATCGACGTACAATATTGTATTAGTGCAAAGATGATTGTAACATTATATTTTTAAGGTAGACTTAAGATATTTGTAGTGCTAAGGTGATAATAAGATGATTATAGCACAATAATGTTAAGGTAGTCTTATGATATTTGTAGTGCTAAGGTGATAATAAGATGATTATAGCACAATAATGTTAAGGTAATCTTATGATATTTGTAGTGCTAAGGTGATAGTAAGATGATAATAGCACAATAATGTTAAGGTAGTCTTATGATGTTTGTAGTGCTGATGTTCAGATAGACTTGTGATAGTTGTACAACAAAGCTTACGAGTTGTATTTACCAAATTGGTCAAGACTAGATGACTCAGCGATGGACCTATGACAGTTCATCAGTGCAGCTCCCATACTTTAACAAAGACTTGCAATAATTTATTTACTAAGATGATCGTAACCCGGAACATTAAGATAGACTTGTGAGTTGTGCTTAGCAAAGACTTGCGATAGTAGGAGTATCAAGTTGAATATGACTCCCATACTATAACATACATTTTTATGATGGTCAGTTTTAACCTGCATGGTTTAGTACACAATTTAGGTAGTCACACCGCAACAAACAGTTTGTGGAAAGGGTTCAAAGACTGCAATATTTTAATCCCACAAAATCCATTTTTTAGAATTCTTTTGTTGACAGTTTTTGTTATTAATGTTTCCATGAACTTAGTATGTTTGTGTTACTTTCAAAAAAGAGTCTATATTTTGTTTACATGTTTTAAAGCTAGATGTTGGCTAAGCAACAATGTGGAGTGGAACCTTTTGATATAGTCCTGTAACCATACCATGTTTTACCAGGAAGGGCATTTATAGGTTTCAGAAGTCTTTTTCTTGCCACGAACTCAAACTGATCTGATTTATACACATTGTTTCATCAGTTAGAATACTGAAAGTCTTTTCCATGTATACTGAACAGCAAAGAAATGCAAATTAAAAAAAGAAAGTAATCTCATAAAAGTAAGCATTCGTGTTTATTTACAAACTGAACAAAAAGCCAGAGTTACGTTTCTTTCCCTATTCAGTATATACTTTACCATGATTACATATGAAGTTATAGATACTTGCTATCATTGTATCAACATTTAGCCAATATTTATATACTCACAAAATATATGAAGTTTGCATAAAACTTGCTGAGTGAATGAGTGAGTAAGTTTAGTTTGCGGCCGCTTTGTGCAATATTCCAGCAATATCATGGCAGGGGAAACCAGAAATGGGCTTCACAGATTGCACCAATGTACCAATGTGGGGATTCAAGCCTGGGTTTTCATTGAGATGAGCAAATGCCTTAACCACTTGGCTATCTTTCACTTACTGATCTGTCATATCAGGACAAAGTTGTGAGTCACTTAAAAAATCAGTTCACTAATTCTTTCAGTGGACTGTAAAAAGATATTTTAGCTATAGCTGTTTGCAGTGAAAATGTACCAGTGAAGATCACTTTAAGAAAAAAAAAATAAAAAAAATAAAGTGAAATTAAGATTGCAAATCATCATAATTTGACTTTGCCAGTTCAACGTTTCAGCTTAGGATGCTAGTTGTGTAATAAATGATCGTAGTTTCAAATCACTTTTATTGGTTTCCATTTATTATTGGTAAGCACAGTAGTTAGAACAGTGAAACAAATGTATGTCTTGTTGACATTCGTATGACATCCTGTTTTATTTGACATTCAGTTCGAAGTTTCGGTATTCCTCTTATTGCAGAGGTGTGCACCCATGTACTACATAGGTTTTGCTATGAGTTAAAAATGAAAACAAAATTAGAAAAAAACAAACCTGTGATGAGTGTTAACTTCGATTAACCTAACTTGTTCTCAGTGTTTCAGTTGGCAAGGTACAATTATGAGGATTTGCAATCTTACGCTCACTTTATTTGATTTTCATAGCTGTTTAAAGTGAAATTCACTGGCATGTTTTCCCTGCAAACACACTATAACTTGATCATCCAGTAGAGTCCATGCTATGTTTGTTGCCTGCTTGCAAGATTCTAATGTGAACAACCATTGTGAGTCTGTTTTTTAAACACGTTTAATCTGTTAATTTTTTGACAATGGAAGTTTGTGTGAGATGTAGTTGTTTGCAGTTTTTGTTGTTTTCTTTTACTTTCCTTGTCTTAATGAATGGTAGGAATCCTGAAGTGATTCCATAATCAGGCTGATTCACGATTTGAACCCACCACAATCCTGGGACCCTGGCGGACAAGGGAGGCAATCTGTGGAGTCTTTGATAACTTGGCCCCCATGTCTAGTCACATGTATGAGTGAGTAAGTATTGTGTCATGCTGGTGTATCAATATTTCAGCAATACAAGGTGGTGATCACCAGAAATGTGCTTTACGCATTGTACCCATGTGGGGAATTGAGCTTGTGTCTTGGGCAAGATGAGTGAACTTATGAATCACTAGGTTACCAAACTGGCCCAGGCAATATTAGAGTATTCCAATTTTTGTCAGACACTTTACAGATGACTTGTGATATAATAAACCAACAAAATGAACTTGTAGCAAATCAAAATGTTGTATGTATTATCATATTCTATCAAAAATATTCATATCTGCAAAGTAGACATTGATCAAATATTTTTCCAATTTGTTCTGTCAATGTTTTCAATTTTGAATGTCGTGTTTATATGTTTAGAGTTCATTTTTATTACAGTAATCATTATGTAAAATTTGTATTTGATGTTACAAGTGTGCTACATCTATAACATATATTAAATAGTGCTGTCTTAATGATATTGTGATATGTAATATAATATATATATAAATATATATGATATTGTACTACAGACAAATGTGCTTAACCTTACCTAACTTTCAACCTGATTACCCCTATCAAAAGGAGTATAAATCCACAAGTAGGGCCTGTCTGATTTGCTAAGTGGCCCTGAAGATGGATTTTCTAGACACCTTGACGTGTGCATCACCTGTAGTTGTATTATCCAGTGCTTTTAGCTGTTACTCCAGTGTCTATAATGTTATTCAATATACCTTCATGTGCCATCATTATGTGTGCTGAATAAATTGTATTATCATCCAAATGTAGAGTTATCACTTGTTTTATTTTACATACCTGTCAACTTGCTTTTGACTGTATATGACCTGTGTTGTGTATCAGTTGCTTGATAATGGTGTTAAAACATCACATCTTTTGCTCTAAAGTTGTCTGTCCATAAAGGGTGTTCCTCTTTATCACACCAACTTCTAAATGCGGCTTAAAAAATGTATATGGCCGGTTTCAAACATTGTAAATTTCTTCCAAATGATAAACACCTCAAGTAAGTAGGATAATGTTTTTGAGGTATATTTTCTAATAGTACTTTCAGTTAGTTTTGTTGGTAACAACAAAAGAGGGCCTTCATTTCTAAACAGATTTACTTCATTTTAGTCTCAATAGATGTACACTTCACAGTATATTCATAAATCAGCTTTTTAACCCTTGATAATGATTGTCTATTCTGCCCGTGATTTCTCAGTGTGATTGATACTAAAATACGTTCTACAAGACTTTCCTTAGAAGCAGAACCAAATACCTGAAAGGGTACCAAAGAAAGAAAACAATCAAAAGATTTCAATGATTTTCATTTTATTTTTTTAACCATAAAAATCAAAGTATTCACATTTGTGTCATTACAAATGAGTGAGTGACCACTTACAGAAGCAGTGCACAAGTGGTAGGTATCTCAGTATCACATAAATTAGAACATTTATTCATACATTGTTACACTCATCCTGTCAACTGAACAGTTTAAGTGGCCTTCTGAACGTGTTGGTTCATGGGGAGATAACTCTGGTAACTTCTAGCCAAGAGACATGTTTGGAATTATGTTTTTGGGGATTGAAGAGAGAAAATTTCCAACATTTTATATCAGAAAACAGATCAGGGCAATATTAATAATGTTACTACTTTAAGTAATAGTATGTCTTTAGTTAAGCAGCTATGGGAATTCAGTTTATGGTGTGACCCATATGCAGACAGGTTCTTGTTTCCATGACATCGCTGCAGAGACACATCCATTCCGTAACAAAAATTACCACATCATTAAATCTACAAATCATATGTCTGCTTTTAGTGATGGGTTAAATGCTGCACTGAACACTACTTCAGGCCAATCATGGAGTGTCTGGGATACAAAATGTTCTGTATCTACTGTGCCACCTGCGCTGGAGTGGGCTTGAAGCCACTGGTGTTGACCTTCATGTTGGACCAGAGACTTGAGTGAATGGGTACAGTTTTATGCCACTTTTGACAATATTCCATCAATGTGATGGAGTTAGGTTAAAAGCTGCACTGAACACAGAGGTCACATGTTAGATGTTTCACATTTAACCCAGAAAGGTCACATGTATGATATTTCATATGACACACAGGGAGGTCACATGTCTGTTTCACATGTCACTCAGAGAAGACACATGTCTGATGTTTCACATGTCACCCCAAGAGGTTTCACACATCAGATAGGAGACACATATTCATGACATAGTTCACATGCTCCGCCATTCCTCACATGTCCTCTACGCTCCACTTATATGCAAGTTTTTCTGTAGCTCGTTTTTCAGACATCTTGGCAAATATTTGTTTTTCAAATCCATTTGATCGATCAACTCCATCCCAGCGATATCCTGGCATTATTTTGAACCTGTTAGGGGGAGGGGCAGGACCGCTGTACTTGGGCCTCTCTGGAAATCGTAAGAGAAGAGTGTGAGATGACATAGTGATTAATGTTGCGAAGCCTGTTGTACCAATACTGTGTCTGTTTGTTGTTTAATGTTAATAGCAATGTTCCAGCTATATGACATCAGTTTGTACAGTCGGGACCAAATAATCAAGTGATTGATATCATGAGCATCAAGCTATGTAATTGGGAGATATGCATCAACCAAGTGAAAACGTTTGACAGCACGACCACATTAGTTGCCTCTTACAACAAGCATGTGTTGCTGAAGACCCTAATCATAAAGGTTATCTTATATTGTAACTGCCAGTTTTCTTTGTCTGAATAACATATAAACACGCAACTGATTCATCACAGTGTTTATCTGTAGTATCCCAAATACAAACTAATCAAAATGAAACAGAAATTTCAATATACAAAGAACTATATTTATCACTTCATAGTGAGCATTTGCTAATTCAACTCAATAAATTGTTGTGACTGCCAAACACAACTGTGACTTTGATTCTGTAAACATGATAACTGTCAGGAGCCTATATCTGAGAGTGGTCTCCGCTTGTGATCAGTTATATGTGAGAGTTGTCTTCCCTGGTGTTTATATTTGTGAGTTGTCTCTCCAGGTGGTCATATATTTTAGAGAGGTGTCTTTCCCTGTGATCACTTGTTTCCCTTGGTTAGCAGTTATATTTGAGACTTTTCTTTCCTACTGATCATTTACTTCTAAGAATTGTCTACCCAGTTATAAGTGAGAGTTGTGTCCCCTTGTGCTCAATTTTATAGAAACCCCGTCCCATGGTAGTTGCCAACATTTGGAAAAAAAATTATTACCTGTCAGCACTTTTTCATGCAACAATACAAACCAACCTCCAGAAACACACACAAACCAACAGGAATACAAACCAACCTTTAACATTTGGATCTTTATTCTTCTTTTTCTTCTTCTTCAAGAATGCTGCCATTGGATCGCCTTCCCTCTCCCTTGACTTCAGTAACTCGTCAAGGTCATCATCGTCACGGTAACGAGCCAGGGGTTTTGCTGCTTCATGGAGTGTGTCAGACAGACGCTGTTCTAGAGCTTCTTTCTGTTTCAACCTGCACAAAGCAAAAACAGTACATGTTGGTTATATATTATATTGGTTGCTCACTTTCATATTGTTTACCCTGGTTTTGTGATATTTTATATTCATAGAATTAGGCAAACACTTTGCACAGGAATTATGTTTCTCATGAACATGCTTATATGTAACTTAGGGCATAACAAACTCCGTTGTTTTAACACTGTCCCCAGTCAAAGTAAACTTAGACCCAGTGTTATTCGTTACACTCCACTACTGAGTTTAGAAAAAAAACAGTAGGAGATACTGTCAGGTAACCTTTGAGATTGACCAATCAGAGCATAGCTTACCAAATCGCAAAAGTGGACATTCGCACATACCTTTTGAACTTTTCCCAACGTAAACATTTGTACCCGACCGATTCCAAATGATATATTTCCTACAATCGCTTCCGTTGATGCACATGGAGCACGCCACAACACATTCGTAACTACTTGTGTCATTTCGGAAAGAGAAGAGTAGTTACGAATGGCCACAACAGTGAATAAACAGTCACGAAAATAACGTTTTTCGCAACATCTAAGGATGTCAGCTTGTGGAAATATTAGCTTATGGTAACCATGTCAATAGAAACAAAAAAGCATATATACTGCAGGTCAAATATCTTCATTTCTTGAGAGATCATTGTCAGTGACTGGTGTATTTTGTAAGCCCCACCAAACCCTAAACATTAGCCACTGTCTGACTGGTTAAATCTGTTTAGCCGTCTCGCATTTGATTGGACAGTCATAGGTCGCTCAAAGGTTACCTGACGCGACCTCCTACAAGGTTTTGTTAGACCCAGTGCAGGAGTGCAACGAATAACACTGGGGCTACGTTTACTTAGACTGACACTGTCCCTCGCTGTATATGTTAGTTGAAATGAGTATAAACTAAAAATAGTGTCCCTTTGAGTTCCTTATAACTGTATCTAATCACACATTTCTCATTTTGAACTTGGCTGATTTGAAGCTTTCCTGTAGCAGTATGCGACAACTGCCTACTGTAGTAACCCAATTTGTAGCTAATTAACTTTAAGAATTGATAACTAACAGAGATGATTTAAGTATTACTGATAATCTTATTTTCCTAGTTGTCTTTCCTTTGTAACTAATTGCAGCTAATCAAACTATCAGGACTTAAGTATGCTAATGGCGTATTCAAATTCCTACTGCTATAGTGCTATAATGGGGCAAACAACTGCAATAGTTAAATAGGTCGATGCATCATCACACTTCTCCTCTGGGAGTCATCTCACCCTTTTCCCCATTCCTCATATCTCTTCTCCATCACGGCTTTCCTTCTCGCCTCCTCCTCTTCTTTCTCTTTCTCTTCAGCAAAGTTTCGTTTCCTTCCTCCCTTTTCTCGGAATACTGTTTTTGCGTTCTTGCCCAGCATCTCTCCATCAATCTAAACAAATTCAGAGGGAAAGAACTAACACCAGATATACTACAGAGCTAAGCAATATTTCTATTGTTCAAGGAATGTGTTGACAGGTGACACTTGTAAGGAAGTTTCCATTACCAATTGATGGTTTTGCCTGGATAACAGTGGACATGTGAGTGAGTGAGTGAGTGAGTGAGTGAGTGAAGTTTTAAGCCACACTTATATTCCAGCTATATGGTGGCTGTCTGGACCACAAAATCCAGTGATAAACCAAATGAGCAACTATCTATGCAAACTGGGTGCTATGATGTGTCAACTGTGCAATTAGAATCTTCTTACAACAAGCATGGATTGCTGAAGATCAATTCTAACCTCTATCTTCTAGTAAGTGAGTGAGTAAGAGCAAGGTTTTACACTGCTTCTATGAATATTCCAACAATATCATTGCAAAGTAGACCAGAAAGGATCATTGCACATTGTACAAATTGTAAGCAAAGATGCAAAAATTATGGTACCTTTCTAAACATGTCATCTTCTTTCTTCCTCATCTTCTCTGCCTCTTGTTTCATCTCCCTAGCACTAGACAGACCTGCCTTTGCTCCGCCCAATGTCTTTGTGGCTTTCTTTTTATTTTCGACATCCTCCTCTTTCTTGATTCTACGAGGAGACGAGTCACTGTCAGAACCATGCCGCCTTTTGCGGGGAGGAGAATTATCAGAATTGGAGTCATTGAATCGAGTTTTCCTTCTTCTCTGTTTCGAGTCTTTATCTGTTTTGAATTGTCTAAGCCTCCGTGGAGGGGACTGGTCAGACTGTATATGTCTCCTTGGTGGTGACTGGTCAGAATCAGAATCATGTCTACCTTTCCTTGGTGGTGACTGGTCAGAATCTGAATCATGTCTACCTTTCCTTGGTGGTGACTGGTCAGAATCTGAATCATGTCTACCTTTCCTTGGTGGTGATTGGCCAGAATCTGAATCATGTCTACCTTTCCTTGGTAGTGACTGGTCAGAATCCACTTCTTGTTTCACTCTTTTGTAATTGTGTGATGTACTTTTCCTCCTTGGAGGTGACTGGTCAGAATCAGAGTCATGTCTACCTCTTCTGGGTGGTGATTGGTCAGAATCAGAGTTATGTCTACCTCTTCTGGGTGGTGATTGGTCAGAATCAGAATCATGTCTACCTTTCCTTGGCAATGATTGGTCAGAATCAGAATCATGTCTCTGTCTTCTAGGTGATGACTGGTCAGAGTTTGAATCATGCCTACTTCTTCTCTTGATCACACCATATTCTGGTGAATCTCCAGCTGAAAAAGAAATAATGAACTGTCATCATAAATGACAAACTAATGCACATATAGTACTCACATAATTGAGCAGATTGTTTTTAGCATGCACAGATTTAGTGGTAATAAATGACCCAGAATAGATTAATGCTACCGCCAGCAATATTCATGGAATGCCTTGTGGGACAGATCTGGGTTTCACACACTTCTCAATGTGGGACGTAAATATTACTAGTTTGCTTTTTAGGTTTAGGGCACCAGAAATGGGCTTCACACATTGCACCCATGACGGGAATTGAACCCGGAGTCTTCAGGATGCCTGGGCGATAGTATTAGTAATGATGACAATGATAATAATCATACAGTTCTCAGGTAGTGCTAACAATGGTGTTCCCTGACCTTTTTTCTGATGGTTAACTCCCTTCCATCGCTGGCTGTCTTGGAACTCCTCCATGCGTTTGATGTGCTCCGGCCTTTCATCAATGACATCAGCAATTGTGGGCTCGTTGTCACCAACATCCTCCTCCAGGGTGTTATGCAGGTTGCTTGGCAACAAGTGGTTTACAGTGATGTCATCATCAATGATTTGCATCCTGAAAGAGGAAGTATGCAATAAATTAAATTCTGTTATTTGAAATATATTCACTCAGAAATAATGAATATTTCCCACCCTTGAAACAAGTTCAATCTTGTAGCTCGTGAAACTACATCACAGTACGTTAAACAAACTGTGGATGAAACATTGACAAGAACTACACTCAACAACCACAAACCACAGCTGAACCACATCTAACGTACACCGTGCACATCACAAAAGATATTTTAATGTTGATTTCAAAAGTCTTAAGTGAAAAAGTGTGTCTTGATGAACTGGTATCTCAAGATCTGTTATGTTCTGTTTGTCGCCAAAGATGTGTCAACTCCCTAAGGATTGGAAATGGTGTGCAATGGAGAGCACTATAGTGTGAGGCATGCAGCGAGACAGTGGGTTTGTCATAGTACCATAATTTGATCTGCAGCAACCTGTCTTACCCATGTTTTCAGTCATGTTTACAATTATTTGTGAACCTGTTATTTTCAGGTATTTCTTCTTTTCTGGATCAAATCTTAAAAAAAAGTTGCAGTTATTGTTTCGCAATAGTTTGGTTGTTTGTAAGAGTTCTGCCCATACTCCCCATCCAATCAAAAGCCAAAATTACAAACTGACATGCATACCTAACCCTAAATATTCATCCAAAAAACTATATCAGGTGTAAAAAAATCAGTCAATGAACTTATTTCATTGTTGGAATATTACATCGAGGAAGGTGGAAAGACTCTATGTAAAAAGAGGCGGTTACGGGAGGAACTCTTTCCACAACGAAGAGATCTGTGAGGCATGCGTAACACTAACAGCCAGTCGACTACCATAAAACTGCACCTGTGAAGTGAAATATTCCCCACATTGACAGTGCACGAAAAGTGGGGCACTTGTGGTTGTGCGAAATGTTCATAACTTTGATGGAACCGCTGTATTGAATCACGACGCTAACTGATACAAATAAGCATTGATATACCCATGTTTGCCTGATGCCTTGTTCTTCTTCTTCCGTTTTTTCTTTTCCGTTCTTCCATCCGACGACATATAACGTTTCAAATACTCTTCTTTACTTACCGCCATGACGACAGGGCAGCAGTAAGTGAGGGAGCATTCGTCTGTGATCTCGAGGTAGTTGCTCTTGTTTGTGATACGGATACCCTAATGTACCGTCTAATTTAGTGCACTTATTCCTTGTTTACTAGATTCTCTAAATATATGCATGTATTTGAGGTTGATATGCATAAATATAAATGCACGAAACTGATTATTTATTGTGGTAAATGAACGATCCCTTGTCTAGGTGAAGGTCATTTTTGCAGCCCGAATGTGACAGCATGTCCACTCCTCTTGACAAGAAACAAGTTCCATATGACGATAGTAGCGGCAAGCGGGATCATCTGCCAGCATTGGTATGGTATACTTATCTTCTTGTGGCAGTAAATAATTAAGTGTCATAAACAAGTGAGTCTTATTTGTCCTGAAATTGAAGTTTTCCTGCCGACTATGAAAACAACCCAAAATGTCCGAATTTTATGTTGTGCAATAAGAGTTACTGAGTGAGTTCAAGTTTATCAACATTCCCGCAGTGGGTCACTAGAAGCGTGCTTTACAGATTGTTCCTATGTGGGGAATCGAACCCGTGTCTGCGGCATGACTGCCAACTGTCTAGACTAATGAGACCCGTGAAGATCCCGGGATAGAATAGGCCTTCAGCAACCCATACTTGCCATAAAAGGCGACTATGCTTGTCGTAAGAGGCGACTAACGGGATCGGGTGGTCAGCTCGCTGACTTGGTTGACACATGTCATCGGTTCCCAATTGCGCAGATCGATGCTCATATTGTTGATCACTGGATTGTCTGGTCCAGACTCGATTATTTACAGACCGCCGCCATATAGCTGAAATATTGCTGAGTGTGGCGTAAAACTAAACTCACTCACTCACTAGACTAATGATTAGTCTCTGAATATATTCCATTCATAACGCGTGATAGGTCTCTGAAAGATAGCTGCTTATTAGCATGATAGTCTGTCTATTGACAACAGATTTCTGTATGAAAAGCATGTCAGCATGTCCTGTTTATTAAAACATAAGGCATAAAAGTATGTTTTGTGATGTCAAAACCAGTTATAGAATGGTACTGTGCTGTACCATGTTTTCTTTTCCCTTTAATTTCTTGT
Source organism: Haliotis asinina (assembly GCF_037392515.1). NCBI lineage: Eukaryota > Metazoa > Mollusca > Gastropoda > Lepetellida > Haliotidae > Haliotis > Haliotis asinina. Next base: position 20,871,527 of record NC_090280.1, read on the forward strand.
GTACAGTGAGATGACAGCACCACCTTTAAACACCATCTCATGTGCAGAAGCTTCCGTTGCATTCGGAACACAAAATGTTTGAAATGTTCAGCTGGTCCAATTTCTGTTAAAGTACTAAAGTTCTACCATAGAACATAATGCACTTTGAGAACCTTCATAAATGTGATCATAACTTCTGAAATAACGCTCACAAGCTGTCAAGCAGACCATCGACTGCTCAAGTGAAAAGCCAAACATAAATATGACGTGACTCAAATGGAATGTCGCAGACGTAATAAAAAAACATTGAACACTGAATTGGTCATCTCTTACATATATTTTTTTCGTGCAGCAGAAATCATACCAGACATGTGATCTCCGGGTTCATTTAAAATACTACTGCGATGATACTATATTGCGCAGACATGACACGTGTCCTTGCCATGGCAGGCCATGCAGTGAAGAAGAATGAATGTGCAAATGATTGAATAACTTACCTGTAAATATGTTTATTTTTAACAAATTTCACCAAAAAACATCAAAATAATGAAGAAGAAAATTACCAGCTAGCTTGGCTTTTAATTAAAATGATAGGTTGTATTAGTTGATTTCTGCGGAAAAGAATGCATCACATGCGCTTCCATACAAGGGCGTTACCCTGCGCAATAACGAGTAAGCCCAAAACATGGTACGTCACTTCTGGCGCTCATGCTTGCGGACAAGACACGAAATGTACGTTGCATTGGAAACCAGCAGAGGACAGAACATTCTAACAATAAATTTATAAAAGATGAAGTGATATTTATGGTACATTACTTCTAGCATTCATGCTTGCGGACAAGACACGAAATGTACAATGCATTGGAAACCAGTGGAGGAAAGAACATTCTAACAATAAATTTATAAAAGATGAAGTGATATTTATTTACAGAATTACAGTTTTGATAATCTACTGATACGCAGTAATGTTCATGATCATCTTTTGCGCTGTTATCCTGAAAAAAGGAAAATATCCCAGTTTCACCTGTTTTCAGCGACGTAACAGAGATTTGTGGTACATATGTATTCATGCAATCATAATAAAAACATTTTACATTCATGACAAAGAACGTTAGTCAGGGTGTTTTCTTGTACTTTTTTAAATGATTCTCTCAGCTTTGTTTTTGAGCAAGGCAGACATGACTGAAATGTTCCGTATTTGGCAACTTAAGCATTACGTCACCAGTTTTTGGCAATAACGTTACACACAAAATATCTATGGTGTTCAATTGTCAGCATAATTACCCAAGACAAATTTGTGTCATCCACTCACTTGTCATACTTTAAGAGTTAATTTAAATGTAAGTTCAACAATTTCAAACTAGATGACGATGAAATCCAAACTTGTTATGTACACTGTTGATGATAGTTTATGAATGCAATATTCACTCTTCCACTGGACTTTGATCACAGTGGGGACAGAAAATTGCTGTATGCGCACATACAACAGTGACACTGGCACAAAAAACAAGGTGAACCCAGTGACCACATTTGTCACAAACGTGATTGAGTCACTATGATGCAATGCATCGAGTGTCAATTTCCCACAATGAGCAAACTGTGTCAGTGGCACAGTCCGAAAAACGATCTGAAAATGATGTTGATGGGTGCAGAGCGTTGTATTTCATGCGTGCTTGTCCATTCCCTTTTGACTCATTTTAGGCAGCATTTCCCTTTGACAACCAAGACGATGTGGACAATGATGTTGTGACACTTGACCTTTTCTTACTCTGTGCTGACTTCTGTTTCTCTGGATGGTTTTCTTGTGTTCGGCTGTCTGTCTGATTTGTGATGACTTTCCTGCCAACAATTTTACTGATGGTGTTCCTTGGCTTGTATGTTTGAACATTTCACCCAAACATTCCAAGACTGTTCGTGCAGTATCCAGATAGCTCCTAATAACAGCTCATCCCTCATACAATGACCAGGGAATACAAACTGAGGGGAAACACTGCTACCAACTGCCTTACCCCTCGTTACCGTTTGTGATTTCCCAGATGCTACAGTCTGTGGTCCGCGAATTGCAATGTTCATTGGTGATGATTTTGGGTGGTGTTACATCAGTTGAGAGTCCCTTTTCATCTTTGTACAAAATAGCATGGTAGCGGTGTAAACCTTCACTTGCACGCGCGCACGCATGCAGGCACTCACTCACTCACTCACTCACTCACTCACTCACTCACTCACTCACTCACTCACTCACTCACTCACTCACTCACTCAGCTCTGATATGGTTCGGTAAAAAGGATTCTTCTTGTGAGGAAAACAGCAACATTGGACCTGACTTCACAGTATCTATGTTGATATTGCCTAACAAGCAATCCTTAATAGTAGAAGCCATAACCCCGTCACCTAGCCACTGTGTGCGGACACATTTTCTTCTACCACCAGTCTGTAAGCATTGATGACGTCATCTCTGGTGTAATTTGATCTATAATGTTATGTTTGTCTGAAAGGACACAAGAAAAACTTTTTTCACTTAGTATGTTGATATGAACTATTTCAAGGAAATTTTGACCTCTGACCTCGCATGCGTTCTGGTGAAATCACATGAGAAATATGATCACAGAAAACAGGGGAATGCTGAATTCATGTTTCGGTGGGATATAAGGTGAAAAAAGGAGTAATCGGTGAAATCTTGATAAAAATGTGCTCAGATTTGTATTTTCTGTTTTGTTTAGCATCCCAAATGGCTGGAGAAGATGGTGTTTGTGGCTTACACTCCACCCCCAACGGACATAACAGACAGGGGTCAGTATGAACAATGGCTGGAGAGGTTAAAGTTCATAGCGGAGGATCTTCATTGGCTGCTTCAGCTTCCACACGACAAGTTCTGGTGTCAGGTACTTGTGAAACAAAGGAGGTTGCTTAAAAGCTTTGTTTAAAAAAGTCCCAATGAATACCTTAGAATCTATGATTTAGGTTAGGAGTGGTCTTTAGCAACCCGTTCTTGTAAGTGGTAACTAACAGTATCGGAGGGTCAGGCTTGGTTGACACATATCATTGTATCCCTGCTGCGTAGATTGATGGACATGATGCTCATTACTGACTTATTTGAAAGCTGTTGTCATTGCTGAACAACAAACAAAACTGTCACTTTAGTGATATTTATTCCTCATTGCCTTAAGATATGGAGGGCAGATCAAATATCCACTAAATATTAATAATTTAAATAGTTAATATTTAATTAACTAAATAAAACTAAAACTAAGAGACTAACTAGTATGTAATGAAGACATATTGTAAGGGAAATTGGTGAAACCTGATAGCTGATAACTTATCAACTCATACAATGTCCTTCTGGTTCTTTTTAACATAGAAGTCTTTAGTCGCTTTGTAGAGTTACGTCCCTTAATGGTGCCAGAAACCGATGGTCATAGGTCCTAACACAAATTCATCCCGAATAATGTTTTCCAGCATTGTCAGCATCATGGCTTATGGCCATGGGTTTCACTAGAATGGAATGTCCGCCTCACAATCAGAACACTTCTCACACGTCATGTTATAACCAAAGTACCGTTCATTGTCATTGGCTAACTTGTATACTGAAATGTTTACGGGTTGTTTTGACTGTCAAGAGTTGGATATTTGGCTCCATGTCTCCTGGAAATGTCTATAACAATATTTATGGGTTTTTTTCAGGCTGTGTTTAATGAAAGTTTGCTTACATTGTTGGACACATATCTCCGTTTCTCTCCAAGGTAACCATTCATCTATGTTTTAGTGTCAAGAGAAACAACTGTTTTTAGCTAATGAGTTAAACATGTTTGTTTTGTTGTTTTCTTGATATTTGATTTTTTTCAGCTTGTTCATAGTTACTCTCAACAGTGTTTTAATGGTGTAGTTGCACCGAATTATGTGAATAAATTTGGTTCCAAAGGTTAGGAGGAGACCTTTTATCTGAAATATGAAGGTTTTAAAGCTACAATAACAGAACATGGTAAACATTCATCTTAGCATGTTTGCTCATTGCTGTTTTTTCTCAAAATGTGTTGAAATGAAAAACGTTCTTTTTTTTCACTCATATGAATAGGCATACATAAGTACTGCAAGGTGTTGCTGGTACATAACTCACAGTAAAATATGGGCTTTTTCATCAGAGAGTTGATGAATTTAATAATTTCAAGTTTACAAAATCACATATGTCTGATTTTGTCATTTAACATGTAGAAGAAAAAGTAGTAAGCTGTGTCATATTTCTAGGTCATATGATGTAATCTACGATCTTCCAAATGATGGGAGGGAGCGACACCTGGAGGTGCATCGTCTTGTCTTCATGACCTGCGTCAGAATGGCCACTCACAAGGAATCAAAGGTGGAAATGTGTCTGTTTGATATCATCCCCATTTCATTATGTGTACTGGTGGTTTACAGGAACGAGCAACAATTCCTTATGGAGAGTTATGTCCCTTAGCTGTGCTGTGATCTGCCGAATGTGGTCTTACCCCACCATTAAGCTTGATTATTCCCTATCTGTGAAAGGAACTGTGGAGCAGGAGGCAATGGGTTCCATCCACGGACACGTCATACTACTTAGTGGACACATATCATCATATCCAATTTGCCTAGATCATTGCTGATGCTGTTGATCACTGGATTGTCTGGCCCAGTCTCAAATATTTACAGACCACTTCCATGTAGCTGGAATATTGATGAGTGAGGCGTAAAACTAAACTTTCTCACTTACTACACATGAAGTTTGATTGTCCAGTGATCTAAACAATAAACCAACCATCAAACTATCAGATGAGAAGACGGTATTTGCCTACCAGTCTTCTTGTCAGGCAGTCTCTATAACGTACCCATCTGTACATGTTAAACTGCTGCAAGGAAATTCAGTGTGCTAGTACTGAGAAACTTTGACTCAAATTCGTACAAGCAACCTCATACTGTTATGTCAGTATTGTCATTGTAGAAGTCAAGTAAGCTTGAATCTGATGTTAAGCCCCATTTCAGGATGATTGGGGTAGCCTAATGGTTAAAGTGTTAACTTGTCACACTAGAGGCTGGGTTTCAATTCTCCACATGAAAATCATTACTTGTGCCCCATGTTCACTGTGTTAAACTATGTTTCATCTCTCTCACAATATGCTAACCACTCAATGTAACTTGATCAAGGGATTGTAACTTATGTATAAAAACACAATACAAAGATAGGGATTCGATTCCTCATGTGAGTACAATCAGTGTTTGTCCTTAACCTGAAAAGCTGAAGACCTTAAGGACCCAGAGCCATTAAAGTTGTGGGTCCTGATGAGAATGTGTATTCCCTATATTTTATTATGGAAATTATACTCTTAGTTATAGAGGGGTGAAAAAACTGTCGGTCAAAAGGACCTGCTGAAAACAAAATCTGTAGGTCTGAGTGGTTTTTAGTGGGCTTCGGGTCTAATGACCAGCAATAATTTCAAATGTAGGGTACAAGCCCATTCTAGTGATGCTTGTCGTGATATTGCTAGAAGCGCCATAAGACTAAACTCACTCACTGACTCTTGTTTGTAGGATGACCACATCACTCCAGATGTGTTCGGTGATATCCTGTATGAGAATTTCATCTTTGATGTTCCAAAGCTGCTTGATTTGTGTGTTCTATACGGCAATGGGAATGGAGCTCTGCTGACAAAAATGATCACAAATATCTTCACGCAGCAGCCGAAGTATGAGGATGACTTGAGGGCAACCATCCCCACTATCATACAGGTATGTTATAGGAGAAAGAATTTTGTAAAACTACATGAAAAGTACAAAATACTTTAATACATTTGTCACATAAACATAGTGAAACAAGATATAAGTGAATCATTAGTTTTCATGCAATGATACAATAGTGATACACAGTAGTTTTAATGTATAAAAAAACCCCACCAACCTTGTTAGCATAACTTGCCATTCTTTTATTGACCTTCCAGCATTTTTATCCATTTTTGTAATTTGTTCTTAATACTCGACCATTGTTTTCATTGTTTTTCAATCTTAAATATGCGATAATCAATGCAGGTCATGAGAATATGGTTTATGCGAGGTTAAACCATGAATATTCACAATTGTGTTTAACTTTGAACTTGAAAGTATGACATTCACCTTGTGACCTTTTGACCTGCAGGTGCTGGAGAACACTGAAGATGTGTGTGGTGTCACCTCCTCCTTTACCCTCGAAAAAGTGGGGAAGGCCCGCAGTAAGGATCCACGCCTCGTCACCATGACAATGAAGGAGTTCCAAGATGTGATATTCTACCTGGCGGACACAGCCATCACAATATCCAACTTCCTCGACGTGTATCCTCCAGCTGCTCACATTTTCCATGAGTTCAAGTTTGAACAGAGGTGTGTCAGAAAAGTTGATTTGGGAGTGTTTTTATTTTCGAACTAGAAGATTACATGTGAATTGTTGTGTTTAATGGCTTGTGTTGCTCTTTAATTTCTAACATTACAAGGGTATTTATTTACTTGAGCAAGTGAGTGAGTTTAGTTTTACAGATCCAGGTCTAATTTAGTGTGTTTTGACATATCATTCCAGACGAAATTGCCATAAATCCTTTAAGTTTTTCATTCATTCAGTCATGTTTTTTCTTTGTTTTCCAGATTAGCATCTTTTTATGAAGGGATTGTTCCAGAGATACAAGCTGCTCTGAAAGTTCGAGAATTTGAGACGATGAGGTGAGGAATGTAGCCATGGTAACAAATATTGACTTTTAGTGTTTTGATCACCAACCATCCCACACCAAGATAATTATGGTACTTGCAGTGAAGGGATAGGATAAAACATGAACAAAGAGACAAAGACAAACAAACACATTAACACAGATGAATGCACAGATTGACAGATACATTTACATACTTTTATGGCATGATGCAGATGTTATGGATGGTTACTTATAATGTCAGTCACTAAATTGTAGGGGCAAGTCTCAATTATTTATATCTCGTGGATATCTAGGTTAGAATTCATCTTCACCAACCCATGCTTGTCGTAAGAGGCGAGCAAGGTAATCTGGTGGTCAGGCTCACTGACATTGTTGACACATGTCATTGTATCCACTTGCGTAGAATGGTGCTCCTGATTCTGACCACTGGATTGTCTGGTCCAGACTTGATTATTTACATTCTGCTGCCACAAAGCAGGAATGTTGCTGGGTATGGTGTAAACTACTCACTCAGGTATTCAATTCCACCTCATGAGGACAATGTGAGAAGCTCACCTCTGGTGTTTGCTGTTGTGACATTGCTTGAATAATGGTAATAGCAGTGTAGGACTAAAATAACTTATTGATGCTCGTTTTATTTCAGTCACAAAAGGTTGCTGAAACAGAAACTGCATCAGTCCAGGAAATCATTACAGAAGATATTCCACACCATCCTAGGGCACACCTGTATTGAGCCAGTGCTGGAGAAGGGGTAGGCTGCACTCAGGGAAGGGAAATTCTCTTGGGGGCTGTTAACATTCCTGGGAGTGGGAAGCTGTTTTGGGGCATGCTTATCATTTGCGGATGGGTAGGTGCTTGTTAAGGAGGGTAGAAAGTGTTATGGTGAAAGGACATGGGACTGGAAGGCAGTATTTGGGGACAAGTAGGCAGTGACTGGACACAAGAAGGCAATGTTTGGAGACAGCAAGGCAGTATTTGGGGACAAGTAGGCAGTGTCTGGACACAAGAGGGCAATGTTTGGAGACAAGAAGGCAATATTTGGAGACAAGAAGGCAGTCTTTGGACAAGAAGGCAGTCTTTGGGGACAAGTAGGCAGTGTTTGGGGACAAGAAGGCAGCATTTGGGGACAAGGAGGCATTGTTTGGATAGAAGTAAGCAGTTATTTGGGAGGAGTAGGCAGTGTTTGGACACAAGAAAGCAATGTTTGGAGACATGTAGGTAGTGTTTTAGGAGGAATACAGTTCATCTCCAAATCATCTGAAACTGTACGAGCATTAATATATACTGAACATCATTGAAAACGCACCACCTGTAAATTTTGAAATAAGGCAATAGAATCTTTTGGAAATGGAAAATTAATGGTGGGAATTTTGATAATAACACACTAGATCGTAAATAACGCTCTACAGTAAAAAACGGATCGTTCGAACACATCATTGAACACATCACATGAAAACAACAAAATTCATGCACATCACACACGAAGGGCACAAATTGCATGCAGAAAGCATGCTGTTCAGGGGTATAAATGACCTTCGGCACAAAACCGTTCTCATTTTCGCAGTACTTTCGTAAGTAAAGTTTTTTCGCCATGCCAAGATTGTCACCAGAGGAACGAGAACAGGCCTTGGGTATGTTGCAGGTCGGCGCTTCAAGCAGAAACATTGCACGACGATTTGGGTGTCATCATTCGACCATTCTGAGGCTTGCTAACAGATACCAACAAACAGGAACCAGCAGGGACCGGCAACGCCCAGGTCAGGCACGTGTTACCACCCCTCGTCAAGATCGAGACATTGTACGGCGCCATATTCGGGATCGAACCTTGCCCGCTGCCAGAACCGCCAACGCTGTCCAGGGTCGACGTGGTTTGATCAGCGCTTCCAACGTCCGACGCCGTCTCCGTGCGGCAGGGTTACGTTGTCGACGCCCTTACGTTGGACCCATCCTGACTGACAGGCATCGCCGTGAACGCCGACAATGGGCTGAACAGCATCGTGTGTGGTTTTACGACGTTGGCATGGTGTGGTGTTCTCCGATGAGTCGCGTTTTCACTTGCGAAATGCTGACGGGCGTCTACGGGTATGGCGTCGACGGGGTGAACGTTATCATCAGGATTGTGTTGTGCAAACCGATCGGTGGGGTGGAAGCAGCATTATGGTGTGGGGAGGGATAAGTTATCACCACAGAACCGCTCTGATTGTTTGTCGTGGCAGAGTGAATGCCGTTTACTACCGTGACAACATTCTTCAGAACAACGTCGTTCCCTTCTTTCACCAGCATCAAGATCTGCACACATTTCAACATGACAATGCACGAGCCCACACTGCACGTGTTTCGATACAGTATCTGGCTAACAACAACATTCCTCTACTTCATTGGCCTGCATTGTCACCAGATTTGTCACCCATCGAACACTTGTGGGATTACATCGGCCAACGCCTCGCACGTCGTCCGCAGATCAACAACCTTGGGGAACTCGACAATGCCTTGCAGCAAGAGTGGAATGCAGTGCCTCAGGACTTTATTCAGAGACTTATCCGTTCAATGAGGAGACGTTGCACAGCTTGTGTTGCTGCTAACGGGGGTCATACACGCTACTGACTTTCCATTTTGACCCCATCTTTATTTCATTGTCAGCTGCATTAAATCTTCACTGTTTTGCTTGATTGTTTTTTGCTTCTTTTCTTTATCAAACATTGGTCTACACAAATATGTAAAATTTACATAGATTGCTCACTTCTGCTCTTAGAAATCCACAATTTTAGGGGTGGTGCGTTTTCAATGATGTTCAGTATATTACTTTAACATCTGATGATTGAAACTGTAATCCTAATGATGTCTGTATTGGAATTAACTTGTCTTGGACACCATGTCAAACTCTGATTGCCTTTTAGGGGAGAAGAGGTAGCTGAAAACATAGAAGACTTTCTTCACACCATGTCTGCTGTGTTGGGAGAACGCAGGTAAACAATTCACACTTCATAAGGATATGATCCATACCCCTTCTACAGAATACAGCTTGTTTTAGTCCTCTAAATCTGACTTATCTGCAGTCATTCATGGTAGCTTAATATTGATACTATTATTTGAAAGTTTGAAAATTCTCAGCAAGCTAGTACTCTCTTATAGTATGTATGTTAAAAACATTATGTGGGTTTCTTTGTAACTGAACAGAAAACTACACTCAGAAACACTGACAAGCAGTAGTGAAACCTAGCTCTTAAAGGGGCACTGATGCGGAGCGAATAATGTTTCTCGCCAACGGTCTAATTACGAAACCAAACCGCAATTTGGTCAGCGCCCGCTCCTTCGACCGTGACGGACAAAGGAACTGGGCTCCTGTCCATATTAGCAGATTTTTTTCACCTAAACAGTCAGGAGGCCGGATGCCCATTATATGCCATTTGTTTAAAAATATCCATGGTATTCCTTGTCCGATCGTAACCAAATATCCCAGCAGTGTAGTACTTTTAGGATGCTTGGATGGTATAGTTACTGATCCAATTTTATCCTATTTCTGCGTTTTTAACCTCGATATTTAATCATGTTACATCAAAATATGATGTCTACGGGCACGTAGCAAGCCTTTTGTTTCAGTACGGAAGATTGCAAAGCTTTATATTTCGGTAGTTTTGAGTGTTGGTTGAGCTGTGATAGCAAATATCATACGTAAATTTTGGTAGCTATGGTAGCTACAATGGTTTCTTATTTATGATAATAAAAACACACAGTTGATTTATTTGAATTCGTAAACAAAAAACGATGGCTTTGCCTTTGGTAGAGAAATCTGAAAATTTTCTTACGTAAAAAAACCCTTATTTCACCTATTTATCAAAGTACACAGCAAATGCCAGTGTGTATTCCTTATGTAACGAAATTCCGTTGGTATCCTCAAAACAGTTTCGGACATAAGTGTTTTCAGGCTGCATGCGACACAGAGATTACACCTTCCTTGCTGTAACCCGCGCTTGATGGTGTAAATACACGTGTTATTTGTCATCATTCCCTGGATGGTCAATTAATGCTTTTTTATCAGGTATAATTAGTAGTAACACCACTTTTACTCAACAAAGATTCCCATTTGGCATTTCTCCTGTCTGGAGTAAATACTCAACATTATAAATTAAGGTCTGTAATGGCAAATGTATTGTATGTTATGTAATGTGGGCATGTAAGTGATGCAAGAGGTTTTATCAGCTGAGTTACAAAAGCAAACATCGATCAAAGGATTAACCGATAACACACTGATTGATTAATTACTTTTATCTTCTAGCGGATTTGTCAAAAGGCAGAGTGTGTAGATGACTACACCCTGTCGTAAAGTGTGAGTGCAAAAACAACATCCTCCCTTCAAAGAATTAACCACCCTTGCGTTGATTGATTGATTGCTCATTATTGGTTAACTAAATTACTTAGAATAGTGGACATCATACAATTAGTTGCCAGGTGTGCTATCTTGGGAGACCAATGAGAGGTTTATCTTGTTTTCACCATCGAAAGACGTGATACGATGTGTTACTTTTTCGCAAATGAGACAGTTGTAAGACACGCGACACAGAGCAGGATGATTTACCAGCTGCAGATGAATGGAATACGATTTCTTTTACGTGAATATTGATGGATACACCCCTGAATAAGGTAGTAGCCTGACATTGTTGCTATAAAATTAGTCTTTTTTACATTCATTATTTGCATTTTGTTTTAATTTATTTATTGTAGCATTCAGCAGAAAATGTATGACAGAAAACACACACTAGATCGCGTATGTGTGTGAAATAGGATCCACATTGGCAATCTATACAATGTATAAATGTTGCTGTTATGTTAGATATTTACTATGAGTATAAGCAGATCGTGTGTTCTTTTGTTAATTTTCAGAATCATACAAATATGACAATAAACTAATTAGGGTTATGAGACAAAATATAGAGACGTACATTGGCTTCGTTATTTTTCCGTCCTAATAGTTTTTTACCATTTCTACCACTGGCAGATGATTAACCTTCAAAGTGTTTCATTTGTTTTCATAATACATTTGTAATGAAGTAAAAAATGACTTCACCTCAGTTGATCTGTCTATAATTAAACTATCAGTTGCGCCTACGGACTGCGCAGCAGAGGTCACGAACCAGTCACGAATTCTGGGATATCATCCGGGTACTCGCGGGAGAAAAACAATAACAAAAGTTTACACCAGTCCACGGAAATTGCTCCGCATTAGTGCCCCTTTAAACCAGTTAAAGCATTAGTAAAACCCTTCTCAACCCTTTTTGTATGTGTAAACCTCACTAACTCACTAATGTAACAGTTTGGACAATGATGAGATATTCATTAAAACTTCACATTCAACCAAAAAATCAAACATCAGTAAAACACAGTTATCCCTTGTTAATGTTATATAAAAGACATTGGTGGTTGTGAAAAAACAAATTAATAGAATTATGACTGTATTATCGCAAATCAAAAGTGCAATATTTTGTACTTGGATTTACCTCTCGAGAAACGAAGCAGCCGCAATACCGAACCCAGTCAGTACCGCAGGGTTTGCAGTCAAGTGTAACAGGGCTTTCTCATTGGCCACTGGTTCATTTGCCAATACGCTTAGCCGGCTCTTTGTTTATGGCTTGTAAGCCCGATAGGTGTTAATTTCAAATTGCAAATGGTCAGTAATTGAAGTTGTGCATCGCATATTGTCATCAGCAGACAGGCAGGCAGACATATAGGTGTCAATAAACCAGACATTGTGTTTTCTCCTTAACAGAGTCTGCTTATTACAATCAACATGTTTGGTTCTTTTATGTAACGAGTAGATTATTTATTTGTTTGTTTATGTACACAACCGAGATTAGACTACTGCTCATGACCCCATACTCCAGGCAGGCATACTGTTTCAAGCTCTGTGAACCTACTCCCTGGGCATGTGTTATGCGCGCAGTGTAGCATAGCTGCTGAAACCAGTTTTTCCCCCAGTGCTGGGGGAAAAGTAGTGAATTGTTTGAACTCTGATTTCGCTGGCATTTTTTCATCCCGTTTTTCTTCAACTTTATAGGGTGAATTGACATTTTTGATGATTTGTTTCGGTAAGTGCATACCAAAATATATCAGAATCTGCAAAGTTGAGATTTACGTTGCATGTGACCTTTAACCAAACATCTCAAACATATATTGAGTACTGGGATGGTGTTTGTTGCAGGTTTCTGGCTGACTACGAGAGCAGGTACAGCTTCCAGGAATATGCTGATATCATGTGTCAGACATCTTGTGACATGTATCCTTCCTAGTGAACTATCATTACTCATCATTGAACAACCCAGGAAGATCTAGAGATGGTCTTCAGCAACCCACGCATGGCTAATAATGTTAACTAAACAGGTTTGGTTGGTCAGGATATGGTGAACCAGAGAGTTGTGGTAGGTCATAAAATTCGACCAAAATCCATATTTACATGTTTCTAAATAGTTTAAGTGTAATCCTAATGTAACATGTTTCTTTTAGGAAGTCGCGTTGTCCATTTATGACAATTTTTACATTCTTTAACGAGTTCAGTGATGAGACCCAGGTGCAATACATCCACGACGCTATCAACAGCGCCTATGCGACATTTGGAAAGAGGAAGAAACCAAAGGGAGCCATGTCTGCTGGGGGTAGAACCAGTCCAGATGGCTCCCCAGGGCCCCTAGAGGAGGGAGCAGTGGGCGGAGCAGGTGCTGTTGGTGGTGGAGCTGGTGCAGTAGGGGGCGGAGTTGGTGCAGTAGGGGGCGGAGCTATGGGCGAGGCTGATGGAGAGTCGATGGATGACTACTCTGGTCAGGGCTATGGTGATGTCTATCAGACAGAGGATTATGTGAGTATCATGGTTCAATATTTTAAACTTTGATGAGTTTGTTAAATGATAATAGTGTCTATCAATGAGGTTTACTCGTATTCGGTTTACCACCGAATATTGGTTCGGTGGGGTAGCCTAGCAGTGAATGCATTGGCGTGTCACTTCGAAGACCTTGGTTTGACTCCCTGCATGGTGTGGCTGAAATATTGCTAAATGCGGAGTAAAACAAAACTCACTCAGTAATGGTAAAAGTACCTGTCAGTGAGTCGACTCGTAATATTGAGTTGGGTGGTAAAGTTGAATGGTAGTCTCTTCAACCTGTAGGTGCTATTCCCATTCCTTGTGTGAGAATAATTCTTACCCCCTGTGAAATATCCATGAAATCATCATAATCATCATCAAACAATATCATCCACTAATAATATTGAAATGGCAGCTTGGGTGTATATTCCTCAGGAAGCTGACAATGACACAAAAGTAGGCAAGATTGGTGATAGTATACTGGAACTCTCTATTATCGCGGCACATAAAAGCATCACGAAAACATTGCGGAAGCAAAAAAAAACACGCCCCACATCGGCTGTTTACATATGCAAATTAGGTGAGATAAATTTAGCGTTCTTGAAAAAGTCATGATTTCATGGGAATGTCGTGTCTAATCATAGAAAGTATTCGCCTTTTCATCAAGTTCTGGAATATTTTAAAACTAGTATGACCCCTACTTTCATTACATCTGGAATTAAGCAAAGCTTACGTCATCAAGAATAATCCTGCGGTAACCATAAGATCATTTGCATATTTTCCGTGCTAAAAATGTAACAGAAAGTGCCATAAATATGCAACCTCACCTTGCACATGGCCGCAATTTGTATGATACATTTTAAGTCGGCAATACAATGTTTCGTTATGTTATTGATACCTTGTGTCCAAAAGAATAGAAGTTTCTGATGTTTCCTGAAAAACATGATGATATAAGTAATGTGAATGAAATTCCTAAGTATTTTTTAATAATAACCTCGGACCTTCTGATCCGAAGTTGGACTTGACCACATGACATGTTCACATGACTTTACCCCGTCAGTAATCTGACATGGTAAGGATGTCATCTGTGGGATGACTCCACGCCCAGCTACAAACTATTTATAGATTTGTTACTTGTCTTTGCAAATGTTTCACAGTGTCATTTGCTTGTACCGCATGCTATAGTAAGAAAATATCAATACCATGATAATAGAGAGTTGCTTTGATTTCCATGTCGAACAGGACAATCGTGATTGCTGCGATCATATTGAATAAGTTGTGATTATGTGCCACTTTGTTTGTGACAGAAAGGAAGATTAAACATCAGTCAACTGAAAATATATATAAAATGCCAAATGTCAGTAGCCGTTCATAATCCCAATGGTGACAACGTTAACTACCATGATAATCGAGGGTCCCATGATGATAGTGTTTTGAGCGCTCACCAAGTGTAGCCAGTGCATGGTAATGTAAATTGTAATGAAAGCGATGTCCTGCTTGTATTTCTTGCAGGACGTTCAGGGAGCATGTGCCCCACGTCCGTCTGTTGTTGAGATAGACTCGCTTATCTCATCTGTGAAGGATCTGCTCCCGGAACTTGGGGAGGGCTTTATTGAGGTAGGTATTAGACTAAACGAGTGTTTTAATGTTCTAATGAGGATCTCCGTACGGACACTCTAACCACTACACCACAGAGGTGGTCTGCTGGTTTAAGTGATTATGACTTCCATTATTTAACATGTTTACCACAACAAGAGGTCAACAATGAGCGAGTAAATTAATATTTAATATCACAGTGGCAATATTTCAGTCGTATCATGAAAGGAGCTATGGTGAAGCCTAGTAGTTAAAGGGTTAGTTCATCACACTAAAGACCTGGGTACGATTCCCCACTTTGGTACAGTGTGTGAAGCTCATTTCTGGTGTCCCCCCTCCATGATATTGCTGGAATGTTGCTAAAATCAGCGTCAAACTAAACTAACTCGCTGCTTATGTTGCATAATTTTGTGATATACTTTAGTTTTTCCAACACATTATGATTGTGTAATAAATAGCATGGGGTGGTTGGGCATCAAAGTGGTTAAAGCATTCAGTTGCCATGCTGAAGACTCAGGTTTGACTCCCCACATGAGTACATTGTGCGAAGCCCATTTCTCGGGTGATATTGCTGGAATATTGCTAAAACTTGCTTCACACTAACTTATGCTAATTTGGTCCATTTGCTCGTACTGCATCATAGATTTGTGACAGTTTTAGTAGTAAGTAGAGCTTACTTCTGATACTAGGTTTTCTGTGACAAACATATATTTAAAGGGGCACTGATGCGGATCAATTTCTGTGGACTTTTGGTTTCTTTTGTTATTGTTTTTCTCCCGAGAGTACCTGGATGATATCCCAGAATTCATGACTGGTTCGTGATCTCTGCTGCGCCTCCCATATGTACAATGGATAGTTTATGTGTAGACTGATCAACAAAGATGAAGTCATTTTACTTCGTTATTATGAAAACACCTTGAAGTTTACTCATCTGCCAGTGAAATAAAAAAAATATGTTGGGACTGAAAAATAACGAAGTCAGTGTAGGTCTTTATATTTTGTCTTATAAACCTATTTAGCTCCTTGTCACGTTTGTATGCATTTTGAAAGTTAATAAAAAAAAACCCCACACGGTCTGCTTATACTTACAGTGAATTTTTAACATGATTTTAATATCTAAACTTTGTATAGATTGCCAACGTGAATCATATTTCATACACACCCTATTTGCTACCTAGTGTATGTTTCCTGTAATACAGATTCTGCTGAATGCTACCAGAAATAAGTTGAAACAAAATGCAAATATTTGTGGGGTGGTTACATGGGAAATTGTTATCCTGGATTATCGGATCCTTACTGTCACTTGACCATTCAAAGAGGAATGGAACTTTGTTTGCTACTGGAAGTATTAAGGTCTTCTTGAAGTGCCATGACTTCCAGGCCCTGAGACCTGTAACTCACTTTACAGAGTTATCTCCCTTGGTTTTAAAGTTGGGGAAATCGTGCCATGCCTATGACTTGAGTCCCTACATGGGTAGACTGTGTGAAGTCCATTATTGGTGCTCCCTACTGTGATACTGCTTGAATATTGCAAAAAGCAGCATAAAACAGAACTCACTGTAAATCCCACCCAACAACTCACTGACTCTGTGTTTAGATCTTGCTGGAGGAGTATGGCTACAACCTGGAACAGGCCATTAATGCCTTGCTGACTGATAAACTCCCTCCCTCCCTCCTCGATGTGGACAGGTTCATGGAAAGGTAGTGAAAGACACATCTCTCTGTTGGTGTTATATCACATGAATAATTAGATTCTGTTACAGTCAGGCCGCGTTAGTCCAGTCCCCGATAATCCGATTCCCGCGATATCCGAACAATAGCTAGCTGTAACCAATCTTGTTTACTATGTAAACTCATTACCTGTTGATTCTTTAACCCGGTGCTTCACTCTCTGTATCCGGACGTTAATTAGCGGTAACAGATTAGCTAATTACACATAGTTACACATCTGTATCAGTGATTCTGTGGTTGTTTTTAATGTGTAGTTTGTTGAATTTTAATGTGGTGATTTGCTGGTGACTACTGGTATAAGGCTAAAATACTGCTGATGACTAGAATTAACGCCAGTCCTTAGGCCAGAAGCCAACTGAAAACCTCTTGGACCCACAGCTTTCTGCAGGTCCTCATGGCTGATGGCTTTTTCATCCCTAATAATGAAGACTATTATTTCAATATCAGAATATAGGGCCAACATTTTCTAATCAAGACCCACAAGTTTTTTTTGTTCTGGGTGCTTGGGACCTGCAGATGTTTAGGGTTAAGGCCAAACACTGGTTAGAGCAGTTATTGGTTGAGATCTCATGTAGTTGGAATTAATGATAGAGTATTGCTGGAATATTGCTAAGAGCGGCGTAAAAGTAATCTCATTCATGTTATAATTAGCCTGAAAGATATCATTAATTCATTAGAAAACTGGAGTTTAGTGAAATGATTCCGATGTGGAGAATATGTAGTGGTGATCTGCATATATCACATATACATTGTTATGATGATTATTCTGTTACCAGAGAAAACTTTGAGGATGTATCATCGAGTCTGGTGGACCAGAGAGCAAATATTTTTGACAATGATAAATTTGACGTCTTCCGCACCGAAAATGTGGACATGAGCAGGATACACCAAGGAAAGAGGTGAGTGGAGCCTGTCTTCAGACTGTTGACATCATGGTAGAAGGTGGGCTGGGTCTGTCTAGGGACTGTGAACGTCATGATAGAAGGTGGGCGGGGCCTGTCTTCAGATTGTTAACAACATGGTAGAAGGTGGGTGGGGTTTAGTGAAATGATTCAGATGTCCAGCGACTGTGAACGTCATGATAGAAGGTGGGAGGGGCCTGTCTTCAGATTGTTAACAACATGGTAGAAGGTGGGCGGGGTCTGTCTAGTGACTGTTAACATCATGGTAGAAGGTGGGTGGGGACTGTTAACATCATGATAGAAGGGTGGTGGGGCCTGTCTGGGGACTATTAACATCATCGTAGAAAGGTGGGTGGGACCTGTTTGGTAAGAGGTGGGTGTAACCTATCTTGGGACTGTTAACATTAGCGCAAGAGGGGTGGTGGAGCCTGTCTGGGAATTGTTAACATCAGGGCAGAAGGTGGGTGGAGCTGGTCTAGGGATTGCTACTATCAGGGCAGAAGGTAGATATAGCCTGTCTGGGGATCATAAACACCAGAGCAAGAGGTAGGTGGAGCCTGTTTGGCAATTGTTTACATCAGGGCAGAAGGTGGGTGGAGCCTGTGTGGCAACTGTTTACGTCAGGGCAGAGGGTTGATGTCTGGGGACTGTTAACATCAGGGCAAGAGGTGGGTGGAGCCTGTCTTGGCAGGGCAAGAGGTGGACCGGCCTGTCTGAGGACTGTTAACATTAGGGTAGACAGTGGGTGGAGCCTGTCTGGCAGTTGGATCCACAAGGTCAACTGTTTTGTGCAGCATGGGAACAGACAGGGAACAGACAGGGAATGGTTTACAAATACATCCCACACATGATCCCAGAGAAGTGCAGTGATCGTTCTATTTTGCTGTCACATTAACCTGTGTTCAGTATATTTTGTGTATTGCAATCAACTTCTATTAAGACTGATGTTTGTTTCCTAGAGCTGACGATACCTCACTTGATGACAAGTCAACTGTCAAACAACTGAAGGCAACATATGATGCATATGGGTCACGTGACCAAGCTAGTATGTATGACAACCTGCCAGACTATGAGTATGATGACGAGTATGACGACACGTATGACACCAACAACATTGGCGCCCAGGATGAAGACTCTGCTGAAGAACTCACTGCCAGAAGGTGACTGCCCCTTTTATTACCCGGGGCTTTACTTGCACTTATCGCACTGGATATAGATACTTCACTGGACCCATGAAGGTCCCAGGTAGAATAGGCCTTCAGGAACCCATGGATACCATAAAATGGGACTGTGCTTGTCGTAAGAGGCAACTAGCAGGATCGGGTGGTCAGACTCGCTGACTTGGTTGACACATGTCATCGGTTCCCTATTGCGCAGATGGATGCTCATGTTGTTGATCACTGAATTGTCTGGTCCAGACTCGATTATTTACAGACCGCCGTCATATAGCTGGAATATTGCTCAGAACGGCGTAAAACTAAACTCATTCACTCACTACATACTTCACTGGGGGTATTCTTTTATTACTTTGGATCCACTATGTTGGTAATTTACAAACCAATAACCTCTGTTTTAACATTCGTACTGCTTGGAATGTTCGAAAACTGCATTCTGCCCCATATTCAAATATGTAGCATGAACCCATAAGAATGATAATTCATCTGCACAATGAAAAGCTTGACCAATGGAATGAATTCACACTTCACTGTTATTTGGATTGCAGGCTGGTCATACTGTCCAGCTACAACAAAATGACACCTCAAATGTTGGTAGATTGATACTCATGCTGTTGATCACTGGATTGTCACTAAATGTCCTTCTCCTGAGCTGCAGAGTAAGACATATTATTTTCCTTTTTCAGACCATTTGTGGTACCACGGGCACTGCAGACAGGCAGAGAACCGAAACGTGAAGAGGTTGAATCTGAAGTAAGCAATAGCGTCTAAGGTTACATAGATTGCCATCAGATTCAGATTGTATAAATATAGCATGGAAACAATCAAGAGAGCACCATGCCAGCAGAAAAAGTGGTTAAATGCAGCATGCTGTATTTTATATGATTAGTGCTCCTCCACAATAAGTAATCCCTGTTAGAAGTATAATACATGTAGACCTGTACCTCCCTCTACCCCTTCATGAAAGTCATTCCCCTTTCAACTTTCATATTGCAATACTAAATATTGTGGTCGAGATATGAATGAAAGACCATAGTTTGATGAGTATAATGCACACCTATACGCAAAATGCACACCTCCTGCTAAGGGATTTTGTATTTTTTGTGAAAAGCACTCTCCCTTCTAAGTGAAAGGGAGGATGGATGGTTCTATCTACAGTGGAAGCCCTCAAAACGGCATTCCTCCAATCTGGCATGTTCTCATTATCAGCACTAGAATTTGGTCCCGGCAGAAGCTAGTTAATTTATGATCATTTGCACTCCCTCTAATACGGTGTCAGACCCGTGAATGTCCAGGGTGGAATAGGCCTTCAGCAACCCATGCTTGCTATAAAAGGTGACTCTGCTTGTCGTAAGAGGCGCGGTGCAAACATGCCAATTTCTGTCCCTATTGTGGCTATATGATGACTATCAACACGTTCAGTTTTTTTTATGGCACATGGAATGTCAGTCTCAGGTTGAGAAGGAAAAAGCTTGCTAATCTGGCACGATCGCTATAACGGCATATTTTGCCGGTCCCAACGCATGGCGGTTTAGAGGGCTTCCACTGTACATTAGCATTAGATAGACGGCATCTCTGTAGACTTGAACATTTTTTGTGGACTAATGAAAATGATTGATTTCTCTCCCTGGAATGAGATACTGAATTTGCTTGTCTCCTCATTAGGAATCTGATGATGAGAAACCAGTTCGGGATGAATTTGTTCAAGACCCGGCCAAACTTCGCGAGATTGCAGAACAGAGACGGCAGTGGCATGCTTCGAGAGGTCGTGGAGGTCGTATCCGACAGCAACATGATGTGGTTGGCAAGCCAAAGGGTCATGGTCAAGAAAAGGATGTGATGAGAAACCGAAAGTTCAAGGAGAAAAACAAGGCAGTCCGCGGGAATCATAACAGACGGGCAGGCGCTGACAGGAAGAGGGGAAGGGGAATGATGGCCATTTGAGGTGCTTGATGGGAAGAAGATTCTAGTCACCAGTCGAACGTTACTTGAAACTTGGAGGACAGTATGGCTACGATGAATACACTATTAGGTGAATATGATATGTTTTACCAATAAGTAAGCACTAATGATAATAGAAATGAACATGAATAAATTCAGGAATTCTTTATGGTTTATATCTAGGCGTGAAAATAATCAAAGAAACATCCCTGGAAATTGCATGAGTTGAAAATGTGAATGATATTTTCTCTTATTATGTTTAACAACAGATTTAAAAAGAAAACGATGATGCATTTAGGCTATTAACATTCCTGTGAGGGGCCCATTTCAAAATAACACAAACTGATACGTGGCTCAGATAAGTTCCATTTTGCATATTCCACTTAAATAAACAATAAACTAGTTCCAAGTAAAACTCTTAAAGATATTTGTATGTAGTCAGTTCCAGTGAGTGCCAGTAATGAATTTATGCATGAAGGGATACAGTTCGATTCACCCAATTCAAGACAGAATCTTAACAGGACCAGTGGACAGGTTGTCTAAACTTATCCCTTACGTGTATAGGAGAAAACACACAAATCTGAGACTTGCACTTTGAATCTCGCTTTGGAAAACAATTGTACTTTGAGCTTTATCTTGAACAATAATTTTCAATTGATTTCAAACACTTGTGTATCATTTGAATGTTGATGTACGTATGAAGTTAAGAAAAGTAACATGGGAAGTGGTCTTTCTAACGAAATGTGAAACCTGGGAAGAGGTCTTTCTAGCGAAAAGTAAAACCAGTCCCTCCAAAACAAAAACCTCAAATGCAGTTATTCTGGGAAAACAAGATGACCTAATATATAGTGAAAAGCTCACTTCAGGTTTATGTCAGAAACAGATTGGGGATGGATAGGGTTTTTGTTTATATACGACTTGAAGACATGCTTTAATGTAGTTTATATTTAACTTATGAATTACATCCTTGATTATCTTTGAAATTTGAATTCTATAAATTAATTATGTTAACATGGTTACAGTAAAATGTGTTACAAAAAAGTGTTTTTGTTTTGTGTATTTAGAAATTGACTGACTCTGAGTCTTATCTGTCCACCTGCTTTGAGAAAGGTGTCCAGTGTCCTATTTCTTAATTGGCTGCCATATATATGGAATATTGCTGAGTGCAGCATAAAACAAAACTCACTCACCTCTGTCTAAAAATGAATGAATGAATGAATGTTTATTTGGTGTTCTAATACCCCAATATCAGCAATATTCCAGCTATATACTGGTGTATTTTAATTAATCGAGTCCAGTGGACCAGACAATCATGAGATTTGCATCATGAACATTATCTACACCTGGATACAGCAGTGAGCAAGTGATGGAACCTTGCCCAGTATGCCATGCATGGTTTGCTGTAGACCACTTTACCTGGATCTTCAGCAGTGGTGTGAGGGGCACTGAGTAAAAGACATTTAATGAAAACATTTGTGTCACACCAAACACATAGTCTCAAGAACACTCGGTTGTATTCCTATCTGCGTATGTTTTTGGCAACTGTGAAGTACAAAAGGCCATAATTTTACAAAGAAAAATGGCCTTCCATGGTTTACGGTTGTATTGACCTAAAGAAATATATCCATGGGTATAATATGAATAAATACATGTGACAGTAAAAATAATTTCCACATGAAGAACTGTCACAATTCAACACACATTATTTTCTCAGACAACAGACAATAAGTCAAATTAGTATTAGCTCTTTTGTAAAGTCCATTTTGGGGAGGTGGGGTAGCCTAGTGGTTAAAGCGTTCGTTCATCACATGGAAGACCCAGGTGTGATTTTGCACATGGGTACAATGCTGGAGTCCATTCCTTGTGTCCTTGAGTGATTACTAAACTCACTCCCAACTGAAAAAAGCCCACTTGTATGGCACAACATGAAACTAAAACAAAATTACTCCTCACAATTACCATAATGTGGGTGTTGCGTTTTGAATCTTTTTGAGTTCAGGGACACCAAATCCAATCTAACTGTAAATGTGTCACTACATGACACTGTGGGTGACTGAGTCACTGAACCCTGTCCCCATATCAGCCAAATGTTGAGGTGAACGTAAGAGCAAGTTGCCCACCAGGCTCCCCCACTGCCCCTTTTTGAATATGGGCTTGACAAAAGAGGTAATAACTGTAGAATATAACATGACCTCTGGGCATTATTGAACAATATAGTAATAATGGCCGGGAGTCTTGTTATATCCTTCACAAATAAAGAATGAGAAAACAGTAGCATTTCATTGCCAATCTCCATGTGAGCTCTTTAAGCACTAGCTGGAATAGGTGTATGTTGTGGACTGTCACATGAAACAAAATGCAGTAAACTACTCTCATTACAAGAAGACAAGAACCACCAGAAGACGATAAATCCTACCCCACCCTCCACCACCATAAAAAAGAAAAATAATCAGGTCAGACACACAAAAATAGGAAAAGGAATAGAAAAGAAATTAAAATACACCAATAACAGTGATAGGCAGTCTGATAATGTTTTTTTACATGTTCACCTTCATTTTCATGAAAGAATACCTACTATTTGGAGATACGATCTGGATAAACACACCACTATGAACAGAGTGAAAGTCAAACTTGCTGCCATGGAAACGAAAACAAATTCATTTTCTTAAAATTCTTAAAGAGCAGTAGGCACCATTTCAGCCCTTGGTTAATACATGTACCCTGTTTGGTTGAAATGTGTCTGTTTTGAGTTGTGTTCTGGTAAAAGAATTCCAAATCATTTCCATGGAAATCGAAAAAATAAATATGCCAAAAATCCACAAATAGCAAAAGGCACCACTTCAAGACCTGTTTAATAGATCTGCCAGGTTTTGTTGAAAGATACTGAACGTTTTCCGAGCTTCGTAAACAAAACCAACCTCCTTTTCGGCTATGTCTAACATATTTCAATACAGACAGGAAAATGTCAAATTTTGAAAAATAACATCCTGAAAAGCAAACGGCACCAGCCTTTGCTTATAGCGTATATCGGATCAGGATGAAAAATCGTTCATGGTTTTCAACATGAACCGCGGAAACGAATTCCACTCGCTCCTTTTGAGACTTGGTTAAAATTGTTTCCATGGAAATAAAAAAGATAAAAATGCCAATAATTCACAATTAGTAAAAGTCTACTACAAGATGGGAGCTGATGGACATACCTTTCAAGTATACTTAATAGATATTCTGTGTATTTTTAGTTATGCTCTGGGAATGAAAAACACCCCATTTTATGAGACTTTTGATGGAAATGGAGAAAAAAATAATTCACCTCCTTTTAACACTAGTTTTTCACATGCATCTCTATTTAAGAGTACAGCATGTGACCGTAGAACGCAATTAGCCACATCCCCCATTTCGTTATAAGCGTTGCTCACTGTATATTTGTTTACTAAAAGCACGAAAATTGAAACAATGGACCCACATGAATATCTGAGCGGTTTAATTCAGTCAAATCCTGTTGATTTCATCTGATCAACTTATAGCAAAAACACCTGCTCACTATACTTGTGTTGTAAGGATTCGAATTCTTTCAAACTGACGATTTGATAATGTTCCCCTTGACAGAATATGAAAGATCTATGTTCTATGTTTCGATAATCCTTTTCATAAAGTTCAACGTTCATCGATTCGCACCGGTCAACCTTTATGATACAACTAGCAGAAGAGTCTAACTTTTCACTACAAATATTTCTCCCTACCTGCTTTTTGTCTTGTCCGAGAACGTTACCGCTTAACGTCGATCCGGACTTTCGTCCATCTACCTGATCGCCAGACCCAGTAATATTTAGATCAGTGCAATGTCTTGTAGATGGTTTGTATATGTTTAATTTATTATTATCATGCCGTTCGATTTCTGGTAAACGTTTCTTTTTCATGGATTCCTGTGACATAGTCCCTGGACCTACCTCCCATTGTTCATCACCGAAAGTAGACTCACGATCTATATCAACTGCTGTGGTATTATTGGCTATATCAAACCGAGGCTGTATAGCTCTGATCCTAGACTCTTGTTCCCTAGCATCAGATATTAAGTCAGATAGATTCTTCTCTGTATCAGATGGAGACGGTGTT
Organism: Haliotis asinina; assembly: GCF_037392515.1. Lineage (NCBI taxonomy): Eukaryota > Metazoa > Mollusca > Gastropoda > Lepetellida > Haliotidae > Haliotis > Haliotis asinina. The sequence continues at coordinate 20,896,497 of NC_090280.1, forward strand.
AATCCTATCTCAGAGTTCTGTTCCCTAGGAACAGATGTTAAGTCAGTGGAATTCCTCTTAATATCACATGGAGACAGTTTAGCTTCAACACCACACTCCTGTTCCCTTGCAACAGATACTAAGTCAATGGGATTCCTCTTGTTATCAGATTGAGACAGTTTAACTCCGATCCTAGACTCATCTTCCTTTGTAGTTACTCTCAGTCCTGACATATCTGCAGATCGTGCAGCAATCTCCGTCTGGTTTACAGAACGAGGAAGTGTTCTGTTTTCCACGGTAGTTTCAGCCCTCCCCACAACATCGTGTCGGAAAGTTCCAGTCCATCCCACGCAGTGAGGGCTGTTGGACGTCCTACTTTGCTCAGATACATCTCTTATGGTTGACGCCGACTTCTGCTTAGCAACATTCGTATAATTCATTTGCATGTGCCTAAGAATGTGTGTCCTAGAAGATGCTGTAGTCATGTCTGTAGTCATGTCCGTATCCAATCCTGCCTGTTTGATGGGTTTTAACAGAGCGGCGTGAAGGATACTGACAGGGCGTTTTTCAGGAACCGGAAGTGCCGCTTGTGTTGATCTACGTTTGATTCGATACATCGATGATTCTTCGTCAAGGAATGTGGGAACAGTCTGTTGTCCTTGCTGACTAAACAGTTTTTCATACCTTCCCCGATATGATACATGTTTATTTAGATGCAGTCCCATTTCTGAATCTTGTTCTAGACAGGTAACGTTTTCAAGATCATGCGTTATCTGGATTGTCTCCCCTCCGCGAACATTCGATAAGCTCTTCACAGCGTCATCACGTTCATTATGTCGGGATAACAAAGGTGAAACACGCTGATATGGAGCTTGTTGCTGCCTTTCATCCTCCGGGGATAAAGAATGTTGAGGCAGCTCGCTTCGAACTTCTCTCTGGAAAAATGGCCGCAAGACCACATGGTCTGAAGCTGTTCCTGCATGAATGTCATTTTGATCTGATTTCGGACTCCATGTCACGTGATTCCATGACGGCATCGCGTGATGTAGCCAATTACGAGGATGGAATAGCAGATAACTGTGGTCTGGTAGAGTAGCGATCGGAAGGCTCTCATTCGTCTGTGTGGATGCCTGAAACAATGGAATATTTAGAGTCATGAGGTAAATACGGATATCATAGACGATCGTAATAGGATAGGGTTTATATAGCGCACATATCCATGCTACTAGTACATTAAGCATTAAGGCGCTGGTATTTATTCCCTCGATCATTGAATGTCAGTCACATGGTATTATCAATCTCAACTCCCAGGGGATCATACAATTCTTTCAGCCACTGAGTTATTGTGTCTTTCCCATCCTTACGAGGTGCCCATTCACAGCTGGGTGGACTGGGAGAACACAGTCACAGTACCTTGTCCAAGTTTACTCCATGACGTTGTACCCGCCACCATTTGTTTCCATGTGTTCATGTGGCCAACATCTGGTCAAATACCAACAGATTCGCGGGTTCTTTTAGGTGTACAGGGTTGTGTACTGACCGCAAATGGTCGTGACAACCCTGAACGAGTCTGCACACAAAGTTGACTCCAAGATCTCTACACCCGGTCTTGTGGGTGCTCACCATGCCCCCTAATAACATAGGGTAATAACATGGGTGAAATGAATCACGTGGCAACAAGACATGTAGACTAACAACTAGTCTCTGAAGTGAACATATTGTACTGAAAAAGGTCATAGTGAAAAATGAATAATATAATGAAATGGAACCCTGAGAATTTCTTCATTTTCAGCAGCTAAGGAAATTTAGACTTACCACTTTTTCCAGACTTGTGTGGGCATTCTTTGATATATTTGCTTCATGGCCTGTACGACAGACTACAAGACATGCACCTATGGTGTTTTCTTCGTTCGTCGTCGGACCAGCCTCCACTTACAGCACAGATTCCTCTTCCAGAATCCCGTTCAGTGGAGATCCTGGTCACGGCACCAACCGAATAATCCAAGCATCACCTTTACTTGTAACAAAGTACAAGACCTCACAAAATTTCACAAGGATGGATAATATTCATTCCTCGAGTTACAGTTTTCTTCCGATTTCATCTTCTGGACACCTCAGCTGGTCTTGTCCTGGTCAGTGTCCACCGCACCCCTGTGCTCCACTTCTGAACTTCGTTGACGGTTCTGTTTATGTAAGAGCTTCTCAAGAGCAATTGGTTGTGACCCCTTGAACTTTTTATGACACAGGCCAAACATCAGCCGGTAACAGCTGCCAAACATTATGGTTCCTTTTATGAATATATTATGATCATGAGTTTACACATAGGCGTGGCCATCAATACCTTGTCTGGTCAACACCCAACACCGTAATGGTCAGTATCTCGTGACCAGCAAGTGCCCATTGTGTGAACTCCACTAGGTTATTAAAACTTCATATCTCCACGGGTCATCTATGAGTAGTTTGTGTGCGAGCCACCCCGACCAGTCTACATTCTGCTCTGGGGAATAGGGTTTTGTTGGGGTCTATATCATGGGTACTGAGTTGAACAGAGACATCTATCCAGGGGGATCAAGGTTTGTATGCTGGTAGTGGTGAACTGGACTACGTGTGGTGGTGACATCAAGTTCATCGCTGTCTTGCCAGTTACTTCAATCAGGTTGTTAGAGACAACGGCAATTGACATCTACGCTGTCCAGGGTTTCAGATGAAACAGAGACATGTGGTGGGGGTGTTTGCGGAGTGGACAGAAACAGATACTAGCTTAGAAGAAGAATTCGTAGAAACAAGAGGAGGCAGAAAAGAGAAGGTAGACGGTTAGGAGTGTTCGTAGGTCTAGTTGAAATAGGTGTGAATATGTGAGAAGAAGAAGAAGAAGAAGAAGGGGAAGAAGAAGAAGAAGAGGAGGAGGAAACAGCTGGAAAAGCAAGAGATGTTGAGGTAGGAACATCGATGGAAAGCGCAAGAGGAGAAAAAGGACAGTTTCTAAACGAGAGGGTATGTATAGGAGGATGAGTTTTGTAGACAATGTAAAACAGGATGGGGAGGGAAATTCCGAGGGGCGGAGTCCCGATGGTTGCCGTGTGGTAGAGCGTCTGCCTTCAAATTTGAGAGTTGCAGTTCCAAGCTAGCTAGGGAAAACCTTTGAGCTTAATCTCGAACGATACTGTTCACCTGATTTTAAATAGAAATGTATCATTGGAATGTTGATATTCATACAGAGTAGAAAAGATTTTTGCCGAAAGTAAAACCTGGGAAGAGATCTTACTAACGAAAAGTGAAACTATAGAAGAGATCTTACTTTGGAATGTGAAACCTGTTCCTAGAAAACAAAAACCTCAGATGCGTTTCTGGGAAAACAAGAGATGACCCAATATATAGTGAGAAGTCACACTTTAGGTTCATATAGTCAGTTTGCAGTGAAAACGTACCTATGAAATTCAGATTAAACAAAAAAGGTAAAACAACTAAAGTGAATCCATATAATGTTAACATGCCAACTGAACATTTAAATCTGAGAATTTTAGTCAACTTACGATTAATTTGTTTAACAAACGATCATAGATTCAAATCGCTATAATAGGTTTATATTATATTAAATGAACCACCAAGAACAAGAAGCGTTGGCCTAACGCTCATCACGTAAGTGCATTTGTTTCACGGTTCCATGTTCCAACTACTAAATAGTAGTAGTAGAAGCAGCAGTAGCAGTAGCAGTAGTAGTAGTTGGAGTAGCAGTAGTAGCAGCAGCAGTAGTAGAAGTAGTGAGTGAATTTGGTTTTACGCCGCTTTTAGCAGTATTCCGGCAATATCACGGCGGGAGACACCAGAAATGGGCTTCACACATTGTACCTGTGCGGTGAATCGAGCCCGGGTCTTCAGCGTGACGAGTGAACGTTTTAACCACTAGGCTACACCGCCGCCCCAGTAGCAGTAGCAGCAGCAGTAGTAGTAATAATAATATTATTAGTGCGTTTGTAAAGCGCCTGCTTTCCAACTTGCAACTGTTCAGTGGCGCTGAAACAAATCGGAAGACTCCAGAGAAAAGGAAGGTCTTTGAGTGAGTTGGAAAGGATAAGACGTTGTCGATGCAACGGAGTTTGATGGGAAGAGAGTTCCAAAGAAATGGGGCTGTCACTGAGAAGGCGTCACTGCCCATTCTGGTTTTGGTCGCATTAATATGCAACGAACAACTTCTTTCAGGTCTTAGATATCTTGAAGGCTGGTACTCGTTGACAAGTTCTCTGCTGTAGATGGGAAAGTCAACAGAATCTTGAATCTTATCCGTTGTTGGATTGGTAACCAGTGCAGTTGCTAATATACGAGCGTTATATGGTCTTTTGGTTTAGTTCTGGTGATGATTCTCGCAGCACGGTTCTGAACTAGTTGGAGACTATGAATATTGTCGGATCCGTTCATGGGTGAAGTCTCGAGGCATCGTAGGAGTGGACTATTAGCTTAGTAGTAGTAGTAGTAGTAGTAGTAGTAGTAGTAGTAGTAGTAGTAGTAGCCCTGTGCCTGAAAGAATCATCATAAACAAATCAAAACTTTCATTACATAACAGTCTCGTTTCCTCTTCACTGGGTTCCGTCCTACTACGCAACTTAGAGCGACAACCCGTCCAACCTTTTCCGACTAACCCATTTTACTGGATGCATAACTATAAATCAGAATGATTTGCTACATCTAAGCACTTGTATGTTGCAACACTAGGCACCTTCTAATCCTTGTAGACTCGTGAAAGTCCAAGGTAGAGTAGGCCTTCAGCAAACCCATGCATACCATAAAAGGCTACTATGCTTGTCGTAAGAGGCGACTAACGGGATCGTGTGGTCAGGTTCGCTGACTTGGTTGACACATGTCATCGGTTCCCAATAGCGCAGCCTCGATGCTGGTGTTGATCACTGGATTGTCTGGTCCAGACTCGATTATTTAAAGACCACCGCCATATAGCTGGATTATTGCTGAGTGTGGCGTAAAACTAGTCACTCACTCACTCTAATCCTTGCAAACATGTCGTACACGTCGTGCTTTGTCATACAAAGAGCTCTGACAAATGGAAACCTGTAAATTATGGAAATCTCAAAACGAGGCTCTGTCGCAAAGAAACTTTGGCGGTCTGGTACGCAAATGATTTTATATCAATCGCATTGCACGTTCCAGAACTAGACTGAATAAGCGTGAAAGCACATCACAGGTGTAACCAGTGAGCCAGATGTATTGTCAATCATTTTACGACCTCATCAAACAGGGACAGTTTGTGCTGCCAACACTTCGCCATAAAGCAGAAACACGTTGTTCTTAAAGTTTAAAAGTAAAATTCATTTCTAAATACCATTTTCGTATGAAACAAGGAATTGGAATTCAGTGTAACCAGGTAAGTTTGTGGTGTCTATTTTCACTTTCGCACGAGAAAAATCGGATCGACTGAAAAGTAGGTCATTGTCTGAATAGGTTAATGTGACTTATGTTTCGGTATGGTAAGTATAGGAATGTAAGTGCTAAAATTAACAATTGACTATTGTCACTGATTTTTGTACATGGCATGCATGGGGTTACTTGCTTGATGAATTTATTTTAGGGAGTTGATCACTCATATTGTACATGCTTCTCCATAGATATCATCAGCAACAGACACACACACACGCACTCATACACACGCGCGCGCGCGCGCACACACGCGCACACTCACACACACTGACACACACTCACACAAACACACACACACACTCTCTCTCTCACACACACACATACTTTTACACACACACACGCCACACTCACACAGACACATCACACTCTCTCACACACACACAGACATACAACGAAATCACAATTACTGCGACAAGTTTAAAACAAGGTGACGTTGATCTGCAATCTCTTTGAACTTTACAGATTTCTTCTGTCTCGTGCATTCTATTTCTAATCAAGAAAAGAGAAATGGTACTACACATTACACGATGTTTGGGACTAAATGTTTACAATGTAAATACTCTTTGTAAAATTTCACCCCGTCTGATGTCAAGAATGTGACATAAATTATGACCCATACATAGTCCCAATACCAAATTTAGTGGGTTATTTGTTAAAACAACATATATCTTGGGTTTTTTCGTAGGCAGATGAGATGAAATATCAGTCCTGCTATGACAAGTTAAAAATGTGACTTTCATTTAGCAGCGATGGCATGTATAGGACCCAGGATCATATATAGTAAAAAAGATATATACTCAATTACCATTGCAACATCATAAGTTTTAACACGTTCGGTTCTAAAAAAATCCACCCGCTGCTGTTAAAGATTAGCCAGACACAGAGAAACTGATCAATATGTATTTACGATTTAATTTCACACTGTCTATGTGTGAAAACGGAATGTTGCAAAATAACCTGCTCACGTGTGAGCAACTTTATGGAAAAAAAATCAGCGTTCGGTAAATACGATCATCATTAAGCAGTGTCAGTTCACGTTCCTTTGTTATGATTGGTCAGTCATATATGCTTATTTACTAAACAATGCATGTGAGATCTTGAGTATCCGTTGGTAACAAAACTGGATTTGCCCGTGTCACACACTAACATCCAGTCTCACATTCTGGTTTTGAAGGTGTGCAAAATGATTATCGCAAACGGTTCGTGACATATTTGGAAGTTACGAGTAATATTTTATTTTAGTTTAGAACACACTTTGATGGTGAATGTTTTTTTTTATGTCGACCCTGACAACGATGAAAGTATGGAACCTGGAGAAGATATCATCATTTACTTCCGTTCGGGTGAAATTAAGACGTCAGTTTGTACAATGACGGACGGCGGATAACTTAGATATCATGGAAATCGCCGATCTCTTGGACTGATTAGCGATAATTTGTCAAAGGTGAGAGAAACACGTTTCTGTATAACTTTCTGATATTGGATGAAAGTTTTCATTACTGAAAATGCGCATGATCCCTTTGGTGATTTACAACAATGATAACGATGTCTTGTTTCAGGTAATCACCGACGAGCGTCTATGTAAAGCACTGAGTAAATATTCCGAAACAGTTTGCATGACATACTTTTTTTTAAACAATCGACTATTGTCAGGGTGCCCTTCCATTTGTGAGAATTCCCAGTTGGCTAAGTGCAGATAGGTAGTGTTTCCACATCCCTTCAGTGAAAGTGGGAACAGCCCTATTTGGGAAGAGGCATAGTTCATTAATGAGTTACTTAAAGGTCACATGCAACCAAAAAATCAAACATGATTGAGACACAATTTTCACTTATTCGTGACATATAACATGCACTGATGGTTATACAAAACCCTCAAATAACCAAAATTATAAGCGTACAAACGCAAATCAAGAGTGCAATATTTTGTAGTTGGGTCTACTACGACCCGGGATAACGAACCCATTCAAAGCCGTTCGATGTGCACTCAAGTGTAACGAAATCTTTTCATTGGCTGGCTTATTTGCCGATACTCTTTCCTTGCTCTCTGTTTATGAAATCTCAATGAATGAAATTGTGCATTGCATATTGACATTAGCAGACAGGCAGGCAGACATATAGGTTGTCAATAAACCGGATTTTTCTCTGTGACAGAGTGTGCTTATCACAATCAACATGTCCTAAGTGGCGACTAACGGGTGGTCAGGCTCGCTGACTTGGTTGACACATGTCATCGGTTCCCAAATGCGCAGATCGAAGCTCATGTTGTTGGTCACTGGTTTGTCTGGTCCAGACTCGCCTATTTAAAGACCGCCGCCATATAGTTGGGATATTGCTGAGTGCGACGTAAAACTAAACTCATTCACTCACAATCAACATGTTACGGGTAAAATATTTACTTGTTTGTGTACACAACCAAGATTAGACGACTGCTCACGACCTCATACTCCGGGCATGCCTACTGTTTCAAGCACCGCGAACCTATTCACTGTGCATGCGTATGGGCGCAGCGCAGCACAGCTGTTGAAACCACTTTCCCCCCCAGCGCTGGGGAAAAAATACTGAATCATTTGAACTCCGATTTCGCGGGCTTTTTTTCATCGCGTTTTTTTTTCAACTTTATCGGTTGAAGTGGCATTTTTGATGATTTGTTTCGGTAAGTGCATACAGAAAGGTACCAGTATCCGCAAAGTTGTATTTTTCGTTGCATGTGACCTTTAACGCAGAAGATATTGCTCGGTAAGGATCATTTACTGTTTTCAATAAAGAACCTCGACATATACAGAAACAATGAAACAGGTTATCAGAGATATGGGTCAGCCAGATCGACATCGGTACTTGTTGAAGGCCTGCTACATAATAGCGATCTAAAAGAGGAGGTTAATAAAAACATTATATTAATTATAGTTAAAACAGTTATTGCAATCAGATTTTATTAATTGCGGTGAATTAGGTAGATACCCAATCAGTATATCCGTCAAAACGTGTAACCCGGTTCTTCGTTTGGGCTTCGTAATCAAGTGGTTTCGAAACAGGAAGAAAGAGCCAAGTCTCTCGTAGATCGTCTAGTGGTTTATTGAAGTTTGCATCAACGGTTATATAAAAGACTATTCAGGTGCTTTACAAACCTACTGTAAGCAATCCTGAATCTTCGGGAGCGTAGCGACCTCTGACCATCTAACTAAGCCCCGCAAACCGTTTCCTCGAATGTAACTTTTTCCCCTAGTTTTATCCCAGTCCTCCTAACATCAAAGTCTATAATCTATCAATACCTACAATTGTAAAAACATGACACATCGTTGGACTGTCCTTTTAATTGTCCACCTCTATACCTACTCCTTAAGTCTTGATAAACTATCAAGACTTATAGAAATGAAAAGAAACACAATTTGTATCTCATTTCCCATGTCAGTTGGTCCTACTGATCCCCCACTACATCACCCCTTGTCCATTTTAACAACTCTCCTCTTGTATCCCCCCCTTCCCATGATAACGTACTCTGTCTTTACTGATATAGACATAACCACAAGGCTTGTGATACTGTCCGATGTCAGCCAAGTTCGGACAATCAATTAATTACCCAAATCCCCTACTATCTGCGCTCCCTGTCCTCATGTACAATTTCTTCCTAACTCATATAAATTATAATGTACAAAATTATTTTAATTAACATTTAAATTAACAATAAAACATCATTATAAACCGAGAGTGTAACTCCCGGTTACAACAGGAATTATATCAAACTTGACTAAAATGTTATGTTGTAATGTCAAATTAAATATCATTTTTTCATAACGTTGTTTACATTTTTTTCTTCAATTGCTGAACTTAATTTTCCATTGTTATCAAGTGTCGAAGCGCATCATATCCTACAGGATACTGGATTGTATCATAATTCAATGAATCAGTCTGTACCTAGCATTGTTTAGGTTAACTATACTGTACAATCCATTCTCATTTATCAGTTATGGTGGCGCTCTGACGTTGACTGTCCGGACGGCTATTTCTCTATAATGTATAAGCATCCGGTTTTTAGAAACTTATTTGTTACATTTGCCTTACTACTTTAGAGTCTGGTTAACTAAATTTAGAACTTCGAACCACTCCCTGCCCAAACTGACGTTGTTACGACATTAAAAGATGCAACAGAATCTGCAAATTTCATAACCTAGTAGTAGCTACCTACTCCACTGTCTCACACCTGGGAGTTCTCATAAATGGGCGTAGACCATTGTCAGAGTTGTTTCGGTTTATACCCGGACTGTCGACAACAACGAACAATCCGTCCAAATTACTTGCCGACAGTCCGGGGAAAGGGACATGATGTTCCACATGAGTGACTTGACGTCCAGTGTTCTCGCAATTAAGAAACCAATTAAAAACACAGTGTGATATCAACAGTGCACTGTATGTTTATTATACCTCGCTAAGTAACGGGCGTGTGTAGCGTTCATTCTGACCGTATATGTTAGCAAAATATACTTTGGTATAGATATATGTTTGTAAGTGAAAAAGTTACCATTTGAGATATATAGATATATAGATATATATAGACATACATACATACATACATACATACATACATACATACATACATACATACATACATATAGACACACACACACACACACACACACACACACACACACACACACACACAACCAAATACGATGGACAGGTGGCATCTGTACCATTAATGCATTACTGTTGTCTGTCAGTGTAACCCGCACCGTAGCATTTGTTATTTTGACGGTGATAAGAACATTTTCCTGATCTATTATATGTACCAAAATGATATATGTTGTCAACAGGATTTCAGTTATCCTGTTATTCCCAATTTCACAACATAATTTCCGGGGATATTTTTGTTTTTGTGGCATGTAATCCTCCCACTTGCTTAACGTAAAATAATACACGCAGTTTGTTTGCAACCTTAATTCTCTTACAAATTGTTGAAAAGACAAAGTTAATTCACTTCCACATGATGCGCGCATAAAGTAAAATAATACTCTGTTTGCAACCTTATTTCTCTTACAAATTGTTGAAGAGACAAAGTTAATTCACTTCCACATGATACGCGCATAAAGTAAAATAATACTCTGTTTGCAACCTTATTTCTCTTACAAATTGTGAAAAAGGTTTCCTTAATTCCAGTACTCATGACTGACTAAGTCACTAAGTAAACGTTCTCTTTAACATCGTCACGGTTTGTTGACCACGCTATGTGGACACTCCGGGTTTTACTCGGTCGACAATAAGCTACATCAAAATTGTCATTTGTCGACAGATCGGGCTGACACCGTTGTTTCGGTGACAGATAGTACAATGCACGGTACTTGCGACATCAGCCATGAAAGTAGTTCAATAATGAATATGGTAATTTGTAATAGCTTCAAGTGTCTCTTTGGTCTCTGCAATGTCTAGAACGGAAATAATAGGACACTGACGAATATGAAACGCCCGAGTTCTTTGATGTCTGCCAAAAGTAAACAGAGTGTTGTCAACTGTCAATGTTAACAAACTGCTATGAGTTTATATGAGTCAGTTTTGTTTTACGCCGCACTCGGCAATATTCAGGCTGTATGGCGGAGGTCTGTAAATAATCGAGTCTGGACCAGACAATCCAGTGACCAACATCATGAGCACCGATCTTGGGAACCGATGACATGTGTCAACCAAGTCGGCGAGCCTGACTACCCGATTATGTTAGTCGCCTCTTACGACAAGCATAGATTAATGAAGATCAATAATTCTTACCCGAGTCTTCACGGGGAAGTTGGAATGAAAGGTCTGTTGACATATAGATCTTGTTCGTTCAAGAAGTTAATTAAAATCCATTTAAGTTGTCTCGCGACGTTAAAATCTAAAAAGTAAAATTCTGACTTAAAATTTAGTCCTTGATTCGTCAAAGATCAGTGGAAAACCCATTTCACGAGAGAAAGAAAATTTTGTAAAAAAGGGTTCAGTTTATTATGGTTAATGTACATATATATTCATAGGTTAACCGGAATGCCCACAATTCATTCTAAAATGTTTTGTTACGACATAGCGTAGGATAGTTTCAACGATGTGGTTCAAATGCATAAGCCTTACCCGGTTAAACATATCGCATATTCTCTTGTCACAGTGAAATGGGGAGGGTGTTTTCCTGAGCACAGCTAGATCTGCAAACATTTTTGGTCCTTGACAGCTATTGCATAAAAAAAACTATGTTACTGCATTATGGTATCTGGGCAGGGTATATGGATGTTAGGATCTATAGAATTTAAGTGAATCAAATGTAAGGATAGCGAGCGAGGTCAAAACGTTCAGCCTCACACTGAGTAAATATACGCGAATGACCCTGTTTTGCGCTTTGTTAATAAATCCGGTCGAACATGACGGGAAGACAGGGGCGTGTGTGTCGAGGGGCGGTAGGGGAATGGTTGTGAGTGTGTGTGAGTTTTAAGGGGAGAGAGAGAGTGTGTTTGGGTGGGAGAGAGAGAGTGTGTTTGGGTGGAGAGAGAGAGAGAGAGAGAGAGAGAGAGAGAGAGAGAGAGAGAGAGAGAGAGAGAGACCGGATTCGTGTCTGCTGATCATTCTAGACAAATTCGTGTTATGCCGAGACATGCCAAACAGCGACTCGTGCCTTCCTGGAAGGAGTTCATATTATTGGCGTATGAACATCAGAACTACTTTAAACAAGAACGACAACTCTAATCATGTCCACCAAGCCCTCATATGTAAAATTGCTGATTTGTTTTCTGTATGCAAATAAAATCATCGGCGTTTTTTCAGCTACATTAAATCCAAAAGCAGATACTAAAATGACTTCAATGACTTAAAATATTTCTCAAACTAAACATTCACATACCCTAGCTAGCTGCCAAGCCTTTGATGGAAGTTTTAAATGAAAACGGTAATAAATATTCCCAGTCAGACTAAAATGTTCCCAAACATGTGAGATATATGACCAATGTTAACGATTAAAGTTATTTGGTAATACATAAAAATAATACAATTGTTTAGAAATCGATTGAAAACTATACACGCTGGCAAGCTTCTGAAAGAAGCCTGAAAGACCCTCTCTCCGCCAGTCGCATTATTCTTGGTAAAAAACTTCACTTTAGGCAGCTGATTTTATTATGTCACGTTCTTTACACTTTCAATGATATGACGATGTACTTACTTTTCGTGACTTTTTGAAAGCTCGCATGACGCTAGTCACGTTTTAAGTACTCGGGATCATGTTTATCATAGCACCGTAACCCATCTGATTGGTCCCCGTACTAAAGCACAATGAGAATGGGGCGGGTCTTACGGAGGTTACGAAAAGGGGCGAGTGGTGACGAATGCTCAGAGTATGCGAAATTGGGGCGGTGCATTCCTTCAAACCACCAAAACAGGTCCCAGTGAGGGATTCGGCTCTTTAAAAGTGAACATCGTTGATCTACACTGTACGGAGGTACGTACGTTTATGTATTTATTGATTCACTTTGCAGGAGAAGCGCGTTTTTGCGCCATTTCGTATAAAGACAATGTCAAGGTGCAACATTGTTGTGATTCCCACTGTACGCGGTATAACAGAACTTGACTCAGCCCCTTTTTCACAAAAGTGTTTACTCATTGTCAAAGTGCTACCTCTAAATGGCACTAACTACAACGGCAAACTGAAGATATCGAATGGTTCTGAAATAACAGAGAAATGTGCCCTATAACTGGTCAGTCAGTGGTCAGGGTTTGAAACCTATTGTGCAAAGGTCCTGCACGCGAACAATGAAACGATGCTCTAATGCCAGTAATGGACTTGTTAACTTAAATTGATAAATGAAAAGATGTGGTTTAAAGCACAAAAAGCAAATAATGGAGTTCTGTCAATAATATTAACACCACGTGTGGCAGTTTGTGATGTGCTGAGTAATTGTTTACATTCCACGTGATGTGGAGAATGATGACAAGTTTTATGAAAATACTTCTTTCAGTCGTTATCAAGAGATACAACAATCAGCATTAAGATCCATGTCGAAACGTCACCTTCACAGAATGAAAGAAGTTTTATAGCCATAAAAATTGTCATCATGCGTCATCAACTCAACAAAATTCATGTATGGCAAGAGCTATTTCAAATTCATTTGTCCATTTCAAGTCTAAGGGAAATAACTCCTTTATTATTATATATCAAAAGGACGCTAAAGTGGGTGCATATGTCCCAGCATGTAGAATGTAGACCAAAATATTGTAGAAAATGTATGACATTGTGCCTTAAAGATAATTACTATTCTACTAGTTAGGTATTTTGTGAAGGTTTTTTTTTCTAAAGGTGCAGTACTTGAGTGCAATACTGGTTTCAGAAAATTATAACATGTATAAATTTTAGCATGTGTTACTTGTTTAAAATCTGCAGCCCAAATGTGATAAGTTTCCAAGCACATGTCACTATAGGAAAGCATGACCCATGACCAATGATGATATGTAAAGGTAATGTAAAGTGGATGTGTAAAACTGGCAGTGTAAACTTTTGCAGATGTATATAAATTTACACCCAGTATTCTTCTAATGAAGGCACATTGACCTGAGTGGCCATAATTTCCTTTGTGAAAAACAATATTCATAAATGGATGTGACAGAAACTGAAATATTAGACCTTGTGGCTCTACACCATAGACAATGGCAAGTAGTTGTCAGTTTTGATATTACTAATCAATAAATGGACTTCCTGTGCGATTAGAATGATCAGATTAGGTCTGATTTAAAGGCTTCTGGTACCTACCAGTCTCGTGTATTCATTGATTATGCTCATCTATGTTTGGCTGACCATTGACATTGGCTAGTTAATTATATTATTTATACTGCCGGTGCCTAGAGCTCCAAAGATCTGTTAGTGCTAAGATAGTCATAAGTACCATACATTAGCATCAACGTACGACTATCTTAGTGCAAAGAGAGCCTCGAAGATCTAGGCCCAGGATTATACTGCTACCAATCAAATCTTGGATGCAGGTTAAAGGAAGGATCATATTTGGGAAAATCTGCCCACTAGACCACAGGACCAGTGCGTGGACAATACTTAGTGGTCCTGTCTGTACTTCACTGGTCCAAAATAACATTCACAGATTTACTTAACTATCAATACAAAATTCACTGGCCACCAGAACCACTGCAAAACTATCATTTAGTGGTCCTGATGTGACTTTACTAGACCATGGACCATAGGACCAGCATAAATTTCACACTGTCCTATTATTTAGATGGGATGTCACATGTATTTGTATGACGTAGAACATTTTTTCAAAGGGAAGAGCCAAAATTGTCATCACTCCTAAGTAGTTAGTTGTTTGATGTGTGGTACACAGTTCCGATCCCTGAGAGGTTATCTCTCTGTCTTGAGAAATTTGGTTTAGAAGACGTTACAGAGTAGGCTAGTGGTTGAAGTGTTCGCTTGTCATGCCAAAAACCTGGGTTCATTTCCCCACACGCATTCAATTCTGGTGTCCCTTGCCATGATATTGCTGGAATATTTCAAAAGGAGGTGTAAAAACTAAACGTTCTCAATCACTTATATTTAGAAAGTGACATCATTGAAAATATTTCACTTTTAATAAAAAAAGAGAAGTGTGATTATGCACTGGATTCCTCTCTGACAAGCCAGCATGACAATGATAGAAGAATCTGTATTGAAACGTCTCATTATATATATGAGACACATATATATATATATACACACACACACGTATGTGTGTGTGTGTGTGTGTATATGTATATATATATGTATATATAGGTATGTATATATGTATATATATGTATATGAAACAGAACCTGCAGTGGTGCCTGTTCTTATTTACAGTTCTTGTCAGTTTTATTTTTCCTGGTCTCCATGGAAATGATTCAGACTTATGCCTCAAAACAGGAGGGGTTTGGTTTCCTGTCCGGAGCATAACACAAATATTTTGTTTGTTGTGACTGGTCCATATATATGCAGCTAATTTGTGTACAGTTGTGTACAATTATGGGGACTTCACAGGAACCATGCATGTTCCCAGGTAGGGGAAAGCAAATGTCTGAAGACAATAAGGGTAGGATACATTTTGGGTGATAGTCACTGATGGCTGCTTATTACAGTGGCATTTTAAAGCTGGTTTAAGCAACACCTTTATGGAGTAACTGAGTGAGATTTACATTTCTTTCAGCAATACTCTAGCAATATTGTCATTCAGAGGACACCAGAAATGGGCTTTACACATTGTACCCATGTAGTGAATCATACCTGGGTCTTCAGCGTGATGAGCAAGCACTTTAACCACTGGGCTAAGCAACTGCCCCTTTGTGGATGGACAACTTCATTGTTGCAATAGTTTTGACATTTCTGTGCTGATAATAACAGTAATAACACCATTATCGATCAATTGCTTCCTCATCAAATTATGAAGCAATTTTTGGGGTTAGATTGTCTTGGCAATGGTATAAGAATCTGTACTCAATATCACATGATTTAACGATGAAGTTCTCATCTGTAAATTGTTTTGCCTTTATTGTATCCTATAACTCGAGCTGGCTGGTGACATCTTTTGTTTTACGTGATTAGCTCCAGGTTATTTGGGTGTTGTCTAGACAGATGCTATTGACAATCTTATTCTATGATAATAATTTTAGGGTAGTATTCTGTGGATTGAGGTGTTGTCTCGACTCAGAGAATACAGAGACATGCAGGTGCTGTTGACAATCTTATTTTTGGTTTGTTTTCATGGTAGGATTATGTGGATTGAGGGACTGATGCTTAAACACCTTGAGGGAGGGTTACAACATGTGTAGAAACTAGAGTCCATCAACATTCCTTTGGGCATCCAGCCTCGGCATGTTTGAACAATTATTTATCAATATATACTTAATAGCAAAAGAAATGCAACTGTTTTTTTGTCAATTTTTCAAACATTAAACATAAACATGAGCACTTACTTTTATGAGATTTCATTTTTTCCAAACATGCGTTTCTTTTGTATTTCCATGTATAATTAGATAGTTGCTATTTGTTTCCTTTGACCTAAACAGAAAAATATCAGTTTTATAGTTCTTTCTTTTCGGTGATCTCTAATTTTTCCTTTATTGTTGTCATATGATTTTACCATGTGCACAGATATTTTTACCACCTTTCCAGGGTCTTGTCATATGTTAATACCTCGTCCACAATTTTGCAGCCAATGCTTCTACCATGAAAATGTACAACTGATATCTACTGATATGTAGATCAGGATAATATACCATTCTTTGTTAGTTATTGTTTAAATGGGGACAGTTGGGTAGTATAGCGTAAAACATTCACTTGTCATGCTGAAGGCCCAGGTTCATTTCACCACATGGGTACAATAATTGAAGTCTGGTGTCCCCTGCCGTGAAATTGCTGGAATATTGCTAACAGCGGTGTAAAACACAACTCACTCACTCACTCACTCACTCACTCACTCACTCACTCACTCACTCACTCACTCACTCACTCACTCACTCACTCACTCACTCACTCACTCACTCACTCACTCACTCACTCTTGGTTAATTGGCTCTCTAGAAGTTGGTGAGAGAATAATGAAACCTGGAATGTTTAGATAACAAATTTGTTGTGTTCTTTTTGTATTTTTTCTGCTACCTTGGAATGTAGACTCAGATGCTGTTAGTGTGTCCAGTCAGTTTTTTTAATACTCAGGACCTGTCAGGAATTCTTATCTTAGGATGATGATTTATTGTATTTTGCCAACTTCCAGTGTAGGTTCAGCTGTGGATTCAGCTGATCATCCGTTTGTCCAGTCTTATATATATATATTCAGCAGCTGCCATGACCCATGTTAAGCCTGATCGTGTATTCCCTCCCTCCTTCACAATCACCACCTCCTTACAGTTAGTAAGTTGTAATTTACACCACTTTGTACCATATTCCAGCAAAATGGCAGAGGACACCAGAAATGGGCTTCACACATTGTACCCATGTAGGGAAATGAATCTGGATATTTGACATATCAGATGAAAGCTTTAACCACAAGGCTACCCCACTGCACCTACTAGTGCAGTACTGTTGTATCATCTATATCAATACATACACCTTCATGACTCGGAATGTTTTCATTTCAGGCGTTTGAAAATGTGAGTGACTGACAAGCCTACTCCATCCTTGGTCAAGAAGCTTGAATTCATCTGAACTGGCCTGCCAAAAAGACATGTGAAGTATCCAGTGTTGGCCAAGACAAAAGCTGATTGGCAGTGATAGATAACTTTGAAACTGGATATGAATTCCTGGATATGTGCAAAACAGTGATTCCTCGAAAGTATTCTGAGGTACATTCTTCCTAAGTGACAAGTTTTTGCAATGCATTGTCTATGGGGCAGAAGATCAAGCCAATGTTGATTACTCAGCAGAGCAAGAACTCCATCAATCCTGGTTTCATCTGCACATACAGAAACATATCAGTAATATACTTCATTGCATCAGTTGTGGACCTGTGATGTTACTGCTTCTTTGAAAATTCTTTGGACATGAAGCTACTTGGATCTACTGACTCTGCTCTAGGCACTGTTGCTGGTCTGGCTGGTGGTAGTCCTACTAGAACCAGTCTTGCTGTTCCTGCAAAGAGCAGTGTTGACGGTGCTGGCATGGACAAAGCTGTAGGTCCCTCCAAGGCAAGACTTGCTGATCATGCTTTGATAAGTATTGCTGAAGCCTACGCAGCAATCCAGTACAACTGGGACAGCAGTTGCTCTGACTCTGAAGTTGGTAATGATCATGATGACAATTACAAGCGGCGGCGCAAATATCTTCTTATTGACCTGGAAGATGGGTCTCAGGGCGGTAAGTCCAATCCTGTTCAAACCATGCCAAAGAAAATGAAAAAGGTTTTGAAGAAAGGTGGACTGAAGAGGAGAGGAAGGAAACAATCAGTCTCTGTACAATCTGCTGCAAAGATGTCTGAAGGTTTGATTGTGTCTGATCAGCAACAAGAAGAAATACTACCAAGAAGCGATTGTTTTAAGCGTACTACACTGCCAAAAGAGACAAATGACAAATGTTTGATACCTGTGGAAAACGTTACAGATAGGTCATTTGAAGATGAAACAGAAGACCATCATGGTAGACAACTCTTTCCTGGTATTGTGCCAAATGAAGTAGTATCATCAGATGTTGGTAATTATTCACTTCAAGGACAACTTATCTCAAAGAAAGTTCAAGATAAAAGAAACAACTCAGAAACAGTTCCCCTTGGTGAACAGCATGATTCTATGAACAATAAGGAGACATCTGTCATTATCCTGTCAGACAGTGATGATGAATTGGATGCATTTGATTCTACTGAATCAGGAGATGGTGTTGCTGGTTCATCAGCGATGCCAGAAGAATCAGATAATGAGCGACAAGTTCTGATGGAAGGTACTACACCTGTGACAGTTCCCCATGGTGAACAGGTTACAACCATGGAGAGAAAGGATTTGGTTCTAATGGAAGGTACTACAACTGGAAAAGTTAACAAAGGTGAACCACATACCTTCATTGTGAGCAAGGATTTGGTTCTGTTGGAAGGTACCACACCTGTAGCAGTTCCCAATAATGAACAACATACCTTCAACGAGAGGAAGGATTTGGTTCAGGTGGGAGGTACCACACCTGTAGTGGTTCCCAATAATGAACAACATACCTTCATGGAGAGGAAAGATTTGATTCTGATGGAAACCACAGCCAGACCTGATGAATTGTATAGTGATGAAGAATTTGTGATAGAACCTAATGAATCCTGTGATTTCGAGATAGATCTTTCTGGCTGTAATACTGTGAGAACATCAGGCATAATTCAGCCTGGATCAAGGACATTGCTTGACTCTGATGCACCTGCTGATGGAATTGATGATGGTTTCAGTTCAGAGGAAGAAACTATTGTGCAGATCGAACTTCAAAGTTATGTAAACAGTGCTGCAGAAAATCAAACTTTTATGAAAGAAAGATCACTTGAAACACAGAACAGTTCATTACGATGGCCAGTGAAGACCAGTTCTGATGGTGAGACAGTTCATGATGAGATATCAATTTCAGTTTTTGATGCAATTCAAACTCCAGAACAGGCACCCATACAAAATTTGAAATCATGCTCAAGGGGCATAACCAGTTCATCAGAAGTGCGAAATATTTCATCAGAAGGTAATATGAAAACAGCAAAAGTGATTCAGGTTTCAAGACACCGGGATGAAATGTCAAGTTCAGAAGAAGGTCTTTCATGTGCTGAATCTGGTTCTGACCAAAGAATTAACCAAACAAAAGCCAAGGATGTCCAAGCAGACCCCTTGTCTGTCTTCAGTGATGATATGGCTGAGGAGACATGTTATAAAGCTCCACAGACTGCCCAAACTTGTGACAAATGCAAGTTGAATTTTTCATCTGCAGAACATTTGTTGAAGCATTTCTCAAAAGTTCACAGAAACCAGAGAAAAACATTTGGAAAGCGTAAGAGGGACAACCATCATTTTCGGCATGCCTCGTCTTCACTCAGCAAACTTCACTGGTCTGTTGTCAATAGGAAAGGATATCCAACTCTTCAAAATGCCCAAAGTGAGTTGAGACCTAGTTTTCGAGAAATGCTGCAGAAGTATTCAGCAAAGGTGGAAGAAACTGATATTTTCAAACATAAGAGGAAACATAACTGTACAATCTGTGGTGAGGTTAGCATGTCAAGTCAAGCCCTACACAAGCACCTGATGAGGCATGTGGGTGTCACGTCATTTGACTGTGAAGTTTGTGGAAAAGTCTTCATATCAACATCTGACTTAAGACAACATCTTTGTACTCATGAGAAACATTTAAAAAATGAAGAATATAAATGTAATGAATGTAGTTTGACCTTTGCAAAGAATGCCAGATTGATGAGTCATAAGGCTATAAGACATCAGAATGAATGTGGTCATGACTGTAAGGTGTGTGGTAAAACATTTCCAACAGCTATTCGTCTGAAGTACCACATGCTTGTGCATTCTGAGAACAGAGAATTTCATTGTAAAATCTGTGAGAAGAGCTTCAAATGCCAAAAGTATCTTGCTAGTCATATGTATTCACACTCACAAGATAGACCATTTGCGTGTTCTGTGTGTAACAAAAGATATAAAAGAAAGCAAAGCAGAGATGTCCATGAGATGAAACATGAAAATCCTTTGTCTAAAGTCAGTTCTTTTTTGTTTTCAATCATCCAGGAAAGATACCAAACTCTTGAAAAGGCATAAAGTTGGGAAAATGTGATTTTAATTTCATTTCTCTAGAACAACAACAGCCGCAGCAACATAGTGTGGAGACTGGCACAAAAACAAGAGTTATGACTAACCTCTTAGAACCAGCATGACTGTGCCATCTGTATGAAGTTCAAGACAAAACCTTGACTATCATTGCTGGGTTCATTCTGGTGTCAAACCATGTATGCAGAAAAGACTTCACAGTCTTGGAGGAGATAACCTGTAAGTGCAAGGTCATGTTCACCATAAGAAGCAGCATCAGTGATTTCAAAAACAGGTGAATCCTTTCTAGCAAAAGGAAAAAACCATGAAAAAACAACATGAATAGAGTCTTGTGGAAAATGAAAAGAATACTTAAGAAAATGGAAAGGATCCTCAAGAAAATGGAGAAGATCCTAAAGAAAATGAAAATGATCCTAAAGTAATATTGAGAGGGTCCTCAAAGAATCATCAGCAGACTATGGAGGTCCTGAAACATACAAAGCCTCTGAAGATCTTGAAATCTGCTGAACATTCTGTGTTATGTAATTAAACAAACTCATCATGTGTTATCTTGTACTTTCATTTGTGAAAACAACAATATTAAAAAAAATCATCCAATAGTCCAGCAATGACATGGCAGAGGACATTGTACCCACCTCACACATCTTCTGTGGAAGGGAATTCAATCTGCATGCACATCTGATAATAGCACATTAATAATGTGTCCATTTATAGAACTCCAAACATGACACTAGGTGTGCTCATAGCTCAGGCAAAGTAGGCTCAGTATTATTCATTACACTGCTATGCTCCGTGTAGACTGGCTCATAGCTCTAACAATGAATGGAACAGCACATTAATACCACGAATAACCCAAAAGGTTATACTCACATGATTTATCCTACCAGGTACCCAGTTTCTGCTGGCTGAAGAGGGGTTATTTTTAGTTGAGACCACATGTATCACATGTTTCTTTGTGAAGCAGGACTGTAGTCCTAGAAACACTCAGGAGTGAAGCTGTCACACACTGTCACCCATCCAAGGGCACTATCTGATTGTGACCTGAACTATATGCACAGGACCACACACCAAACATGATAAGGTTCACTAGCTGGACCAGGTAAGCAACTGCCTCAGACCAGTGTGTGTGGGTTTCTACTGATGCACTTCTATTATGTAAGCACTGGCTTCTTGCTTATTTAAGGAAGAAAGAACATACAGAAATCTGTTCAACACCCATACTTCCATCTGAGGGGTGACTTTCAGTATGAGTGTTTGAGCATCTGACAATATATGCTTTGTATGATATGCGAACCACTTTCTAGGGTGGAACTGGCCTCAGGTTGTATGAGAAAATGCAATTTATTGTGTCATAAACATGATTCTGGGATGATTGATTTTTGTTTGTTTTTTGTTGTTCAGTGTTGTACTCTTCAGTAATCCAGTAAATGCACCTCTCACTGAGACAGGACCAGACAATCCAGTGATTGACATGAAGAGCATATGTCTTAAAACCCTCATGGTATTCCTAATTGCTTCAATTTGTGTAGTGGTAGTCAAGTGGTTAAAGCTTCAGCTTGGCACACTGAAGACCAAGGCTTGATTCCCTGCATGTACACAAGGTATGAAGCCAATTTCTGATGTCCCTTTGATTTAGTATTGTTGGAATACTGCAGAAAACAGGAAATTTCATTTCTGTAGTGGGTGATAGCTATTTAATGCCATGCACCATATACAGGTCCCCTTTTCTTGAGTGAGTTTAGTTCTATGCCACTTTTAGCAAAATTCCACCAGTATCCTCATGATGTCAATCACTGGATTGTCAAGTCCGGGCTCTTATTTACAATTCAATGGCATACAGCTGCATACAGCATTGATCAAGGAAACTGTTCCAAGTGGGTGAAGTTAGTGTTGGCTTCGGGAACATCTTAACACAAACAGAAGGATTCAAGGGTCAGACTAATGTATCTCAGATTCTGGTGCATACATTTCCGAAACCCTCTGTTTGTATGATGTAACGCATTTCTCTAAAGTGGACACGGTCTAGTTTTGAAATAGTAGTGCCTTCGAAATATTACTCAATTTGGCAGATGGCTTTAGAGACTATAATTGCTTTGTGTTGCCGGAAATGTTGGATAATACCCAGTAATGTACGTGCTCAAGCATCCATAGCTATGTCTGTTTAATTTTACAGCGTGTACAGGCGTGAATATTCGACCATTAAGTCGTGGACGGAGCCATGACTTCAAACACTGGAATGTAAACTCAATTAGCTTATAGCGGCGTGGGGTGATAACAGCGACTCTGACAGCTCTCAGTTATGCAAGTTGTCGATAACAAGTCTGTTACTACATGCATGTTTTAACAAAATGGGGTCTTACCCCGACATAATGTGAGAATTATAAACTGGTATTGAGAAATGTCTGTATACTTTAGGTACAATATACACATTTTGCAGCAGTTATGGTATGCAACAAAACCCTTCTCACCTCGACAATCTTGTCAAAACAAGGCACCGTTTCGAATTTTTATTAATTTTAATGAAAATGTAATAAGTGGAATATCTTGGCCTGAAAGTAAAATGACAACCAATCCCCAAATTGATTCAGTTTATGCAACCTCTGTGAAATATACACGCGTGAGTTGTTTGAGCAGGAAATAGATATCGACTTCAAGCGTACCTATATTATTCATGACAGTATTTTTTAAATGCTAAGATCAATTTATCACTTTTAGTGTATATGATAGGGCGTTCTCTGTACTGGCGCCAGAGTTAATTTTACATACAACCAGTTACTGGTTAATGGTTGTGATCGACTGCGCTCAATGGTCTGTTGCGTAAAACTTGTGGAATAAACTTGATTCTTCCCTTCCTGGCATGAAATAACAGTAATATTGTTGATAGGCTCTCTCACAGTTCCTGAACGGCATTATTTCTCTTCTGTTTGTCCCTTTCTGCTATGTTGATGCATGCACCATATACATGAAGCACCTGTATTAACTCACATTCTGAATCTCTCTTCGCACAGAGGCATCTTTTTAATTTGAAAGGAATTGTTTGTTTACGTCAATATTATATGTATTCGGAGACAAAGTGTAAGTCTAATATTCTCCACAAAGGAAATCCGCATGATGTACAAGTCCCTGCGCATAGCGTCAGCGCCCTCAAGTCAATAAACAAACGCGTCCATGCCAACCTTAATCTAATTACGTGTAATCTAATATGAAGTTAGTGAGAAGTGTCGGCACCGGTCTTTCTTCTCGGGCACACCCCTTGGTCAAGTGTTCCCATCCCAGCAGGTGCATGTTTTGCCATCGACCAGTTCGTAATTAAAAATCAATTTTTATTGAACGATATTGGGATAACCATTTTACCACCCCCTTTCTCTTGTCGTAAACCCCGTGGTCAAGCGGTGATTGTTACCAGCTGGCGCAGGTTTGACCGAGGGGGAAACCTGATAGTGGCAACATCACAATGGACGTCAAGTCAAACCTTGTTACGTAATACCGAGATTATCTTCTTACTCCCTACTTCGTGCAATTAGCTTGAACAGAATAGATGACAAATTATGACACTCCGTAGCTGCACATATTACAACCATGTTTAAACGTAGATTACTCGATCGCCACTCCCACCTCAGATGACTTTTTAACATCGTTTTACGGTTTATGATAAGACATCATAAAACACCGTGTGTTGCGATACTTTTTTCGTGTGCATATATGCGCAGTTTTCTCAAACATGCCATTTTACCGAATTTTCCCTATTCCTGGGACCGTCTGTGTATAATGTCGATATGCAATGTACATGTCCATTAGCTAGGTGATTTTATTCTGGCTTGACACCGATATGTGCAGGCGTTGCTTTGGGCCAGAACATATGTTACCACCATAATCACACCAACATGTGTTGGTATTGACGAAAAATAAAAACTGCTTTATTATACTGAGATCTCTATATCGCAGAATGTACGATCTGTTCCCTGGTATCTGAGACCGAATCGGTTCAGGAAGTCAGTTTACCAGTCCCGAGTGACTGAGTTCAGTCTCACCCAGCTTTTAGTACAATTCCAGAAATATTCCACAGCGGGTGACACCAGATATGGATTTCACCCATTGTACTCATTTGGGAATGTGACTCGAGTGGTGAACGGATACGTTAGAAAATAGACTGCACCTCTGTCTCTAACATAAAGGTATAACATAAAGCTAAGCTAAGCTTGTACTACATAAGCCCTGATTTGCACACACACACACGCGCGCGCACGCACACACATTGTAGTACACCCCCTGTGGCACCATGTCAAATATTATCACATACCGTAACA
Source organism: Haliotis asinina (assembly GCF_037392515.1). NCBI lineage: Eukaryota > Metazoa > Mollusca > Gastropoda > Lepetellida > Haliotidae > Haliotis > Haliotis asinina. Next base: position 20,921,437 of record NC_090280.1, read on the forward strand.
TGGTATGACGGAATTTTGGTATGACGTGAGCGTAAATTATACCACCATATTTCCCCTGTCGGACCGGACACGCTTTCCATTTTGCCACAGAGGTGAACCGGGAATAAAAGAAATGATTTTCAAACATTGAACAAATCGAGGCGTGGCACGAATCACCAACACATTCACAAGGCGGTTTTGTTAACCTATTTGACGTTTTGACTGAATGGTGTTCCATAATGAATATCCGTTTTTCTGAGTAACAACATCAATAAAAAGTCTGTCAGAGATGCTGCTGTTGTCTTTGCTGTAACTGTGTTCCTTTTCCAGCGGGTTAAAAGTCAGTCCCGTGTTCATTGAGAGTATTCCTGTGACAAATACGTCGTCTATCCAATAGAACCGCTTGAAGCGAGATGCTGCGTAGAGAGTTCGGGCCACTTCCGGTGACGTAAGGTAACCAAACCCCTTGCAAAATGTCGGATAATTCTTAAAGGGATACTCCTTCTCAGTTACAAACCACTTCGTTCCCTCAAGTCTAAACGGTCGCTTCTTTTCCATTACAAAACAGTAAAAGGAGCGAGTCAATTCCTCATTTCGTCGGACAAATTTTGCCAGGTTATACACGTTCAACATAACGTCATCGTCCATCTTCACAATGACCTTCACCTTCGGACAGCGTGACTCCACCCATCCCAATGCCATTATATGCTTGTAAGTCAGATTACGGTACGAGTCTACAAAGTTACCTTGTACAATGTCACCATATCTTGTTGCCTCGCTTTCTAGACGTCCTTGAACACCAGGACGTGGAGCCTGACCTTGACCTTCCACACTGACATTTTTTTTCCTGGAGGATACTCTCAAATCATACCATATTTTTTCCCTACGATGTACATGTTTACGAGCAAAGGTGTAGGGCAAGCCCACAAAAAATACAGTCGAAATAGACACACCTCCGACATGTTTGACTGACGCCCATGTCTGTCTGATTAAATCTCTAGCTCTGAAATGTTTGGCTGCGGTACTGACAAGGACGATGACATTAGGCTCGCGTCTGCTGCAGATATCAGACTGAAGGTGGTACTGAAAGGAATGAAGATTCAACAACACATCTGCTTCCGTGTCATGGCTGTCGAACCACCTGCCAACGTCATCAATCGATGACGTGTTTATGACATCATACCTCGATATAGTGATGTCATTTTGTGGAAGGGGGTCAAGGTTTGGACTCTTAGCAGATTTTTCTCTCTTCACAACGGAAAAGAATGACTGGTATTTAGAAACTATCAACACTGCCACAGTTATGTTGAACAGGATCAGTCTTACACCAATTTTTAAAGCACAAGAACGACGAAGCATCGCTTTGGATTTCCGTAATACAATATTTAAAAGGTAAACATTACTTTCATTCCTGCTCCATATACAGCCAGGATCCCACCGAAAGTCACCAAACTCTCCAGAGACATCGGTATTCCTTTCATGTCTTCAGATTCCTTTACAAATTCCTGTTTTGTCATTCATTCTTTGACTGTCTTATCCTGAAACATAAGTTCCCAGTAATGTGATACTCCATTTTCTCCTGTTTCGGCTGACGACTGCCGACAGGCATTGTTCAGAGGCTTTAACATCAAGCATCGTCTCTTGCGACCAAGCATCAGCTTGTATTGAGTATGTTCTCTTTACTGCCTTGCCATTCGTCATAAAGCTGTTGTCCAGTTACGCGGATTTCTGGCGGGTGTACCGACTGAAGGGCTTCAAAAGAACCATATGTTGCCGCCTAGACTCGAAACAGTCTCTGTTTAAGAAAAGAGATGATCCTATACAAAACATAGGGTTGGTGGTGTAGCCTTGTCGTTAGGCGCTTGCTTGCCACACGGAAGACCTGGGTCTTGCTTAAAACTAAACTCATTCACCCACTACAAAAACATATAATTTCTGTTAGTCCGATTGTCTCCAAATAAGAATGAATGTGTTTCAATTCCACATCGCGTCGAACAAATTTTGGAAGTTATACACGTTCAACATAAGGTCACTGTCCGTCTTCACAATGACCTTCACCTTCTTTTAAAAGACCCAAATAACGGGAATTATATGCAAAGACGGTACATGGTTAATAATGCCCTGTAGCAAATACTATATGTATGTTATTGTTATATCAACCATTTGTAACATTATGCTGTACATACAATTTGACGTCTATAGCGACGGCACACCGGTAGAATGAACAGCGCGAGGCACGCACGTTTCCCCCACAGTTGTACAAGGAATGCCAGCATAAGAGAGATAGTCGCTGTGATTCTCTCATCCAACACATTTTCTTTTTATTATTTAACGTCGTTTGAACATTTTGTAAAGTTAAGAATATGCAACACATTTCCAAGAATACTCTGTAAAGCAATATTGTCGTAAAGTGTTCTTCTATATCTAGAAATATTTTTACTTTATAAGCTATGACTACAGCACATTTTGTGGAGGATATTACTCAACGATGTAAGTGACCCGTGAAGATCCGGGTTAGAATTGATCTTCAGCAACCCATGCTTGTAGGCGACTAACGAGATCAGGTGATCAGGCTCGCTGACTTGGTTGACACATGTCATCGGTTCCCAAATGCCTAGACTAATAATCATGTTATTGATCACTGGGTTGTCTGACCCAGGTTCGAATTTTTACACACTGACACAAAACAGCTGGAATATCGCCGAGTGCAGTGTTAAACAACAGGTCGAGTGCCAGAAGTCGACATTGTCATACAAAAGCTGGATGGTCATGTGTACTGCATTGAGCCTTCCATCCACTTTAGTCCAAAGTCTCCAATCAGTCGTTGGAGATAAACGCCTGCCTTCATTGTCAAGTTTACTTGATAAGCGTTATGTGCTAATCGTTACGATAATATGACCGGCGACAGAGGCAGACATTACACTGTGATAACAAGGATCAGAGAAAACTGTTGAGTAATTTCGGTCATTTCTGTATACTCTTGGCTTTCAAAACTGCGAGGTTATCTCAAGATTCAGAAGGTCAGCACGGCAGATAAGCAGCATTGTACTATATAAATGACAGTTGAACGCGCGACCCTATCATGACCTCTGACACGATTGGCGGTCATGGTGACCCCAACGAGGAAGACACGGGTTCGATTCCCCACGTGGGTACAATGATTGTGTGAAGCCCATTTCTGGTGTCCCTGGCTGGAAAATTGCAAAGAGCAGCGTAGAACTGAACTCGCTCATTCACTCAGCATCTGCGGTATGAATAACGACCATTGTTCGGGAGAACCAATCAATATTTCACTGTAACAACGAACAAAAAAAAAAATAAAATAAATTAAATAAAATAAAAACAGAAAAACAGAAGACAAAAAACAACCAAACCCAAACAAACAAAAACACACACCAAAAAAACCCCAAAACAAACAAACTAAAAAAACCCCAAACACAATAAAAAACAAACAAGTAAAACCAACCCAAAACACCAAAAAACAACATCTAAAACAACATAAACTAAATGACTAAATACTTTCAAACACTCAGGCAAAAAGGTAGAGTTCATATGGATCCGTGCATATTTCGGTGTGTTTGACAGCGATAATGAATTTTCGTTGCAGGCGAGAAATGGGAAACAGAAGAAAATACGAACATCACAATAAAGTGTTAAGAGACTGTTAGAGTCTATGTATTGAGACACAACGAGGCGCTCCAGTCCAGCTGCCGGGTGTTTATTCTGTTCTTGATTGACTGGGCAGAGCTGATGTATAAAGGAACGATAAGCCAACTTGAACAGATCGTTATGTTGCACATGTTTTTCAAGGCAATCGTTACTGGTGTACTTACAGAGCCTGATTCATTCAGAGCGCACATTCCTACTGGTCGTCGACAGGGCATATAAAATGCCCAAGAACGCTTGGCAGCGTGACTGAGTTTAGTCTTACAAAGCCTTCAGCCTTTCAGCACTACTCCATCAATATCACAGTAAATGGGCTTCACAAATTGCGGGGAATCGAACCCGCGTGGCCCCGTCTGGCAAAGGCTGGGTTACGTACTAGTTGCCTCTATGTAAGTAGAACATTGCTGAGTGCGGCGTTAATTTGTTTATTTTGGGATTTTTTTTAAATAGCTGCACTCTTCTAGCTGTATGACAGCAACTGGTACACTATGACGTGCCAATCAAATCAGCGAGTCTGACAACCCGATCCCATTAGTCGCCACTAACGACGATGCAGCTGGAATGTTGTTGAGTGTTAAGGAACAACAACAAACCCCCCCAAATAATCCAATAACAAAGTAAACCATATAAGTATTGTTATACAAAGCTTACAGCAATATTCCAAGAATATCAGCACGGGGGACACCAGAGATGGGTTTCACACACTGTATCATGAGCTGGGTCTTTCTCATAATGAGCGGATGCCTTAACCCACTAGGCTGCCCTACACGTTTCAAGACATAATACTCAGAGACACTGAAGACAACTCTCACCCACACCAACAACTGAGGACAATGACAAAGCAAGAAAAAGCTTCATCACCTTCTTAAACCATGTGTCGAGTTAATTGCATTCACCCTAAAATGTCTCTTTGCATGTTATATTGATAATACAAAACATGATTCACCTATCCAATGTATTTATTGTATTTCCATCTGAGGCCACACCAGTTTTATTTCTTGTTTTACAGATTTTTGTCATCAGAAAACGTAAAGGCAGGAGTGAAAAAAAAATCATCAATCAAACTAATATTCCTTCAAAATACTCAAAGTATTTTACTTTTGCCAATTTAAGAAGTGTACATGGGGCAAAAAAAACAAGCTGAAAATGTTCTTGTAAGTTTACGTTTAGGGGTAATAAAACGTTAGGATTTTAGTTTTTGAGTAGGAAAAATTAATGTTTTTTATCTTGAAAACATATCAAAGGCAGATACGTAAAAGAAAAAATAAAATTTGGTCTGGCCTGAGCATATTTTCCAAATACTGACAGCATTGCAAATGGCTTATTTTCACATAAACCACCACCTCAAGCCACAGACCCGACAAACATACTCCCTCTCACTGTGAATCTTCGTGTGTTTATTAGAATCAACAACAAATTTTCCACACACAGTACATTTCTTCTTACCAGTGTTTTGCTCAGCCTTACCATCAGTTGACCATTGCTTGGATTTTGATAAATCCAATTTATGGTAAGATCTTTGCTTTGAAGCCAATGAACTCTTTCTTGCGACTATTCTTTGCATTGATGTCGGTAAATCCTTCACTTGGTTTGACCTTCACTGTGATGTTGGTAGATCCTTATTTGAGTCAGACCTTTGCCTGGATGTCAGTAAATCCTTCCTTTGGTCTAATCTTTGCTTGGGTGTCAGTAAATCCTTCCTTTGGTCTCATCTTTGCTTGGGTGTCAGTTTTTTGGGTCAGACCTTTGCTTAGATGTTGATGGATACTTCTTGGAGTCTGACTTTTCTGTGGATGTCTTTGGATGTTTTGCTCTGTCCGAACCTAATGATGGCGTCTCTTTGGGAATGGTTGGATGGGTTTTCAGTGTGTGTAGCGTAAGAAGTTGCCCGCTGGTGAAGGTAATCATACACTTGTCACAGCCAAAAGATTGGATCATGTCGGTTTTCTGTTCTTTGGTTGGTTTCTTTCTAATGGCTACACCGTGTGGATGTTTCTTGATGCTAAGTTTTCTGAGTCCACTTACAGACAAGAATGGCATTCCACACATTCCACTAGAGTTCGGCTTTAAGCATTTGCTGTTTGGGATCTTTTGGGGAATGGCGGCATGGGTCTTCATGTGGTCATTTAGCAGATCCAGGCTGATGAACCTCATTAGGCACTGATCACAGTCGAAGGACACTAACATGTTCTTGGTTTTCTGTTCTTCGGACCCTTTGTTCAGTGACTTCTTGTTTTCGTTATTGTGGATCATTTCATGTTCAGTTTATGTGCTCAGCTGTGTGAATCGTTTCCCACAATATTTACAGACATATGGCTCTGATATTCATATGGACAGCTAATGTTAAGTTACTATAGCACTGAAAGCCACATATTTTACATGCTGTTTCCAAAGTGTGCTTGTACTTGTGGTAATCTAAGCAGCTTTTAAAATTAAAGCTTTTCACACATACAGGGCACTCTAATGCATCACCATGTGTTTTCGGAGATTAGCACCTGAGGCATATTGTCTGCCACACACCTCACACTTGTTCATGTTGGGATCCTCATGGTGCTTTAAGTGTGTTGATTATTTATCACGTCGGGTAAACACTTTTCCACACTTGGATCACTTCCACCGTCCTGCTTCTGCTTTTGACTATTCAGTGTAACAAAACGGTCAAATCACTTGTCACACTCATCACACCAGGTTGGCCTGCGAGCTCCCTCGTGTGTCCATGGAACATCACTAAGTCTAAGTCATCACTAAACCTTTTATCGCATATTTCGCATGTGTAAGTGTGTGACTTTCTTATTTGTGTCTTCTGACCCGGGAAGAAAATCTTCTATAACCGACTGAAGTCTCTTTTAAATTTATTGCCTTCTTGACCCTCTTCTTTTCTATGTCATGGTTGGGTCAGACATGCTCTGGTTGTTGTGAGTTGCCTTTCCCTGGAGCCCCCTTCTCCTTTGATGTCAGCGGGTGAGGATTGTTTTTGCTACATCATTTTTGTGGCCTCTTTACCTTGATCGGGATATTTTGTGTCAGTTCTGGAAGGATATACTGAAAGGATCTGTTTCCAATAGCTTCAAGGCAGGCTCAACTGATTCACTAGCAGTAACATGACTCACAGACTTTGTGACACTGTTGTTTATCTGTGTTTATCATAGGAGTTACTGTGTTGATTTCCATATGTGTCAACATCAACATCACTGTCAATGACATCGTCACCACCATCATCATCACAACCACCACCGTTAACCCCACCATCATCACCACCATCAATGCCACCATTATCCTCACCACTTTCAATGCCATCATCGTCACCATCAACACCACCATCAACACCCTCACCACCATCATCACCGTCAACACCATAATCATCACCATCACCCCAATCATTAACTGAGTTGCCTTTTGGGCCACGGCTGCGTATCAGGTTCGTCTTCAAAACATCCACTTTTCCCTTTTCATTCCATCTGTTACTGTCTCTCCTTGTCACATTTACAACAGAAGCAGTCTTTTTCACCTCTGACATCACATCATTTGCTTGGGGTTCAACTGGTTAACGATATCGTACTTGCTCACTTCATCATGAGCAGATTTCATGAGCACCCTGACCCGTGAAGGTCCCGAGGTAGAACAGGCCTTCAGCGACCCATGCTTGTCATAAAAGGCGACTATGCTTGTCGTAAGAGGCGGCTAACGGGATCGGGTGGTCAGGCTTGCTGACTTGGTTGACACATCTCATCGGTTCCCAACTGTGCAGATCGGTGCTCATGTTGTTGGTCACTGGATTGTCTAGTCCAGACTCGATTATTTACAGACCGCCGTCATATGGTTGGAATATTGCTGAGTGCGGCGAAAAACTAAACTCACTCACTCATTCCTTGAGTAGTCTTTCCCACATACATCACTCTGAGTTATCCTCGATGTCAGTCATATTTGGGAAGCCAGTGAAATCTGAGGGGATTTCCTATACCCTTTGTCTCGGGCATTTATTAATCGTAACACAAGACAAAAGGGGACTGCCCGGCACTGCACATGAGGTACTCTGATGTGTTCTAGCATCTGCTGTAAAGTAAGTGATCAGATGAGAAATATTACATTTTACATAGGTAAAGACGGTACAGATACAAATACTCATATATAAGTTCAAATACCACCTTCACCTGGAATCTGGCATCAAAGAGCCAAGTCGCGGTGGCTGATCGGGCTAGGCGGCTGACTTTGTGTGCTGGCGATTAGGTGCCTGACTCTGAGGGTGCGGGTTCGAATCCCGGATGGAACTCAACCAAAAAGTACTAGAATTTGTACTTTACTGAGAAAGTGAAATCCCAAATATGACATATGTTGCATTTGACCACTTTCTAAAATGGCATCGTGTAATCAATGAGCATGTTACAATGAATCACCATACAGGTTTCACAATTCAATAATTTTAATGGGTCACATATATCAAATATTAACAACCAGCCTTTATATATATTGGCAAAGTGTCGGGAACATCCCAGCAAAAAGTGGCTTGTATCGCCATTTAGTCAGAACATTCGCGAAATGGAAGGAAACAATAGATTGCCATGGGCAGGTAACTGGAGCGCTATCAAGAAGATCTGCCGCTAAAATACTATTGCCGTGGTGAGCTGAGTAGGTGAGAATCTGCTCAGTAAATAAGCAACAACAACTAAACTAAAATGGTCAAACTAACAGTTTTCATATCCTGATACGATAATTAAGTATTTATATAAGTGATTATATAAAACTGTTACTTTTTTTAACATTCTTTTCACACACCCGAGGGTATGATCTTCAAGGGTCTCAAGAAATGGTAATATCATACATGCACAGGGTAGTGTCCTCAGGTAAAATTTCAGTTATGCATTGTGTGAAATATGATGGAGAGCTTCAAGCCCAGTACCAAAACACTTTCCTGTCGTAGTAGAAGACAATGCGTCAATGCAAACAGCGTGGTTCGTAGGGATAAACAGACAGTCACACTATTACATTATTCTCTTTCGGAAATTGCTTCATGTATCTTTTAAAATATACATTCGCTAAAAAAACCGTTTCCACTTTGCTTGACATTTAGGGTATGTATCAAGTCAAATGCATCGGCCTTACCTACCCCTCAGTAAATGATCGCACGAAAAACAACATTTGATAATTTTATCCAATTTATTCAACATGTTCAATTTAAACAACTCTTTTAAATACTGACAACTTTATAAAGGGCTTCACTTTATCTTAAATCGATAAACACATCTTAAATCGATAAAACACATGCAACGTATGTCATATTTGGGATTTCACTTTCTTAGTAAAGTACAAATTCTAGTACTTTTTTTCGGTTGAGTCCCATCCAGGATTCGAACCCGCACCCTCAGATCCTGGATGGGACTCAACCGAAAAAAGTACTAGAATTTGTACTTTACTAAGAAAGTGAAATCCCAAATATGACATATGTTGCATTTGACCACTTTCTAAATGGCATCGTGTGATGATAAAACACATGTTAGACAGTTCTATAAATTATGTATAAAAGTGTAAAAGCGAGAGTTTACATAAGACAAGCATTCATTAAATAAATAAATTATAGCTGCACATGTAATAATAGTATACCCCAAACACTGGATAAACAAATCAGCTAAATCGCCTCACAAGTTTGATTGTTGAACCATACTGTCGACTGGAGTGTAACGATACTTCATATATATGTATATGAATTATTGATGGCTAAATACTGCATATTTACCAACTTACAACACACATTGTCTTTTTACTTCTCACATAAATGTCGTTTCCGCTTGCAAGCGAGTTCGATTTTCATGTACTCCGCTGGGAATACCGAATTCATTCGTTACTTCGTAGCAGTGGTTCTTTTTCTCGAATAACACAGAATCGCGTATGGTGTACGGAAATTACCGATACTTTGCGAATGCAAATCGACGGAAGGTCGATGACACTTAATTCAAAAATTAACATTGTGGTGTTCGGAAAGATAAAAACGTTGTTCACGGGTCCCTAGGGGCCCGTGGGTTGATGTACCTTCGATGTTTATTTATGAGAACGATGGGCAAGGGGAACATAAACACCGAAGGTACATCAACCCATGTCCTCGTGACCAGTGAACAGCGTATATTATATCACTTGATGATCCGTATACATCATGCCATGTTACGTTCTAGTACCACAGAGCCATAATCTGATAGAATTGAAAGTCGTCTGAGCATAATAAAGGACACTTGATCGTGAGTGAGTGAGTGAGTGAGTGAGTGAGTGTAGTTTTACATGGCTTTTAGCAGTATTCCAGCAATACCATGGCAGGACATAAAAAATAGATCAAACATTGTATCCATATCAGGGATCAAAACCGTGTCTTCAGCGTGAGGAGCGAACACTTTAACCACTTGGCTATCCTATCGCCCAACTTTCGCATGGAACATACTACAAGACAAAATGAGGCATATACCCCCATGTTTCACGACGGATAACGGTAAAACAAATGATAAATAGTTATTCGATGTTGTTGTATTTGATGCACGTGTGGTGATTGTGTGCGGGACCTCACTGTTGCTATGTTTTCCATAGCATTTTTCAAGCCAATAAAACAGATGAGCAATGTTTTGTCAGTGGCAGTCGTGTCTATTTTACTAATTTCCTGTAAACCAAACCTCACCCCACAGACAGACACTATTCTATAATGGTTACAGGACCGCCAAACAATGTATAGCAGTTAATGTAGTAGGAATATTTTAACTGAAAGTAGGATTATTTTCACAATGTTTTGGAAGAAAACGACTTAAGTCTTTAGACCACAAACCTTATATTTCACTATCTTGTTTCAGCCTTTTGTTCTATGTCACGGATTTTGGACTAACTAATCTGGTTAACGCAATCTTGTTGTTCTGTTCTGTGTCACGTAATTTTGGCCACTTTCTGTCTACAGCCCTATTTATCCCTATTAGCTGGATCAGTGTCATGAACTTTAGTTCATCTGTTGTGAACCACACTATGTCGTTTCAAGTGATAGTTGTCGAGGAACTTCTTGCCACAGATTGAACATTCATGTTTCTTCTCCAGGTCCTTGCCTTCATGTCTTGCCATGTGCTTTTTCAGAGCCTCCATTTTCATGAATCGTTCCCCACAAGTCTTGCACTGGAATGGAGTCTCTCCAGTATGCTGCCGGAGGTGTCGCTTGAGGTTGGCAGAGATGGCAAACCTCATACCACAGACACGACACACATAGGCTTTCTCACTGTGATACTTCATGTGGTTCCGAAGCTCAAGGACTAACTTCCCACAAATATTACACTTATTCTTATCAACATTGCTCTCAGATTCACCATCAGTCGATCCTTGCTTGGACTTTTGTGAATCTGTCATTGGATCGGACGTCTGACTGAATGTTGGTAAATCTTCTGATGGGTCAGACTGTGAATCTAACGTTTGGTCAGCTGTTTCTGTGTCATACAAATCATTGCCCTTTGTCGATGAACGTCCCTTGCCCTTTCTTGATGAACGCCCCAGTCTGACATTTACCTCTTTTGACCTTTTCTTTGGGTTTCTTAGAGATCCTGTGGTTGCTCCTTTCTTCACAGTGGAGATTGTTTTATCAGCCGTAGTATTGTCATTGAAGTTCTTTCCACGAGATGAGAATCTCCCCTTTCCAACGCCAACATGTTCTGGGTGATTCTTGATTCTATGTTTTCTGAGTCCACTTACAGACAGGAATGGCATTTCACATATTCCACAAGAGTATGGCTTTATGCATTCTGGTTTTATCTCACTGTCCGGGATCTCTTTTGGAATGGTGTCATGGGTCCTCATCAAGTGGCCATTCAGAAGTTCCAGGTTGGTGAAACTCATTAGACATTGATCACAGTCGAAGGACTCTAACATGTTCTTGGTTCTCTGTTCTTCAGACTCCTTGTCCAGTGATCTCTTGTTTGGGTTCTCGTGGTTCATTTCATGTCCAATTTTTGTGCTCAGCTGAGCGAATCTTTTCCCACAGTATACACAAACATGGGGTTTCGTGCCCGTGTGGATATTCATGTGCACAGCTAACGAACTCTTATGAATACATTCAATGCCACATATTTCACAGGTAGCTGATTTCACAGTTGATGCTGTGTGACTGCGCATGTGATAATCTAAAGTGCTTTTGAAATTAAAGCGTTTCTCACATACTGGACACTCTATTGGCTTTTCCTCTAAATGCACGACCATGTGTTTTCGGAGGTTTACAGCTGAAGCGTATTGTCTGCCACACACATCACACTTGTTCATGTTGGAGTCCTCATGGATCTTCAAGTGTCTGAGATAATTATCACGTCGGGTAAACACTTTTCCACACTTGGAGCACTCCCACCGTCCTTTCATCGAATGCACCCTCCTATGTCTATCGAGTGTAACAAACCGGTCATATCGCTTGTCACACTGATCGCACCAGTATGGGGTAGGTTCGCCTGCATGTTCCCTCATATGGCCTTGGAACATCACCAAGTCTTTGATCGTTTTACTACAAATTTTACATGAGTTTCTGTGTGACGTTTGCATATGCTGCTTCAGGTCAGAAGAAGGGAATCTTTTTCTACAGATGTGGCAGGCTTTGCCCGCTTTTGGTTTCGGCCCCCTCTTTTGATATTTCTTAGGTCTAGGGGGGGATTGTTGTTGTGAGAAGTCTTTTCCTGGCACCTCCTGCAGGAGAGGAACACGCGGATCAGAACTCGGATTTGTTGCAGCAGCTTCCGTTTGAACGTCAGGTTCAACTGACTTACTTGATGTGTCAAGACTTAAGTTTTCATTTTCCCTCTGTTCACAAGGTTTATCAAGTTGTGATGGAAATGGCAGAGGTTCCTCCATGTCGACGCAAGATTCCTTCTTTGTACAGGCATCACTGTTGCAACCATCCATAGAAGAGACACTACGATCATGATGAGGTATCAATAAAGCACAGTCTTCATCTAAATCACAGACTTCCATCTTTATCAGTATCTCAGAATTAACTGTCTCGTATGGCTCCGAATCACCATTGCCGTCGCCTGCACCATCACCATCATCATCAACAACCCCACCATCACCAGTATCATCATCGGCACCAGCAGCAAGAGTAGCATCACTGTTCACACCATCGTCACCATCAGCGATGCCAGAAGCACCACTCTGTGTGTGTATGTTTCTCTCGTCGTGCAAAGGATAGATTTTTGAATCCAATCTCTTTCCGCAGTCTGTTTCCTCTTTATTCATAGCAGTATCTGTATGGTGATTGGGAACCACAACTGAAACTTGCTCCTTCTTTATTTGAACATTACAGGAAATTTCCTCGATACACCTGCTTGTTGTCAATACATCACCAGCTGGAAAAGATAGAAATCTAGTTCCAGATCCTCTTGAATCTGTATCATCACTTTGGGACCTTATTAAGATGTCTTCATACGCGGCAGTTTGGAAAGTTTCTTGGGCATGACTCTCCTTTTTAATATGTTCTTGACAAATAATATCAGACATGAAGTCATCATCGTACCTATATACCGTTGCCTGCCCATGTGTTGTCTGTATGTCCTTTCCACATGCACCTGGTCTTACAGTGATACTGTCCTGATGTGCCGTTGATGACTGTTCAAGATCCGATGGAATGTCCTTGTTTTTAACCTCCACGTCCAGATCCAGCCTTAGCCGTGGGCTGTTGGCAGAGTTGTCATGTATAATCCCGCCCTGTGTATGGCCGAGGTTCCTCTTCAAATCACCCAGTTCTTCCTCCTCGTTTCTATTGTTGTTGTCGCTTCCATTTACGAAAGGACTTGGTGTTCTATTCTCCGGCATAGAATGCTTGATTTGATTTGTTGTCCGAGAGATACTTAATTGGCGGACGCAATTGCTGCTCTTCACTTCATCCTGTACAGATTTCATATGAATCCTCGTGTAATCTTCATCACATACTTCATCGTCGGAGCTGTCCTCGATGTCAGTCATGGGGGTCACCTCGTTGTCAGATTGTATTAACAGATCATCATCTGGCCAAGGTGCCCTCCGTGATGGTGGATCGTTCTGGTCTTCGGAAACCGTAAAACTGGAAAGCTGCCTGTTGAACACCATGTTTACAGGAACACAGACAGTGGTATGTACAGCAGTTGCTGACTTGGCCAATAGTTCAAAGGAGATAGAATTGAGCTGCTACCGTTGATGTCCCCACACCGTCATGATTTCGCTTGTTTACACTGTTGACTCCCTGAAACACACAGGACATATAACACAGTCAATAATTGTAGCAGCGCTATACACATTATGTCGAAAAAAAACCCCACCACGTTAAATCTCCAAATCATCATCATCATCATCATCATCATCATCATCATCACAATCAGAGGAGGTTGGGCAGCTTAGTTGTTAAAGCGAGTTCGATTCCCCACATAGGTGCAATGTATAATACCTTCTTTTTTAAAACCCGTGAAGATAAAGGCTAGAACTGGTCTTCAGCAACCCATGCTTATAGTAAGAAGCGAGTAACTGAATCGCTGACTTGGTTGACATGAATAATTATATATTGTATACCAGTACGGTATATCGATGCTGATGCTATTGATCACTGGATTGCCTTATCCAGACTGGATTATTCATATTACAGACCGACGCCATGTAGCTGGACTATTGTTGAAGGTGGCGTTAAAACAACAAACCTCCTTGTTTGGAGAGTACTCTTGCCGATTGCATTTACAGAAATACATTGTTAACGCATTATGGTTCCAATCTGTCATTATTAATGTTGAAGCGAAAGAAAGGTTGAATACACCATGTGCGTCAAGAGTATTTTCAATAAAAATAATCAAATAGAAGAGAAATCTGAAATAACATTTAGCTTTCTAAAAATTGGGAAGCGGGCGTATAATATCACACTATCTCTAGGCCGCAGCACTGTTGACCTGCCCCGCAACAGCTGCGAAGTGGTTTAGTCCACGCTCTTTATTCCAGCTATATGGCGTCTGTAAATAACCGAGTCTGGACCAGATCATCCAGTGATCAACAGCATCCGCATCAGCATCAACCTATGAGGTTGGAATACGATGATATGTTTCAACAAAGTCAGCGCGCCTGACCACCCGATCTCGTTAGTCTTCTCTTGCGACAAACATTGGGTTAAAGATCAGTTCTAACCCGGATGCTCACGGGTCCCCATTGAAATGATGATGATGTGTGCGTGCGTGGGTGCGTGGGTGCGTGGGTGCGTGGGTGCGTGCGTGTACACGGTACACATATACCCCGTGAATAAATAGTTAAGCGCCACCTAGTATTTTGGAAAAATATAGGTTAGCACGTAGGAAATCATTCAGAAGAAACGAGCTATCATAGTTTGGTTTCGTATTTTTACGTTAAAAACAAAACCATAATGGAAATTACCTCTTACTTTCAACAGGATGAATTCACTTTTGGAAAACATGCGTTTTGTTTTCCTCAAAAAAGGGTCACCTTCTTTTGAAAATTGAAAGTCAGAAATAACTGTTATGTAATCACATGATTGTCACATGATTGTCACTTTTAACAAGTGAAACCTAAATTTAATAGTGTTGTATAAGCACAACAGGAATAGTTATTTTGATTTAAAAGCAGTGTCATCATATCTGTAACAATGTTTCCTTCAATTGCAAAAACAAATTTTTATGACTTTCCTAAACAGTTACCAGATGAACCTTATCTAAATATGGATCGGTCTTCCCAATTAGTTCAGCCTAACATTTCCACAGCTTCACACCGGCATATATACGGACAGTAGAGGAACGTCATAATAATATAATAACATATAATAATATATAACAGACTGGCGTCCTTCTACTGTCAGCTTGTCTGCACTTGCCTCTTTAATGAATAGAATTTCATACATCCCAGGGGTTGGCATTCAGTGCATCCCTGGAGCAAGGGCGGTGTCAGGAGGGTGATGGTTCGCCTAACAGTCATAGAGGTGCATCACGTAACATTACATCATCCGTCCGATGTCAATTACCCACGGCGATGAGGTGAGACTGAGGTGGGGGGGGGGGGGGGGAAAGGGGGGGGGGTCACCTGTTTTATTCAGGGGAGCTAGGGATGGGGGTCTTCAGTTTTGCACACATGTACGGGGTACGGGGCGGGTAGGGACAGCTAATTTGTGCTCATGTATATTTAAGCATTATGCTTCAAAATTTATGGGAAGGGCCGCAGGCGTTGACATTGCACATGACCACATGACATGTAGGGGTAGGCGGGATTGGATTGGAGGAGGTCACTTACTTTGTACATAAATTTAAAGTGGGTAATTCACATTGTAGGTGCTTCTTCATTTTGCGTAATATATGTGACACAATAAGTATAAAACAACAAGATGTTTTATAGTTATTAATTTTCTTTCGACCGCCCTTCTCTTGGTGGGTCAGGCTGGGCATGAGACACATAAAAACTACAGATGACTACACGTGTTGCGGAAATGTTGAGTTGCGTAAAGTGTCCATTATGTCACCGAGGCCTTGGGGCAAGGGTGTTGCCCCACTTTAGACTTTGACAACACATTTCCTTTGACCCATAGGTTACTGACAACGTTTCGACGAACACGTTCAGGTGTCATGGAAATCAAGTGATAGAATTTTTTTCCTTTTTTTTGAAGGGGGATGGGGGACGATTTCTGCATAGCCTTCTCTGAAGCTCCCCCTTCCCCTGTCTCCCCTCTCCCTTGCTCTTGTACTCTCCCCTCGCAGCAATAAAATGTATATTGCAGCGGTTAGTTCGGTTTATAAGATTGGGCTTAAAAATATTTAACTTTGAGAGTAAGAAAGTTACATTTAAGTTAAAACGATGGAAAGGAGTCCCTGTGAGATGGGGGATTGAGAACCTGAGGAAAATAGCCTGCTTCCTTTCCAGCTTTTATTACAGTAATATGGTCCAGGGATTGTGACACAGAATAGGGTCATTGTTAGGATAATTCCTATTTCAGGCCAGCCTTTACTGGGCATCTGTTCTTTTTTACATTTATTCGCAAGCATGCCTTCTTTAAAATCGATCTTAACTATGTAATTTATGTAAAGGACAGATGGAGCCAGGAAAGCGCATGCGCAGCAATCGTACACGTTCCTGTCGACGCCATATTGTTTTCCCTCCGGTGACGTGTCGCAAGTTCGTCATGTGACATATCAGCTGGGAGCATCTGACATGTAAGTGTACTAGACTGCTGCACACAACACATAGGGGTAATTACTCATGTAAACACACACACACGAAGTAAATATCCAACTGGACAGCAGGTGTAAAGCACCATAGTGATCTGTTTCACAACATCTCCAAATCTGTCCTGTCCGAAAGTGACCACATCTAGAGGCGGGGGCCATTTATCATAGAGGTTACATAAGGAAGAAACTATTCCCCATGTAAAGAAAATATTTAAAACAGGCTTCCTAGAAACCTCAGACTTTCTTTTCAAGGGGATAGTCATATAACGCTGTTAATTTGGTTTGGGTGTTTTTGTCTGGGGTGACTAAACAACGCAACAAAAAAACATGTAAGTCACTCACGTTTGCGTCACCTGCTTGTGTAGTTTGTAAGCTCGACTCAGAGCGTCTGAGGACGATGACCGCTTAATCACAAGCAGTATATACCCAGCAGGCCTCCGTCACTGATTAAGAACGTCACGCATGACGTCCCCGACTGACGGTCGACTGACAGCCAAGCGAGCTGGTCACCTGGCTGTTTCAAATTACGTAATTTGTAGATTATTGAGCTGCGCTGTACTTTATGTAGCAATAAAGCTTAATTGACCTGTGTAATCCATTCAGAATATTCGAATGACCTGTATTATGGAACAGCGTCACTACGCGGCGTTCTTTGAAGTGTAAGTAATTTCTGGGGTGTTTATACGAGGGGTTTACAGCTGGAATTGGGTTCAAGATTTAAAGTAGGCCTACAGGACTAAATGATGTTTTTTTCCATAAATGTCACCGTAATAAATGGGAATACATGTCAAAACAGATGTTGAAAAAATTAAAAACGTGTAAGATCGCAAAAAAAACCCCAAACCCATGACACTTTTCTTTCGGCGGAAATGTGAAAACCCGTTTTTCCTTGCGTACGCAGTTGCTATGTCACCTCATGTTCATTAATCCACACTGAGTTCAGATGTACCGAGTTTCATTCTCAACCGGCATTCTAAACTTGCTAATTACAAACTCTTTCATGTCGATTTTAAAAGTAAACCAATACGCGTAAACAAGAAAGAAATTGTTTGGCAATTATCAATAAATTGTATCATACAATATACAAGGCTTGAAATCAACATTCACAGAAGCTCACACTGAGGTACACAACCTGAAGAAACAAACTTAAGTTAATTTGTTAGTATCCGAGATTGTTATCATCCAGAGATAATTTGTTCTTATGTAGGTTCTTTTAATTATCATCTTCAACATAATTTACATATGTGAACCTATGCATTCATTATGGAGCGGCATTAATATAAAAATATAAGTCACTTTGGCCTATTTGCTAATCCTTTTCGTTTCCGAATAATATGTATTAAACCACAATACGAGTACGCCAATCTACACGTAGTAATATTGGACAACCGTCATCCAATGAACTGGAAAGCACGTTCAACGAGTCTTTGTTTAATGACAAGCAGATAAGAGGCATTCAGTTCTTCCTTATACCATATACCACCAAAACCAAGAGTTGCAATATGTCTTAATTTAATAACGTTAATTCATTACACGAACTAATAAAACTATAATTAATGCCTAATGCCGTCAATTTAATCTGGGCACGTGTCATTACTATCAAGGGTACAGCCTAATTAAGTCTCATGCAACCAACAATATAGAATGTGTTATTTTAAGCAATCTGTCTGTTTGGAGGTCTGTCTTATGGGAAGATACCTTTTCGTCAGATTTTATGCAGTAAATGGTTTTATTGGCTTATCACAAGTGTGTATTGATATCATGGATTTATGTTTGTACATGTATATGCATTTTATGCATATATGCTATTGTTGAAAGATATTTATCCTTTCGTAAACGGAAGTTGTATATTGCTTTTGTAGATTTCGAAAAGGCTCTTGATTCTGGAGATAGAGGTTGAATGTAGAAATGTTTAAGAACTGAAGTTTGAGGGGTAAAATTATGGTATCATAAGTTCGATGTACTCCAATGTAAAACCATGTGTCCGCTGTGGCCACTTACCTAATGGCGTAAGTGACTTTTTCGATTGTCCTGTCGGCTTGCGTCAAGGATGTGTTTTAAGTCCTATACTTTTCTCTTGTTTTTCAAAACGAGCTATATTTGGATATCATGAAGTCTGGTAAATATGGGATCCAACCCTCTCCCGATGTAACCGAACTTTTCATGTTATTCTTTGCTGATGATGTCATTCTTATGTCCAGTACTGTACATTGTCTTCAAACTCAACTAGATATACTTTCGGCGTATGCAGATAAATGGCAGCTGAGTGTGTATCTAGATATAACAAATATTTTTGCATTCCGTAGAGGTGTTCCTGTGTCGGCCAGAGAGAGATAAACGTATGAATGTTGTGAGTGATTATAAATACCTTGGCATATTGTTAACTGCTGAATCTGAATAAGTCTGTACTTAACCTGGCCAAATGAGCAAAGAAATCTCTTTTACAACTTCACTCTGTTGTTCCTCTGCTCGGTGTTATTCCAGCTATTTGACTCTCAGATACAATCGATTTTTCTGAATGGATCTGAAACATGGGGTTTTAAAGAGTATCACACCATAGAAAAAAATCATTTGCTTGCCTGTAAAAGGTTTCTAAATGTCAACACCAAATGCTAAGTATGGTTTATGGTGAATGTGGGAGGTTCCCACTGTACATATCATCTTATTGTCGCTGTTTAAAATACTGGTGTAAAATAATTAATATGCCTGAACATCGTTTACCTAAAAAGCCTTCAGTAGGCTTCTAAATCTTGATTATCATGGAAAGAATAACTGTACATCTCATATTCGCACCTTACTATTTAGATATGGCTTTGGTTGTATTTGGTTGACAATTTGACAGACAATTGGCAATATGAATATGTTTATTAGACAGTTTCGTATGCGGGCCTATTGATATGTTTAAGCAGGAATGACAGTCAAGTATTAATGAAAATTCTAGATAGGATTCATATCGTCAGCTTAAGTCGTTGCTTAAGCCAGAGCGTTGTCTTGCTCACCTTCGCTACAGAAATGTTCGCAATGCTTTTATACGTTTCAGATTAGGCCTTAGTGATTTATTAATTAACCGTGGAAAGTATGTGCCTGTGCAGAAAACCCCCCAAAAGATTGTGCCCATTCTGTTACATTATTGAAGACGAATTTCATTTTATGTATATACGTACAAAAATCTAAGAAACAAGTGTCTGCCACAGTTGTCTCTATCTCAAATCAATGTTCAACTATTGTCTCCCTTACTTTCGTGCAAACAACCGGCAAACCAACACAGTGTAGCTCTATATATTCAAAATGCATTTTGTTAAAAAAAGAATTGATTAGTTAGAAAGTTGATCATATATGCCATTGTTATGATGTATCCCTTTTTGTATATGGGCCTATGGAATTTCATACAATAAAGAATTGAATTGAATTGAATTGAATTGACCATAATGATCTTAATCATATGACTACATGTCATAACATCTATTTTCATTACATATCATATTTTCTTGCCCTGATACTGTTTCATATGTATATTGGAGCGGTCTTCACATAAGTTCTTTTCGGCCTGTTGACGTATCCAGTTCATGAAACAGTTTTAACCATTATGGCGAGAAAACGTGGCGCCAGTTCATTCAGAGAATTCAGTACAGTGAATCAGTACAGTTTTGAAAGTGTACTACAACCAAATGAGCTACAGCGAGTAATATATTACAAACTGGCCCCTTGGAAAGTTACTTGCCAGTCGGGCCGGGGACTCTGGAGATTTACTAGCCCGACTGGAATTTTACTAGTCATGGGCTAGCGGGCCAGTGGCTATTTCGCATACTACATGATGTCGTTAATACGTTCATGTGCCCACGATTCGACGACATTTAAAAATGTTTCAATACAAGTGGGAAGAAAATATTCGCGCTATGTATTTTTCAATATGAGTTGGTGAGTATTTAAATTACATGCACATCATGATCTGATAGGCTGCCATGGTAGTGATAGGACTGCCTCAGGCCTGGTTCACCTATCAGACATGGACGCGGGGTTAATCATTTTCATTTTCTCACTACCGAGGAAGTCACACATCATGATTGATAAATAAAGACTGCAACATTTTGTATTCCCATTTAATTGGAGCAGTTCAATAGAGATTAAACTGATCAACCGATGGATAGACAAAATAGAATTTCTTATATTTTTACGTATAGTGTTAGTACATGCTACTCATACAAGAAAAAAGATATTTGTTTACTGTAACATTATCATTACAACATCTACACATTACATTTCCTCTCTTGATATTCAGTATGTCAAAGCTAAATATTCACACTGATTTTCCGGTATGAATGCTGGATTTACTCACACTTAACCAGGTCAAACTGTCCTACAGTCACTAACCGATTAACTAATTAGTGCCATCGAGGATTTATCGCGCTGGGAAGGGAATTAGACAATCAGTTGCTACATAAACACAACCTATGACACAGATTGTATTACAGAAATGTTGTTTGATGTATCCTTGTAATTAGTGTTGGGTTTTTAGTGTGTACCAATAGTAACGTTTCATTTTGGACTCCGACAGATCGAAACAAACAGTTAGGTAAAATGTAAGTTACAGTTATGAATCATTTTATGCCCAGGAACCCGTTAAATAGCTATATACAGTTACATTAGTATTAAGGCAAGTGAGTTAATAAGTGAATGTTATTGTATGCCGTTTGTTGTGACAGTCCAGTAGTATCATGCTATGGGTAATAAGACATGGGCGTCACACACCGTGTCCATGTATTGCATCGAGACCCGGACTTCCGCGTGACAAGCGAATGCATAACGTGACATAACATTCTGTTTGACCAGCTGTCCGAAATGTAGTACAAGCAGTGGTCTGGGATGATATGAAAGTCTGGTATCTTCTAGATAAATTATGTACACTTCTCCAGCATGTGATAAACCGTCTAGAAACCGAGGCCATGTGATATATAATAATGTTATTAAATGGTCCCAGCTGGAAAGTATTTAGAATGAAACTGACCAACCCCCTGAACAACCTTCACGTGTATTCATACAGAGATTTTCGCGTAATTATGTTTCAGTAATCCGGTCAGTTGTTAATCAGGACGTTTTTAACGGGATCGTTACGTTCCGGATAAACGGGTTTCAATGTATCTCAAAGAACATGTAATCGTTGTTGAACCTTACCTTTGATAGAACAAACTATTATCTGAGTATTACATAGAGTTAAAACCCCATAAATTAGGATACTTTGTATGACAGTCAGAAAAAGGTTTAGAGTCAGTGAGTGAATTGGGTTTTACCACACCTTTCCAGCAATAATACAACGAGGGACTCCAGAAATGGGCTTGACACGTTGTAGCTATGTGGGGAATCGAACTTGGATCTTCAGCATGACGAGCGAACGCTTTAATCACTAGGCTACCCACCGTCAAAGGGTTAGAACACATTCCGACGAGAAGCATGCTGCGAAAATATATCCGACTTTCTTATCAACTATATATAAAATTCCACCAAACATTCCATACAGAAATAAACTTCCAATTTATTGTACACGTTTTCCCATGCAGCCTAATTACTGCTACATGCCTGAAACACTCTGTAATACCAATATCTGTATCAGTCTATAGGATAAACACACCACCTAATCTCCTTGATCTCTGCACGTCTCAGTCTTTAATTCCATCTCAACGATCTGTGTGTATTTTATATTTTTTTGTGATCATATTCTTTTAATCACCTGATAGAGGGACAAAAAGCAGCCCAGAAACGTCGTGTTGTAAACGTAAAGAAATTGCAAATACATAACATAAGTTGTTATGCAAGTATAATGAATTCACAGTTATACGGTGTAATGCATTCATAACTGTTTTATTTACACCGGAGTGTTTCACATGATGTATCTGAAGTTTATTGCCTCATGAAAACTACTTATGGCACTTCCTGCAACAATAATTATTAAGGTCAAGGTAAGACATGGTTCCTTGACATGAGAACTGGCGTCCCCTGGTACCAGACAAATAAAGATGGAAATAATGGTCTAATATATGAAATCGTAAAGCATAAAACGTAAGTGCAAATGAAAACCAGCCAGCCAGACAAACTTTATTCAGAATTTAAGGCCTCATGGCCCAGAGTACATAACAATAGCGATAATGTGGTCTGGTTGTATAGTGAAATTATTTAAACATTCTTTAGAAAGATAGCAGCGTTTTTTTTCAATGATAAGTCCCTGATAATAAGTTACAGAGTTCCACCCACGTGGGGTTATTGATATACAATGTAGGTAGATCCAGTTTTCTAAGAGACTCAAAACATGGACATATTAGAGTAATATGATATTCATCTTGTATCTCAAGTAAGCAACAACATGTGCAGGTTATATCATTTATGTTATCTTTGTTACATTGTCTGTACTTCTGGACTTTGAGATTACGGGACCGAAATTGTCTTAATTTAACAAAGAACCTTAACAAATATATGAAAAATATGATTCAGCTTCAAAAACAGTATGCAAGGATTTAAAGAAGGAAAGATAATGTGACTAGTCTTGTATAGCAGTCTTGAACATTTGTTTCAATACAACGCTTTTCAAATGCAGAAATAAAAAAGGAAAATATCGCCAAACTCTTGGTTTATCCACATATAGGAAAACCTGTATGAATAGCAGTGTATGCATATGGGAGATCCAATTCTGGCTACCATTTTCACCATGCTGCTGTAACATTTGATAGCGTGCTCCAGGATTACGCTTGAATATTTAATAGCATGCTCCAGAATAACGCTTGAACATTTAATAGCATGCTCCAGGATAACGCTTGAACATTTGATAGCATGCTCCAGGATAACGCTTGAACATTTGATAGCATGCTCCAGGATAACGCTTGAACATTTGATAGCATGCTCCAGGATAACGCTTGAACATTTGATAGCATGCTCCAGGATAACGCTTGAACATTTGATAGCATGCTCCAGGATAACGTGAAGTGTGTAAACGGATTAATCGACACCAGTATCTAATGCAATTGAAACAACTGTACCTTACACACATGTTGTATCTACCGCTGTCACCCAAAACAGCAATAATAGAGTAATCACGCGTAGCCTGAGTGGTCGTTGTCAGACAGACGACGTCCGTCATTGTGGGCCGCCAGAAAGACGTCGACATTGACGGTTGGGGTGTTAGTGCCGCAGGGCGTGCGGAAGGGTGATTGACCAAACTATGGTTCGACTGCACTGTGCGAAAAAAACTGCAGTACGGCCACACTAAGTCGGAGATGCTGGGGTGACATCCTGATTGACTGGCTGATTGCGTTGTTTGTCAAAGTGTCAGAGATGTTGGAACTGAAGTGCCTCCCTTCAATCGCGGATGTTCTGACGCCGACAAAGGGTTTTGGGCCTTGCGGTTCCAAGGAATACATCCTGAGCAACAACTGTTACTAACAATTGCAGGTCTGACTTAATGTTTCTTAAACTGTATAATTTACCAACCATACATGGGTTTGAAACGTTCCCTAATTGCCTGACCTAATGGCTGGAGTGATGTTGATGGACCACATTTTCAGCTTGTTTGGAGACATACCAATAACGGTATTAACTCGTTTCAAATTTATTGACAAACAGCAGAAACCGCAGAAGTAATTAATAATCGACGGAATACAATGTCATTTTTTCAGTTGCGACTGAAGCACACCACGCCACACTGGAATGTACATGTCAGGCGCGTACGTTACTCAAAAGCTATGAATCGCATGTTCTGATGAGAAGGCGCTAAGCACAACGAAAGAGTGAGTAAGGTTAGTTTTACGCCGCACTTGGCAATATTCCAGCTATAAGGCGGTGGCGTTCTCTAATATTAATAATCGAGTCTGGACCACACAATCCAGTGATCAACTTCCTGAGTATCGATCTGCACGATTGTGAGTCGATGCCATGTGTCAACCAAATCAGCCAGTCTGACCACCGGATTCTGTTAGTCCCCCCTTACGACAAGCATGGGTTACAGCTGATATATTCTTACCCGGAGCTTCAATGAGGCGTAATGATAATAATTGCAGCATGTGGACTACAGCATTTAGAACTAATATAGTAAAAACAACACAGTCTTGTAGTTACCGAGTTGTACACACTCATGTGCTTGTAGTCTTGTATTTGCAGTTTTGCATTGCAGTCTTGTTCTTGCAACCTTGTAGGTAGTCCTGAACTTGCAGTCTTGTATTTGCAATCTTGTACTTGGGGTCTTGTATTTGCAATCTTGTACTTGGAGTCTTGTATTTGCAATCTTGTACTTGGGGTCTTGTATTTGCAATCTTGTACTTGGAGTCTTGTATTTGCAATCTTGTACTTGGAGTCTTGTACCTGTACGATTGTACTTGAAGTTTAAGGAGATGATTCCATCCTGATAGTAGCAGTTTGTTTATTCGGTAAAGGGTGCCACTGGTCCTCTATACACATACATGTCAGATTGATTCAAGAAATGACATGACATGGCATGACATGAAGCGCTATAAAAGTACCGGAATGAAGAAGCGGTATAGCATTGTAGAGAGATGTGAACACAAGATCAGCTGGATACAAAATATTTCATACGTTTTATCTTAGCGAAAATATATATTTAGTAAGGTTGTTTATAACGGTATTGTTATGATAAGTAAACAGTAGCGCTGGCTTGTTTTCAGAAGGATATACATGATACAAACGTGGTATGAGAGATGCTCTCAGGTCGTCATAGAATGTACATTAAAGGCAAAAATGGTATTCAGATTATATTGTAGGAATAACACACAAGGGACAAAAACGGTCGTTACAAGCAAGATTTAAACATCTTCCATGTTCAATGATTAACATATGGTTTGAACAGCTAAATCTACAAAGGACAATACAATGTACCTTCACATTTACAGCACTAATGTAATATTCTGCTGACACTGATTTGAAACCCACGTTTGAAGATCAATACACCTCTGCTTAAATTGAATAACGAAAATGTTAACATTTGTAAGTTATTGATCAACCCAAACATTTCCAAAACCATAGCTGAAGAGAAATTTCTGAACTCTCAAAACCCAACAAT
Organism: Haliotis asinina; assembly: GCF_037392515.1. NCBI lineage: Eukaryota > Metazoa > Mollusca > Gastropoda > Lepetellida > Haliotidae > Haliotis > Haliotis asinina. The sequence continues at coordinate 20,947,309 of NC_090280.1, forward strand.
CAAGATTCATTTCAGCTAAGCGATACTGATATTTATATACTTTCTACAAAATTATATTCCCATCTTTATTTATTAGCCTGGTCCAGAATTTCACAATTTTATAGTAAGCAATAACCTTCAACGAATAACGACCTATTTCACCACCTGCAAGGATGTTCGGAGTAGTGATATGTAGGTGAATTTGCTTACAGAACTTGTCATGAACACTTTGTATATTTGGTGAGGAATGAACACCCCAAATTTCAGAGCCATACATCAAGACGGGAAAAATTTTAACATCAAATATATGTAATAAGACTTTCAATGGCAAAACTTTTTCATAGACAGTCTAACAATAGACAGCACTGTGGTGGCGTGTGGTCGTGTGCATAAGGCTCAGGTCATCGAGCACCACCGAGCTCGGACAGTCCTTGGATGGCTGACCGTGGCAGCATGACTCCTCAGAGTTTCTGGGACTTCAATCCTGCCCCACAACGAAGCACATAACATATGTGGTCTCACCTTAGACAAGTGAGTTTGTTCAAAATTGCTTCTGTTCACCCAGCAGAAAATGTAACCACTAACCTTCTAACAGACAGCTTGGGTTAATCGGGGTAATGATAATCAGATTGTTTGTGGGCGCTTCGAGCACGTGTTGTGCGTGGAGTAATGCGCATGATAAGGGGCTATTATTATTAATTTCCTCTCTGATTGTATTCATTTCATAAAGCCGAGGTTTCATTATTTCGATCAGTTTGGGTATTTTCTAGATTTCAATTTTCTCTCACCACTTCAGTTATTATTTTCGACTGTTTTCTCGGAATTTTGAGTTTTTAATTGAACATTGAAATTATGAGGAAATAGTGGAAGCCACGAAATTACGACTGTTTGACAAATTAAACGAACCGCATTTTAAACACTGTTGAAGCTAAATAGTCACTAACAGTTGTCACTGCTTTGCATTATATGAAGATTCCTATGTTTTCTGCATTACAATTAATGCGGTTCAGTCAAGTCTTAGGTGGCATTCCGCATTCATTTCACCTCTTATATATCATCATAGAATGTTTTCCATCAGTAATGCCTGTTGCATATCTACGTTAAAAAAGTGCAATTTGTCATTGTCATGTCACAACCTCGTTAACTGTCAGGCCAAAGTGAAACTTATATTTCTACGTGGCGAAACAAGCATTTCCGCACAGGAAGATTTGTTACTTCGACCGCATCCGTCACCTAACGCTGGCCTTGCATCATAAGAACGATAAACGGGTCTGAGTGGTTTAACGGAGCGAATAAAAGAATTTATAATAGGATCGATTTATCATTATCATTATCGCAACATAAAACCCAGACGTCTGGTTTCCTTGTCACGTTCGGCCTACCAAGGAAGTCGTCGGTCACAAGGACTGTTTTATGTAGGGCATGAATGACTGTAGATACGTACGTTGTGAAATGGTAAGTATGATTGTTGGTATGTGGATTATTAACTGCCATTTATGACTGTTTAGTGTGTAGTATGGAAAGGCATGAATGACTTTATAAGCTTGTATGGTGTAAAATGGCTTGAATGAATGTATATTATTTACAGTATAAATGAGTTGGTAAATGTTGCTTTTAGTCGCATCAGCAATATTACAGCAATGCGCGGATCGGAAATCAACATTTCCCGTAGAAACGAATGCAAATGCAGAATAGAAACGAGGTCGACGATCCCCAACATTGCAGTGATACTGTAAAATTGATATTCCAATTTTAATACATCTTACCATAAAATTTAGTTTCTCAAGAAATGCTAAAATTAAATGGATACAAATGGTATAAAAAACACACCTATGGTTTGAACAGTATGAACATTATTGGCGAACTATTCACTTATTCCAAAGGTACTTGACAGTCAAATGGCTGTGACAAGGATCCTCACTGAGGGGGATCCTCTTCCTTCAATACGAAAGAGTGCGAGTGTGTGGCCAATCCGACGTGGACCTTCGGATCACCTCTTCGTCTTGAAGATCCGTGAAGAGCCGGGTTAGAACTGATCTTCAGCAACCCGTGCTTGTCGTGAGAGGTGACTAACGGGATCGGGTTCGCTGACTTGTGGACACTTATCAACCTTACCCTAATTTAGTAGATCGATGCTCATGCTGTTGATCACTGGATTGTCTGGATCAGATTCTGGGTCTTTTGCGGGTCTTAAAAGTTGACCAGATGGGCCAGGCATTTGGCTAGGTCACTAGTGTGATAGTGTGTACACGTGTCCCGGCTGTTTCGGGCAATAAATGATGTAATAAAAGGGAGGGTAAACTGAACGTACGCGTCTCGTTGTCACTATAAAAGAAAAGACTTCCCCCGATCATAAGGAAACCAAGCTGAACCTAGCATGTTGTCATTCTGGGGGCATCAACTGTACGCAGGGTGTGGACAAAAACAGTTCACTGTTGTCAAAATGATTCAGATGGATTATTTCTTTTATTTGTTTTTCTATGTTCCATAGTAAATATATCTAGCTATTTGAGAAACTGTGTTGTTTACAACATTAATGTTTTCTGGACTCAGAGCAGGATATCCTTCCGCCTCGTAGGCACGCATGTAAAGGTGGACAACATAGTTCTTCTTTCGCCAGTCCCAGAGAAAGCCGTCTTGGAACAGGTATGATCTCTCACTATAGTTTGGACGACAAAGGGTCTTGTTTTCGATGTGAATAAGATCTGGAGCTCGCAGTGATATGATATTCGGTATTATGTTCGAATTCGTTTGAAAGTCTTGCTTGAAATTGGAATATGTTTCATACCATACCTTCAAAAAATCGGCCCAAGGTTTTGCAAAGAGGATT